>NC_133332.1:103476947-104139447 GCF_042186555.1 Aquarana catesbeiana | reverse complement strand
CACATGGGGGGACAGGGTCAAAAGTAGGGGGGGCCAACTATAAAAATAAATATTATATATATATATATATATATATATATATATATATATATATATATATATATATATATATATATATATTTATTTATACACACACACCCACACCCACACATACAGTGCCTTGAAAAAGTATTCACACCCCCCTTGAAATTCTCCACATTTTGTCATGTTACAACCAAAAATGTTAATGTATTTTATTGGGATTTTATGTAATAGACCAACACAAAGTGGCACATACGTGTGAAGTGGAAGGAAAATGATAAATGGTTTTCAAAATTGGCACCTGGGGCGGATCCTATATCTGGCATCCCTCCCCCAGGCAGACAGGCAGCGCACCGTACGTCGACTTCAAGTGATGTTAGGGTAGTATGCTGGCAGATTGGGGTGATATCGTGCCAGGTTAGGTGGTATACAATAGTGCCAGGTTAGGTGGTAGTGCCAATTTAGGTGATATACAATAGTGCCAGGTTAGGTGGCAGTGCCAGGTTAGGTGGTAGCACCAGGTTAAGTGATAGTGCCAGGTAGGGTGGTAGTGCCAGGTTAGGGTGGTAGTGTCAGGTTAGGGTGGTAGTGCCAGGTAGGGTGGTAGTGCCAGGTTAGTTAATAGTGCCAGGTTACCCCCTGTACTCCTAGATAACACCAGACCCCCCTATACCCCCTGTATTCCTAGTATTTTTTTGTATGCAAGACAGATACATAAAATGCTGGGATTTGTAGTTCCTCTATACAAGACAGATATACAGAATGCTGGGACTTGTAGCTCCTCTATACAAGACAGATATACAGAATGCTGGTACTTGTAGTTCCTCTATACAAGACAGATATACAGAATGCTGGGACTTGTAGTTCCTCTATACAAGACAGATATACAGAATGCTGGGACTTGTAGTTCCTCTATACAAGACAGATATACAGAATGCTGGGACTTGTAGTTCCGGTATACAAGACAGATATACAGAATGCTGGGACTTGTAGTTCCGGTATACAAGACAGATATACAGAATGCTGGGACTTGTAGTTCCTCTATACAAGACAGATATACAGAATGCTGGGACTTGTAAATCAGGGGGTGGGGGGGGCTGGCTCTATGTTCCTCTCCTCTGCACCAGTGGCAGACTGTCACTCCCCTCCTGACACTATGAGTCTTTCTTACCTTGCAGTGTAGATTAGAAGCCGCATGGAGAGAGAAAGGAAGCAGGAGACAGAGTTGGGGGGAGGGACCTGCGAGGACTAGCCACTCTAGACGAAGGTTGTTTCCTATTGCTGTGTGTACCTACAGTACATAGTGATTCTTGCACGGAAGATTGAGGAGGGGAGGGGCAGAAGTGCAGCACACAGGGATGCCCTGCTGACCTGAAATGAATGAAAGCACCCACACTGATGATACGCTGAGGGGAGAATCCGGGACTTTATCTCTGATGGGCGACACGGAGCACGGCAATTACATGCCCTCTGTGTGTCTCTCCCTCCAGCAGCTGAGAGCCTACAGAGAATCGCTCTGTAATTGCCGTGCCGATTGTTGTAATTTTTTTTTTTTTTTTTAATAATTTTTTTTGTTTAATAAATGCTTATTGAAAACTTTTAAAGGAAATACAAAAAGACAAAATGAACTTAAGACATATGAGAGACAATCTTATAAATACAAAACAAGTAGGTTTCAAAGGGCACAATTACTCATTGAGAAGTAAAAATCAAAGAAGTGCCATCGTATGTGCTGAGAGGATTGAACGTTCTTACAAAGTCGAGGATCAATCAGCTGTTTAAAATACATGTGAACTTAATATTCAAACTAGAAATTAAGATTGTAACTAGATAAGATTTGTAGTTGAAAGAGAAAAGTAATGGACTAAAAGAAAAACAGAGAGAGAGATAGAAAAACTATGAAAGAAAGAAAGAGAGAAAGAAAGAAAAGGAAAAAGAAAGAGAGAAAAGAAAAATAGAAAAGGGGGGAGGGTAGAAATGGGAAAAAGGGTTGGTGGGGGAAATTGGGAAAAAGGCGGGAGGGGGGGAGGGTTGGGAGGGTTGGCATGCGTGTCGTCATATCCTAAGATGTTAGTATCATCCAGCGTGATATTATGTGGAAGGAAAGTAATTTGCGGTCAGTAGAAGGGGAGAACTCTGAGAATAGGTCAAATGAGACCCAAACGATGGTTAAGGAGGTAAGCTCATATATGTTGAGCTATAATGTCTTTATAATGAGTTGAAGATGTGAACACTATCCAGGGTGTCCAAGTAAGAGTGTGTCTCTGGGAGGTACCTCTGATGCTGTGAGTTATATCTTCTAGGTGATGAACCTCTGAGACCCTACGCAACCAAGTTTGTATAGACAGGATTGTGGGTTGACCCCACAGTGAGGGGATTAGAGCCTTGGCAGTATTTAGCAAGTGTGGTATGAGGGAGCGTTTGTATGTACCTATGGGTTCTTTAGTGGCATGGAAAAGGACAACCCAGGGATCATGGGGGAGACTGATGTCTGTAATGAGTCTTATGAGGTTGATAACACTGGTCCAGAAAGGACGAATGAGCGGGCAGTGCCACCAAATATGTGCGTGTGTAGCTTCGTTCCCACAACTCCTCCAACACAACGGGGAGCTATCGGGGAACATTTGATGCATTTTAATTGGGGTGTAGTGCCATCTGGAAAGAAGTTTGTAGTTGACTTCTGCCATCTTGGAAGCGAGTGAGGAGACATGAGCGAGTATTAGGATTTTATTTTTCAGAGTGTTTGTTAAGGGGGAGTCTAAGTCTGATTCCTATTTAGCCAAGAAATGTGGGTACATAGGGTTAGAGAGATCGGTAAGAGCCTTGTAAAACAGAGAGATTCCATGCAAAGGGGGGTCTTTTGGGTAGAATATTTCTTCTATGCTATTTAAATCTTGTAAACATCGTAACGGGTGAGGGAAGGAATGTAAAAAGCGTTGTAATTGGTGATATCTCCACTTGTCTAGGAATGTAAGTTGTGTAGAGCTGAGAATCTCAGAAAGGGGTTTAATTGTGTTGGCATGTATAACATGATGTAGCAGAAGAGATTCTCTTGGAGTCCAGGATTTAAATCCCGGGTCCAGTAAACCTGGTAGGAAATAGTGGTGATTGAGGAGAGGCATCAGGGGGGAGTCATAATTCCAGGAAAATTTCCTGCATATGGCATCCCATATATCTAGTGAAGATGTGGTGAGTGCGGAAACAGTGTGGGTAATGTGCCTATGGGTTCTGGGTATCCAGGGGATAACAGAGAGATCAGCTCCACTCAGAGAGTATTCTAGTTGCACCCATAATTTTGAATTAATCGCGTATTTCCAATCTGCCATTCTGGATAATATGACAGCATGATAGTAGGTCTTAAAGTTTGGGAGTGCCAGTCCCCCAGAGCATTTGGAACGGAAAAGAACGTCTCTGGATATTTTGGGGCGGCTGTTCCCCCAAACAAACCGGGAAATCATCGCCTGCAGTACAGTGAAGAACCCCACAGGGACGCCTAGTGGGATCATTTGAAAAATAAATAATATGCGAGGGAGAATGTTCATTTTAATTATGTTACTTTTCCCTAACCAAGAGTGGGACAGATTGGACCACTTTCTTAGGTCTGCTCTGATGCTGTTTAATAATGGAATGTAATTATATTTGAAAAGAGAGCGTAGTCTGGGTGTGAGGTATATGCCCAAATACTTCATGTGGGTCTGTTCCCATCTAAATGGAAAGAGGGGCTTCAAGGAGGTCGCTTCTACCCTAGGGAGGTTAATATTCAGGATTTCCGATTTGGAGAGGTTTATTTTAAAATTTGATATCATTTGGAAGGTAGAAAATGCTGACATTAAGTTGGGCAGGGAGATACGTGGTTGTTGGATAAAGAAGAGTATATCGTCAGCATAAGTGGCGTATTTGTGAGTTCTACCTCCTACTTGGATACCATGTATATTAATATTGCATCTAATTGTGGCTAGGAATGGTTCTAAAGTGATAGCAAAGAGGAGGGGGGAAAGAGGACATCCCTGCCTAGTGCCATTGTGTAAGGTGAAGGGATCACTCAGTGAGCCGTTTATGCGAATTTGCGCAGATGGGGTAGAGTACAGTGAAGAAATGCAATGGTACATCTTCGGGCCCAAACCAAAATGACGTAAGGTCAACTTAAGATAGTCCCAGTCCACCCTATCAAATGCTTTTTCAGCATCAGTAGAAAGGAGTAGGGTGGGCTGGGCGCATCTTTGAACATACTGGATTAGGGAAATTGTCCGTAGAGAATTATCTTTAGCCTCTCTATGTGGAATGAAACCAGTCTGATCTGCCGAAATCCAACTGGGTATGAAAGGGAGGATGCAGTTAGCCATCACCTTGGCAAATAATTTAATGTCCGTATTTATCAAAGAAATTGGTCTAAAGCTGCTGCAAAGGGTGGGATCCTTACCGGGTTTAGATATAACAGTGATATGTGCTGAAAGGGATTCTGGGCGTAAGCCTGAGGTTTGGGAAATAGAATTGGACGAGGGAGTAGGATATCTTGAAATGTCTTATAGTAAAGGATAGTGAAACCGTCGGGGCCGGGGGCTTTACCTGAAGGGAAGGATTTTAAAGCGGATTGGAATTCTTCAATTGAAAAGTCCTCTTCCAATTCCTTAAGGGCTGACCTAGATAATTTAGGAAGGTTCGCCACCCTCAAATAAGAGAGGATTCGAGAGCGGCTCTCAGACGGAGGTAGAGGGGCTAAACCATTCGTAACATTATGAAGATCCGCATAAAATTCCCTAAAGACTTTAGCGATGTGTGGGGTTACATGTACTAATTCTCCCATTGGAAGTTTAATTTTAGGGATAAATGACTGTGTTTGTTTCGCTTTAAGGGATCTAGCAAGTAATCTGCTTGGTTTATTACCCCATTCATTAAATTTTTGTGATATGCGGTGAAATTTCTTTTTAGTGTCTAAGTCTAGGAGGTTTTGTAGTTCTTCACGTTTCAGCGTGAGGGCTTTGAGATGTGCGCTATGGAGTGATAGTTTATGTTGTTTATCAAGGTCGGCTATTTGTTGCAGAACCTGTGCTATTTGATGACCATGCTCCCTTTTCTTCCTGGCACCGAGCTCAATTAAACGTCCCCTTATAGTTGCCTTATGCGCTTCCCAAACAAAAGATGGGGAGGCCACAGAGGATGAGTTCTCTTTTAAGTAATGCTTCAGGTGAGAGGCTAACATGGAGACTTCAGTTTGGTTAGATAAGAGAGCTTCGTTAAGTTTCCAGTTATTTGTGGTACGAGATAAGGTGGGCATGGTCATACGCATCGTCACAGGTGCATGATTGGATAGGGTTGCAGTGCCTATATGGGCAGATATGAGGAGAGGAAGATGGAAGTGATCAAGGAATATATTATCTATTCTAGAGTAAGATAAGTGTGTTGCAGAGAAATGTGAATAGTCTTTATCCTTAGGGTGGAGCAGGCGCCATACATCTATTAGTTGATGATCTAAGAGCCTCTTATTAACAAAAACTAAACGTTTAAATGAAATGTTAGAGCGGCCCTGGGATGTGTCCATTGTGGGATCAAGGGGCATATTTATGTCACCAGCGAGGGCAATGATGCCTTTAGCAAATTGTGAAAGTTTAGTGAGGGTTTGCGAGAGAAAGGTTGGTTGATTCTGATTTGGGGAGTATATGTTTGCAAACGTGCATTAGCTGTTACCTATAAAGCCCTTGAGGAAAAGAAAACGACCATGGTCGTCTGTAAGCATGTCCATTAGACGAAAAGATACCCTACTACTGAAACCAATGGCAACACCCTTAGCTTTGTTAGTGTCAGAAAGACCGTAGTACCACTGCGGAAAGTGGGGTGAGGTCAATCTGACCGGTGTGGTGTGGGTTAGATGTGTTTCCTGAAGGAAGGCAATAGAGCAGTTATTGCGCTTTAGCTCACGCATCACTTGGTGTCGTTTAGCAGAGACATTAAGGCCTCGTACATTATATGATGTAATTGTCAGAGTTGCCATTGGTACAGCAGAGAGGTATATCCTAACCTATAATTCCACGCATGCCAACATGAAGGGGGGAGGGAGAGGGAGGGATAGAGAAAAAAGGTTTGAGGGAGTAGAAAAAAGGGGAAATAACATACAGAAGAAACATACATGTATATCAAGACAAATGTGGGAATTACTAGAAAAACACGCAGAAATCTGCAGTGGTCCCTGAGGGGAGAGAAAGAGCGGGCGGCCATCTGGAACTCTGAAAAGAGTCCGGGTAAAAGACCTTATAGGCCGCTCGGTCTCACCAACCCCAGAAGGAAGGGGGGGCGGAGGACGCCCCGAGGTGAAAGAGTGAAGGAGCAATGTGCCCCGCCAACATTCGGCCTGTTGAGAAAATACACTATAAGTACATAAAATGACATGAGCTCCAGCAAGAAGTTTAGAGAAGAAAGGGAAGAGAGAAAAAAAAAAAAAGCAAAACAAAAATATTCTTTCCCTTTCTTCTCACTTTCTCCCCACCCCTCCTCCTCTCCTTGCAACTTAACCATTGATAACCAGAAACATTAAAAGTACAAACTATAATTGGAACATGAAATACCCAAAAGTAAAAAAAAAAAACTGTCGGGTCTAGATCCCTTAAGCCAAGAAGGCTAAAAAAGAGTTCAAAGGGTCTGACCAGAGCCGAACAATTATTGAGGAATGGGCATCAGTATACACAGAGAGGAGAGAAAAAAAAAAGGGGGTGGAAGGAGAAACCAAAATAAGTAGAGAGAGGCATATCTCAGCCATGTTTCTGTGCGGATCCGGGGATCGATGTGCGCCTTTTCTTAGGCGGAGTTTTCCGCCATGGAGGGTCAAAGGGGTTTGAAAACTTCGGAATGTGGTCTTGCCAGCTCGAGAGCTCAACTGGTGGAAGATTGAGATCTTGAAGAAAGGTAGAGAGTTCCTCTGGGAAGCGTAGGGTATGAGATCGGCCATTTTTGGTGGCTATCAAGCAAGCTGGGAAACCCCATCTGTAGTTGATTCCATCCGTGCGTAAATGCTCAAGGAGTGGTTTTAGAGCTCTGCGGCGGTCAAGGGTTTCCTTGGACAGATCAGGGAAAATGTTAATGACTGCGCCATCATAGTCAATGTTAGGGGTGTTGCGAAGTTTTGTCATGATGGCGTTTTTATCCTCAAAATAATGCAGACGACAAATGACATCTCTGGGTTGGTCTGAGTTGGCATTACGAGGGTGCAATGCACGATGAACACGATCAAATCGCAGTGGGTCAGTGACAGGGTTACCCAGAATTGTGTTGAGAATTCCACGAATCGACGGCTCTAGATCATTGTCTCTAGTTGCTTCTGGTAGGCCTCTGATACGTAGGTTGTTCCTACGATTGCGGTTTTCGAGATCTTCAAGTTTATATAGAGAGGCACGATGAGCAAAGGCTAGCTGGGTAACAGTCTCTTGTAACTCCTTTATGGCAATTGCTTGGGAGTCCTGACGCTGCTCCGTCTCATCCACTCTGGCTAGGAGGTGAGACATGTCAGATCTTACGGCTGTAATTTCTTTCTTAATTGATTTTTCTAAACTGTGAAACATACCAGCCAGTTCTTTTTTAAGACCACTCATCAGCGATGTCATTTCTGAGCCAATGGGGGATTCTGGGTCTTCCATGAGGTGTGAGCAGTAGGATGAAGCAGGAGAACTTTCTCTTACAGAGGCAGCGTGAGAGGAGGGGGAAACACTCTGTCGGGAGGTTCTAGCTTGACTGTTACGTGCGCCAGCTAAGTATTGCTGAATAGAGCCAGAGGTAGCGGAGTGAGGTTTCACACCTTTTCCGGATCTTTTGCCTATTGTAGAACGAGTTTTAGGTGTCTTGGCGGGCATAGCTGGAGCTGTAGGGCCGGCAGTTGGGCAGGGCTCTTCACATTCACATCAGTTCACATTCACAAAAAGGGCTGCAAATCCCCTGCTGAATAGAATAGGCAAGTGCAAATAAGATCCCTTTAATTACTGTAAGATAAGATTATAAGCCTATCAACTGAATAAGCTCTGGAGGGGAGGGGGATGTGATGCTGGAGGAGTGAAGTAGAGAGATGAGATCTGGAATCTGGTGCAGCAGGTGTAGCAAGATGGCCGCTTACTTCCAGGTACAGGCCGGTCTTTCCTAACAGGGACAGCCGGCCGGGTAGCACCCACTCCCCGCAGGACTCACAGTCTCTTTCACAGGCTCTAATTACAAAGTCCCTATTCTGCAGTAGGTGAAGTGCACTGCAGAGTGTGGTTGTGCAGGGGGGGGTTGATACTCACTGCGAGCCTGAGATAGGGGAGACCAGGCCGGCAGGCCTCAAGATGGCGGCGGGCCGCGGCGCTCCGGTCCAAAAACACAGGAATCCCGGGCGTTGCTCTTCGGATGACCAGCGGCTCCAGCCACCCAGCAGTCAGCTATCTCCGTGAGGGTGCCAGATACCTCCCGTACCGAGGCAGTGAGCAGGAGGCTCGGATCAAACAGCAGGGCCCAAGATGGCGGTGGGCGCCCGTGATGCAGCTCGGCCTGCAGGCCCGGAACGGAACGGGTGGTCAGATTCACAAAAGATCCCTCCAGTGGCAAGGCAGGAGGGTCCAGGAGGCAGAGGGAGCACGATGGGGAATCGCCAAAGTGTAATAAGGCCGGGATGGCAATGGATTAAGTTCGCCTGTACGGAGCCCAGCTTCCACACGTCCTCCTCAGTGTGCGTCCGGACACGCCCCCCCGATTGTTGTAATTGGGGGGGCACATGGAGGGGCCCAGTATGATGTTGGGGGGGGTCAGGGCCCCCTGTGGCCCCAGGCTGGTGACGCTTCTGAAGCTGGCCAACTGCGTCAATATAATCCCTCTTATGGCCAGTTGTACTCTGCTCTGCCAATGCAAATGCTCTGGGGACACAATGCCAACATGGGGCAAACACACACAAAATGGGGGAGAGCTACTAGGTTCAGGTCTGGTCACTGGCCTGAATTGCAGAAACAAGTTATAACTCTGCTCAAGTCCCAAGAGCTTGTACATGCATATAATCTATCAGGGGCTAATAGTGTGTGACAACATGTTAACACTAGAAATTCTGGATAACCCTCTGCACACTGTTATATACCCTTTCTAGCAAACTTTGCAATGAAAAACAGGGATTTTTAGTTCACATATAAAAACCTTTAGCCGTTACAACCAGCCGTTACAACCAACCGTTAAAAAGAGTCAGAGCAGTGACCCTTGTCTTCCTTCCAACACCCCTTCTCAACAGCATGTGCTTTGTCAAATTATATTAAGCGCCTTCTGGAAATAACAATGATGTTCCTTCAACAAAGGCTTGGTGAGTGCATCGGCAGCCATCTCCTCTGATGGGCAGTATTAAATGCCATTGTTGGGTAGCAAGTTGTCTGCTTCTTTGTTCTTTAGATAGCCTGGTTCCTGGAGTTTTCACTTCCTTTGCAGCTTGCATATAGAATTGTTCCAAAATTTCCGAGATTTTCTGAGATTTTCTTTCAGCTTGTGAACTATATGATTGTAATCCCCTTCTTGTTCAAAACAGGTTATAATGTCATCGACATAGATAAGGATGTACATCCATCTGTCTTGATTCCTGGAGTAGAGAATCCCTCTCTAGAAAGTGCTTTGATCACTTTCTCATTCCACAGCTTTGCAGATTGATGCTCGTAGATGCTCTTCTGAAGTTTACACACAAGGTTGTCCTTGCTGAAACTCTAGTGGTTGCTCTATGTAGAGATCTTCCTTAATGTCTCCATATAGCCCTTTCCGGCTGCAACACTAAGAAGCGCTCTGATGGTGGAATGTTTTACGACAGGAGCGAATGTTTCATTGTAATATTCTCTGAATTTCTGGGAGTAACCCTTGGCAACTACCCTTTATAGACTGAATTCAAGGTTTCAATTAGAGATGCAGGAGCTAAAAGAAAACAGCTTTTGCTGTGCTCTCTAGAAAATGTATAGTGCTCTTTAAATCCATTGTCATAAGTGACCCCTGTATTAAATGTTTAGTGTTAAACAAAGATTGTATGCATATGGTAAAACAGATATAAAAGATATACATTTAAAAAAAATGCTAAATAAAATGGACCCAAAACCATTGTAGTTTCCCTAATAGTGATGTCATTGACATGCATCATCATGTTAACAGCCATCGCTAGCAATATATGGGCATTACAGACTGTAAGAGGAAGTGTGTGGTGAGTCAATAAATGTGTCAGTGTTTCTATATCTGCCATATCCTTACCAAACTTTCAAAGAAAAAGCATGACTCAATCTGTCATCCACCAAAACATCCTGACTGCATCATTGAATGCAATGAATAATTTCAAACTGAAATAACGCACAAATATTTTCTTTTCCTGTGACTCTCCTGGATTAAGCAAGAAAACACAGCTCCTTTTCAGATTGATTATAAAAATATAAGCAAATAAAGTAAAAGTTATTAGCTGTTTTGCTTCAGTTCACAGGAAGAAAGCAAGGAGCATGTAAATGGGTAACCTCCCTGGCGGTATGATTATTTCAGATTTTAGGTGCTGAAAGCGGTACAATTATTTTGCACAGAAATTTGGCATTTTATATTGTAGGCCTGTAATTCTTAGGAATAATTCACTTAAATCTGTCCAAACAATAGTCTAGTAGACATCCCGGGTATGATAAAGTTTGAAAAACGAAATAAAAAATGATAATATAATAAATAACTAATTATAACAAATAATAATATAATAATAATAAAAAATATTCAATGATGTAATCAAATCAAAAACACTGAAATTTTCTCAGTTGCAGAATTGTCGCTTTTCTTACTTTTAGTGTTTGGTGACAGATTTCTCCACAAATCACTATCGCTCAATTCTGCGAGTGATTCTAATTTATTATCGCTGTTTTCTAGCTGGTCTAAAGCCACTTTTGATGTAAAGGGACACTTTTTGGTTGCTATGGACAATCTCCAGTTTCCAGGCGGAAAGAACAGTATCTATAATATAAAACTGCATGCAGGACACTGGGCAGACCACTAGGGACAAAGGGGATGTGTAATTATTTGATACAGTACTGTAATCTGTAAGATTACAGTATACTGTATCTGTACTGTGTGCTTTACTTTTTGAGTTTGCCGCCGAACTCCGTCCCCATGTGTCGCAATGCTCGCAGGGAACGGAGCTCGGCACTGTGAATCGAGCGAGACACAGCGACTTGCCTATCACAGCGGGGAGACATCGCAGGATCCAGGGGACAAGGTAAGTAAACTCTTCCCGGATACTGCGATGCGATCCCAAGTCTGGCTCGGGGATACCGCTTTTGGTATTGAAAATCCACCCCAAGCCAGACTCGGGAATACCGCCAGGGGGTTAAAAGACTTTGGCTAATCATAGACAGGAATACATCTTACTATGGACAGTATGCAGTATAACATCTGTCTGTCCTGTTGCTTTGCTGGATCTTCTCTCTCATTTGTGAATAAATAGCTTATAATGTGCATGATGAATGTTTTCTTGATTTTTTTATATAGGAAAGGAAATGATTGGCACACATTACATAAATAAGTTGGGAAAAAGCTGTATTAGGTGGGCATCACTGGCAGGCTCAACAGGTACTTGTGGCACTTTGCAGCTGGACTGAGAGAAAACTGTAAGTGCAGATGCACTTAAAATCAAAAGAGAAGTACAGGATTTCAACATAACAAGCATACATACTAAGGTAAATAGAGCATCGGTCCAATACTACATTATTCCCTCACTGCTTCTACACCAAGAACTGAGCGATCAAAGATCGCTCAGTTCTTGGTCTTCATTGAGCAGAGAGCTGGTGACTGTCAGTCAGTGACCCCTCCAGCACTCACTGGAACACCGGGTTGTAGAGGGAGAGGGAGCAGCTGGTTCAGGCACCCATCAGCACGCTGAGATGTTTAGCCAGCTGCCGCTCAGGCATCTAGCAACTTTAGCCTGCTGTCTTTACCTTACTGAGTTTAGAATTAAAGAAGAAATCCACATTTCAAAACACCAAGCTGGCCAAGCTGGCCCAAATGAACTATGTACAGTGTTTTGAAAGATGGAGTTCTTCTTTAATGCTAAACTCAGGAATGTAAAGACACAAATACATGCAGTTCTGTTTTCATTAATATGTCATTAAATATATTTTTAAATTCTATTAGTGTAAGTAACTGAATTGGATTTGGTATTAGATACTTGCATACCCTGTATAGAAGAACTCAAAGAGGGAGAAGAAGAAGCAGCACAAGAAGTCAATCAAACCCTATGCTGGTGTAGTGGATCCTGGGTTCCTCCTGGTGCACAACAATGCCCGGCCTCATGTGGCGAGAGTATGCAGCCAGTTCCTGGAGGATGAAGGAATTGATACCATTGAATGCCCCCCATGCATGCATGACATAAATCCAATAGAACACCTCTGGGACATTATGTTTTGGTCCATCCGGCGCCGCCAGGTTGCACCTCAGTCTGTTCAGGAGCTCAGTGATGCCCTGGTCCAGATCTGGGAGGAAATACCCCAGGACACCATCCCTCGTCTCATTAGGAGCATGCCCCGACGTTGTCAGGCCTGCATACAAGCATGTGGGGGGCATACAAACTACTGAGTACCATTTTGAGCTGCTGCAATGAAATTTCAGCAAAATGGACTATCCAGCTGCATAATTTTTTCACTTTGTTTTTCAGGGTGTCTTTGAATTCAGCCCTCTGTAGGCTGATAATTTTCATTTCCATCAAACGATGTGGCATCCTTTCGTTCCTAACACATTACCCAGTCCATATCAGTATAGATATCCAGCATGAAATTTTTCCCCATTGAGATGTAATGTGTTTTCAAAGTGTTCCTTTAATTTTGCTGAGCAGTGAGTACACCCCTCACATCTTTGTAAATATGTTATTATATCTTTTCATGTGATAACATTGAATAAATTACACTTTTGCTACAATGTAGTAGCTACTACTACAAAGTAGTGAGTGTACAGCTTGTATAACAGTGTACATTTTCTGTCCCCTCAAAATAACTCAACACACAGCCATTAATGCCTAAACCGATGGCAACAAAAGTGAGTACACCCCTAAGTGAAAATGTCCAAATTGGGCCCAAAGTGTTAATATTTTGTGTGGCCATCATTATTTTCCAGCACTGCCTTAAAGCGGAATTCAAGCAAAAATTTTTTTTTTTGTGTGTGTACTATTTTTAGTGTTAACTAAATTAAAATAAAACTATACAATGATCTATTAATCTTATTGTAATAAATACATTCCTCCATCACTACAGCACTCATGCAGCCCCAGACCATGACACTCCCACCATCAAGCTTGACTGTAGGCAAGACACACTTGTCTTTGTACTCCTCACCTGGTTGCCACCACACAGGCTTCACACCATCTGAACCAAATAAGTTTATCTTGGTCTCATCAGACCACAGGAAATGGTTCCAATAATCCATGTCCTTAGTTTGCTTGTCTTTAGCAAACTGTTTGCAGGCTTTCTTGTACATCATCTTTAGAAGAGTCTTCCTTCTGGGATGTTCGCACCAAAACCTGCGAACGGACCGAAAATTTGCACGAACGTTAGAACCCCATTGAAGTCTATGGGACTCAAACGTTCGAAATCAGTGCTAATTTTAAAGGCTAATTTGCATTGTATTGTCCTAAAAAGGGTTTGGGGACCCAGGTCCTGCCCCAGGGGACATGTATCAATGCAAAAAAAGTTTTAAAAATGACCGTTTTTTTCGCTTTAATGATGCTTAAAGTGAAAAAAAAGTGAAATGTTCCTTTAAATATCATACCTGGGGGGTGTTTATAGTATGCCTGTAAAGTGGCACGTGTTTCCCGTGCTTAGTACAGTCCCTGCACAAAATGACATTTTTAAAGGAATAAAAGTCATTTTAAACTGCTTTTGGCTTTAATGTAATGTCAGGTCCCGGTAATATGGATGAAAATCAGTTAGACAAACTACATGGGTACCCCCTCAGTCCATTACCAGGCCCTTTGGGTCTTGTATGGATATTAAGGGGAAACCCGCACCCACATTAAAAAAAGGAAAGATGTGGGGCCCCGGGCCCTCTGAACAGCATTATACAGGCGTTGCAAACAAGACAGGGACTGTAGGTTTGTTGTTAAGTAGAATCTGTTTGTAATTTTGAACTGGTACATTTTTAAAGTTTTTAGCTCCAGCCAAAAAAACTATTTTAAGCTTTTTGGAAAACATAGGGAAGGGTTATCACCCCTATGACATTTGTTTTGCTGTCTGTGCACCTCTTCAGAAGATTTCACCTCACTTTCTGTCCCAATGACAAATGTTTTTAGAAAATTTGGGTTTTTTAGTGAAACAGGGATTGGTGATAAAGCATCAATGGAAACGTTTTTCCCATATTAACTCTTACAGGAGAGAATTTCCCTTCCTAGGGGTAGATTTCATCTCACTTCCTGTTGTCTCCTTCCGTTTTCAAGTAGAAGTCGTTTGTAAGTTGGATGTTTGAAAGTAGGGGCCTGCCCTATATACTCTGCAGAAATTGTGGCCTTGGGTATTGGTGTTGCCACAACACTGTAAGCCCTCACAGGGCCCTGCTGTGAAATATTAGATCAAGGATTGTAATTACATGCCCCTGTTGAACAGGGGCAGAAAAATTGGGCCTTTGGTGATGGTGGTGGTGCTGGTGCCACAACACTGTATGTCCTCACAGTTACTCTTGGTGGGTGCTGGAACGGGCCCTGCTGTGAAATATTAGATCAAGAATTGTAATTACATGTGTAGCGCTGGTAGATTTACAATCTACCGCAGATTAGGTAAATTTAGTAAATTGTGTGTTAGGAAGGTTAAAAGTTCGCCTCTGTTCCAGCTTGGCTGACGTTGTGTGTGCTTCCTTGCTGACCAGTGGGTGTCGCTGTTACCATTAGTCAGTGTTGGAAGGGCAACGTGTCGAAGTGTATAGATGTTCCTTTGTCTCGGAGGCAAGCTCGGTGGAGGTGGTCCTCCGAGTTGCATTCTGGGCGAGGGTATTTATGTGACAGACGCCATGTTTTAAAGTTCATTTTGCAGCCACCTGCTGGCCCTCTTGGCCGACAGGTATTCGTTAAGGAGCTACCTTGTGGTCCTCCGAATGGGAGGCCCACGATGCTACGGCGCAGGGGTGGGTCCAGAGACTTGTCTGGGGCCTACCACCGCGACCGAGGAATGGTCCTGAGCTGTTGGTCCTGTGAGACGAAGCTGGACAGCTGAGGAGATCCCAGGGGAGGACTCATCTTGGAGAGATCACACAGCGTGCTGGTCTATAGAGGGGCCTGGTGACTCGGCTGGAGGACGTATCCAAAAGAAGTAACCATACAGCATAGTGTCGCTGGTTCGGTTTAACGGTTCAGGCACTGTGACTGACTGTTCACTGCAGAAGATCTGATACATCCTGTGGCAGAGGATCGTGCAGATTTACCCCCCCAAATAAGTCTGTGGCAGAGACTTTAGATTCGTGCTGCGTACTGGCTGCTAGACCGGTGAGAGAGGCCTATCCAGACGAGCAAAGAGTGTGTCCCATGGGGGGAATGCATTCCACATAATTATCTGAATTCTATCAGGACATTTATCGCTAAGATTTTGTAAGAAGATATTTGAGTTTCTCCTGAGAGTTTCCTTTTCCGTCTCTTTCCTGCTACTTCCTAAAGTTTAACTGTTCAATAAAGCATCGAAAATGTACTCCAGTGTTCGTGCGTGTGTCGTCCAGCAGTAAACTCAACTGAACCCCTAGACCCGGTGCCGGTGAAACAGAGGGAAGCAAAGTGAAGGTAACAGACCCACTTAAACCAGCAGCTCCACCGTGAGTTAGTGCTACACATGCACCTGTTGAACAGGGGCAGAAAAATTGGGCCTTTGGTGGTGGTGCTGGTGCCACAACACTGTAAGTCCTCACAGTTACTCTTGGTGGGCGCAGAAACGGGCCCTGCTGTGAAATATTGGATCAAGAATTATAATTACATTCACCTGTTGAACAGGGGCAGAAAAATTGGGCCTTTGGTGGTGGTGGTGCTGGTGCCACAACACTGTAAGTCCTCACAGTTACTCTTGGTGGGCACTGGAACGGGCCCTGCTGTGAAATATTAGATCAAGAATTGTAATTACATGTCCCTGTTGAACAGGGGCAGAAAAATTGGGCCTTAGGCACTGGTGCTGGTGCCACAACACTGCAACCCCTCACAGATACTCTAGTTGGAGCGCAGGAACTAGCCCTGCTGCAAAGAATTGCATCAAAAATTGTAATTACACGCCCCTGTTAAACAAGGGCAAAAAAATTGGGCCTTAGGCACTGGTGCTGGTGCCACAACACTGCCACCCCTCACAGATACTCTAGTTGGAATGCAGGAACAAGCCCTGCTGAAAAGAATTGCATCAAAAATTGTAATTACACGCCCCTGTTAAACGGGCAGAAAAATTGGGCCTTAGGCACTGGTGCTGGTGCCACAACACTGCAACCCCTCACAGACACTCTAGTTGGAGCGCAGGAACGAGCCCTGCTGCAAAGAATTGCATCAAAAATTGTAATTACACGCCCCTGTTAAACAGGGGCTGAAAAATTGGGCCTTAGCCACTGGTGGCGGTGCCCAGAAACAAAAATATTCTTCTAAGCTATCAGCATGATCATTGAGGAGGAAGAGGATAGTCACGCAGCATAACAGGATAGTCACTCACCATCAGCATAGGCAGTCTTGAATGGATCTGATATTTCAAAAAAATGTATTTGGTTACATCAGCATCAGGTGCTTGGTATCTGGTGGTGATCCAAGACTGATTCATTTTTATGAAGGTCAGTTGATCGACCGAGTCTGTGAAAAGGCATACCCTGTGATCGGTTACAAAGCCTCCAGCAGCACTGAATGTGCATTCCGAAAGAACACTGGATGCAGGACAGGCCAGTAGCTCAATTGCATACTGTGCAAGCTCTGGCCAGTGATCCATCATCAAGACCCAGTAACCCAGAGGATTTTCGGTGGGAAAGGTGTCCAAGTCAGATCTTGCCCCTAGGTATTCCTTCACCGTGTAAAACAGACGCTGGCGATGGTTGCTAGAACTGATCATACCTTGGGGCTGCGGACTAAAAAATTGTCTCAATGCATCGGTCAGACGGCCACCTTCTCCACCGTTCCTTCTTTGACTGACCGAAGCCTTAGCAACACATTGTCCAAGAACAGTAGTTTGTAACCTCCCAGTCTCTGGGAACGCATTGCACAGACCTTTCTGCAAGGCCTCCCGAAGATGTTTTATCCTCTGCTCCCTCTGCGATGGCAAGATAAGGTCCGCAACCTTACCCTTGTAACGTGGATCCACCTCCTTGATACCACGAATATGAGGATCCTTCTGCAGGCTTTGCAGGATCAGGGAGGTCATGCAGCGTAGGTTTGCTGAGGCATTCGGTCCGGAGTCGTCTGGGTCACTAAGGACAACATGATCCGAAGCCACCTCCTCCCAGCCACGTACAAGTCCATGGGTTTCTTGGGACTGTAAATGATCCCTTAAAGAATGCTGCTGATGCTGAGTGCCAGGCTCCACCTGAGTGCCAGGCTCCACCTGACACAATCTTCCTCCTCCTAATCCTCTTCCTGTGTGATCGGCGGGCATGCAGGAACACTGTCTGGATAAAGGGGGCCTTGAGAGCTCAGGAAGTCCTCCTCTTCCTGCCTCTGTTCTGCCTCAAGTGCCCTGTCCATTATTCCACGCAGCGTGTGATCCAACAGGTGGACAAGGGGCTCAGTGTCACTGATGCATGCATTGTCACTGCTCACCATCCTCGTGGCCTCCTCAAATGGTGATAGGACAGTGCATGCATCCCTGATCATGGCCCACTGGCGTGGGGAAAAAAAACAAGCTCCCTTGACCCTGTCCTGGTGCTATAGTCGAACAGGTACTCATTGATGGCCCTATGCTGCATGTGCAGCCGCTGCAGCATGGCCAACGTTGAGTTCCACCTGGTGGGCATGTCAAAGATTAGGCGGTTCTTGGGCAGGTTAAATTCCTTTTGGAGGTCTGCCAGCTGAGCACTGGCATTATATGACCGGCAGAAATGCACACGGACTTTCCTGGCCTGCCCCAGGACATCCTGTAAGCCCGAGTACCTGCCCAAGAACAGCTGCACCACCTAGTTAAGGACATGAGCCAAACAGGGCACATGGGTCAGTTGTCCCTGTCGGAGGGCGGAGAGGAGGATGGTGCAATTGTCGCAAACCACCATTCCTGCCTTAAGTTGGTGTGGCGATAACCACCTCTGAACCTGCCCCTGCAGAGCTGACAGAATCTCTGCCCCAGTGTGACTCCTGTCCCCCAAGCACACCAGCTCAAGCACCGCATGGCATCTTTTGGCCTGCGTACTTGCGTAGCCCCTTGAATGCCTACGGAGCACCGCTGGTTCTGAGGACAAAGCACAGGAAGAGGCCATGGAGGAAGAAGAAGAGGAGGGGGTAGAGGAGAGAGGTGTGTCAGAATCACCAGTAGTGGCATTTTGGTGGCAGAACAACCTCCAACACTATTGCACCTTGTCCTGCATCCTTCCCAGCTGCCAGCAGAGTCACCCAATGTGCCGTGAAACTTAGGTAATGTCCCTGTCCATGCCTGCTGGACCATGAGTCAGCGGTAATATGCACCTTACTGCTGACCGCCCTGTCCAGCGAGGCCAAGACATTGCCTTCCACATGTCGGTAGAGAGCTGGAATCGCCTTCCGTGAGAAAAAGTGGCATTTGGGAACCTGCCACTGAGGAACCGCACATTCCACAAACTCATGGAAGGGGGCAGAGTCTACCAACTGAAAAGGTAGCAGTTGAAGTGCTAGCAATTTAGCCAAGCTAGCATTCAACCGCTGGACATGTGGATGGCTGGGAGCGAACTTCTTTCTGCGGTGCAGCAGCTGGGTCAGGGAAATTTGCCTGGTACAATCTGACGTCGGTGTACCGATAGCAGATTGCCCGCAAGTACTTGGCTGTGACACACCTAATTCTACACCTTCATTACTCTCAGTGCAGGTCTCAGAGAGGACTGAAGGTATAGTGGGGTTGGAGATCCCAGCTGATGAGGAGCAAGGAGAGGTCCTCTTTGTTCTTTGGTCTTTTAGGTACACTTGCCAACGGACTGCATGGCAGGTCAACATATGTCTGGTCAAGCATGTGGTGCCCAAGCGGGAGATGTTTTGGCTACGCCAGATACGCTTGAGACATATGTTGCAAATAGCAGCGGTGCGATCTGATGCACTCGTCTCAAAAAAGACCCACACTAAAGAACTTTTGGAATAACGCGCAGAGACAGCAGCGCCCTGCACATGCGGAGCTCTGTGGTGTGATGCAGTCAGTGTGCTGCCCTTAGGCTGGCCCCTGGAGGGCATTATGCCTCGTTGATGATGTGCCTCCTCCTCCTCCTCCTCTCTCCTATCAGGCACCTACGTGGAGTCAGTGACCTCATTATCCCCTCCCTCCTCATCACTGGAGCAAACCTGCCAGTATGCTGCAGCAGGGGGAACATGACTGCCAGATTGCTGTCCTTCTTGGGCACCCCCTCTGTCTGGGCTCATGTTACTGCCTTCCTCTAGCTGAGTACCATCATCGGAACCTTCAAAACGCCGGGCACCCTCCTGGAGCATGTACCTAACACTGTGGTCAAACAGTTCGGGGGACTCCTCAGGAGGACATGGTGGGGCTAGGGAAGGAGTCACTTGTGCCATTGAGCCAAGGGAAGAGGCTGCGTTGGCAGCTGCTTTGCCAGACAAAGTACCCTGAGCCTGGGTGAGAGAGGATGAGGACAGCTTGGTCATCCACTCGACCAAGTCTTCTGCATGTTGCGGCTCAACACAGCCACCTGCCGAAAAAAATGGCCAAGCTTATCCCACGGCCACGTGCTGATGAGAATGCACCGTGTACATGACCAGCACTGTTGCCTCTAGACACAGAGCCTGCTTGCCCTCTTTTATTGGCTTGTGACTGTCTGCCTCTCCTTGTTGGCCTTCCAGACATACTATTGGCCTGCACTGAGATGTAGCTGCACAAAACTGGGATGTATATATATACCAATTATACTGCAGCTAGCAGAATCAACTGCCTGCCTGTAGTATTATTAGTATGAGAGCACCTGCACTTGTCTTCAGGTAGCTATACTGTAGGTGTAACTGTGCAGGGTACACAGTACAGTAACTGGAAATACGTCAAGAGCCTACACAAGCACCTGGCTTCAGGTAGCTATACTGTAGGTGCAACTGTGCAGGGTACACAGTACAGTAACTAGAAATATGTCAAGAGCCTACACAAGCACCTGGCTTCAGGTAGCTATACTGTAGGTGCAACTGTGCAGGGTACACAGTACAGTAACTGGAAATACGTCAAGAGCCTACAGAAGCACCTGGCTTCAGGTAGCTATACTGTAGGTGCAACTGTGCAGGGTACACAGTACAGTAACTGGAAATACCTCAAGAGCCTACACAAGCACCTGGCTTCAGGTAGCTATACTGTAGGTGCAACTGTGCAGGGTACACAGTACAGTAGCTGGAAATACGTTAAGAGCCTACACAAGCACCTGGCTTCAGGTAGCTATACTGTAGGTGCAACTGTGCAGGGTACACAGTACAGTAACTGGAAATACTTCAGGAGCCTACACAAGCACTTGACTTCAGGTAGCTATACTGTAGGTGCAACTGTGCAGGGTACACAGTACAGTAACTGGAAATACGTCAAGAGCCTACACAAGCACCTGGCTTCAGCTAGCTATACTGTAGGTGCAACTGTGCAGGGTACACAGTACAGTAACTGGAAATACGTCAACAGCCTACACAAGCACCTGGCTTCAGCTAGCTATACTGTAGGTGCAACTGTGCAGGGTACACAGTACAGTAACTGGAAATACTTCAGGAGCCTACACAAGCACCTGGCTTCAGGTAGCTATATTGTAGGTGCAACTGTGCAGGGTACACAGTAAAGCAACTGGAAATACTGTAAAAAACACCTGCCTGCCTGTCAGTATATTAGGAAGAGAAGAACAGGATCTAGCTAAACTGAATACAGTGTATATATATATATATATATATATATATATACAACACCTGGGATGCATATATATATACACAATACACTGTAAGTGCAGCTAACTGACTCGACCTGCCTACTCTATCTAACTTAAATCAAATGACACTGTCTCTCTGTCTATCTATCTCTCTCTCAACGCCGGAACACACTACACAGGGCCGCCGTGCAGGCGGCCTTATATAGTGTGGGGCGTGTACTAAACCTCCTGAGCCATAATTGGCCAAAGCCACCCTGGCTTTGGCCAATTACGGCTCTCTGTACAGACAGCGCTGTGATTGGCCAAGCATGCGAGTCATAGTGCATGCTTGGCCAATCATCAGCCAGCAATGCACTGCGATGCCGCAGTGAATTATGGGCCATGACACGCCACTCGAATTTGGCGCGAATGGCCCAAAACGTTCATAATTCGGCGAATGACCGAACACACGATGTGCGAACACGAAGCTCATCCCTACTCTGCAGCTATGCTGGCAGCACTCATATGTCTATTTCCCAAAGACAACCTCTGAATATGACGCTGAGCACACGCACTCAACTTCTTTGGTCGACCATTGCCTGTTCTGAGTGGAACCTGTCCTGTTAAACCGCTGTATGGTTTTGGACACTGTGCTGCAGCTCAGTTTCAGGGTCTTGGCAATCTTCTTATAGCCTAGGCCATGTTTATGTAGAGCAACAATTCTTTTTTTCAGATCCCCAGAAAGTTCTTTGCCATGAGGTGCCATGGTAAACTTCCAGTGACCAGTATGAGAGAGTGAGAGTATGGGAGAGTGAGAGCGATAACACCAAATTTAACATACCTGCTCCCCATTCACACCTGAGACCTTGTAACCATAGGCGGGCACACAGGGTGTGCCTGGGCACACCCTAATCAACCTGTGTGTGCAGATTCCCCCTATTAAAAAATAATAAAGAATAAAATTAAAAATAAAACAATAAAAATTTAAAAAATGACCACGTCCACTGCTCTACTGACACCGATCTCTACCCTACCGACACCACCCACTGCCCTACTGACACCGATCTCTACCTTACTTACACCATCCACTGCTCTACTGACACTGATCTCTACCCTACTGACACCGATCACCGCTCTACAGACAGCGTCAGTATATATACACATCCACACACACACACACACGTATGTTTGAGCTTTGGGGTTTGGGGTTAGCTTGTAACACTAATAAGTCACATGACACTGGGGAGGGAAAAATGGCTAATTGGGCCCAATTTGGACATTTTCACTTAGGAGTGTATCAATGGCTGTTTGTTGAGTTATTTTGAGGGGACGGTAAATTTACAATGTTATGGAAGCCGTACACTCACTACTTTACATTATAGCAAAGTGTAATTTCTTCAGTGTTGTCACATGAAAAGATATAATAAAATATTTAGAAAAATGTGAGGGGTGTACTCACTTTTGTTAGATACTGTGTATCTTGTAACAGGATTGTGCAAAGGATATAGCAATGGAGTTATACCCAGGAGGAGGAAAGCAAGGTTGGGAGCTCCCTCTATTAACTGTTGAAAGTCTAGTAACTCCTGTTAATTGCTAACTTAGGCTTCTGATGAGCAGGAACCACTTAAAGGTATCACTTGCACAGGAATTTGAATCTGCATCTGCTGTCACATCATCAAGTAAACTGTGGTGACATCATTACCCAGGAGCGGAGCCAGTCAGATTATATTGCATCCTGTGCAAAACTTTATAATGCTGCCCACTGCCCCAAGTTACATTTACATAATCTGGCCACTTTCAGCTAATTCAGGTGACCATCTCATGTTCATGGGCGCAGACATGCACCTACTGGCCAACAGCTTTTAAGTGTAATATTGCCTGCACAGGTTAGAAAACATGTCCGTACCACTTTCAAGTCTTCCCCAAAGTATTTCAACACAGGCAGCATCTGCTTGAGCTATTTTCACTTTTCCTGTAGATAGAAATACATTGGAAAGGTGAAAAGAGTTTAAAAAGTGCACTGCAGGGCCTAGAACAGTTTTTGACCTGGGTCCAGTCATACTGAGCCTGCATGCCCTTTGTGTCCAACTACTATCCAAAGTATATGGACCAGTTTACAGTATTTCAAATATACACAGTATAGGCTTTAAGGGCAACTTTCTATGGCAGAAAGGATGAGTAGTTGATATGAAGGTGTAGGAAAGGGAGGGAGCAGATGACCCAACTGAAGGCTCCTTTCACACATGCAGTCCATTTGTTGCATCAGTTCAGTCATGTTTTTTCAAAGAAAAAGCGGAGTAAATTTACATCAGTTTTTCATCCATTTTTTCATCAGTTTGTCATCAGTTTTTAATCTGTTTTTACATCAGTTCTTTACATCCGCCAGCTACAGTCCTTAACCACTTGAGTCTCTGAGACATTTTTATCATGCAAAACAAACCACTTATCCATTTACACTTGTTTTTCTTCTGATCCATTTTTTTAAAGGGAGGAAAATAGATCCATTCCACAAAACGGATGTTGACAGAAGCGTTTGTAAACCGATGTAAATGGATGATCATCCGTTTACACCTGTTTTTCCATAGAGATGCATTGATGCCCTTTTTTCTCATCTGTCAAAGGATGAATGAAAAACGAACAAATGGTCCACATGTGTGAAACAGGCTGAAGTACTGGAGCATTACTGGAAGTATGTTCATCTACTATAGCTGATACAATTAACTTTATTATAAATTGTTGAAAGGTGAGAATCCAGCTCCCCACAAGATGGTGTCTGGTCGGTCACACACAGCAAACGTTGCCTATGCACTGCATGATCTGATCCCTGCACAAAGGAAAATGAGAGTGAAAGTATGCTCCAGAGTAGAGCACAAAAAAAAACAAGTAACATAAGAAAAAGTGCTCACATCCTAACATGCCTTAAATGTCAACTCTCCTTTTCTAAGAGTTTTAGTTTTGAAGTGTTGCAAACATTTACACATGCCTCAGCTTTATAAGTAGGTGTTTTGTATAGTCTACGTTCATTTTGCTTTGTGCCGAAGTGAGAAGTCTACAGAGCTGGCAAATGGAAAAAAACGTTCTGCAGGAAAGTTGAAGCTTAGTAAGAATGCTCGGAATTTTCACAAAGGGGGGGGGGATTGTGTGACTCAGCTGTCCCCTGCTTAGCTTCTGCTGGAGTCTGTGTGACATCATAATGGCTGAACTACTAGTCTGTCTCATAATTAAATCTAGTACAGGACTGTGAATATTTCACTTTGAAGAAATTTCAGACACTTAATTCCAAATCTATTGCATTGGCCTTCAAAGCTAGAGGGATTCCAACAGATGCATTTGACTTATAGAATTCATTTAGTGGTCCAATTGGTCCCCCCCCCCCCCCAAAAAAAGGGATGCCTAAGGTTGTTGCCAGCCTATGGCAGTATGTACATTGGCCTTAGGCGTCTTGTCCACTTGCAAGTAGCCCAAGTAAATTACACTTGTATTATCCAGCAAGACTCACTAATCACATAAGTCTAGGTGAGTAAAGCTGTGGTTCAGTCACCAAATATACTGTTTGGTTACCAGTGTTCAGAAGGAACCATATTTGAAGGGTGTTGATTCCCCATAAATAAATCATCATACTGCTGTACTACTATAAAATTGAGCATGTTTTAAAGTATTGAGGGGCTAAAAGGAGAAGGAACTGTGAAACATGATTAAGAGAAAATGAAAAAGGCAAGAAAGAAAATGGGTTACTTATTGGGGACCTAGGTCTTTATGGATTGTAGAATCGTTGTAAGTGTCCCCTTATCCTTCCATTAATACATGAGCTTATTGATCAAGTGTGTTTTGGGTCAGGAGTATGTAGGCAGGCGCAGTCTGCTGAATCCACTGCAGGTTGCACTCAACCACAGCAACAATGCATATTGAAAGGAAGTCAAGAGGAACAGGGTTCCTCTATGGTTTCCTGAGTCATTGGGGCAGCAATCCAATTGGACGCTGGCCTCCCATGTGACTCTGATGGCCATCTTAGGTGCAGCAGAGTTTAAGACCTTGACTCCTGGGTTTGGCATGCTCTGTGTGAGTGGGTAGTGTAGGGAAAGGTTCCCAATCTGTTAGGGACAATACTAGAGGCAGGGAAAGGTTCCTGACTAGAAGGGAAAGCGTACGGTTGCATCTCTTCTGGTTACCATACCGATTGGGCACTAGTTGCCAGGATGCATTCTGTCCTCTCTCAACAGATGTCGGTTTGGCTGGAACCCACTTCTTCATGCCATTTGAAACTGTGAATGTGCCCAGCCGGGTAGCTGTCCCACTGGGTTGTTTGTGAACTGTTGCTGCCTTACGTCAATACAAGTTTTCTTTTGCACCTGACTGTGTATGCTGTCTCTGCACCACGCTGCACTCCACCTACAAGTAATAATAAATACTATATATATACAGTGGGGACGGAAAGTATTCAGACCCCCTTAAATTTTTCACTTTTTGTTATATTGCAGCCATTTGCTAAAATCATTTAAGTTAATTTTTTCCTCATTAATGTACACACAGCACCCCATATTGACAGAAAAACACAGAATTGTTGACATTTTTGCAGATTTATTAAAAAAGAAAAACTGAAATATCACATGGTCCTAAGTAGGGATGAGCTTCGAGTTTGAGTCGAACTCATGTTCGACTTGAACATTGGCTGTTCGCAAGTTCGCCGAACAGCGAACAATTTGGGGTGTTCGCGGCAAATTCGAATGCCGCGGAACACCCTTTAAAAGTCTATGGGAGAAATCAAAAGTGCTAATTTTAAAGGCTTATATGCAAGTTATTGTCATAAAAAGTGTTTGGGGACCTGGGTCCTGCCCCAGGGGACATGGATCAATGCAAAAAAAAGTTTTAAAAACAGCCATTTTTTCAGGAGCAGTGATTTTAATAATGCTTAAAGTCAAACAATAAAAGTGTAATATCCCTTTAAATTTCGTAGCTGGGGGGTGTCTATAGTATGCCTGTAAAGGGGCGCATGTTTCCCGTGTTTAGAACAGTCTGACAGCAAAATGACATTTCAAAGGAAAAAAGCCATTTAAAACTACTCGCGGCTATTGCATTGCCTGTCTGACAATACACATAGAAGTTCATTGATAAAAACGGCATGGGAATTCCCCACAGGGGAACCCCGAACCAGAATTTAAAAAAAAAATGACGTGGGGGTCCCTCTAAATTCCATACCAGGCCCTTCAGGTCTGGTATGGATATTAAGGGGAATCCCGGCCAAAATAAAAAAAAAATGACGTGGGGGTCCCCCTACATTCCATACCAGACCCTTCAGGTCTGATATGGATTTTAAGGGGAACCCCGCGCCAAAAAAAAAAAAAAAACGGCGTGGGGTCCCCCCAAAGATCCATACCAGACCCTTATCCGAGCACGCAACCTGGCAGGCCTCAGGAAAAGAGGGGGGGCGAGAGAGCGCCCCCCCCTCCTGAACCGTACCAGGCCACATGCCCTCAACATTGGGAGGGTGCTTTGGGGTAGCCCCCCAAAACACCTTGTCCTCATGTTGATGAGGACAAGGGCCTCATCCCCACAACCCTGGCTGGTGGTTGTGGGGGTCTGCGGGCGGGGGGCTTATCGGAATCTGGAAGCCCCCTTTAACAAGGGGACCCCCAGATCCCGGCCCCCCCTGTGTGAAATGGTAAGGGTACCCATACCATTTCACTAAAAAACTGTCAAAAATGTTAAAAATGACAAGAGACAGTTTTTGACAATTCCTTTATTTAAATGCTTCTTCTTTCTTCTATCTTCCTTCATCTTCTTCTTCTTCTTCTTCTTCTGGTTCTTCTGGCTCTTCTGGTTCTTCCTCCGGCGTTCTCATCCAGCATCTCCTCCACGACGTCTTCTATCTTCTTCTCCTCGGGCTGCTCCGCACCCATGGCATGGGGGGAGGCTTCCGCTCTTCTCTTCATCTTCTTCTCTTTTTCATCTTCTTTTCTGCTTCATCTTTTTCTCTTCTTCATCTTCTTCTCCGGGCCGCTCCGCAACCATGCTAGCATGGAGAGAGGCTCCCGCTGTATGACGGCGTCTCCTCTTCTGACGGTTCTTAAATAATGGGGGGTGGGGCCACCCGGTGACCCCGCCCCCTCTGTTGCACGGGACATGACGGGACTTCCCTGTGGCATTCCCCGTGACGTCACAGGGAAGTCCCGTCAAGTCATCATGCCCCCCGTTATTTAAGAACCGTCAGACGAGGAGACGCCGTCACACAGTGGGAGCCTCCCTCCATGCCAGCATGGATGCGGAGCGGCCCGGAGAAGAAAATGAAGAAGAGAAGAAGATGAAGCAGAGAAGAAGATGAAGAAGAAGATGAAGAAGAGAAGAAGATGAAGAGAAGAGCGGGAGCCTTCCCCCATGCCATGGGTGCGGAGCGGCCCGAGGAGAAGAAGATAGAAGACGCCGCGGAGGAGATGCTGGACGAGAACGCCGGAGGAAGAACCAGAAGAGCCAGAAGAACCAGAAGAAGAAGATGAAGAAAGAAGAAAGAAGAAGCATTTAAATAAAGGAATTGTCAAAAACTGTCTCTTGTCATTTTTAACATTTTTGACAGTTTTTTAGTGAAATGGTAGGGGTACTCATCTACCATTTCACACGGGGGGGGCCGGGATCTGGGGGTCCCCTTGTTAAAGGGGGCTTCCAAATTTCGATAAGCCCCCCGCCCGCAGACCCCCACAACCACCGGCCAGGGTTGTGGGGATGAGGCCCTTGTTCTCATCAACATGGGGACAAGGTGTTTTGGGGAGCTACCCCAAAGCACCCTCCCAATGTTGAGGGCATGTGGCCTGGTACGGTTCAGGAGGGGGGGCTCTCTCTCGTCCCCCCCTCTTTTCCTGCGGCCTGCCAGGTTACGTGCTCGGATAAGGGTCTGGTATGGATTTTTGGGGGGACCCCACGCCATTTTTTTTTTTGGCGCGGGGTTCCCCTTAAAATCCATACCAGACCACAAGCCACTCCTTCATTATTTTAGCTGTGTGCTTAGGGTCATTGTCTTGTTGGAAGGTAAACCTTCGGCCCAGTCTTAGGTCCTGAGCACTCTGGAGAAGGTTTTTGTCCAGGATATCCCTGTACTTGGCCGCGTTCATCATTCCCTCGATTGCAACCAGTTGTCCTGTCCCTGCAGCTGAAAAACACCCCCACAGCATGATGCTGCCACCACCATGCTTCACTGTTGGGACTGTATTGGACAGGTGATGAGCAGTGCCTGGTTTTCTCCACACATACTGCTTAGAATTAAGGCCAAAACCTTCTATCTTGGTCTCATCAGAACAGAGAATCTTATTTCTCACCATCTTGGAGTCCTTCAGGTGTTTTTTAGCAAGCTCCATGTGGGCTTTCATGTGTCTTGCACTGAGGAGAGGCTTCCGTCGGGCCACTCTGCTATAAACCCCCGACTGGTGGAGGGCTGCAGTGATGGTTGACTTTCTACAACTTTCTCCCATCTCCCGACTGCATCTCTGGAGCTCAGCCACAGTGATCTTTGGGTTCTTCTTTACCTCTCTCACCAAGGCTCTTCTTCCCTAATACTCAGTTTGGCCAGAAAGCCAGCTCTAGGAAGGTTTCTGGTCGTCCCAAATGTCTTCCATTTAAGGACTATGGAGGCCACTGTGCTCTTAAGTGCAGCTGAAATGTTTTTGTAACCTTGGCCAGATCTACCACAATTATGTCTCTGAGCTCTTCAGGCAGTTCCTTTGACCTCATGATTCTCATTTGCTCTGACATGCACTGTGAGCTGTAAGGTCTTATATAGACAGGTGTGTGGCTTTCCTAATCAAGTCCAATCAGTATAATCAAACACAGCTGGACTCAAATGAAGGTGTAGAACCATCTCAAGGATGATCAGAAGAAATGGACAGCACCTGAATACTTAGGACCATGTGATATTTCAGTTTTTCTTTTTTAATAAACCTGCAAAAATGTCAACAATTCTGTGTTTTTCTGTCAATATGGGGTGCTGTGTGTACATTAATGAGGAAAAAAAATGAACTTAAATGATTTTAGCAAATGGCTGCAATATAACAAAGAGTGAAAAATTTAAGGGGGCCTGAATACTTTCCGTCCCCACTGTATATATATATATATATATATATATATATATATATATATAGTGACAATCCGGGGCGATTAAGCTCTAGTGGTGCATCCGAGTTGAAGAAATCGTGTCAGTCCCGACTGCATTTTCAAGGGCATGACAGCCCATTTTTATTCAAAAGAAACAATTCAAAAATAAACAGCAGATTCCCTCGCAGGGGTATTCAGCATTACAGTCCTGCTTCAGAACAACCAGCATTCGGCCTTCCTGGCTAAAACACAGCACTCCTGCTCAGGCCTTTCACCTTAGGCCTTGGTCTGTCTTCTCCAGACCTGACTCTCAGCACCTCTGTGCTTGCAGCTTCGTGCTGCACTGGTTCCCTCCTGACTCCTAGGCCAGAACTCCTGTCTGCTGGGCAGAGCTGTCTCTAAAGCCTCATACACACGATTGGCTTTTCAAACAGGAATTGTAATGTGATGTAATGTGATGACAAACTATTGTTGGAAAATCTGGCCGTTTGTACGCTCCATCAGACAATTGTTGTCGGATTTTCCGTGGACAAATGTTGGATGGAAAGCTTTAAAATTTTCAGCGGACAACAGTCTGTTGTCGGATTTTCCGAGCGTGTGTACACAAGTTTGTACTTCGTACAAAAGTCCAAAGTACAAACACGCATGCTCAGAATCAAGTAGAAGCCGGAAGCGGTTGGTCTTGTAAAACTAGCGTTCGTAATGGAGAATTCACATTCGTGACGCGGCAGATTATGAAATCTTGAAATGCAGTGCACATTCTCTTCTTCTTTATGAGGGGATAATAATGAAGCTGCTTTGCTGGTGATACTGACGGAGTTCTGCCAAACGTATTTAAAAAAGCTTTTTTTTCTAGTGATAAAGAATATTTTTTTTTATGTCAAGTTACCACAACACCCATAGGTTTTAGGATCAAAGATGCAACTATGTTGGTGTTCCCTGTTAATTTTACATTGTATTTTTTAAATATACCTGTCTACTCCCAAAATGTCATTTTAAGTAAAACACATAGCCAAGTATTTTTCAAATTAAATTTCATTTATTAAATAGGGAGTACAAGAAGGTCCTATAAAAATCAAGAGGAAGGCAGCGATGGAGAAACTGTTGGTATTGGTGAAGTCTTTGTACCCCAGGGCAGACCTCAATTATGTGAAGAGCAAAATTGGGAACCTGAGGAGTACATTTAATAGGGAGCACAAGAATGTCCTGGACGAGAGATCAGGAGCAGCAGCAGATGACCGGTATGCCCCAGGCTGTGGTATTATCACAGCCTGCGGTTTTTGACAGACCAGACCGAACCCAGGCCATCGCTGTCAACGATCCCTTCCACGTCAGTTGAGCCCAATTTTTTTCTTGTGCCTTATTCAAAAAATAAAATAAATTACACATGTTATCTGCCATTCAAATCAAAATTAAATAACTTAACCAAAAAGTGCATTCTCTGCATACAAAAAGAAATAAAGTATAACAACTAAAATCATATTTTAAAATAAAAAAAAAGCAAAATTAGTAATTGTATGGCTGAAAATCCCCAACGCAGCGGGCTTGTTGGGGGTCTTGGGTCTGGAATTGCTAATGTGCGCCATGCTGCTTTGGTGGGTGGGGCTGATGTGGGGGTTGTGGAGGTGGGGCATCCAAATCAGAGATATGGGTTTTGGAGGAAATTTCTCCCCTCCCCCCCTTGTTGAGGAGCTGTAGGATTAGCTCCTCGCACATCCTCCTTTGCTCCACATCCATAGCATGTAACTTATTAGCTGTCAGACAGCCAAATGCCTCAGCTGCATCTGTGGCCGTACTGATTTCAGTTGTTGCGTGGCTGAGAAAGGCAGCTGTGACCTTGTCTAGGTTCCTGCTCTTCCTGGCACTTTTAGCAGGAGGGCGTAGAGGAGGGATCTGTGACTCTGTGTGGCTGCTGGCCACTGGCTCCTCCAAACTGAAACTTTCCTGTGTATGGAAATGGGACATAATAAGTATTTTTTGTATGGTCATCAATCACACAATTTTGAGCTCATGACTGCTGAATGGGGAGAAATAGAAAAGATTATCATTCTGACGCCAGCATTTTTCATTCTTGTCCCGATCATTTTTGGCCACTACTGTCTATTGAGATGGAAACAACTTTGTTAAGGCAGAAATTTTGGAACAATAACGTCTAGTTATCATCATTCTATTTTTGGATACAAATATGTTCAACAATGCTATACCTGGGTCAAGCTGGGCTCCTCCACATTTTCATCCTGTGTCGAAGGACCAGGGTGTACCTCAGGAGCTGTGGCCTCATCTGATGTGGAAGGAAGTGTTGAGAGTGATGGCCTGGGTTGGGTTTGGTCAGACAAAAAAACGCAGGCTGTGGTAGTACCACAGCCTGGGGACATAGATGTCATCAGCTGATGCTCCCGATGTCTGTGATTCCTGGACCTTCTTGTGCTCCCTGTTAAATGTACTCCTCTGGTTCCCAATTTTGCTCTTCACAAAATTGATGTCTGCCCTGGGGTACAAAGGCTTCACCAATTCCAGAAGTTTTTCCATCACTGCCTTCCTCTTGATTTTATTAGAGTAATCCCTACTCTTCACCTTCCAGAGACAGCGCAGCTCCCAGTACTGGTCTATAAATCGAGGCAAAAAGTCGGGCGCAGTGAATTTATCCACCATGATAAATTATCAGATGCCTGCAAGACAGAACACAAGACAAACCATAATGCCAGGCTTAACTCATAATCTGGTCCCAATATAGGCCTCAATATAAGCAGTATAGGCCACTAACCACCGATGCCCCAATTTATAATCGTACCTTGGTTTTATGGCTCCTTTTGCGTGTTGGTGATGGTGATCGTTCGTCCTCCACTCCCAGATTGTTCCAACAGCCATTCCATCGATCGCGTGTTATGGCTTTATATACACTGCGCATGCGTGAAACTCCACCCCTGTCCTTCTTTCTAGTGTATTCCCCGCCTCTTCTCTTTTGGGGGAGTGGGAAAGCGAATGGTGGCGAGACAGCAGGCGTGTGGTGAGAGCAGCAATGATGAAAACCCAGAGAAAGTGACTTCCAGTTCCAGGAGGAGCTATAAGGCCACAAATATGTCATTTGAAGAAATGGTGGAGATGGTGGACATCTTAGTAAGGACAGACTATGATAGCAAGCATGGACCTTACAGAAACCCAAATGCCAAAGAGGCCAAGATCATGGATAAAGTTGTGAGAAGTCTGCACAGGAATTTTGAGGTACGACGAAACAAGGATCAGTTGAGAAAATGCTGGTCAGACCTTAAATTGAGAGAGGAAGATCAGTATAGAAAGATCCGGAAAGTGCTGCGAAAAAGTAAGCATTTGTCCTATGTTCCGCTTACTTTCGTGCTGGTCCATGTTCTTTTTTTTACTGTTCTACAGTTTAAAATGCCAAGTTTTATTTTCGTGGGCACAGGAATCTTTCGCGGGACATGAAACATCGTTTTGATCAAACACTAATACTTTGTTATTGAGAGAGGCACATTAAATGCATTAGTTCTGGCCTATTTTGATGAAACATAAGTTCATTAGATTGTTGTCTAGATTTGTTCGTAACTACTGAAATGTCAACTTTATTCAGTGTCAGTAGAGGACACTCAGCAGCTGTTACGTAGCTTGATGCAGGAGCACCAGTATGGACACCATAACACCCTTGTTATGGTGTCACACGCAGGTGCTCCAGTGGATACCTGGGGTACCTCCATGTGTGAAACTTGCACAAAACAGATAAGTATTCCTGCTTTGGAAAGGGAAAAAAAACATGTATTCAGCTTGGATCTCTGCCAAAACAGACAATTGAAAGACACTTCAAAACAATGTTTCATATTACTATTTCTAGCCTAACATATCTGTCAGCTAAGTATACCTTTTTTGGATTCACATAGGGGAGAAAAGAAGAGGAACATCTGAGCTGTGTGTGGACACTAGTAACCCAGCACCTCCTGAAGATCCAGGAAGTCAACTCACCAGACACCCTGAAGAAGATGTTGATGCGGATGTGCAGGAAGTACCGTGTGAAGTTCTCGAAACTGTCGACCACAGGTCAGTGTCTGAGACCACAGCTTCAAGTAATAGATGGATGCCTGCATATTTCTAATGCATGGTGTGTTTTATTTTTTTAGGTGATGTGGATGTTGTGGAAGATAAAACTCACTTCAGCAGTGCAAGTGCACAAATACTTATCAGTGAGCTCTTGATTTGCAATAGGGAATTGGAGAAAATTAAAGAAAACATGCATGATCTTCAAAACAGAGTTATCAACATCATCGATATTTTAGCTAAAATTTAAAAAGCAAACATGTTTTTTTTTTGTTTTTTTGTACATGTGTTTGTACAGTTTGAAATTGACTAACCTTTGCACATTTTTGTAATAGTTACTGTTATATTTGAATGTACGATTTCACTTTAGCAAAAGATTGACATATGAACCTGCAACTCCATGACTTGGCATGATCTTTTTTGTTGCCCACATCATGTTAAACAGGATCAAACCGATGCGTTTCAGCACTTGCAGCCTTCCTCACATGAGTAATTATGCTTTAGATGAAACACATCAGCTTGTTTCCTATGGAAAGGGAGAAACCCCCTAGGGGTGGAACTTTGAAGGCACTACCAAACCAAAAATTATGTAAAAACGTATAAAGTTTATTATATATAGAAAAAAAAGACACATAATAAATAGAGAATAAACAAATACAAATGGATGCATTATTATGTACCAACATTTGGTGAAAAAGACATGATACAAAATCCTAAACCCAACAATGTTTCAGAGATGAACCGTAGTCTCCTTCATCAGGGGTTTTCAAGGAAGTACATTGTATCATAATAGCAAAATAGTACATAGACGCATCCAAACAAACTTTCAAAAGTGAGGAATAACTGAGGCGAGGGGTCCCCCACAGACCACATCCACTGGACAACAGTCAATATAGAATAAAAGATTGGCGTAGAGGAAAGGAAGAGAAAAAATTAAAAATCCCTTCCTCGCATCCAACAGCCCCACTGGATTCCAATAAACAGACCAGCAGCAAGCTGACACATGCACTGGGGCCCAAAATATGAGGAGGATCTAAATTTGTAAAGGTGAAAGGTACACAGACCGATGGAGAGGGGGGAGGGCTGCTGGGAGGTCTGAGAAGTCTCACGCTGCAGGTAGGCACAGCGCAGCAGGACTTTCAGTCACAGAGAGAACCCCCACCAAGCATCATACCCCTGGATGCTTTCTGGGGGTTCTTTCTGTGACTGAGAGTCCTGCTGCGCTGTGTCTGCCTGCAGCGTGAGACTTCTCAGACCTCCCAGCAGCCCTCCTCCCTCTCCATCGGTCTGTATACCTTTCACCCTTACAAATGTAGATCCGCCTCATATTTTTGGCCCCAGTGCATGTGTCAGCTTGCTGCTGGTCTGTTTATCGGAATCCAGTAGGGCTGTTGGATGCGAGGAAGGGATTTTTACTTTTTTATCTTCCCTTCCTCTACGCCAAGCTTTTATTCTATATTGACCATTGTCCGGTGAATGTGGTCCGTGGGGGACCCCTCGCCTCAGTTATTCCTTACTTTTTAAAGTTTGTTTGGATGCATCTATGTACTGTTTTGCTATTATGATACAATGTACTTCCTTGAAAACCCCTGATGAAGGAGACTACGGTTCGTCTCTGAAATGTTGTTGGGTTTAGGATTTTGTGTCATGTCTTTTTCGCCAAACGTTTGTACATCATAATGCATCCATTCGTATTTGTTTATTCTCTATTTATTATGTGTCTTTTTTTCTATATATAATAAACTTTATAAGTTTTTTCATAATTTTTGGTTTAGTAGTGCCTTCAAAGTCCCACCCCTAGGGGGTTTCTCCATTGCCATGCTTATTTGGGATGTGGCACACCTTTACTGTTAGCAGCCCTGTTTGGATATCCTCATTTCAGCTTGTTTCCTATTTTAATTTTTTGGGAGAAAAAGAGGAATCATCGAGTTGCCAGCTCCTATTTTAATCTTTGCCCATTTCTCAGGGTGGTTTGCTCCCCCAGCTACAGCACCAAATTGGACACAGCACATTGTTGAATATGGTGGGGTAGCTTGTCCAAAAGTATTGTCATGTACAAAAAGCTTGAAGGTGTGCTTTCACACATTGTACAAATATCTGTGTTTTGTATATTACTATTTCACCCAAAAACTTAAATACCTTCAACAGTTTTAGTTACCTGTAATTTTTGTCGTTTTCTAAGAAAGTTTTATAAGAAATGTGGCTTTTAGCCAAGTTACATCTAAAAAAGTATGAACCAACTTTGTGTCTGTCCTTGCTTCTTTTTAGGAATGTTGTATTTTGTTTGCAGGAAAGTACAAATATGTACTTTGTTAATTTAGGATGCAAATTGGTTTGGTCAACAAAGCCTTATGTGGCGAGTGCTAAAATCAATGTAAGCCCTGGTTCAGATTGATGCTACTTTGAAATTGTGCTACTTCACTTGAAGTAGCACGATTTCTAAGTAGCAAGGTCAGCGTGATTTCAGGTGCGACTTGATAGACATTTGCGTGGCTTCATGCGCAGATGTCTATTGAAATCTGCAAAGGTAGTGCAGGAACTACTTTTGCAAATTGGTGCGGGACCGCTAATTCGGTGTCTCACCGATTGGAACAGTGCCATTGCCTCCAATAGGCTGCGACTTGTCATGCGATTTTATCTCTTAAATCGCACAACAAATCGATCCAATGTGAACCTAGGCTTTAGTGTCTGAGGTCAGTTTTTCTCCATTCCACTTCTCTAGGTGCACCATCAGGTCCAGTTTTCTGTATTTTCCTCAGTATAAAAACGACTGTGTGAATTACTAACCTGGAAAATTACATGACCTGTGACAAAAGCAAAAAATATAGAAAACATAACCTGGGAATGCATCTGGAGAAGGAGAGTTGGGAAACACTGCCCCAAGTAATGTTAATTGTAATCTTTATGTGTTTTTAAGATTTGAAAAGCCAAAATTTGAAGATGCCCACAAATTGTGACAAAATATTCTTATTTCCCTCATGATCCCATGCTTAAAATGTGTGTCTTTCCCTACATCTAGTTTGCTAAAACCACAAAACACACAGTGTGTCAACATGTGCTATCTCCCATCACGGGGTATAAATGTACGCATTTTGGGGGTGCAACCCCTTCCTCATAATTAAAGTAGGTGAGAGGAAGGGGTTGCACCCCCAAAACGTTTCCATTGATACCCCGTGATGGGAGATAGCACATGTTGACACACCGTGTTTTGTGGCTTTGGAATCTAACCTGTTTGTAGCTACACACATTTTAGGCAGGGGCTAATAAGGGACATTTAACAGTTATGCCTCTACGTGTACGTGGCTTCAAATTTGGGCCTTTAGAGGGGTGAGATCACCCCAGCTGAGGAAGGCAACATCAACACAGTCTTGGGATACTAATGTCTCATATGGCCTTCACTTTACCAAACTTGTAACTTTGTAAGTTCCTGAGTTGGGGATGTGTATCTTATGTTTTCAAACATGCCTGTTTAGCCCCCCAAAAAGGCAAAATAATGGCAAACATACATGTTTATACACCAAGATATTGGTTTGTACTAAAACCTTAAAACGCACATGTAAATGTGCTTTGAGTAATTTTTTTTTTTACTAAACAATGTGTGCCTGATTATTTTAATGCTCAATACCAGTGTATTTAAGTTTGTGTAGTTACAGTGACAGTGTGTTGAAAATGCATAAGATACATTAAGAACAAAAACATTGTGTGTGTGTAGCAGACCCACAGCACAACATAATAGTTAGCTGAAGCTGAAGAGATTGTCACCTCATGTAGCAAATAAGGTATGTTTGCACTATTGTATAAAATGGCCAAAATAAAGGCCATTTGAGAACCTATTATACAAATAAGAAACACAGACAACAGTAGTTCAAATGAAATAGGAGTTTATAATAATAAAACATATTATTCTGGATCAGCTACAGTTTGCTGCCAAGCCACTTCCCCTCTACCCACAAAATAATCCATGTATTTTTGCCAGATATCTTGTGCATTTTGGGAGGGCAACCCAGCACGGACAGTTTTGAGAGACATCATCATGCCCACCGACGGATGAGCTGCAGCCTTGTCAGCTGGGCCTGACACTGCGGGGTCCACATCAGTTGGCACTGAGGAAAGGTAGCTGTTAGCATTCCTCCGTACAAAATTGGGGAGGATACAACAGCAAAATACAACAAGGTTTATTTTATATTGTGCCTGGTTAATAGGTGTTAAAAACAGCCTGAAGCGACTTGAGAGGATGCCAAAGGCATTTTCAACCACCCTTCTTGCATGAGAGAGCCTATAATTAAAGATTCTGTGCTCTGGGGTGAGGTTCCTAATAGGAAAGGGCTTCATAAGATGTTCTGCCAGACCAAAGGCCTTATCTGCCACAAAAACAAAATTGAGGCCCTCAACATTGTCCTCAGCAGGTAGCAAATTTAAGGTGCCATTCTGGAGCCGATGGTAGAACTCCACCTGCATAATGACACCTCCATCCGAGTTGCGGCCGTTCTTCCCAACATCCAAAAACAGGAACTCATAGGTTGCAGAGACTACAGCTAGCAGGACTATGCTGCAAAAGCCCTTGTAGTTACAATAATAGGATCCCGAGTTGGGTGGTGGAACAATCTTGACATGTTTGCCATCAATAGCACCACCACAGTTGGGAAAATCCCACTGATGCTGGAAATGGGCTGCAACATCCTGCCATTGCTGTGGGTTGGAAGGAAACTGTGGAGTCAAAAAAAAGAGAAAGAAGAAATTACTACTTCTGCACATAACATTGCAAGCAGATTTGACACAAACATTCTTGGCCAACATAAGTATACAATTTTAATGAGTATTTAAAGACAAAAGTGTAAGGTCAACTTATCAGATTCCTCACCCTCCCTGGTGGCTCATTCGAAAAATTTTATGGTGGGGGGAGGTAATGGGTAGATGTTTTGGACAGTTAACCCTCTCTATTTCCATGAGAGCTGAATGCATAAATAATGTGTGATACTTTTGCCAGCCCCTCCTTGCTTACACTATTAGCAGCCCAGTGGATAGGTAATTAGTGTCATAATCCGAAAATATGGATACACTGTCCAAATTGAATCTCATTTTAACATTCTTAAATTACCTATCAAGATAATAAGAGGCAAAAACTATCTACGTTACAATTTTAAGGTAATCAGGCAGGCCCTTGCACTACATGCTTTGGTGAATTCATCCAGAAATATGACCACAAAAGAGGTATAGTGTGTATGGGTTTTGCAAAGTCAGCAGATAAAGTATTTGTATCGGTTGACTTAGCATTTTTTGGGGGGGGGGTGTCAAGGTTATGCAAGAGAGTTTCTCTGTCAGCTTACCTGTCTCCATGTGTTCAACTCTAAAGACCAGCTGCCTCTCACCTGACTGGTTTTATAACCTCTCCTCTAAGTATGGCCCCTCCCCAGGCCCTATCAGGGAACCCTATATTAACGTGTGCACTGCAAGCCAGCAGTGCTGATCAACCATTGTGTGTTAGCCTCCGTGTGTACTTGCTGTGTTTCCTACGTCTGATTGCTGTTACTGACTTTGGCCTGTTCTCGACTCTCTCTGTCTGCTTGTTACCCTAACCTTAGGCGTGTTATGTTTATCCTTGTCTGCTAGTCGTCCTGACCTTTGGCTTACCCCTTACTTCCCTGTCGATCCAGCCTGCTGCCTCCTTCCTCTTCTCCTGTAGTCTACGGTGAGCTGTGAGACCCTGGGGGCTGCGACCTGGAGCCAGACTGCAGCGCAGTCCATCCTCACCACTAGAGGCTCTGGTGAACACCCGCTGGCTCTTAGACTCCGCGCCCTGGGGAATCTATGCTCTAGCTCCCACTGGGATCCATGTTAGTTATCCTGTAGACCTCCTTCCTGAACCTTCCAGGGTTCAATCCGCAGCAGTCAGTCCTAGGGTCCACTACCTTAGCGGTGCACTTCCGACTCCTACAGAGTGCATCTGTCACCTTGTCCCAGGTGACCTGACAGGGGGAGGGTTCCAAATGAGTTTGTGCCCCAAAAAATGGCCTCTTGCACTCTGCCTGAATTTGAGGACAACAATAACATTTGGACACATTTTAGGAGGTGTTTAGGGTAAGCACAAAAATGTAGCTGACAAAATACATTGTTAAGTTACTAGGTTAGGTGTGTATGGGCCCAGGATAGCATGCTGGGGAGGTTAGTGAAGGAAAATATGCATGAAGGACAAAAAAGGAGCATAAAAAGCTTACAGCATGCATGAGGACAAAGAGGACATTCACAGCATATTACAATAATGGTAATTATGGAGTCAAGAAATTAATACAATACATTAGCAAACATTAAATACATAGAATGTGATGTTAAAGGCTAAAACTTACCCAAATATAGTCCTTCCGCAGGACTTGAATAATGGCAGAACATCTCTCTGGAATAATGAGTCCCAGAGCCTGGGGGGAAACTTGAGGTCCTGGAGACTTCTCTCCGTCACCAAGGTGGCTATAAGCCTTTGCTCAGGAGTAATGGCAAGCCGCATGCATGAGTCCTGCTTCTTAATATAGGGGGTCAACAATGCCAAGAGACGGTGAAAGCAGGGGTCCGTCCTCCTCCTGTTCCTGGACTGGACTTTGGTCAAAGCAATAACTCCAAGCCCAATGATAGCACGTTCTCTCCTCTGATTCCGCAACATGGCTGGTTGACGAACGGCCGTTCAGAAACACACTGTAAAGCATGAACTGAAAAGCGCAAATCAACACTCACCAAACTTCTACTAACACAAAATTAGCAGAAGGAGCCCAAAGGGTGGTGCATGTCAATTGAACGTCCTCTTTAGCGGCTTGTAGTACATCTAGTACGTCACTACGTTCGCGTTTGTTGGCCGACAATTGTATGCAAGACAAGTTTTGGGCCAATGCCCTTTGGACAAAAGTCTGAGGCTTTGTCTGCGGAAAATCCGAACATGTTGTCAGGTCACCTGGGACCAGGTGACAGATGCACTCTATAGAAGTCGGAAGTGCACCGCTAAGGTAGTGGTCCCTAGGACTGACTGCTGCGGATTGAACCCTGGAAGGTTCAGGAAGCAGGTCTACAGGATAACTAACATGGATCCCAATGGGAGCTAGAGCATAGATTCCCCAGGGCGCGGAGTCTAAGAGCCAGCGGGTGTTCACCAGAGCCTCTAGTGGTGAGGATGGACTGCGCTGCAGTCTGGCTCCAGGTCGCGGCCCCCAGGGTCTCACAGCTCACGCTCACCGTAGACTACAGAAGAAGAGGAAGGAGGCAGCAGGCTGGAACGACAGGGAAGTAAGGGGTAAGCCAAAGGTCAGGGCGACTAGCAGACAAGGATAAACATAACACGCCTAAGGCCAGGGTAACAAGCAGACAGGGAGAGTAGAGAACAGGCCAAAGTCAGTAACAGCAATCAGACATAGGAAACACAGCAAGTACACACGGAGGCTAACACACAATGGTTGATCAGCACTGCTGGCTTGCAGTGCATAGGTTAATATAGGGTTCCCTGATAGGGCCTGGGGTGGGGCCATGCTTAGAGGAGTGGTTATAAAACCAGTCAGGTGAGAGGCAGCTGGTCTTTAGAGATGAACACATGGAGACAGGTAAGCTGACAGAGAAAACTCTACTGCATAACCATGACAGTACCCCCCCTCTTATGAGGCCTCCCCCTCCCCCGCCTGGGCCCTGGCTTAAAGGGAAACTCCAGATGAAACCTCCTCAACAGACGAGGCGCAAAGATCTCAGATGCAGTGATCCAAGACCTCTCCTCAGGAGCAAACCCTTCCCAATGTACGAGGTACTGAAGAATGCCTCTATGGCGCTGGGAATCGAGAACTTGACTAACCTCGTACTTAAGATTATCCTCAGAGACCGAAACCGAGGTAGGGAGACGAGAGGACTTATTAGGGCTAAAGGCTTCTTAGGAATGGGTAAAGGCATAAGAAGACCACCAGGAGTCTGAGCAGGGTCCCCCAGACCCTTAAAGATGAGCTGGACATCCAAGACAGGATCATCAGACTGGGCAGAAGTCAGTGGATCCCTGAGACCAGGTTGGTTAGAAAGTGATGGATAGCTTCACTGGGCATAGGCTGAACTGGTGCAGAGGCCGACTGAACAGCATTACCAGGTGCAGCGACCACCAGAATTGCATCACAGGACGTAGCAATTGTGGAACTGGTAGACGAGTCAGCCTGGATGTGCGTCCAAGGGGGTCCAGAAACAGGCAAAGGTAAATGACCATGCAAACTGGAGTGAATGATCGGCTCAAGTTCACAGGTGGGCTCCTCATCCAGAGTGCCACATGACCCAGAGAGTGCCTCAGCCTGACTATTGCAGGAGACATTCCAGAAATCGCTATATGCAGCGGGAAGAGCAGAAGATACTGGGATGGTGGCAACAGGAAGTTTCTCTTTTGGTGTAACCTTGAGTAGGCAGGAAGAGGAACAGGAGGAACCCCAAGCCAGGATCTGTCCAGCAGTCCAGTCAATGTGTGGAGAATAAAACCGTAACCAAGGAAGACCTAATATGATAGGAGATGAAGCTTTAGGTAAGACAAGGAAGGATATCCACTCCTGGTGGAGTGTCCCTACCGACATCTTAACAGGAAGGGTCTGGAAGCGGATAGGATCCCCTGGGAGAACAGTGCCATCAATCGCCAAGACCACTAATGGCATTGAAAGGGGCAAAAGGGTAAGTCTCATGGAAGATGCAGTTTCCCAATCCATGAAATTACCAGCGGCTCCGGAATCCAGATGTGCTGAGACCGAACGAGAGGAAGCGCCGACATGAAGGAACACAGAAAGAAGAAGACGAGAAGGTGAAGGTAATACTTCAGGGTCTAATACTCCACCTTCCAGATATATTAGCCCTGATCGTTTTTCCGGACGAAGAGAACAAGTGTCACGAACATGACCTTTGGCCCCACAATAGAGGCACAGGCCCAGAGTTCTGCACCTAGCGCGTTCTTCAGGAGACAACTTGGTCCAGCCCAGCTGCATAGGTTCCTCATTGGGCTGGGGGTGCTCCTCGGATCGAAGAGAAGGTACTGGGAGCTCAAGCTGCCTAAGGAACGGGGAGTGCTGGCGTCTTTTTTTCAGGGCCCTCTCCTGAAAGCGAATATCGATCTGGTTACACAAGGTGATGACACCATCCAGATCAGCAGGAAGGGATCTTCCTGCTAATTCATCCTTCACTCTATCAGAGAGGCCATGTAAAAAGGTTGCAACTAGGGCCTCATTATTCCAGCTCAATTCAGCTGTGAGGATACGGAACTGAAGAGCATACTGTCCCACAGAAGCGGACTCTTGATGGAGACGTAAAAGAGCGCTAGCCGCTGAGGAGACACGACCCGGTTCCTCGAAGATATTCCGAAAAAGTTTCAAGAAATCACACAGGCTAGAAACCACTGCATCATTCAGTTCCCACAGAGGGGCAGCCCAAGCTAGCATCTCGCCGGACAGGAGGGATATAATATAGGCTACTTTCGTCCGATCAGACAGGAAGTTTTGGGGCTGAAGTTCAAAATGAATCGTGCACTGGCTAAGGAACCCCCTGCAAGCCTTGGAGTCCCCAGAGAAACGGGCCGGAGCTGGCAGTTGTAATGAATGTGTGGCTGCGACTGGTGCGATAGGTGCAGCAGCAGATAGCAGTTGATGTTGTTGAACCGGGGGTCCTAAGGAGGCCTGAACCTGTTCAAAACGGGATGCCAAATCCTGAAGGAATCACATCAGTTGGGTCTGATGCGATTCCTGGGTCTCAAGTCTGTGAACTAAGCCCTGCAACGGATCATCTGCGGGTAGTGGCACATCAGCTGGGTCCATGGCTGATCAAACTGTCAGGTCACCTGGGACCAGGTGACAGATGCACTCTGTAGGAGTTGGAAGTGCACCGCTAAGGTAGTGGACCCTAGGACTGACTGTTGCGGATTGAACCCTGAAAGGTCCAGGAAGCAGGTCTACAGGATAACTAACATGGATCCCAGTGGGAGCTAGAGCATAGATTCCCCAGGGCGCGGAGTCTAAGAGCCAGCGGGTGTTCACCAGAGCCTCTAGTGGTGAGGATGGACTGCGCTGCAGTCTGGCTCCAGGTCGCAGCCCCCAGGGTCTCACAGCACATCCATAGACTACAGGAGAAGAGGAAGGAGGCAGCAGGCTGGAACGACAGGGAAGTAAGGGGTAAGCCAAAGGTCAGGGCGACTAGCAGACAAGGATAAACATAACACGCCAAAGGTCAGAGTAACAAGCAGACAGGGAGAGTCGAGAACAGGCCAAAGTCAGTAACAGGGATCAGACGTAGGAAACACAGCAAGTACACACGGAGGCTAACACACAATGGTAGATCAGCACTGCTGGCTTGCAGAGCACAGGTTAATATAGGGTTCCCTGATAGGGCCTGGGGTGGGGCCATGCTTAGAGGAGAGGTTATAAAACCAGTCAGGTGAGAGGCAGCTGGTCTTTAGAGATGAACACATTGCATGAACACTCTATTGCATAACCATGACACGTGTACAAGGCTTAAAGCGGAGTTCCACGCAAAAATGGAACTTCCGCTTTTCGGAACCCTCCCCCCCCTCTGGTGTCACATTTGGCACCTTTCAGGGGGGAGGGGGGTGCAGATACCTGTCTAAGACAGGTATTTGCACCCACTTCAGGCATAGACTCCCATGGGAGTCTATGCCTCTTCCTGTCCCTCCGCGCTGTCTCCTGGAAAACACACAGCTCCCAGGAGATAGCGGGGACCAGTTACGATGTGCAGCGCGACTCGCGCATGCGCAGTAGGGAACCGGGAAGTGAAGCCGCATTGCTTCACTTCCTGATTCCCTCACCTAGGATGGTGGCGGCAACTGCTGAGAACCGAGCGGGTTCTCGGCGTCGCCTGCCGACATCGCTGGACCCTGGGACAGGTAAGTGGTCATTTATTAAAAGTCAGCAGCTGCAGTATTTGTAGCTGCTGGTTTTTAATATTTTTTTTTTTTGGCGGTTTAGGTGGACCCCGCTTTAAGGATGAGCACTGACCTCTATTCCTGGGATTATTATGAAGCCAGCGCACAGGTGTGCAATTAGCAAGTCTACCAAAATCAGGCATACACTGCTCATATGCACCTGTGACATGGGGGTCGCATCTCCACAAAATACATATAAAAATATGATACCATGTGTATATTCTAGAACCTAGAGGAACAGGGCTAGGGAAGTCCCTGGAGGTAGGGTTTACTCTTATGTAAGAAGGTTTGATTCTATAAATATTCTTGCATCTCTTGTGTCTGACCCAAACATGCATACTGTTGAAACAGTAGTTTATAAAGTACAGCCATGCTTAAGGTGATGCTGTGACCCTCTGTTAAAGGGCGACCTGAGGTTACAGGCAAATCAGTCTCTGAACTGCTTAGGCTATCAAAACTGTGCTAACATCACTTCACTGAATTGACTGTTAAAGTTGAGCTATCATAAGATACTGTATATCTTCCATGTTAAAGAGACCCTGTTGCCAGCTCATTGATTCAACAAAAAAAAAAACCTTCCCATGTATATTTATTGAATTTTATGCATGTTAAATGCTCCTAAAACTGTTGCTTGGTGCTGTCATCCTGGATGTGGTATCAGCAGGCCCTTTGCTCCCCTTCCACCAGCTACATATAAAATTACTATATGTAGGGAGGTGAGAAGAGGGGCAGAGTAGCTAGGCCAGCACAGAGAGTAACTAAACACTCTCAGAAGAAAAGACTATGACACAAAGAGAGAGGAATTGATTCTCCTAGAGAAGTCATATTTTTTATTCAAAATCACATTGCAAGTAAAAAAAAAATATTAATGGAAAGGAAAACATTGCAGCAAGCATTTCAAATATTCAACTTTATGCGCATTTGTCAAATTTCTGAGTTGGTGACAGGGTCTATTTACGTGCATGCATGTAAGAAATGTGTATTTATTACCTTTGAGAAAGATCACAGCATGTCCCCTGACAAATGCCTTCATTTGCTTTAATTTCCAGAACCACTGTGCCATTTTTGTCCAGGCACCATCCATTGTGACCAACCACTCCTTGGACTGATATGCTGACTCAAGAATATAAATCCTGGAACTGTTGACTGTGTTGCCTTGCTGCAGTCTTTTACTTTGTGACTTTCTAAAAAGTTACAATGTTGTCATCTGAGCACAGTGGGAGAAGAGACCAAGGAAATGTTTCTTCCTGCCTGCAGTAAACTGATGACATAATTTCAGCCTACAAAAAAAAGTGTTTTTGAAAATTAAATATGCTCTGTATAGGGATATATCAAAAATCCATTTCTAGAGACATGCAAAGCTGCTAAAAGGTAATTTTTAATTTGAATTTAATTTATTTTTTTAGCCAGATCCAGCAAGCTTTTTAAAAGTTTTCTGGGTAGAATGCAGCTTCTGTCCCGTGCAGTCTCCTTCACTGAATACAGAAGGTTGTATTTAGAACTTGTATCAGTTACATTGTTCCAAGTTATCTCTGAGTACTACAGAACACCTCCCCCTATGTAATAGAGAAGAGGAGCTGGGGAGATTTCTGAGGCCCTTTCTTAGGATGACAAAGCAAAGCTGGCAAAATCCCCAGGAAAAAGGGCAAAAAGTCTGAATAAAGAAAACCATTACAGTCACTACATGTAAGAACTGGTGGGGGAAAAAAGTGCAACTTATGGAGCGAAAAATACGGTAACATTTGTGTTCTTGGGTTTATTTATGTTTTAATGGTTTATTATACAGATGTACAAGCAATCTATTGTATTCCGACACCTTTAAATGGATTAGGAAAAATGTAGCCTGCGTTTGAATATTTGTTCATTAAATAAACTCAGCTGTTAATACAATCTTAAGGGATAAGAAAGATCGATAATTTTCATAACCTGATATTATAAAACTAGAAACTTTTATTTGCTTATTCACAATCATTATCTGATTACTAAGCGAGGGAAGATTATAGGTCATGTTTTACAAAGTTTTGCAATAGTTGGAGAAGAATACAAAAATAAAGAATGATATAACATTCCTTAGGACAGATTCTAATGGAAAAGCAAAAAATATAAAATAATAAAATAAGCAAAAAAACCCACAATTCTGTTTTTGGCTTCATGTACATGGCCCTACAAGGGCCGTACAGCTTGCAGAGTCTGTAATGACATTTCTGGGACCTGCTGTCGCCACGTATGGCTGCCTATTGACATGCATTACCAGAGGCCGCTGTACATGGTTGTACTCCAGGGGTTGTGTAAATCACTCGCATTTGCACTGATGTATACTCCAAACACTGAATCATTTTATGCTGTACACATTTAAACATTTACATGCTGATAGTGTACAGCACAAATGAACTCTATTGGAGCTGCCTGCCTCCTAGCAATGAAGGACACTAGGTGGCAGGAACATGGAGGTTCGAGCCCCTAGCATCCTCTGTTGATAAGAGGCAGGTGGCTCTATTGGCCAACATGCAAACAATAGTGTGTAATCAGAGGGTGCCACTGCTGGTTACACAAAATTGATGTTTACATGTCGGTCCTGAATGAATCATTCAAAATTTGCAGTGATGTGAACATTGAACTGCGATTTCTATACGGTCCCATAGAAATCTATGGAGCTGAAATTTGCACTGCACTAAACTCACACAGGACCCAGATCAAATTTGCACCGTGTATACAGTATGTGAACAGCCTTCATTGGAAAAAATGCTTTTTTAGATGACATGCAAATCTATGCTTTTCGGATCACATCTGATCCGCATAGAAGTCGAATGAGGCTCGGTTCACACTGATGCGTTACAAATTTATGCGATTTCACAGTGCGATTTGTGTTTTGACAGGTGTGAATTTAATGCGATTTCAGAGGGGCCTGGCATAACTGGAAATTAAATTTGCACCGAACCCGCACAGGACACTTTTTTTACCAGGTCAAAATCGCATTGCATCGATGTGAACAGCCTTCATAGAAAACAATGTATTTTCAGATGACATGCAAATCTATGCCTTTCGGCAACCGGGCCTAACTAAGTGTGAACCAGGGCTAAGGCTGGAAAGTGAGTGAACTAGGATGAGAACCAAAGAGTTCCTTTATCTGTTTTTTTTATAGGAAAGGAATGTGCCTAACCTTGACCAAATCTAAGTGCAAGTGGACAAAATTGTTTATCTCCAATAACATTCAATCTCCTATTCTGTCAGCTAAGAAAAGTCAGAACAACGAACAAGAATTGCTAAAAGTTTGGTATGGATTACTGTTCTGTGCACATTATTCTTGCTATAGGGTCTGGGATTAAAGGTAAAATTTCTGTCTTTGCAGATGACACTAAGCTATGCAGTGGAATAACGTCCTTACAGGATTTCTCCAATTTACAAACTAACCTCAATGAACTGTCTAATTGGGCAACTAAGTGGCAAATGAGGTTTAATGTTGATAAATGTAAAGTTATGCACTTGAGGGCTAAGAATATGCATGCATCATACATACTAGGGAGAGTACAACTGGAAGAATCCATAGTGGAGAAGGATCTGGGGGTTTTGGTAGATCATAAGCTTAATAATAGCATGCAATGCCAAGCTGCGGTTTCCAAAGTGAGCAAAGTCCTTTCTTGTATTAAGAGAGGTATGGACTCCAGAGAGAGAGAGAGAGATAATTTCCCCTGTACAAATTCTTAGTAAGACCGCATCTGATATATGCAGTTCAGTTTTGGGCACTAGTTCTCAAAAAGGATATCGGGGAACTGGAGAAAGTGCAGAGAAGGGCAACCAAACTGATAAGAGGCATGGAGGAGCTCAGCTATGAGGAAACATTAGAGGAAGTGAATTTATTCACTCTTGAGAAGAGGAGATTAAGGGGAGATATGATCAACATATACAGATACATAAGTGATCCATATAGTGAACTTGGTGTTGAGTTATTTACTTTAAGGTCATCACAGAGGACAAAGGGGCACTCTTTATGTCTAGAAGAAAAAAAAGATTTCATCTCCAAATACAGAAAGGTTTTAAGAGCTGTGAAAATGTGGAATAGACTCCCTCCAGAGGTGGTTCTGGCAAGGTCAGTAGATTGCTTTAAAAAAGGCCTGGATTCTTTCCTAAATGTACATAATATAACTGGGTACTGACATTTATAGGTAAAGTTGATCCAGGGAAAATCTGATTGCCTCTCGGGGGATCAGGAAGGAATTTTTTCCTCTGCTGTAGCAAATTGGAGCATGCTTTGCTGGGGTTTTTCGCTTTCCTCTGGATCAACTGTGGGTGGGTGAAAGATTGTATATATGGGATTGTATTTTCTTTTTTTTGGTTGAACTAAATGCACTTGTGTCTTTAATTTCAACCTGACTAACTATGTAACGATGTCAATCTTTTGGTCATCTAGCAATTTATAATCTTTAACCACATTTGTGTCTGTAGATGCTCCTTGACCTTCACTGTAGTGTTTCCAGCTGCAATCAGCATTTCTAATCGATTGCATAGTCTGCATTCAGTTGCCTTTCTTGTTTAGTAATTATGATTAAAGCCACAATTAGCAAACATTAGATTTAGCAGTTTCTTTCTGTTCACTGAGAAAATAGGAAGGCTCAAACCATTCCAAGTAATATATTTGTCACAGCATGTTAGCAGCAAGATTAAGATAACATTTGGCTACTGAATTTACTAATCGCCCCAGGGTTACAATCTGCCAGCTTCAAAAATAAGACAAGACAGTTTTTCTGTCCTGACATTTAGTGCCAACAAAGGTCAGAAGAGAACTTGCTAGTTTTTAAATGTGAAAGTGACAAATTATTTTTCCCTTGGCAAAAAATACACTATGAAGCATCGTGTTTGAAATGCGTTTTAGTCATGGTGGATGTGTGAATGTCATTTAGGCTGCCCTGTAATTACATCCACAGGCAAAGACAGACAAGCTTGGACTTAGTGAATAACAAAGCACAGAGAGCAAGGGTGTGTAGTAATTTTGGTAAGCAATTGGAATTAAACTTTCAGTAACTTAAAGTGGAAGTAAACCCTCCTATCGTTTCCATCCATGGAAGCTGCCATCTTAGCCTCTGTTTAATCTTCAACTGATGCTGCACATGTGATCAGTTATTACACCAGCCATTGGATGGTTTGACAGTTTGGTTGAGAGCTCAACCAATGTGACAGTTAGCATTTCTGGCATGCCGGGAATTTTACTGTTTTTTGAAAATATTAAATCTATGGGTTTACTCCCACTTTAAAGAATACCGTTATTTGGAGAACGATTGCTATAGTGCCACTAGCGTGTCTTTCCAGGAACCCTCAATTGAAAATTCATTAAGCAACACAGAAGCCCAAAAATGTGGGCACTCAGGTTTTTATGAGTCCCTCAGGTTTGGCTGGGTATTCTTGCTCCTTTTTGGAGCCTAGTTTTGGAGCCTAGGCTTACTCCTTCATGTATCACTTGCTCTTCACTATTGGCCTTTAATAATGCCCAACCAATATTGAGGATTGGGAGGTGATTGAAAGTATATACCTGTAGAGATATCTTGACAATGAGAGTAGGTCAAAATTCAGACACCAGAGATTTTAGGCTTGTAGGGAGTCCGATAGGGAAGCTTGAGAGAACATGCAGAAACCTGGATGGGTGCCTTTTTTAAGGATCTATATTCCCCTTATCATGGACAAGTATACAGTAACTATTTAATAACATATTCTGGACTTTTGGAAGTCTTTGTTTGTTTGGTATTGATGTTGGTAGATCATGGACCGTCCTGGAGCATTATCATGGAGAATCTTCACTGCTTTTTGCAATGGTTCTGTAAATGCCCTATACAGCTCTATTTGGAGGATTTTAGGCAAATCAACTTTTTATAAAAACTGGTCATACATAATTAGAATTTTGTTGTATGGAAATTATGAAAAATTGTTTTTCAGAGCATTTGATCTTTCCAATTCATTTTGTTCAAAAGCCCTTAAAATGTCATCCAGTCCTGCTATTTAAATGGAATCTCAGAAATATCAAACATGTTTCCTTGTGCCTAGCACATGCAACATTACAATACGTACAATACATAAAACACTTTCACAGTTAGATTTTTGTTCCATTCTGTTCTTTTGAATTTGTTTGTCCATACAGCAGTTGAAAGTGATCATAGATATTACCCCACTAACCATTAGAAAATCAAATATTTTGGAATATTCCAAAAACAAAAAGTTTCAAACAAAATTTTACAGTTGAATGACCAACTTAACTGAGAAGACTAGCATATAGAAAGGGGGCAAGAAACAGGTAGAACTGTTCCAATCTGTACAGTGGGGCCACTGCCTTTACATCATACATTTAACTATTTTATTATGCTAAACATTAGACCAAAATTTTCCAAGTTTTATAGGAAAATGAGGATTATATAAGGCCTCATGCACACTTGACTTGTGACTGGCAACCTCTGTACTAACAAGGGATATCAGGCCATATTCTCAGCGGCTCCTCCTGGGGGCAGATTTACTAAAACTGGTGCACACAGAATCTGGTGCTGCTGTGCATAGTAATCAGCTTCTAAGTTTTATTGTTTTATATATATATATATATATATATATATATATATTTTTTTTTTTTTTTTTCAAATCCCAGCCACAGCACTACTTGTACGAAGTTTGCTGTTCTATCTGTGCCTGCATGGGTCTTCTCCAGGTACTCCGGTTCCAGTTTCCTCCCGCACTCTAATGCCCCGTACACACGGGCGGACTTTGTTCGGACATTCCGACAACAAAATCCTAGGATTTTTTCCGACGGATGTTGGCTCAAACTTGTCTTGCATACACACGGTCACACAAAGTTGTCGGAAAATCCGATCGTTCTAAACGCGGTGACGTAAAACACGTACGTCGGGACTATAAACGGGGCAGTGGCCAATAGCTTTCATCTCTTTATTTATTCTGAGCATGCGTGGCACTTTGTCCGTCGGATTTGTGTACACACGATCGGAATTTCCGACAACGGATTTTGTTGTCGGAAAATTTTATATCCTGCTCTCAAACTTTGTGTGTCGGAAAATCCGAGGGAAAATGTCCGATGGAGCCCACACATGGTCGGAATTTCCGACAACACGCTCCGATCGGACATTTTCCATCGGAAAATCCGACCGTGTGTACTGGACATTACACTCTAAAGACACGCTGGTGGGTTAATTGGCGCATGTCTACATTGAACATAATATGTGTATGTATGAATGTGAGTTAGTAACATAGATTGTAAGCTCCTATAGGGCAGGGACTGATTTCACTGTATAATATATACAGTGGGGAAAATAATTATTTGATCCGCTGAAGATTTTGTAAGTTTGCCCACCTACAAAGGAATGAAGGGCATATAATTTTTTTTATCATAGGTGTATTTTAAATAATAGAGACAGAATATCAACCAAAAATCCAGAAAAAAACACATAAAACAATTGCTATAAATTAAGCTGCAGTTCAGTGAGTAAAATGAGTATTTAATACCCAAGCAAAACATGACTTAGTACTTGGTAGCAAGCACAGAGGTAAATAAAATGGTAAACTCGAAAGAGTAAGGTACTTAGTTGCAGCAAGCACTGGAATGGCCAATCACCAGCCAAAAAAAGGAATAAAGTAAAGTCAATGGATGGTGCTGCGCTCTAAGTGATATCAAACAAATAAATTACTGTAAAGTGCTAAGTAACTACTTTTAAAGTGCTAAATGTTCAAAATCATATATAATAGACTCCAAAAGACACAATATAAAATGATATTGAACAATCTAAGGTGCAGAGTGCTCAAAAATACATGAGTGATGAACTTCTAATATACAGTAAAGTGCAAATGATACAAAGAAATAATATCCAAAACGATGCTGTCCTAAACAGGATAAAGTGCTAGTACCAAACCAAAGGAATAAAGTCCAAAATGGGCATAAGTCTTTCAGACGAATGCTGGTGAATTAGTGCAGAAAAAATAGAGTGCTGGATTCCAACTAACACTCTGGGGGTTATTTACTAAAGGAAAATCCACTTTGCACTGCAAGTGCACTTGAAAGTTCACTTGGAAGTAAAATCGCTGTAGATCCAAAGGGGGACATGCAAGGAAAATAAAAGACAGCATTTTAGCTTGCACATGATTGGATGATAAAATCAGCAGAGCTTCCACTCATTTCAGATCTACCCCTTAGATTTAGAGCGACTGCACTTCTAAGTGCACTTTCGGTGCACTTTCAAGTGCACTTGCAGTGCAAAGTGGATTTGCCTTTCGTAAATAACCCCCTCTGTGTGAGTGTGATGATGTGAAATAGGTGATTTCTTCAGTGCAGTCACACCTCAGTGTGCAATGGCTCCTTACTTTACCGCTGTAAGGTAACAGCATAAAAGTGGCCAGTGGCAATCTGGAAATCCGGGATCATGCAGTAGGTTACCCTAAGGTTTTCTTAAAGATGGCAGTATCTATGGAACCTGGTGTCCTAGTGAATGCTTCTCATTAGAAGAGTATATCTCCTTAATATGGGTCAAATGATGGTGAAAATCCTCCCAGATGGGCACATCAGTTGTATGGAGAAAGAGAACAGGGGACCCAAATCTTGATCACAGACATCCTCATTCAGTGAATAAAATAAGTATTTAATCCCCAAGCAAAACATGACTTAGTATTTGGTGGCAAGCACAGAGGTAAGACGTTTATTGTAGTTGGTGACCAGGTTTGCACATAACTCAGGAGGGATTTTGGTCCACTCTTCTTTACAGATCCTCTCTAAATCCTTAAGGTTTCTTGGCTGTCTTTTGGCAACTTGAAGTTTCAGCTCCCTCCATAAATTTTCTATAGGATTAAGGTCTGGAGACTGGCTAGGCAACACAGTGACCTTAATGTTCTTCTTCTTGAGCCACTCCTTTGTTGCCTTGGCGGTATGTTTTGGGTCATTGTCATGCCTGAAGACCCATCCATGCCAAAACACTGAAGATAAGTTATGGAGTGGCCTTGTTAGTCTCCAGACCTTAACCCTATAGAAAATTTATGGAGGGAGCTGAAACTTCGAGTTGCCAAGCGACAGCCAAGAAACTTTAAGGATTTAGAGAAGATCTGTAATAAAGAGTGGACCAAAATCCCTTCTCAGATGTGTGCAAACCTGGTCACTAATTACAGGAAACATCTTACCTCTGTGCTTGCCAATAAGGGTTTCTTCACCAAGTACTAAGTGATGTTTATCTTGGAGATCAGATACTTATTTTACTCACTCAACTGCAACTAAATTTATAACATCTGTATCATGTGTTTTTTTCTGTATTTTTGGTTGATATTCTGGCTCTATCATTTAAAATACACCTATGCTAAAAATTATAGACCCTTAATTTCTTTGTAAGTGGGCAAACTTACAGAATCTGCAGGGGATCAAATAATCATTTTCCCCACTGTATATATGTAAAACGCTGTGTAAAATTAACAGCGCTATATAAGTACCTGTATTAAATATATATATCCCACTGCCTGCACCCCTCATTGTAGCCAAATATTACAAACAAAACAAACATATCTTAATTTAAACATGAGTGTTGTCCTTCCTATTCCCCACCAGGGTCAGGATGCAGGAGGGCTTTATTGGCGCTCACACGGCACAACATTGTGAATACCTGATGTGTGAACACCCTGCCATGCAGTGGTACACTGTGAGCATAGACTATGTGATGGCGTTGAACTCCATGTTCATGACAGAGAGGGGTGTATGACATGGGGCATCTTTCAAGTGTGGTGGCAATCAGTGTCATAAGTGGACACATGAAAAGGTTAATAGGGCAGCTGGGAAAAAAAAAAAACTTTTATCAATGTAAGTTGAAGAGCAGCAGTTTATTATTTACATAAAATGAACTATTTCTGAATGTGGAAAGTGGAGTAATTATTTACAATACACATTCACAAAGCAGAACTAATAGCTATATAGCTTTCTGGTACAGTAAAGAGGAAAAGATAGCCACTACTTCCAACAAGTCAGAGTGAATAAGCGATAAGGAGCAGCCTAAGCCTCCACCAAACCATAAACCCTGATACATTTTGTTCCGCCCAAAGGGGCTTAGTGTCGGTTTCCACTATATATTAGTGATCACCGGTAGTCAACAGAATAGGTAATCAGCAAAATGATCAGAGAGGGAGTACTTGTAACCTGCAGTTTAGTAAACTGGTGCAAAGTAGAATCAAACAGAGGGAGTACTTGTAACCTGCAGTTTAGTAAACTGATGCAAATTAGAATCAAAGTGCTAAACAGGTTCAGGGTAGCAAACAGCATGCATACACGGCAGAACAATACAAAACAGGTTATGAAACCTACACAAACATGGACCCATCACAAGAATGTCTCTGTAGTTCATGTGGCTGCAAAGTACAGGCTCTATAAGACTCTGTCACAACAGATAGTCCAGTTTAGAATCAATACTTTAGTAAAACAGTTCAGAACACAAACAACTACTTGCAATTATCCTCATAAACAGCATCCCTCTCACTGCAGACCCGTGTAGCTCTAGTACCACAAGCAGCTAGAGGGATTCAATGCATGGGGACACAGTAGGGCAACCCAGCTGCAAGTGTAATACTCTGTTAGCAATTGGGGTGGTGCTCCCCTACAGTAGCTGGATCTTCTGAAGAAGGTGCATGCTACTAGACACTGGCCCGGCTGCTGGCACAATGGATCTCACAGTGGAGGACTTCTCACCTATCTGCAGATCACTTAGATGCCTCATTGGGCATCTTTCTTGGGTGTGTTCAGGAATCTGGGAAGTTGTGAGAAATATAGTTAAAGTGGCCTATGTCTGCATCTGAGCATGGTGAGTATAAAGGGGCACTCAGAAAGCATGAATTAAAAACGTAAAATCTGTTTCTATATTGTTCTACAACACTAAAATTTTCTAACATGTTGGAGACTTAGTTTTGGCAAAATATCTAGCATATTCAGCTGCTTTCCTAGTTGTAGGAAAAGTGACATTAGGTAGTGCCTTGATAGGTGCATTTTATGTAATAAAGACAGATGTATTTGTGCTGACTGCAAGTGACTGGGGCATGAACAAAGGCTGGTTAATGATATCATCTTTCTGAGAATTTCAGGAATCTCCAGCACTTAGAGGCAGGAATCTTGTAAATCCAGGCCTAAACTGGCCTTGTGTTAGTGATTCTGTTTGCTACATCATGTTTCATTCGTCTCTACAAACATTCCACAGTCTTTTGTTAGGAATCTCAGCTCCTTTAACTACTGCATCGCAAACATTGCTGAAACCTGCTACCCTGAGAAGTTTTGGAGCTGAAATGTAAGCGAGTGTTAGCAGCTCCGTTTCTCACAACAATACTTTTTTATTTTTATTTAGGATGGAAAAGGACCTGGGGATCCTAGTAGATGATAGGCTCAGCAATGGCATGAAATGCCAAGCTTCTGCTAACAAAGCAAACAGAATATTGACATGCATTAAAAAGGGGATTCATTCCAGAGATAAAACAAAAATTCTCCCGCTCTACAAGACTCTGGTCTGGCCGCACCTAGAGTATGCTGTCCAGTTCTGGTCACCAGTCCTCAGGAAGGATGTACTGGAAATGGAGCGAGTACAAAGAAGGGCAACAAAGCTAATAAAGGGTCTGGAGGATATTAGTTATGAGGAAAGGTTGTGAGCACTGAACTTATTCTCTCTGGAGAAGACACGCTTGAGAGGGGATATGATTTCAATATACAAATACCATACTGGTGACCCCACAATAGGGATAAAACATTTTTGTGGAAGGGAGTTTAACAAGACTCGTGACCACTCATTAAAATTAGAAGAAAAGAGGTTTAACCTTAAACTACATAGAGGGTTCTTTACTGTAATGCCCTGTACACACGGTCGGACTTTCCGACGGAAAATGTGCGATCGGAGCTTGTTGTCGGAAATTCCGATCGTGTGTGGGCTCCATCGGACTTTTTCCATCGGAATTTCCGACACACAAAGCTTGAGAGCAGGATATAAAATTTTCCGACAACAAAATCCGATCGTTTAAATTCCGATCGTGTGTACACAAATCTGATGCACAAAGTACCACGCATGCTCAGAATAAATTAAGAGACGAAAGCTATTGGCTACTGCCCCGTTTATAGTCCCGACGTATGTGTTTTACGTCACCGCGTTCAGAACGATTGGATTTTCCAACAACTTTGTGCGACCGAGTGTATGCAAGACAAGTTTGGCCCAAAATTCGTCGGAAAAAATCCGAAGGATTTTGTGGTCGGAATGTCCGATCAATGTCCGATTGTGTGTACAGGGCATAAGAACGGCAAGGATGTGGAATTCCCTTCCACAGGCAATGGTCTCAGTGGGGTGCATCGATAGTTTCAAGAAACTATTAGATAAGCACCTGAACAACCGCAACATACAGGGATATACAATGTAATACTGACATATATAATAACACACATAGGTTTGACTTGATGGACTTGTGTCTTTTTTTGACCTCACCTACTATGTAACTATGTAACAGTCTTCCCCTTGCAAGTTCCTGACCATGCTGATGTCCTCCTTGCTCTTGCGGCCTCTTAAGTGAGATTCCCTTCAAATCATGATTCTGTCAGGAACCTCCCAACCCAGCCAAAGCCCCAGCCCGAGGCAGAGGCCCCCCCGCAGGGGTTCGACTTAAAGGCTACTGACAGTCTCCTCAGCACTCCATCTTCCTCCCGACTCCCTGCCAGCATGACTCCAACACCTTTACTCTCAGTTTCTTTAGCAAGGCAGTAGTAATCTTGGAGGTGTGTTTAGGGCCGTTATCATGTTGGAATACTGCCCTGCGGCCCAGTCTCTGAAGGGAGGGGATCATGCTCTGCATGAGTGTTGCTGGCACTGGGGAGCTACAGTTCATTGAGGGAACCATGAATGCCAACATGTACTGTGACATACTAAAGCAGAGCATGATCCCCTCCCTTCGAACTGGCTAAGCTTGTCTCCAGACCTAAACCCTATTGAGCATCTGTGGGGCATCCTCAAATGGAAGGTGGAGGGGTGCAAGGTCTCTAACATCAACCAGCTCTGTGATGTCAGCATGGAGGAGTGGAAGAGGACTCCAGTGGCAACCTGTGAAGCTCTGGTGAACTCCATGCCCAAGAGGGTTAGGGCAGTGCTGGAAAATAATGGTCACACAAAATATTGACACTTTGAGCCCAATTTAGACATTTTCACTTAGGGGTGTACTTACTTTTGTTGCCAGCGGTTTAGACATTAATGGCTGTGTGTTGAGTTATCTTGAGGGGACAGCAAATTTACACTGTTATAAAAGCTGTACACTCACTACTTTACATTGTAGCAAAGTGTAATTTCTTCATTGTTGTCACATGAAAAGATATAAAAAAATATTTACAAAAAATGTGAGGGGTCTACTCACTTTTGTGAGATACTGTATATATATATATATATATATATATATATATATATATATACACACACACACTATATTACCATAACTATTGGAACACCTGCCTTTACACGCACATTAAATTTATTGGCATCCCAGTCTTAGTTTGTATGGTTCAATATTGAGTTGGCTCCCCCTTTTGCAGCTAGAACAGCTTCAACTCTTCTGGGAAGGCTGTCCACAAGGTTTAGGATTGTGTTCATGGAAATGTTTGACTGTTCTTCCAGAAACGCATTTGGGAGGTCAGGCACTAATGTTGGCTTGCAGTCTCCGCTCTAATTCACCCCAAAGGTGTTCTATCAGGTTGAAGTGAGGACTCTGTGCAGGCCAGTTATGTTCCTCCACCCCAAACGCGCTCATCCATGTCTTTATGGACCTTGTTTGTGCACTAGTGCGTAGTTACATTGGAACTGGAAAGGGCCATCCCCAAATTGTTCCCACAAAGTTGGGAGCATGAAATTGTCCAAAATGTCTTGGTATGCTGACGCCTTAAGATTTCCCTTCACTGGAACTAAGGGGCCAAGCCCAACCCCTGAGAAACAACCGCACACCATAATCCCCCTTCTAACAAATTATTTGGACCAGTGTACAAAGCAAGGTCCATAAAGACATGGATGAGTGGGTTTGGGGTGGAGGAATTTGACTGGTCTGCACAGAGTACTGACCTCAACCCGATAGAACACCTTTGGAATGAATTAGAGCGGAGACTGCAAGCTAGGTCTTCTCGTCCAACATCAGTGCCTGACCTCCCAAATGCGGTTCTGGAAGAATGGTCAAACATTCCCATAAACACACTCCTAAACCTTGCGGACAGCCTTCCCAGAAGAGTTGAAGCTGTTCTAGGTAATTGGGTTAATGTACAGGTTACATACAGTGGAAGGGTTAATTTGCAAATGTTCAAGATAAGGGAGGTGAAGGGTTCATATATAAGTCACACAAAAAAAAGGATGGAGATCAGATGTACAGGAGGGGGTGGTGGTGAAAGGGTTAAAAAAATTCTAAGTCACAACCCCTCCTTCTCTGAATCTGCTGTTGCTTGTGAATGAATGAATGAATGAATGAGTGACTTGTATAGCGCTACCTATGCAAACTGAATTGCTTCAGGGCGCTTTGCCGCCGGTGTCCATCTGCGGTGTAGCACAATCCTTTACCCCATGGGGTCCCGACGCGCTTACAAACACATACTTGGCCAATTTTTTCGACAGGATCTAATTAACTTACCAGCATGTCTTTGGAGTGTGGGAGGAAACCCACGCAGGCACAGGGAGAATATGCAAACTCCAGGCAGATGGTGTCATGGTCAGGATTTGAAACAGTGACCCTATTGCTGCTAGGTGAAAGTGCTATCCACTACACTACTGTGCTCTGGAACTAATGAATTATGGTTCATTCATTATATTCTTCTACCTCCATTGTGGGAAGAAGGGAGGGTCTCTCTGATGTAAACAGTAGTATTGTTTTTTTTTTTTAAATCAAAAAGGTTTTTATTGAACATTTTAAGTAAATACATCTTCCAGTGCACAATGTTCTACATTTCAGTGTCATAATCATACATAGCATATGTTCTTATAGTATAACTACATAGCCCACTTATCAACATTATACAGTTTTAAATATAATTGACTCCCGACTTCCTTCCAATCCGCACACATTACACAGCCTTTCCATGTTTATTGACTTATTTATCTAGGGACCCTGTAAAAGCCTTGTCATGACTAGTTCTCTCGGACTAAGTCCTGGCGCGTCCAACCAACTTGACCAGATGCGTTCAAACCTGTGTGGGCAACCCCTATGTTGATATATGTATTTTTTCATAGTAAGAGATTTACCCATATGTGTTATCCACATTTTGACAGAGGGCGGTACTGCTGACTTCCATGCCATTAGTATACGTTTTCTAGCTTGAAATAGAGCCCTAGAAAAGGCCACTGTTGTTTGTTCCTCCGGGATTACCTCATCCAGTACCCCTAGCAAACAATACATAGGATCTACAGGTACCGTTGTTTGGAACACTCCATTGAGTGTATTGATCACCTCGTGCCAATACCGATGGAGCTTCGGACAACGCCACAGAAGGTGTATAAGATCCGCGCTGTGCTGCCGACATCGGCAGCACAGGGGGTCCGCCACTCTGCCCATCCTGTGCAACTTAGATGGAGTGTAGTGCACCCTAAGTATTATGTATAATTGGGACACTTTTTGCGCCACGTTGAGGTAACATATAGGTATGGCTTGTAACACTTCTTCCCATTGGTCCTCCGTTATCTGGCCCAGGTCCCTTCTCCATGCATCAATTGCCTTACATGGGTAACCATATAGGTACTTGGTAAGTAGCATTTGGTAACACATGGAAATAATCCCTTTGGTTGCACTGGAGGACTGCAACACATGGAACACAGGCGTGGGACAAAGTTCCCACTCACCTGTGTCTCCCTGCACCACAATTGCATGCCTAAGCTGTAAATAGGAATAGTACATATTGTCTGGGAGATTAAATGTGGTCTGTAGCTCTGCAAAGGACATCAGTTTACCATTTTTAAATATGTGAAAGAGCATGGTCACCCCGTGGGCCCTCCATCTGGGCTCACGCTGTAACTTAGCTAGCTCCACATAGGTGCGATTTCCCCATATTGGGCTGTATTCTGTGAATCCCTGCACCCCTTGTAGTTGTCTACTTTTGTTCCATTTTTTGTGCCAAGGATAACGTCGGAGTTTTTTTTATTAGACTTCGCGAATATTTGTGCCTCTAGACCCATAGGAATGGTCTCAGCACCGGTTGCAAAAAGCATCAATCGCGCTGCTGAGCTCATTGGTTCATGTGTCAAAGATCCCACAAGGTGTTGCAACTGCGCCGCAATATAGTACAGCCAGGGGTTGGGGACCGCCAACCCTCCGCTGTCCTTGGGGTACTGCAATTGCTCTAGCCGAACTCTGGGTGCTTTGTTGTGCCAAAGCAGTCGCCGAAAAAGGGTGTTGACTACTCTGAAAACTTTTAGATATATCACTACTGGTGAGTTGTGGAGGAAATACAACAACTGGGGCATTAAAATCATTTTAATGAGATTTGCCTTACCCGCTAGCGACATCTTTAGGTTGTTCCATGTATTTATTTTGTCACGAAAGCGGGATAGCAGTGGGAATATATTTAAAGAGCAATAGTCTCCAATGTGTGGGGATATCTGGATGCCCAGGTATTTAAATCTGGTGGTAGTTGGAATGGGGCAAGAGTCAGGCAGACTCACCTCCCGGCTCTCGTCCAACATCATCAGGGCCGATTTAGACCAATTTATAGTCAGGCCTGAGAATTGACCAAATTGTTCTATTATATCCATCGCCCCCAGCAGCGATTGACTAGAGTCTCCCAGGAAGAGCAACATGTCATCTGCATATAACATGAGCTTTTCATGCAAGTCACCATATTTAAATCCCACTATCCGTGGACTGTCCCTTATTTGAGCTGCCAGAGGTTCTATAGCGATTGCGAAGAGCAGAGGGGACAGCGGGCAACCTTGCCTCGTCCCCCTACCCAGATCGAAAGCATCCGACATCCTATTCGCTACTCTAATGTTGGCTTGAGGAGCCGCATACAGCAGTTTTGTCCATGCTATAAACCGCCGTCCAAAGCCAAATTTGTCCAGTGTCGCCCAAAAGTATCTCCAACTGACGCTGTCAAACGCCTTGTTGGCGTCCAGGGATAAAAGAGCTCTGTGTCCCTCATTGTCAGCCTGTATTTGCATATTCATATATAGCCTTCTAAGATTTGTAGCTGTGGATTTCTGCGGCATAAAGCCAGCCTGATCTGGGTGTATGATTGAGGATATTATCCCATTGACCCGATTTGCCAGGACCTTAGCAAGGATTTTTACATCACTTTGGAGTAAGGATATGGGCCTATACGAACCCGGGTCAACAGGATCCTTCCCTGGCTTAAGCAGTAAAATCACATTTGCTCTGGTCATGGAATCTGGCAGTCTACCCTCAGCCAAGCTGGTGTTGAAAACCTTTAGTAGTTCTGGCAACAATTTTTCTCTGTACTGAGAGTATACCTCCATTGGGAGACCATCCTCCCCTGGTGCCTTACAAGTAGGGAAAGAACTCACCGCCACCTGGAGCTCCTCTATAGTTATTGGATCGTCCAGGTGCCGGCTCGCCTAAGCAGATAGTGTGGGTAGATTTATGTTAGCCATAAAGGCATTGAGATCTTCATCAGAGTAGGTCTCTTTACATTTGTAAAGATCCCTATAGAAATTTGCCAACCCAGAGATGATATCATCGGGAGCATTAACTATCCTGCCATTGGCAGCTCGTATGGCTCCTATAGCCGGTGATTGTTGTTGTGATTTCGCAATTTTTGCTAATAGGCGGCCTGTCTTTTCCCCCTCCTCGTAAAATGCCAATTTCGAAAAAAATCGTTTACGTTCTGCAGCGGAGGATCGCACGCGGTCTAAGGAGTCCTGAGCCGCGATCCATGCCTCCCTTGCAGAATCAGTGGGATCAGTCACAAACGCCAACTCTAGTTGACTCACCAAGTCCTCCGCTTGCTCTAGCAGAGCCGAGGTATTTTGTTTAACCACATTTATTTCCTGAATAAATAAACCTCTACAATATGCTTTAAGCCAGTGCTTCTCAACTCCTGTCCTCAGGACCCACTAACAGGCCAGGTTTGCCAGATAACTGAAATACATTACATTTGATATCATTTGTTGCTCAGTGATTGCAGTATTCTAGTCGGCATCTCCCCAAGGTAATACTTAAAATCTGGCCTGTTGGTGGGTCCTGAGGACAGGAGTTGAGAACCACTGCTTTAAGCTGTTCCCATTTGTACAGGATATCTGTGCGCTGTCTATATATTCTAAGAAAATTATGGATCTGGGCCTCTATCCGTTCATGAGAAGTAAATAATTTAAGCCAGAAGGCATTTAGTTTCCATGGGGCCTTAGATAATAGACTGGAGGGTTGTGCATTCAGCCATATAACTAATGGGCAATGATCAGATACCCCGCGTGGGTAGTACTCCACCCTCGAGGTGTATCCCACCATATCTTGGGTTCCAACACAGAGGTCTATACGGGACAGAGAACCATGTGTCTTGGAAAAGCATGAAAACTGCTTATGGTTTGGGTAGCGAACTTGCCATAAGTCAGTCCATCCTATTTCCATTAGGAGACGGCTAAGGGCAGTTCCCCTACCTCCCTCGGGTGGGACCATAGGAGGGTGTCTGTCTATTCTTGGGTCCAGACAACAGTTAAAGTCCCCCATGATTAGTATCGGAATATCAGGTTTATTAGTCACATATGAAACCAGTAGTTGCAACACTTCCCGCGAGAACGGGGGTGGTATGTATATAAATGCCAGAATCATGGTAATTGTATATATTTTGCAATGGAGAAAAATAAATCTACCAGATATCTATCAGAGAGTCTATCTCTTGGTATGCTATGGCCTTGTGTATCAGTACACTCACTCCGTGGGAAAAGGCAGAGTATGTGGAATGATATGCCTTCCCCACCCATGCATATTGCAAAAAGCTAACCATATTGTCCTGCAGGTGAGTCTCCTGCAGGCCAACTATGGCGGGGTGGATAAACAGTAGTATTGTTTACATTTGTGATTTCTGTAATTGGTCATTGCAACAATTATAAGGTACAGAGCTGATGGATCAGCTCTGTACACTATGCCTGTGATGTGAATACTGACCAGGGTTATTTTACAGTACTGGTTTAAATGGCATTGTCCTGTTCTGGTGACAACGGTCTTTAACACCAACACAGAAAGGAAAAAAAAAACTATTTTTCTGCTAGAGTCTGTCAGCTTTTTATTGTTGCCTGCGTCCCTGTTGCAGATTTCCTCTAACTTCCTGTCTGGTATAACTGTTGTCACTGTACAGCTAGTAAGAGGAAATCTCTTTAACAAATCTCTGGAAAGCATTAAAAATGACATGTATTCTAATCAATCCTGACTCTATCCAAAGTTAAACAAAGTTTTGGCTGGACATTGTAAAGTTATTCAACCACACACAAAAAATAGCTGTCTTTCAAAAGCTCTGATGAAAGCTGATTTTTTTAAACTTTGGCTGGTGGGATTAGCTTAATGTTAATGTAACATAAAAGCAACAACATTGAGTAAGGAGGATCTTACTATATGGATGGGTTTGGGGCTGTCACAATGTTTAAACTGAAAATTCCCTTTAAAGTTTGTGTGATGCTAGAGGTTATCATTATAGCGAAGTGGTTTGCACTTACTACAGCTCTGGTGCCTTGGTTCAAATCCTACCAGGAATGCTATATTGTCCTTTTGTTTGTGTGAGTTTCATCACAAGAACTTACTGGTAGGGCAGTAGGCTTCCACCAAATTTGGCCCTAATAAATATTATGCTCTGAACTCATTTTAAAGACATGGGCCAGTGTGAATGGTTCTCTGAACAACACGGCATAATATGTTGACACCATGAAAGAAGTTGTTAATGTTATCCTAAGAACTGGTTCACATATTTATTCAAACCAGAACTGTTTTATGTAATATTACAGCAAAAATGTAATATATTGCAACATACCAATTATTAAATGTGGTGGCTGCATTATTTTGTTCCCTTTATCTTCACCTGCTGATCTGACCAGTAAATATAATATTTTTTCAACTTCTAAGGTGAATTATTTAACCACTTCAATACAGGGCACTTACAGCGCTCTCACACTTTGAATACCAATTACTCATGCAACACTGTACCCAAACAACATTTTTATCATTTTTTTCATACAAATACAGCTTTCTTTTGGTGGTATTTAATCACCACTGGGTTTTTTATTTTTTGCGACATAAGTGAAAAAAGAGCGAAAATTTTGAAAAAAAACCCCACTCTTTTTTAGTTTCTATGATAAAATTTAGCAAATAAGTCATTTTTGTTCAAAAATTTGGGTCAATATTTATACTGCTACATCTCTTTGGTAAAGATAACCCAAATTAGTGGATATTATGTAGTCTCTGTGAAAGTTATAGAGTCTACAAGCTATGGTGCCAATCATTGAAAATTGATCACACCTGATCACACCTGATGCACTGACAGCCTATCTCATTTCTTGAGGCCCTGAAATGTCAGGAAATACAAATACCCCCCAAATGATCCCTCTTTGAAAAGTAGGCAGTCAAGGGTATTTAGTAAGAGGCATGGTGAGTTTTTTGAAGTTGTATTTTTTTTCCCCCACAATTCTTGGGAAAATTAAGATTTTTTTTTTCTTTTTCACAAAATTGTCATAATAACAAGTTATTACTCACACACAGCGTATGCATACTTCCAATTACACCCCAAAATACATTCTGCTACTCCTCCCAAGTATGGCAATACCACATGTGTGTGATTTTTACACAGCCTGGCCACACAGAGAGGTCCAACATGCAGGGAGCACCATCAGAGGTTCTAGGAGCATAAATTATATCTCTAATTTCCTAACGACCTATTACATTTTTGAAGGCCCTGGAGCACCAGGACAATGGAATTACCCACAAAATGACCCCATTTTGGAAAGCAAACACCCCAATGTCTATTGTATGAGGCATAATGAGTCTTTTGAATGGTTCATTTTTTTCCACAAGTCTTCGGGAAAACGTGGAAAGAAAATTAAAACATATATTTTCTTACACAAAGTGGTCAGTTTATAAGATATTTCTAACTCAAAGCATGTATATAGCAAAAGTGACACCCCAAAATACATTCTGCTACTCATCCTGAGTATGGGGATACCACATGTGTGAGGCTTTTACACAGTCAGTCGACATACAGAGGCCCAACATTGAAGTAGTGCCTTCAGGCATGCTAGGAGCATAAATTACACATCTCATTTCATTCCTACCTATCATACTTTTGAAGGTCCTTGAGCACCAGGACAGTGAAATTATCCACAAAATTACCCCATTTTGGAAAGCAAACACCCCAACGTATGTTCTATGAGGCATGGGCTACAGATACGTACCCAGGTACTCTGATGGGCTGCAGATAGGTACTCGTGTGCTCTGATGGGCTGGTTACAGGTACTCGGTTACTCTGATGGGCTGGTGACAGGTACTCGGGTACTCTGATGGGCTGGTGACAGGTACTCGGGTTCTCTGATGGCCTGATGACAGGTACTCGGGTACCCTGATGGCCTGGTGACAGGTACTCAGGTACTCTGATGGCCTGGTGACAGGTACTCGGGTACCCTGATGGGCTACAGATAGGTACTCGGGTACTCTGATGGGCTGGTGACTGGTACTCGGGTACTCTGATGAGCGGTGACAGGTACTCAGATAGGCTGTGACAGGTACTCAGATGGACTGTGACAGGTACTCAGGTACTCGGGCTGTGACAGGTACTCAGATGAACTGTGACAGGTACTCAGATGGACTGTGACAGGTACTCAGGTACTCAGATGAACTGTGACAGATACTCAGATGGGCAGTGACAGGTGCTCAGATGGACTGTGACAGGTACTCAGGTACTCAGATGGGCTGTGACAGGTACTCAGATGAACTGTGACAGGTACTCAGATGGGCTGTGACAGGTACTCAGGTACTCAGATGGGCTGTGACAGGTACTCAGGTACTCAGATGAACTGTGACAGATACTCAGATGGGCTGTGACAGGTGCTCAGGTACTCTGGTACTCAGATGAACTGTGACAGGTACTCAGGTACTCGGGTACTCAGATGGACTGTGACAGGTACTCAGGTACTCAGATGAACTGTGACAGGTACTCAGGTACTCAGATAAACTATGACAGGTACTCAGATGGACTGTGACAGGTACTTGGGTACTTTTATGGACTGTGACAGGTACTCGGGTACTCATATGGACTGTGACAGGTAGTCAGGTACTCATATGGACTGTTACAGGTACTCAGGTACTCATACGGACTGTGACAGGTACTTTGATGGGTGGTACCAGGCCCTCTTTGTTAGGGGGGGCAATCAGTGTGTTTTGGTGTGCATGAGATGTTACTGCAATCTCCTTCTCACACACGATCGGTGTGTGAGGAGGAGAACCCGGTAACATCTTGTTACCGCGGTTTGTTGACATTCTGTGACCAGCTGTGATTGGACACAGCCGGTCACGTGGTCAGGGTGACAAGCCTCGTCCCCGATCACCGCTCTGCACGCGCCCTAGGTGCTTGCACAAGCGCCGTGCTTGTGGACAGTACATGTGACCGGCTGTGATTGGACACAGCTGAAAACAATAAAAAACTCTGCGCTTACTCAACCCAATGGTGTGGATGTCGTCTATGTACCTCGCCCACAGCACCAATGAGGTGGTGTGATGGGCATAGACGCGCGCCCTAGGTGTCTGCACAAGCGCCGTGCTTGTGGACAGTACATGTGACCGGCTGTGATTGGACACAGCTGGTCACGTGGTAAATAGCCATTTTTTAATTGTCTCTTTACACGGATCTGGGATGAGCTGTGTCCGAGGGACACTCCTCATCCCCGATTGCCACGCTGCGGGCCCCCGGGGGCCCTCAGGAGTGGCGAGAAACCAAGGACGTCATATGATGCCCGCCCAGGATGGGAGATCCCATCTGCGGATGTCATTTGACTATGGCTCGGTATTGAAATGGTTAAACATAATACTATTTTATTTATTACAGGTGTCTATATCGCACCCTGCCCTTAAGGAGCTTACAATCTAAGGTCCTTATCTAACACACATACACAGTTTAGATGGGAACCAATTTTGTTTGGAGTGTGTGTGAAAGTTCCATGCAGTTAGTGTCCTGGTTGGAAGGTGAAGTAATACTGCGCAAATATGTGACTAAATATAACAGCTGCTACACAAAATGTGACAAATTTATACAAGGAGTGTGAAAAAATGTAGCGCTAACAAAATGTATGCCCTGTGGTACAGTGCAAAAAATAAAACAATGTGACAAATCAAATGCAATAAATATGTAAAATGGGCAATAGTGTGACTGTGTTTCTCCAAACAAAAGTCCAAGATAAAATAAAATAAATAAAAGTCCAAAAGATGAGCACAAAAATCAAGTATCAATCTTCTATTGTGCAAACGACCATGTAAAGCCTCAACAGTGGTGGATCCAAAAAAGTGAAATAGGATGGGGCACTCTTACCAGAGCTGATGGACCCGGATGTTAGCGACACCAGGTCGTAAAGGCTTGGATAAACAGATCGGTGGCTCTCTCTGATGAAAGTGGAAGTCCGGGATCTCCATGGATGGCTCCAAACGACCTCATGGAACTTTGCCAGGCTGGAAGTGCGATGTATCCAAAAATGAACGCCGCAACAACTCTCCTCAAAATCAATATGTGTGAAAAGAAGAGAGAGGAGGCTCCAATGGTGCAGGTCAAAAGAGTAGGTTTATTAGAACCAATGGTACATAAAAAGTGATCACAGTGATTAAAAGCAATGTGGGGAGCAATAAGCATAGCCCAACACGTTTTTCTCGTACCATTAGCACCACGCATTCCAGCTATATACTACCTACCCAAGGTACATAAGGACCCAGTTGATCCCCCTAGCCGGCCCATAGTCAGCGGGATCGACTCGGTGACATCAAGGATTGGTATTGATTATCATCTCCAACCACTGGTCCGTCTTGTTCCTTCTTATCTTAAAGACACCGGTGACACCATCAGATTGTTAGAGTCTGTTCATTATCAAGAGGGTATGATCCTGGTGACAGCTGATGTTTCGGCGTTATATACGTGCATTCCCCATGATTTGGGCTTTGCCACCGTTGAATATTACCTATCCCGGAATGCCACTCTCCCTTCATTACAACGTAACTTTATCATGGACCTCCTCAGGTTTGCCACCAAACACAACTATTTTTGGTTTCAAAACCATTTTTATTTACAGATCAAGGGCGTGGCCATGGGGGCTAAATTTGCCCCCAGCCTGGCCAATTTATTAATGGCCAAGTGGGAGAAGGATGTCGTCTATGCCCTTAAGAGATCTGAATTAGTTCTCTGGGCTCATTATATAGACGACATCCTCCTCCTTTGGAAGGGAGACCTCGCATCTTTGGATGAGTTAATGTCTCTGCTGAACTCCAATGATCGAGGTATACATCTCAACTTTGAGGTCAGTCCCACTTCTGTTCACTTTCTTGATTTGGAGATCATTGCTGTCGACCAACATCTTGAGTTTAGAACCTATTTTAAGCCCACCGACCGGTTGACAGTTGTCACCATGCTCAGTGGCTAAAATCAGTTCTGCGCAGTTTCTCAGACTGCGACGTAACTGTACCTGGATAGAAGACTTCCTTGTTCAGTGTCAAATCTTGAGAGGTAGGTTTCTAGAAAAGGGCTACGAACCCACTGAGTTGGATGCAGAGATTCAACGGATTTCTTCCATTGATAGACAGTCCTTACTAGAGACACGCCCTAATGTTGCTATAGATAAATACAAGTGGTCTTTCTTTACCACATATTCAGCTCAATTTAGACAAATCCGGAATATCATCAGAAGGCACTGGGGAGTTCTCCGAAATGACAGATTTCTTGGACCAGTTATTCCGGACCAAGCAGGGGTCATTTTTAGGGGGGCCAGGTCCATTCAAGGACAGATAGCTCCCAATGTTATAAATCCCCCTAAGACCATCTCTTTCTTGCAGCAGTGTAAAGGCTATTTTCCCTGTAGGAAATGTAACATATGTCTTAGTAACACCCATGGCAGACGCAAAACGGAGACATTTCAATCTTCTGTCAGACAGCGGATATACCCTATGAAGCAAATCCTACTTGCCTTATGGTATGAATGTCGAGTGGGACATCAACTAGTTTATCAGTCAGGCCTGATTATTTTTTTATTTTTTTATTTTTCTCTCTTTTTTTCTCTTTTTTTCTCTTTTACTGTCCTGTGTCTGTCCCTCTGGAATGGTGGTTTATGCCAAAGTCAGGGCTGGCCGCTCCCCCATACAGGACAACATTGTTCATTATGGGGTTATGGTGTCTATTTGTCACTATGGTGACCATGGACACTATCCCCCATTTATCCATTTCAATAATATTAGTCTGTATATTGTTCTCCATTCATTTCAATAATGTAGTTTAAACTTTAATTTTTTTTAATTTTTGCTTTTAGGTACATTGGGTATACTTCCGGTCTCTGGGTTATTTTCATTTGGGGTCATTTGGCTCCATACGTGTCCCCGTATCGTTGGTGTTACTCATTTTGTTCTATGGGCCACGCATGTGGGCAGTCCTATTTACATCATAGGATGTGACATAGCGCCGCCCTCCCTTCTGGAGATACATGCCATCAGGGACTACTCGACACGTGATCCACTGTTGTGCCCGCCATGTGACTTGATTGGCTATGTGGCGGATACTTACCTTACGTGACATCTTGAATGTGCGGTTGACGTTACTGTCAGTGTGATATTATATTGCGGACACCATGACATGCTGCCGTGTGACAGCATTGGCTACGTGGCCTATGCATGCCGGGACAAGCGTTCTGGTACTGGATGTCCAGTCACGTCTCTCGGGTGCGGTGACGTTCATCGCACATCCGAGATGTGACGCCACACTACATTGCAGACACATTTGTTTTTGTTTATCCCTATTGGTTAAGAGAGAGTTGAATACTCCTATTTTCAGTCACATGAGTGGAAAGATTTTTCCGCTGGCTTTTTGAACATTGTTGATACTGTTCATGAACCACTCCATTTCCTATTTGTTCCTACTATGAGTTTTGTCATTGGTTGCTGATACACCAGTGCGGGCTTATTGGCTAACTGAATCGAGGCTTGGTTAGGGAATGAACAGCTGACCATTCCTCCACCAATAGCATGCCAATGTTTCTATATGTCTAATTGATTGATGTTTCTTGGATGTATATTTTTTAGATATTTATATATATATATATGTGCAATGTGGGGGAGCTGTTATACGCCCCTGTAGATGTCCTATTTGGACGAAACGCGTCGGTCTACTGCTTACTGTGCTTTTAATCACAGTGATTACTTTTTATGTACTATTGGTTTTAATAAACCTACTCTTTTGACCTGCACCATTGGAGCCCCCTCTTTCTTCTTTTCACACATATTGGTTTTGAGGGGAGTTATTGTGGCGTTCCTTTTTTGATACATCACACTTCCAGTCTGGCAGAGTTCCATGAGGTTGTTTGGAGACATCCGTGGAGATCCCGGACTTCCACTTTCATCAGAGAGAGCCACTGATCTGATTATCCAAGCCTTTACGACCTTGTGTCGCTGACATCCGGGCCCATCAGCTCTGGTAAGAGTACCCCATCCTATTTCACTTTTTTGGATCCACCACTGTTGAGGCTTTACATGGTTGTTTACACAATAGAAGATTGATACTTGATTTTTGTGCTCATCTTTTGGACTTTTATTTATTTTATTTTATCTTGGACTTTTGTTTGGAGAATCATAGTCTCACTATTGCCCATTTTACATATTTATTGCGTTTGATTTTATTTTTTGCACTGTACCACAGGGCATACATTTTGTTAGTGCTACATTTTTTCAGTGTCCTGGTTGGGGCATAAACCGAGAACCATAGTGTTGCAAGGTAGAAGTGCTAACCAGTAAGCCACTGTGGTGCCCACTACATACAATTGGGCAAACATCAATCTGTGAAAAACACATCAATGGAATTTTGCAAATTTGCTTTTTACACACCAGCTCTGCACATGCCCTCTGATCTCCACATTCCTGTCATCTGTGCAATGCCAGAGTGAGGACATGCATTGCTGAGTGACTGATTCTATATAATCAAAGTCACACAGTGCTTTCTGTACACTCAACATTAGAATTACATTGGTCACATGCCTTCCGATCTAAATGTGCAACCTCTATTCAGTATTCTTTAGATTTACTAAAACTATTGAGTAGAGGCCCTTCCTAAACAAACCACTCAGTTTGTATATAGTCAGGTTGGCTATTGTATTACATACTGTAATTGTTACTAGATCTAAAGAACAGTGTTCAGTTATTTTGCAAGATGTATAATCATCATCATTAAACCTTACAGCAAGGTCCTATGAGAAGTATATCTCTGAAAGAGGACTCATCTTGGTAAGACACGTGACCCAACATGGCGCCAGCTTTTGGCGGAGAACTGAGAAAACGTAGGAGGGTGGTGATGGGGGATTTAATTACAAGACTATTTTGTATTTGTTTATGTACTTTAGCTATTATATATATTTTTTGGGCTGGCTCACACCAGATGAAGTCCAGTGCATATTCAATCTATCAAAAACACACGCACAGTCTTTCCATGTATTCCAGTGGTCCTAGTTCATACTAGTACAGTACATTCCAGTGTAGTCAACAAAAGTAGAACTTGTTGCATTTTTCCTGTATGGAATGCATCTGAAACATCGCAAAACACATGAAAAATGCACGCAAATGCACCGGAATGCATCAGAAATGTATAAAAAACGCACCAGAATGCATATGTCCTGAAATTAGATGAAGGAAAAAGGAAAAAGGAGGGGTAAAAAACGCACCAGAACACATAAAAAAACTGGCCCTTGGTGCCCATTCCCTCTTGGGTCACCTAGGCAATCTGATGCAGAGGTTTGCCCCCCCCCCCACAACCTTCTGGGTCCCAGGTCCCAGAAGGCTGCAGGACCATTCACAAAGTGCTAGACTAGTGCATGTGCAGTGGGAAGCTGGCTGTGAAACCACAAGACATTTTCTCACAGTTAACAATGTGGTGCCAGGGACCGAAGACTGAAGAAGAACCGATTCAGGTGAGGTTGGCACTGGATCCCTGGGCAGGTGAGTGTCTGTTTATTAAAAGTCAGCAGCTAAAGTTTTTGTAGCTGGCGACTTTAAATTTTTTGGAACTTGGCTGAAGCTCCGCTTTAAAGGGAATGTGTTACCAACCAAATGGCTCTTAACCGCTTGCCGACCGCCTCACACAGATATTTTTACACAGATATACTGCGGCAGAAGGGCTCGTACAGGCAAAACCACGTACCTGTACATTGCCCTTTAAGAGGTGGCCAGCGGGCACATGCGCGCCCGCAGCAAGCTCCGTGAGTCAGGTCACGGGTCCCGCGGACTCAATCGCTGCGGGGACAAGATGAAGCTATGCTATAGGCAATAGCGAAACGCCTTGACGTCATCAATGCCGACTCGTCATGGACGTCGCAGTTTGGATGAGAGGAATTACGAGGAGGCAGCTGCAGACATTAGGCGATCTGAGCCAGCCTGATCCATCTGCCCGATCCGGCATTCGAGAGGTTTGAAGGCTCTTCCCCACTTGCTGTGGATCTATGTCCCATTCGGGATGCACTTGAAGCCAGGAGATTTGCTCCAGCAGGCGGACATCATGGCACTGGATTAAGAAGGAGGTGAAGCTAGCGGTTTGCTTTTTGTATCTCCCGCCATCCCTCCAGCCATTGACACTGCACTCGGAGCTGTACTCATCACCAAAATCAGTCCTCTCTTCATGAAGTGGATATTATGATGTACTATTAACTCTTATCTAAGTCCATAGGACCAACCTCCAATGAAGCAGAGCAACAAATGGTAAAGTTCCTTACCTTCATTAACCAAAATGTTTACATTACATTTATTACTTCATTGTAAGTGACTCTTGCTAAACTATCTATGTGGATTGTCACCAAAAATTGAACTTTGCCATATAACAACTTTAACCCATCTAATATCACTTTATGGGACTGGTTGCTATTTTGTGGACTCCTACCCTTACCATTTAATCAATTAAGCTATCAATCTCTCTTTAGCCATAGAATTAGGGTTTATTCATCAGCAGTAGGTAGTACCATTTAACTCCTCTCCCCTCCATCCATCCCCACCAATCCTTATAGGATCTTTCTTGCTGCCAACGGTTTCTTTCGGATCATACGGGATATCAATATCGCACCAATAAATCAAATTCAATACACCTAGTATTTCATTACCAGTTGACAATTAGCAAGCTCCTTAAGTGTCCAGACGTTGATCTTCGTTGTGTGTTATTTGTTTTTGTCTCCTGTATTATTTTGTTTTTCTGTCTAGTCCGTTATCAAATTATGTATTCAGCAATTGGGTTCTATCGGACCTAAACCGTCCATTCTATTCTCTAGTTTTAATCTAAGGTTGTTGTACTAAGATGATGAATTGTATTTTAACGATTTAATAAATAGATTTATACCTTTTGGTAATACAGTTAGCATTTTTTAACAACCACAAATTAAACACTGTTGCCACAGTAACCCCTTACCCGGACACTAGAACCGGGTGCCCCCTTTCTTTTCTTATATGCAGATTATGGTTACAGCAACAGTTAATATACTTAATTACTATTAGTTGGTCATTTAAATTATTTGACCACCCTCAGGTGTTACTTGTTCAACTCCCCCTTCCCTTCATTTTAGCTAACCACCTTTAGTTATACAGCAGATGACTAATTAGATAAAGCAATGCATGCAAGTAATGCTATTGTCTGAAACTACTTCTGAACCCTGATTATCTTCTAACCCCTGATTATCTTATGGACCGTTATTATCTTCTAAAATCTGTTTTATTATGTAGAAAATCTGGATTATCTAAAGGCAAATTAAAAATGGAAATTTAATTGACGTGAATGTTGATACTTAGCTGCACTGTATCCTTTGTATTCTTGCACCACAATAGAATGTCCTGAAACCTAGAAAATAGCATTTTAAAGAAAAAGGTTGGTAATATATACTATTTAAATTAAATAAGCAATACTCGGATATTTGTATAATTTCTGTGCCAAGCAGCTGAGATACATTTTTTTGCAGCTGTTTTTCTTCCTAAATTTTTGGTGTTTGAATTCATTTCAGTTTCCCCTCATTGTCTGCAGTTCCAGACACAGAGAGGTGTTGTTGATAGCCGCCTGTGATAGACAGGGCTCTGTTTCCATTGTTGGTGTTGTAAGCTGAAAGGGCAGCACATAGAGAGCAAAGGTTCTTGGAGGTGAATAACAGGCATTCCTGCCAATGGCTGGTGCACAGATACCAGGCCTTGCAGTGCGCTGATTAGCAAAATCATTTCCTCTTGTCTCAGCTTGATATTGAAAAGAATCATTACATCATTCGCTATGCATTTTAAAGGGGAACTCCAGCCAATTAGGGTAAATGTCATGGGTAAAAAACCCATGTGAGATTATGTGAACTTTTGACCATGGCAATATACAAAATTACTTATGTTTTTGATATAAAAGTGGGTGGGCCTTAAATAGCAAGGGAGGCTTATAGTGAGCTAATTAGCAGGAGGAAAGTTCAAACTAGCCTTAGTAGGTATTATGTTGCCGAAATAGAAGTTGATGATACGTGGAATAGACTTCCAGCAGGGGTAGTGAGTCAGTCAACAGTAAGTGAATTTAACCTTTTTGAAGCTTAGATGCTTAGACCTGGTTTGGCAGTATTGGCATGTGTCAGTTAAATTGATAATAAAACTGACCATACATGGATTGAATTTTGCCTGAATCTTGCTAAATTAGCAAAATCTGTTACGTGAGTAGCCCTATCAGCAGTCGCTAGGGTTGGTGTCACCTGGTACGGTAAAACATAGTGTCACCCCCCACCCCCCTCCCATTTTTGGGCTGGCAGCTCAGCGTTGGAGCTCATTGGTGTGCGTTGCAGTGGTCAATAAGGCCTGCAGGCAGTATTAGGGCCAGAGGATAGCAAGTTAGGCAGTTCCTAATGGCTCAGTCCCTAGAAGCAGTAATGCACAATGGCTGAAGGCCCTCTTACCAGACCCAGTGAAACAGCAGCAGTGATCCCTCTGGCTGGACATTCGCTCACTCTGGGTTGCCCAAAGCACCCAAGGTTGCCCAAGGCAGTGGCTCAGTCTTTCTCTCTCTGGTGATACTGGGCAGCATGGCTCTCTCTCTGGTCGTGTGGGTACAATGTGGCTCTCTCTCTGGTGGTCCTGGGCAGCATGGATCTCTCTCTGGTAGTGCTGGGCAGCGTGGTTCTCTCTGGTGGTGCTGGGTAGCATGGCTCTCTCTCTCTGGTGGTACTGGACAGTGTGGTGCTCTCTCTCTGGTGGTGCTGGACAGCATGGCGCTCGATCTCTCTCTGGTGGTGCAGGTACAGCGTGGCTCTCTCTGATGGTCCGGGTACAGCGTGGCTCTCTCTGGTGGAGTGGGTCAGCGTGGCTCTCTCTGGTGATGCGGGTACAGCATGGCTCTTTCTGGTGGTGCTGGGGCCATTACTTCCCCCAGCACAGACCTCACTTTCTTTTTTATGTCTACTGTAGCTGCTACAGTGTAGCATTCACTCCCTCAGCTTGCTTCCGGGTTCTCTCTCTTCCCCAGCAGAGTGTATGCTGGGGGCTGTAGCCTGCTCCCTGTGGAGAACAATTGGGCCACCATTCTCTTGGGACTACATGCCCCATGATGCCCCTCTAGTTTCTTTTGATTGGCCCAATGTGGAGGGAAGAAGAGCATTCAGGAAGCTCTCTCTTCTTCCATGCTGATGACATATGAAAGGGGGGTGAGCGGGGGAAACATTCTGACAGCGGCCTGCAGCTCTCCCCTGTCACAGCACCGCTGCTGAGTTCTCTTCAGCTGAGCAGCAGCCCGCTGCCTGTCATCGCTTCACATATGGGGGGGCTTGACAGCACCCGCTACATCTGCTTCCTTGATGGGTGCAGCCCGCACCCACATAGCAATGCCACTGCCTATCAGCACCACACGATTTGGCAAAAGGTGATTTTTTAGATGACTTTTGTGGAAGTAGTAAGGTGGAAAACTATTGGCATCACAGTGCTTGCATCTAATCACTTGTAGGCACTAGTCAGATATAGAGATGGGCCCAACGACCCCCTGTTCGGTTCGCACCACAACTTTCGAACATCGCAAAGTTCGGAACCAAATAACGAACCCCATTGAAGTCTATGGAACCTGAACTGTAAAAATCAAAAGTGCCCATTTTGAAGGCTTATATGCCATGGGGGACATGTATCAATGAAAAAAACGTCATTCTTAAATGAGCAGTGATTTATTGATGCTTAAAGTGAAATCATAAAAATGAAAAATTCCTTTCAATATAGTGCCTGGGGTGTCCCCTTAGTCTACCTGTAAAGTTGCACATCTGCTGTAGCAATAATTGCATTTATAAAGTCAACAAAAATTACTTTTTCGCTGCAAGCGTTCTATATTTTGTAAGCAATGGCTTGGGGAGCCAGTCTGTATGATGAGGTCACAATGTAGTGCACTGGGAACAAGATTAGAGATTTTTTGGATAAATTCTGGTGTCTCTTCCACAGACTTTGGATAGAAGTAACACTTAACTAGTGATATTAGCGTCAGGGGCTTCATAGCTGCTAGTAATCCAGGACTGATTCATTTTGATAAATGTCAGACTGTCCACGGAGTCTGTGGACAGACGCATTCTATTATCAGTAATAGGGATGAACTGAACACCCCCGGTTCGGTTCACAGCAGAACATGCGAACAGGTAAAAAAATTGTTCGAACACGCGAACACCGTTAAAGTCTATGGGATACGAATGTGAAAAATCAAAAATGCTAATTTTAAGGCTTAATATGCAAGTTATTGTCATAAAAAGTGTTTGGGGACCTGGGTCCTGCCCCAGGGGACAAGGATCAATGCAAAAAAAAGTTTTAAAAACGGATGTTTTTTTTCAGGAGCAGTGATTTTAATAATGCTTAAAGTGAAACAATAAAAGTGAAATATTCCTTTAACTTTTGTACCTGGTGGGTGTCTATAGTATGACTGTAAAGTAGCACATTTTTCCAGTGTTTAGAACAGTCCCTGCACAAAATGACATTTCTAAAGGAAAAAAAGTCATTTAAAACTACTCGCAGCCAGGGGCATTGCTAGGTGGCAAAAAGACCAGGGGCTTCACTGACCTACCTGACACACACACTGACCTACCTGACATACATACACTGACCTACCTGACACACACCAACCTACACTGACCTACCTGACATACACTGACCTACATACACTGACCTACCTGACACACACTGACCTACATACACTGACCTACCTGACACACACTGACCTACATACACTGACCTACCTGACCCACACTGACCTACCTGACATACACTGACCTACCTGACCCACACTGACCTACACAGACCTACATACACTGACCTACCTGACATACACTGACCTACCTGACCCACACTAACCTACCTGACCCATACTGACCTACATACACTGACCTACCTGACATACACTGACCTACATACACTGACCTACCTGACATACACTGACCTACCTACACTGACCTACCTGACACACATTGACCTACATACACTGACCTACCTGACATACACTGACCTACCTGACCCACACTGACCTACACTGACCTACATACACTAACCTACCTGACCCACACTAACCTACATACACTGACCTACCTGACATACACTGGCCTACATACACTGACCTACCTGACACACACTGACCTACATACACTGACCTACCTGACACACACTGACCTACACAGACCTACATACACTGACCTACCTGACATACACTGACCTACCTGACCCACACTAACCTACCTGACCCATACTGACCTACATACACTGACCTACCTGACATACACTGACCTACATACACTGACCTACCTGACATACACTGACCTACCTACACTGACCTACCTGACACACATTGACCTACATACACTGACCTACCTGACATACACTGATCTACCTGACCCACACTGACCTACACTGACCTACATACACTAACCTACCTGACTCACACTAACCTACATACACTGACCTACCTGACATACACTGACCTACATACACTGACCTACCTGACACACACTGACCTACATACACTGACCTACCTGACACACACTGACCTACCTGACACACACTGACCTACATACACTGACCTACCTGACCCACACTGACCTACCTGACATACACTGACCTACCTGACCTACACTGACCTACATACACTGACCTACCTGACATACACTGACCTACCTGACATACACTGACCTACATACACTGACCTACCTGACATACACTGACCTACATACACTGACCTACCTGACCCACACTGACCTACCTGACCCACACTGACCTACACTGACCTACATACACTGACCTACCCTGACCTACCTGATCCACACTGACCTACATACACTGACGTACCTGACATACACTGACCTACATACACTGACCTACCTGACATACACTGACCTACCTGACCCACTCTGACCTACCTGACATACACTGACCTACATACACTGACCTACCTGATACACACTGAACTACTTGACCCGCACTGACCTACCTGACATACACTGACCTACCTGACACACACTGACCTACCTGACATACACTGACCTACATACACTGACCTACCTGACATGCACTGACCTACCTGACCCACACTGACCTACACACACTGACCTACCTGACATACACTGACCTACACTGACCTACCTGACATACACTGACCTACCTACACTGACCTACCTGACCTTCACTGACCTACATACACTGACCTACCTGACACACACTGACCTACCTGACACACACTGACCTACATACTATGAACTACCTGACACACACTGACCTACATACACTGACCTACCTGACCCACACTGACCTACACTGACCTACACTGACCTACATACACTGATCTACGTGACATACACTGACCTACCTGACCCACACTGACCTACCTGACCCACACTGACCTACCTGACATACACTGACCTACCTGACCCACACTGACCTACCTGACCCACACTGACCTACATACATTGACCTACCTGACATACACTGACCTACATACACTGACCTACCTGACCCACACTGACCTACCTGACATACACTGACCTACCTGATACACACTGACATACCTGACCCACACTGACCTACCTGACATACACTGACCTACATACACTGACCTACGCTGACCTACCTGACATACACTGACCCACCTACACTGACCTGCCTGACACACACTGACCTACATACACTGACCCACACTGACCTACCTGACACACACTGACCTACCTGACACACACTGACCTTCATACACTGACCTACCTGACACACACTGACCTACATACACTGACCTACCTTACCCACACTGACCTACATACACTGACCTACATACACTGACCTACATGACACACACTGACCTATCTGACACACACTGACCTACATACACTGACCTACCTGACCCACACTGACCTACATACACTGACCTACCTGACACACACTGACCTACCTGACACACACTGACCTACAAACACTGACCTACCTGACTCACACTGACCTACCTGACATACACTGACCTACATACACTGACCTACCTGACACACACTGATGTACCTCACCCACACTGACCTACACTGACCTACATACGCTGACCTACCTGACATACACTGACCTACCTGACCCACACTGACCTACATACACTGACCTACCTGACATTCACTGACCTACATACACTGACCTACCTGACATACACTGACCTACCTGACCCACACTGACCTACCTGACATACACTGACCTACCTGACCCACACTGACCTACCTGACCCACACTGACCTACACTGACCTACATACACTGACCTACCCTGACCTACCTGACCCACACTGACCTACATACACTGACCTACCTGACATACACTGACCTACATACACTGACCTATCTGACCCATACTGACCTACCTGACATACACTGACCTACATACACTGACCTACCTGATACACACTGACCTACCTGACCCACACTGACCTACCTGACATACACTGACCTACATACACTGACCTACCTGACACACACTGACCTACCTGACATACACTGACCTACATACACTGACCTACCTGACATGCACTGACCTACCTGACCCACACTGACCTACACACACTGACCTACCTGACATACACTGACCTACACTGACCTACATAAACTGACCTACGCTGACCTACCTGACATACACTGACCTGTCTACACTGACCTACCTGACACACACTGACCTACATACACTGACCTACCTGACACACACAGACCTACCTGACACACACTGACCTACATACACTGACCTACTTGACACACACTGACCTACATACACTGACCTACCTGGCAGTGCTCTGGGGAAGAGGGGATGTTCCCCTCGAAACGCATCAGCCAGCAGTGATTTTTGTAGGCTCTTTCGGTACCTCTGGTGGGCTCTGCTGCTCCTTCACCACATGCTGTGATTTGAAGACTGTTTTATACTTTTGTGATCTTCTACTACTGTCTGTAAGTAGTTCCGTTTTATCACTATTATAATAAATTTTACCTAAAGATAATGCACATGGCTGGTGCGCCCTGTCTCTCTTGTTTCTTGTTGTCTGCTAGGATTCCCCATCCTTAAGGGCAGCAAGGCCTGTGTTCCAATACTGGTTGGTCAGCTACCCACTTGTGCGCAGGAGCGTTTTTCTTCGTTACCTACCTGACATACACTGACCTACCTGACCCACACTGACCTACACTGACCTACATACACTGATCTACCTGACATACACTGACCTACATACACCGACCTACCTGACATACACTGACCTAAATACACTGACCTACCTGACACACACTGACCTATCTGCCCCACACTGACCTACCTGACCCACACTGACCTACATACACGGACCAACCTGATATACATACACTGACCTGGTACCTGACATACACACACTGACTGACCTACCTGACCAGAAGGATACAGACTTCCTGTGTCCAGGTCCTGCAGCAGCAGCTCAGCCGTGGTGCTGGTGTGTGAGGCAGCTAGAGGAGAAGAGGAGAGCCGCCCGCCCGAGCACCGATCGATGTCACACGGCGGCCGAATTGTAATTCCCGCCTTCTTCCTGTTCCAGTCACAGGCTCTGGGAGGCGCTGGGGATGCTGCTCAGGGTGGTGGTGTCTTCTCTCTCTCCCTCCTGGGCTCTTTCCGGCTGCCCAGGTATCCCCCTCCCTGCTGCTCTGCACTCCACGCCACCACCGGAGGGACGCTCCAGTCCAGAAGTCGCAGGCCCCATGAGCACTAGCGCGGAGGAGGAGGAAGTGCAATCCTCCTCCGCTTTGAATGCTGTGCAGTGTGGGCACAGTGGGCAGTGACGTCACTGGTTGCTAGCCGCTAGGCGGCTATAGCAACCAGTGACCAAAAGTATAGTCAGGTGGAGGCGGGGGCAGAGCTGGAGCCGGAGCCAACGCTACCACGGCTCAGTCCGCCCCTGTCCCCTGCATTCTGGACCGGGACAAGAGACTCAGGGCTATTGGCCCCAGGCTCGGGGCTGTAGCCCCAATAGCCACCCCTGACGACGCCTCTGCTCGCGGCTATAATGAATTGTTGGGTCCTGGCAATACAGATAAAAGTAATTGAAAAAAAAGGCATGGGATCCCCCCAGTCCATTACAAGGCCCTTTGGGTCTGGTATGAATATTAAGGGGAACCCCGAACCAAAATTAAAAAAAAAAATTGCGTGGGGGTCCCCACAAATTCCATACCAGGCCCTTCAGGTCTGGTATGGATATTAAGGGGAACCCTGGGCCAAATTTTTTTTAAAAATGGCATAGGGGTCCCCCCACTGAGCTGGAGAGCTTGATCTCCTTTGCCATCCCCATTGACTCCAGACTCAGAGAAAGACTTTCTTTTAAGGAGCGCTTGCGGAAGCCTCCTATACGTTTGCCTGCGAGCTTTGTAGTCCCACACGTGCCTCCCTCACCTCCCATGCCTCCTGGTATCGAGTCGGTCACTGAAGATGAACCCATGCACTTGGGCTTCACGTGTCTCTCTGCGGATGAGAGAGCCTTTAGGAGGAGGGAGAGATTGTGCCTTTATTGTGGCCAGGCAGGTCACTTTTTGAAGTCTTGTCCTACCCATCCTGGGAACACCCAAACCTTGAGGTCCTGTCATGGACAGACCTTAGGTGGTGTTGTGTCGTCCCCAGTTATCCAGAAGGATAAGCCCCTGGTTTCGGTCACCCTTTCTTGGGCTAAGTCGTCTATCGAGATATAGGCTCTAATCGGCTCTAATCAGGGCTGCAGGCCTGTTCATTGATGCTGAGTTTGTATCAAAGCACTCGATTCCACTGCAGCTGCGTGACACTCCACTTGCCATTGAGGCTCTTGACGGGAGACCTCTACAGCCTGCCCATTTGACTCATGAGACGGTTCCGTTGTCCATGGCCGTAGGGGCTCTTCACCATGAGATAATCCAATTCCAAGTGATTTCCTCTCCTAAGTTTCCGCTGGTTATTGGTTACCCTTGGTTACAGAGGCACAACCCCTCTTTTGATTGGCTTCGTGCTGGGGTTCTCTCCTGGTCACCACAATGCAGTGAAACTCTTCACTCTCCTCCCTGCCAGAGGAGTACCATGATTTTAGTGATGTCTTTGACAAAGGTCAAGCCAGTAGTTTGCCTCCACACCGGCCGTATGATTGCGCAATTGACCTTCAACCTGGTGCCACTCCCCCTCGTGGCCGGGTTTACCCTTTGTCGGTCTTGGAGAATAAAGCCACGGAGCAGTATGTTGCAGATGCACTTTCTCAGGGTTTCATCTGCAAATCCTCGTCTCCTGCTGGTGCTGGTTTCTTCTTTGTGAAGAAGAGCAGAGTGAGACCTTGTATTGGTTATAGGGGTCTCAATCGTTTCACGATTAAGAATGCCTACCCGATCCCGTTGATTACAGAGTTCTTTGACTGCCTCAAGGGAGCAACGGTTTTCACTAAGCTTGATCTGAGAGGGGCTTACCATCTTGTGAGGGTTAAGGAGAGCGACGAGTGGAAAACTGAGTTTAATACCAGAACAGGCCACTATGAGTATCTCGTAATGCCTTTTGGTCTTTGTAACACCCCGGCGGTTTTCCGGGAATTTATTAACGATGTCCTCCAAGATTTGTTGCAGTTATGTGTGTTGGTTTATCTCGATGATATCCTCATATTTTCCAAGTCCCTGGAGAGCCACCACACAGATGTCTGTCGTGTGCTTCAAAAATTAAGAGAGAACCATCTCTATTGTAAACTGGAGAAGTGTGAGTTCCATCAGGAACAGGTTAAATTCCTAGGCTTATTGAAATTCTGTGCGTATCAACGCATAGTGGTCATGAGGATACGATCTAAGTTGCAGGTGCCACGTCTTATTTTAATGGATTAGAGGAAATTAACAGGTTTGGGCTTGAGACTTTTTAGGCACAGTAATTACTAGATGTGTAATTAAAATTCTAGTTTATTAGAAAATATTTAAAATAAGAAATAAAACAGAGGAAACAAATAGAATTCAGTTCATGATCACACAGTTTTACAAGTTATACACTCCGTACATAGCTAAATGGTTATAAAAAACAATTTGAACAGTATTTAGAATTGGAAATTCTATTCAATATAGTTACATTGTGTTGAACCAGAAGCTATGCGGTGGTAACAATCAAATTCTGTATTGGCTCGACATGTTGCGCGCCACATGCGCTTCTTCAAGAGCACAGAACTGAATACTGTAATGAACAACATATTTACAGTAAATAATTCATCATAGTGTGTTATAGTCAAATATTGTTAGATCAAAGGTATAGTAGTATCATAAATACCAGAGAGACTGCCCCTAAGGCCCAATGGGATGTGCCCGTCCCACAGAGTCCCGGTGATAATCAAGCAATGTGGGGACGTATGTGACATAATAAAAGAATAATATTTAAAATTTAAAAAAATCTGTTCAACTCCGACATGGGGTAAAGCTACTGCATGATCAGACAGGAATGAAAAGGGAGAAAGGAAGGGGAGGGGGGGGGGGGGGGGGGGGGGGACGAAAGAAAGGGAGGGAAAAGGGAGAGGAGAGGGGAGGGGAAGGGGGATGGAAAGGGGAAGGGATAAAACAAGGGAATGGGGGGAAAGGGAGGAGGGAGGAGGGAAAAAGGGGGAGAGGAGGAAAGGGGATATTGATATACGTAGTTATTCATATTCATGTTCCGTTAAATTATGAGATTACTTGGTTCAAGTGGGTAATTGATATATGTGGGGGCTAGACTAATTGTAAAGATGTAATTATAGAATATATTATATTATAGTCAAAAATAGAAGTAAATATTTACATGTAATATTTTATAAATCTTCATTTCCATCTGAAAGATAGAAATAAATGTCTATATATAACAATTTAGAGTACCCCCGGAATATTACGTATTTATAATAATAATCAAATTTAAAATACATATTACACTTACCCTCAAGGACTTTACAGCTGTGTCTAATAATAACGGCAACCTCTTGGCTATATATTTGTAGCTCTCAATAATTAGCTGACATTATAGATTTTAGTTTGATTGACAGAGGGGGATCTGGTGCCATCAACCACAACTCTATGAACCTTAAATTCACAATTTCCGCTCATCCGCACCAGATAACCTTTTTAGACCTAACTATCTTTAAAGGCAAAGAGAATTGTTTAGCTTCCACTCTGTTTACAAAGGAAACCGCAGGAAACACCCTGCTACACGCGAAAAGTGCTCACCCCAGACAACTCATTAAAAGTATCCCATACGCACAATACCTCAGACTACGTCGCAATTGTACGCATACAGAGAAATTTAAATCCCAAGTGGACGCGCTCCGCGAGAGATTACTAGCAAGGGGCTATACCAAGACTATACTGCGTAGTGCGTATAATAAAGATATACGCCAGTCAAGAAATTCTCTACTTTTTAAGAAAAAATCTACTTCCACTAATCCCCCGGTGAGATTCATCACCAAATTCTCGCAACAGCACCAGCAACTTTGCGACATTCTCAGTAAACACTGGCCGATCCTCCAAGAGGACCCTACTATTAATAAATACATTGGTCCCTCCCCTCAAATTACATTTAGACGAACTAGATCCTTGGGTGACCAACTAACTTCGAGCCACTATGTAACCACTCCCAAGCATAAACAATCGGAATCAGGGAATTCCCAATGTGGCAAATGTTCTTTCTGCCCATGGGTTAAAGAAGGGAAATCCTTCCTACTACCAAACGGGGAAACATTCATCCCCAAATTTTATGCAGATTGTGATACAAAAGGAGTGGTGTACCTCATGCTATGTCAATGTGGCGCGTTTTACGTAGGTAAAACTATTAGACACCTACGCTGCAGAATCAAGGACCATGTCTGTTATTCGGGGGAGGGCAAAATGGTGACAGCAGTAAGTAGGCATCTTGACCTCTACCACAGATTCAATGTCTCCCTTATTTCATTTATTGTGTTAGCAGTGGTTCCAACAGATCCCAGGGGTGGAGACTGGGACAAAGTAGTTTGTCAAAAAGAAACTATGTGGATAGAACGTCTGTGTGCCACATTTCCCCCTGGGATAAATGAGGCCCAAACTTACAAACCTTTTCTCTAAATAAGTACGGTCTTACCCCCCCCCCCCTTTTTTTAGCCCTCTGTATTGTTGAGCCTTTGTCTCTTCTGCGTAATTATAAACCATTTAATAACCCATTGTTATTCATTAATAGATATATATATCTTTTTTCTGTCCAGGTATTGTATTATTGACTTTTTTCGTCTCTTTTTGCATAATCATAAATCATTTAACAAACCATTGTTATTTACTAATATAGATATACACCCAATTTTTGTTTCTTTATTGTTCAGTTTTTTCCTATTCCGATTGTTGTCACAATAATATAGCCGCTTTCTTAAACTATTACCATGTTTTAACATAATATCTCTTATTCAGTTGTCACTATACTAATACATATACCCAGACGCTGCCCTTATACCCTGGTGTGTCCTTTCCCTGCATTGCCTGGGGATGCTTTCAGCATTGTGCGGCCGCCAAGCGCCACACCTTTGCCCCAAGGTGATTGGCTCATTATGGTGTTCCTGGTTGCTGGGTTAGCCTGGACGCGGCTGCTCTCATTCCTCTCCCCGACGCGCCGGCAGATGCTAGGCTGATGCCGAGGACTGGGATATGCGCAGTGCGCCTCTATGTGTTCCTGGTTGCTAGGACACCATGACGCAACTCCCTCCCCTCTCTCCGGCGCGCCGTCAGCTGTTCGGTCGATGCCGAGGAGTGAGGCATGCGCAGTATGCGTCGGAGGCCGGCCTGAATGACGTCACATCGGCGATGCCGATTGGTGACTACAGGCGGGGCGGATGTACAAGAGACGCCCCCAGCGTCTCTCTCCGTACGATCCACACTACCAGTCGCTCTCTACGAGGCGGCTGTGTGGCTCCACGCTGCTAACCTCTACTGCCCACTACCTCTAACTTCAACACAAGGTAAGCCCCGATCTATACACTGCAGGATGATACACTGTTTTTAGCTACCAACATTTACCTTCATACTCATGAATCCTTGTCTCTCTTTATGGGCTTATTCTCATGGCAGTTTCAGCAGAAGTGGGGATCAGGAATAGTAATGTCCTAATCAGCAAGCAAGAGGTTGCCGTTATTATTAGACACAGCTGCAAAGTCCTTGAGGGTAAGTGTAATATGTATTTTAAATTTGATTATTATTATTATAAATACGTAATATTCAGGGGGTACTCTAAATTGTTATATATAGACATTTATTTCTGTCTTTCAGATGGAAATGAAGATTTATAAAATATTACATGTAAATATTTACTTCTATTTTTGACTATAATATAATATATTCTATAATTACATCTTTACAATTAGTCTAGCCCCCACATATATCAATTACCCACTTGAACCAAGTAATCTCATAATTTAACGGAACATGAATATGAATAACTACGTATATCAATATCCCCTTCCCCCCCCCCCCCCCACTTTTTCCCCCCTCCCTCCTCCCTTTCCCCCCATTCCCTTGTTTTATCCCTTCTCCTTTCCATCCCCCTTCCCCCCCCTCCCTTTTCCCTCCTTTTCTTTCCTTTTCCTCCCCCCCTCTCCCCTTCCTTTCTCCCTTTTCATTCCTGTCTGATCATGCAGTAGCTTTACCCCATGTCGGAGTTGAACAGATTTTTTTTTTAAATTTTAAATATTATTCTTTTATTATGTTACATATGTCCCCACATTGCTTGATTATCACCGGGACTCTGTGGGACGGGCACATCCCATTGGGCCTTAGGGGCAGTCTCTCTGGTATTTATGATACTACTATACCTTTGATCTAACAATATTTGACTATAACACACTATGATGAATTATTTACTGTAAATATGTTGTTCATTACAGTATTCAGTTCTGTGCTCTTGAAGAAGCGCATGTGGCGCGCAACATGTCGAGCCAATACAGAATTTGATTGTTACCACCGCATAGCTTCTGGTTCAACACAATGTAACTATATTGAATAGAATTTCCAATTCTAAATACTGTTCAAATTGTTTTTTATAACCATTTAGCTATGTACGGAGTGTATAACTTGTAAAACTGTGTGATCATGAACTGAATTCTATTTGTTTCCTCTGTTTTATTTCTTATTTTAAATATTTTCTAATAAACTAGAATTTTAATTACACATCTAGTAATTACTGTACCTAAAAAGTCTCAAGCCCAAACCTGTTAATTTCCTCAAATTCCTAGGCTTGTCATTTCCACTGCTGGTTTTTCGATGGACCCAGAGAAACTTTCGGCAGTCCTACAGTGGCCTCGACCCGTGGGGTTACATCCTCTCCAGCGTTTCCTGAGTTTTGCCAACTATTATCGGAAGTTTATTTGTAACTTCTTGTCTCTGGTCAAGCCCCTGACCGATATGACCAGAAAGAACGATAACCCACAGAGTTGGTCTCCAGAGTTCATTAAGGCCTTTGAAAGTCTCAAGGCTGCCTTTGTTTCTGTTCCTGTGTTGGCACATCCTGATCCTACGTTACCTTTTATCCTTGAGGTTGATGCTTCTGAGACTGGTGTTGGCGCCCTTCTGTCTCAACGTCAGGAAATGTTCCATCCGCTGGTAATATCTGTCATTTGGCGTGCAGTACTGAGGTCCACCAGCAGGTGTCTCCTGGCAGTTTGGAACTGTCAGGAGAACTTTTTCCTGCTGATGTTATGTCATCTTTGGGCCGCAGTACTGGTGTCCACCAGCGGATGGATCCTGGCAGTGCGTAACAGACAGCACCTCCTGCAATCAGGTGTCACTTGAGGCCAATCACAGGCCTATAAATACCCGGCAAGCACTCACATGTTTGCCTTGGTTTTGTCCTTGAGCCCTGACCTGCATCCTGCTACCTGTTACCTGTTACCCTGATCCTGAACCTTGATTCCTGTATCCTGAACCTGTTGTACCTGATCCTGTCTATTCCTGCATGCCTGGAACCTTGTCCTGCAACCTGATCCCTTTCTCCTTGTCCCCCCATCTACTGACCTTCTGTTTATGATCCTGGCCTGGCTTGACTACGATTCTGGTATCCCCTTTGATATATTTACTGGTCGGTTTGTTGTCACTGTCTTAGTTATTTGGTTTTCTCACTGTTTGGTATTGGTGGTGTATTCACATTATATGCATTTATCTTAATAAAATCACTTACTTTCACCTACTTTATGTTTGGTTTACTCTGTTGCAGTCACACAGTTCTGGTCACATCCGGTTTATGACAGAAACCAAGGCCATCCCTGACCAGAAGTGGCTGCACAGAGGAACCATCTCGGTTCTGTTGGCTTTGCTGGAATGAATCCTAATGTGATTTCTTATGCTCTGCTGGTGTCAGAGAGTGGCGAGTATCTCCGCCAGACACTGAAAGAGTGAACCAATGACCAGCTGCTTGAGATCATCCGTTTGGCCCACTCCCTGGTTGACCAGGGCTGTATGTTGTTTGGGGATGTGCAGCCTTTGATCCAAATATGTGCTGAGCTAGCCCTGTCCTGTGTTCCAAAGACCGGTGATGATTTTTCTCCCCCTTTCAGTGCTGATCAGGTGGAGTCTCTGGTGTGGCTGTTAGAGGATGATTCTGCATGCTTTTTTGAGTACTATTCTGTTTGTCCTTAGCAGAAGCTTATGGAATGTATTCACTCAGTACAGACCCTTGTTAGACAGGCAGCATGTGATCCGTTCTTTGTCCATCCAAAACTCTCAGTATGGTCTGATATGTTACAACCAGCCCCAACCAACCCACAACAAACCACCTCTGCCATCAGACACCTGCCTGCCCAAAAGTCTGTTTCCCCATCACCCATGCCAAACTCAGTTGCAGCCCAGTATACGTTGCTCCCAACCAAATACTCATATCCGGTCTCTGCTCCCTGTACCTATCCTGCATTCAACCCACCTGCCTCTTCTCAGCTGCCTACTAATCCACAAGAACTTCCCCCAGCTGCTGTTACCTCTTCTCTGCCATATCCCAATCCTCCTTTCCAGTCTGCTGCACCCCCCACCTACAGAGCTTCAGTGACTAAGCCAAAGAAAAAACAAAAGTTTTTCCCAACCAAAACGATCCTGCCATTAACCCAACCTACCTCCACACCCACCAATCTGTCCCAGCCTGAGGTGCCAGAGTCCCAGCCTGAGGTGCCAGAGCCAGCGTTCCAGCCTGATGTGCCAGCTTTCCAGCCTGATGTGCCCCCTTTCCAGCCTGATGTGCCCCCTTTCCAGCCTGATGTGCCCACTTTCCAGTCTGATGTGCCCGCTTTCCAGTCTGATGCCTCGTTGCCTGCTGCCCAGCTCGACGACCTTCAGCCTGCTGCCCAGCCTGATGAGCCTCTGTCTTCTGCCCAGCCTGATGTGTTCCTGCCTGCTGCCCAGCTTGATAACCTGGAGCCTGCTGCCCAGCCTGATGAGCCTCTGCCTGCTGCCCAGCCTGCTGAGCCTCTGTCTGCTGCCCAGCCTGATGTGCCACTGTCTGCTGCCCAGCCTGATGTGTTCCTGTCCGCTGCCCAGCCTGATGTGCCACTGTCCGCTGCTCAGCCTGATGTGCCACTGTCCACTGCTCAGCCTGATGTGCCACTGTCCGCTGCCCAGCCTGATGAGCCTCTGTCTGCTGCCCAGCCTGATGTGCCACTGTCTGCTGCCCAGCCTGATGTGTTCCTGTCCACTGCCCTGCAGGATGTGCCACTGTCCGCTGCCCAGCCTGATGCGTTCCTGTCTGCTGCCCAGCCTGATGCGTTCCTGTCTGCTGCCCAGCCTGATGTGTTCCTGTCTGCTGCCCAGCCTGATGTGTTCCTGTCTGCTGCCCAGCCTGATGTGCCACTGTCTGCTGCCCAGCCTGATGAGCCTCTATCCGCTGCCCAGCTTGAAGTACCCATGCCTGCTGCCCAGCTTGAAGTGCCCATGCCTGCTGCCCAGCTTGAAGTGCCCGTGCCCACTGGCCAGCTTGCAGTGCCCGCTGTCCAGCTTGAAGTGCCCGCTGCCCAGCTTGATGCACCCGCTGCCCCGCTTCATGTGCCTGTGCCTGCTGCCCAGCTTGATGTGCCCGCACCTGCTGCCCAGCTTGAAGTGCCCATGCCGGCTGCCCAGCTTGAAGTGCCCTTGCCCACTGCCCAGCTTGAAGTGCCCGCTGCCCAGCTTGAAGTGACCGCTGCCCAGCTTGATGTACCTGCTCCCCCTTTTGATGCGCCTACTGCCCCGCTTGATGTGCCTGTGCCTGCTGCCTAGCTTGATGTGCCCACACTGGCTGCCCCGCTGGATGTGCCTGCTGCCCCGCTTGATGTGCCTGTGCCGGCTGCCAGCCTGATGTGCCTGTTGCCCAGTTCGAGGTGCCTGCCGCCCAGCTCGATGACCCGGAGCCTGCTACCCAGCTCGATGACCCGGAGCCCACTGTCTGCCCTGAAGTGCCTGATGCCCAGCCTGAAGTGCCTGTAGCCCAGCCTGATGTACCCCCATCCGTTGTTCTGCTTGATGCCATAGACTATGGACAATTACAACCAGTTGGAGCATCCAAAGGCAGCTCCTTTGAGGGGGGTACTGTCAGGAAATGTTCCATCCGCTGGTAATATCTGTCATTTGGCGTGCAGTACTGAGGTCCACCAGCAGGTGTCTCCTGGCAGTTTGGAACTGTCAGGAGAGCTTTTCCCTGCTGATGTTATGTCATCTTTGGGCCGCAGTACTGGCGTCCACCAGCGGATGGATCCTGGCATTGTGGAGCAGACAGCACCTCCTGCAATCAGGTGTCACTTGAGGCCAATCACAGGCCTATAAATACCCGGCAAGCACTCACATGTTTGCCTTGGTTTTGTCCTTGAGCCCTGACCTGCATCCTGTTATCTGTTACCTGTTATCCTGTTCCTGAACCTTGATTCCTGTATCCTGAACCTGTTGTACCTGATCATGTCTATTCCTGCATCACTGGAACCTTGTCCTGCAACCTGATCCCTTTCTCCTTATCCCCCCATCTGCTGACCTCCTGTTTATGACCCTGTCCTGGCTTGACTACGATTCTGGTATCCCCTTTGATATATTTACTGGTTGGTTTGTTGTCGCTGTCTTTGTTATTTGGTTTTCTCACTCTGTTTGGTATTGGTGGTGTATTCACATTATATGCATTTATCTTAATAAACTCACTTACTTTCACCTACTTATGTTTGGTTTACTTATGTTTCGGACGATGGTCCTTCAACTGGGGCATATGTCTGTATATGCCCCAGTTGAAGGACCATCGTCTGAAACATGTCGGCTTTCGATGTCTTGTTACCATGCGATTTTTATCTTTATTCTGTGATCACGTTTTATCCAGTGCTTGTCAAAAAGTATTATCTGGCACTTTTTAAAAAAAATTAAATAATTTTTTATCGGATTCATGCCCTATGTGGAGACTTTCTTTTCCTCCCATGAATTGAACCTATATGGAGCGGAAGTTGTTCTCCTTTAAGAATCATTCCTCCACCTGCTGCGGATCCATACACCATTCTACAACCACGGTGGCCCTGGATGGAACCTTTCAGCAGCGTCTTCCAGTATAGTATCCCTGGAATTGTTTAATCCCTAAAGCTTGCATGACATTCCACCGTATGGTGCCTGTGTCCACCCCCTCCGGTAAGAGTACCCACTTCTACCACTTTTATGTTGATCCGAATGCATAAGGATTCCTTCCCGAATTACAATCACCACTCACATCTCATATTGTGTTTTTCAAGAAGAATTTAATGCACATATTAACGGAGTTTTTTGGACACTTTTTAGTTGTTTGTGATTGTTTGATCATTTTTGCTCAATTTTAGTTCACGAACATTATCTGTTATATTCACTGTTTATTTTGATATAGGATGTGAGCACGTCATCCTGCACTTATTATATTTAGCGCTGCATTTATTATTATTTATACACACTTTTGCACGGTGCACCACACTGTTTGATGCTGGCAGCTATTTTTTTCCTTTTTTTGTAATAGCGCAATTATTTATGAGCTTTATTTCCAATTGCGCTTACCAGAGATAGTGGACCTCTGCAAAGCAGGGGTCAAACTCACATGTATCCCCACGGGGATGATGGTAATTCCTAGTGGTGTCACTGGAGAAGATCACTGCAGTGGGAGATTCAACAGGGAGATACCAGAGATGTGAAACCGCCAGATTGGAGATGTAGAAAAAGACCGCTCCGAGATGTCAATTGCAAATAAAAATAAAAAGGATACCATCTAAGAGTAATAGTAGTAGTAGTATCCTTTTTATATTTATTTGCAATTGACATCTCGGAGCGGTCTTTTTCTACATCTCCAAACTGGCGGTTTCACTTCTCTGGTATCTCCCTGTTGGAAGGTCAGTTCACTCCGTTCATTCCGTAATCAACTAAATCGGATCAGCATTCTTAATCATGATGCGATTGAGACCCCTATAATCGATACAAGGTCTCAGTTCACCACTCTTCTTTTTCACAAAGAATAAGCCTGCACCAGCAGGAGACAAGGATTTGCAGATGAACCTTCGAGAAAGTGCGTCGGCAACATAGTCCACCATAGCTTTATCCTCCGTGACAGACAAAGGGTAAACCAGGCCAGGAGGGGGCATGGCACCAGGTTGACGGTCAACTGCACAATTATACAACCAGTGTGGAGGCAAACTACTGGCTTGATCTTTGTCAAAGACATCGTTAAATTTGCGGTTCTCCTCTGGCAAGGAGGAGAGTAAAGAGGTGAACAAGACCTTAGCCACTTTCTAAAAACATGTTTTACTGCATTGTGGTGACCAGGAAAGAACCTCAGCACGAAGCCAATCAAAAGAGGGGTTGCGTCTCTGCAACCAAGGATAACCAATAACCACCGGGTAATGAGGTGAGGAAACGGATTATCTCATGGTGAAGAGTCCCTATGGCATGGTCAACAGAGCAGTCTCATGAGTAACAGGGGAAGGCTGTAGAGATCTCCCATCAATAGCCTCAATTGCAAGTGGAGTGGCACGAAAATACAGTGGAATCGAGTGCTTAGACACAAAGGCACTATCTATGAATAGGCCTGCAGCCCCAGAGTCGATTAGAGCCTGTGTCTCGATGGATGACTCAGACCAAGAAAGGGTAACCGGAACTAAAGGCTTATCCTTCAGGATAACTTGGGACATAACAACGCCACCTAAGGTCTGTCCGCTACAAGACCGCAGGTGCAAGCGTTTCCCAGACGGGTAGGAATAGACTTCAAAAAGTGACCTGCCTGGCCACAATAAAGGCACAATCTTTCCCTCCTCCTAAAAGCCCTCTCATCTGCAGAGAGACATGTGAAGCCCAACTGCATGGGTTCTACTTCACTGGTGGACTCGGTACCAGGAGGCATGGGGGGGTGAGGGAGTCAAGGGTGGGACTGCAAAGCTCAGAGCCAAATGTACAGGAGGCTTCCGCAAGTGCTCCTTAAAGGAAGGTCTCAGAGTCTGGAGTCAATGAGGATGATTGGCAAACGTGATCAACTTCTCCAGATTCGCACGTATATCTCGGGCTGCTATCTCATCTTTGATGTTATTCGAGAGACCATGAGAAAAAAAGCAGCCACGATGAGCCTCATTTTTCCAAGCGACCGCTGCTGCCAGAGTATGGAATTCAATGGCGTAATCGGCAACAGTTCTCGTAGTCTGTTTGATGGACATGAGGCTCTTGGCAGCAGAAGTGGAGCGTGTGCGAACGTCAAATACCCTTTTAAAGGAAGCCACAAACACAGGGTAACTCAGGACAATGGGTATTTGCATCTCCCATAGAGGGTTTGCCCAGGTCAAGGCTTTATCAGAAAGCAAAGGAATAATGAAGCCTACTTTGCTTCTGTCCATGGGAAACTCCTGGGGCAGCATCTCAAAGTATATCCCAACCTGGTATAGAAACCCTCTGCATTGAACTGGATCGCCCCCAAATCACTGAAGTGGAGCGGAACCAGACATACCTCTTATAGAGGTAATATTTGAGGCGGGTGCCTGCACAGAGACTGGAGCAGCAGCAGAGATGGCCTGCAACACAGGTTGTACCAGAACAGCCACAGTGGGAAGATCCAGATGAGCAGTGTAAATCAGGAGCTTCTGTAACGTTATGGTAAACTGATCCATGTGGTGGTTCTGCTCATTCAATCTGGAAAAAAATATTACCAGTCGCTGGATTGCCTGCATCTTCTGAATTCATGGCCTTCGCCTACTGTCAGGAACCATGAATCAGACGGAGACACAGTAAAAATTACACCCTTTAATATAATAGTAAAAATGGTACAAATAGTAAATGCAGTCAAAACATAGTTAGAGTACAGTAGCCAAAGCGGGTAGTCAGAACAAGCCAGTAAATCAGGAAGCCAGAGATCAGCGTAGTCGGAGACAGCAGACAGGATCAAGAACCAGAAGGGACGTCAGCCAGACAAGTCTTTAACAGGAACACAGCAGAGAGTCTCCAGATATGTTTGACCAAGGAAAAGGCACGGAAGGAATGAGCCAGGCAGTTTAAATAGACAGAAGGAGCTGGCTGTAGGCTGGACTGACGAGCAGGAAATGACCACCAGGTGAACCACTGTGGAACGATGAGTGCTGGCAATTAACCAACAGCTGAGAAACCTGAGCACTGAGAAGAGAGGGCTGAGAGCTCAGCCCTGACACTCCCATAATTCTCCCCTGGAGCAGATGGCTAGCTGGGAGGCAAAGTCCATGGTCAGTTCTGCAGTTCAGCGATGTCTGCTCAGAAGACTACAGTTCCCACAATGCTTTCCTCTAGGCCCAGAAGTGTGATGGCAGTAATCCGAGCCCAGCACTAGGGGAACACAGAAACAATCTGGGAGGGCGGAAGGCAAGTGTCATGTACCTGAAGGGAGACTGAAATTATGAGGTTGGCCTCTCTTGTATCTCCAGCCCAGGTCCCGGTGAGGGTGGAACAGAAGGAGCTGAGGGACAGGAGGAACACGAATGCCTGCAGATAAAGACCCGGAAGCTTGTAGCAGGACTGTAGTCGCAGACACTGGGATGGCAGTGCTGAGCCAAGCAGGGAACAGGAGCAAGGTCACAAGGATAGCCGGGTTCGGTAGCAGACAGGCAGCAAGGTACCAAGGCATAAGGCAGAAGCAAGGTCAGATGGGAAGCCAGGATCAGGAGCCAGGGATCAGGTATAGCAGAGTCCAGTAGCTGAGTCAAATGGGAAGCCGGGATCAGGAGCCAGAGATCAGGTATAACAAAGTCCAATAGTAGAGTCAAACGGGAGCCAAGGTCAGCAACGGGTATCAGACAGGATAAACACAGGATTCAGGGTATCAGGAGCACAGCTAAAGACCATTCAGCACTGATCAGTGGTTAGGGCACCCTTTACGTAGGCCGTCTGGTGCCAATTGGCACTAGGGATGCGCTCCTGCGCGTGCACGCTGTCCGTTGCCAACACACATGCGCATAAGCACCTATTGGCATTTGTAGTTACCTGAGTGTGTGCCAGACTGGTTTTCTTACAGCAAGTCTGCATAGTCAGATAGCTGTAGTCCGCTCCTGGCTACACACACAAAGGAGGAGAGGACAGGACTCTTTCCGGACAATTTGCTGGAGGTCTGTCAGCCTAGTGAGGGGAGTCAGGGAGTGCAGACCTGTCACTGAGGTCTGTGCCCTATGCAAGAGGGAACATAGACTGTGCAGAGACCCAGGGCCATAGCAGTGTGGTGCAGAGAACAGAGACTGTGGACCTGTTGCTGGCAGTGTCCATACCCACGAGGACTGAGCCACTGATAGTGTCATTACCTTTGCTGGAACCAGAGCTGAAGGGACCTATTGCTATTGCACCAGAGAAGGCAGAGCCTAAGAGGCCAAACCTGAGAGACTGAGCCTTCTGGGACAATAAATTGCTAAGCATTCCAGACAGGATCTGTTATGTATCAGGAGGGGTTAGCAGAACAACTGAGCTTAACCACTTACTGATCACAGTTATTGCCAATAGAGACTCCCCCTTACTTATTAGCCCATCAGACATCTTTTGGGGACAGCCTTAAAGGGACAGCACCAAATGCACCACCTTACAGATGGGCCCCAACAATAGCTGGCTTAGTACTGCTAAATAGGATTACTGAATGGTCGGCTTCTGTTAGACCGACTGCAGTACGCATGGGCTGAATGTCGGACGATTTCTATTGAACCAGCCAATGCCCCTGACATTCAGCTGTGTGTACTAGACTTTAATCCTTGAGTCTGTTTTGTGACCAAAGCGGCAGACATAGTTTCACATTTTAGAGCTGTCAAACAATGATTGGTGTTTTTCCTTATTCTGCTGCAACAGTGAGCATTTATTTATTGATAAAATTCAACCTCAGAACAAGCACAAAACTTAGAAGTGCTAAAAGGCACCTTTTACCTATAGGAATATGCTCATTTTCAAAGTAGCATAAAACGGAAAATTATATCATACTTACCATAATTTTCCTTTCCTGACGCCAATCCATGGCAGCATACTAGTGATAGGCTCCGCCTTTCTCCCCTCCCTCAGGACCAATGAAATAGCATAAATTAAAGGCCAGTTAGGCCCCGCCCCATTCTTTGTAATTAGCTAGATACCGAAACGCACAAGGGTGGGTCCGTATGCTGCCATGGATTGGCATCAGGAAATGAAAATTAAGGTACGGTATGATACAATTTTCCGTTTTCCTGACGCCACCATGGCAGCATACTAGTGATACATATCCTAGATGACAGGGTGGGTTCTACTTACACCAAAATAATTATTTTATATATATTATATATATATATTTTTTTTAAATGGGACAGAAGACTGAACAGTCATTCCTCTGAAGCCCACTGATGACAAGGCACCCAGATCTATTCTGTAAAGGTTGAAAAGGTATGCTGGGAAAAGCATGCCACTTTCCTGTAGAATGAATCCATAGATGCTTTCAACTGGGCCACCTATGAGGCCTCAAACCCTCTGGAAGAGGATGCATCCTACCACTGAAGGAGGCTCACGACTCATTTCCCATCTGCACAACCAATCTTGCTAAAGTCCAGGAGGCAACCTCTCTTGCCTGATGAATTCCATCTGGAACAGTGAAAGACTTATCATATGAACTGAAAAGAGCAATTGGACAGAAACTTATTTCAAGCTTTGGGAATGACCAATTTGCGTGGTTTTATTGCTTGAACGTCTGGAAAGTTAGGCAATGGACAGATGATTGATAGATGGAGGGCTATCGCTACCTCTGATATAAGCTGAACTACAGGATGCAGCTCTACTCCTGTAACAAAAGCAATATGCTTTTCTGAAGCTCTAAGGGCTTGAAACTCAAACCGACTTCTGTTTGACGATTTGCGCTAAATACTGGTTAGTAAGCGATGTCTTAAACCGAACACTGCCCTGTTGGAGTAAACAGTTGAAATAAACCCCAACAGCATCGAAAGAATTGTGAAAGATTCTCTCTCGCGGTTGACGAAACCTCCTGACTGTCTTCAAAATTTTGCAAACTAAAGGGCCTTTGGCCAAATTAAACCTTGTTCTTGCTGGCACCTGCAACCTCAAAAGAGTATAGGGTAAGGTTCATGTCCAATCTGACCTACAAGAAGACCAGAACAGCTGCCACCAGAGGTGCAGTAAGAATAGTATCTTGCCATGCAACATAGAAAAAAAAAAGACAAGTTTGTTCCAGATCTTGGCATAGAGGCTGTTAGTAGAGTGCCTTTCGCACCCCCCAAAGTAGAGCTCATTCTTGGAGCAACTCTGGAGCAATCTAGGTTCTGCGGCTTCCCCTTCCCGCCATTATGCTTGCATCTCTGGTCTGTGCATGTGTGAAGGGGAATTGACTTCTGTATTCTGAAGTAGATAGCCAGGAAGCACCAAGAGGGTAGAAAATACCGCGCCAATCAGAAACGTAAAATAGCAGCTAACACTCCAATAGGACCAAATTGTGCAAAATACATAAATATAAATAGTGTAGCGCTAAAATATAAAGCTCTATAGAAAAAATATGTTTCAAGAGAAAAATGTTCTACAGTGAAGTAAAGAGTAATCGTATCTCGTCTCCAGATTACATATTTTTGAAAAATAGATATCAAATGTGTAGTCTAACAGCATATGAAAACACTCATTTATCAGTGAAATTAAGGGAAATATAAATGGTGAAATATAATAAAAAATAATAAATAATACCGTGATAAACTTATAGTGTCCACATTCCAAAAGGAATATAAATAACAAAACTAAGTGATAATAATAATATAGAAGTCCAAAATTAAAATGGGAGGTGTGGCCACCAAATGGGTCTGGTAGTAATCTAGTCCCAATGATATATTATGCAAATAAGGCGGGTTCCATGCAATGTAAAAGATCCATAAATATCTCCTCCGTAATGATCTGAATCAATGTAAGGGATAAAGTACTCTTACCAACTTTGGTGGACTCACAGGCCGTTGGCGGTGAGTCAAAAAGGCTTGCACTGTCTTAGGGTGGAGGACAGTATGGGAGCAGAACATGTGCTGAAAAACCTCTTCCTCCAAATGGGGAGCCAGGATCCTGCCCGGATGGTCTACACGATCTCCATCCTGGTCAGCATTGGTAACCATGTATAAAGAAAGAAACAAGGAGCCTCCACATGGTGTAAATCCAAAAATTCAGTTGGCATTTATTTGATCAATCACGATCATCAACAATCCATAAAAGTATAAAAAAAGTATAATAGAATCGATTCCAGTAATAAAACTGGATTTTAATTACTGGAATCGATTCTATTATACTTTATTTATACTTTTATGGATTGTTGATGATCGTGATTGATCAAATAAATGCCAACTGAATTTTTGGATTTACACCATGTGGAGGCTCCTTGTTTCTTTCTTTATACATGGTTACCAATGCTGACCAAGATGGAGATCGTGTAGACCATCCGGGCAGGATCCTGGCTCCCCATTTGGAGGAAGAGGTTTTTCAGCACATGTTCTGCTCCCATACTGTCCTCCACCCTAAGACAGTGCAAGCCTTTTTGACTCAACGCCAACGGCCTGTGAGTCCACCAAAGTTGGTAAGAGTACTTTATCCCTTACATTGATTCAGATCATTACGGAGGAGATATTTATGGATCTTTTAAATTGCATGGAACCCGCCTTATTTGCATAATATATCATTGGGACTAGATTACTACCAGACCCATTTGGTGGCCACACCTCCCATTTTAATTTTGGACTTCTATATTATTATTATCACTTAGTTTTGTTATTTATATTCCTTTTGGAATGTGGACACTATAAGTTTATCACGGTATTATTTATTATTTTTTATTATATTTCACCATTTATATTTCCCTTAATTTCACTGATAAATGAGTGTTTTCATATGCTGTTAGACTACACATTTGATATCTATTTTTCAAAAATATGTAATCTGGAGACGAGATACGATTACTCTTTACTTCACTGTAGAACATTTTTCTCTTGAAACATATTTTTTCTATAGAGCTTTATATTTTAGCGCTACACTATTTATATTTATGTAGGAAGCACCAAGACTCCTATGGTCAGAATGGAGGGGTGGTCGTGACTACCATACTCATTCTTGACAGCTTCCAGAGGAATTTCATTACGAGAGAAGTTGGGGAAAAATATATACAGTAGGCTTAATTGCAGTTTCATGGAGAAACTCAGTTTCTGTTCTCTGCTTTGGGGAGCGGAAACCGAGTCAGACCTTATCTTAAATTGGCATTTGCTGTGAGAAGCAAAGAAGCCTGTCTGTGGTAGGCCACCTGTGGACAAGCCTCCCCCTCATGCTCTGGAAAGCTTGCATGATGGACAGTATGTCCGTGTATTCCAGTCCCCTAGAAGGTAAATTGCTTCCGGAATTTGCTGGTGATCTTCCTACCCAGACATTCTGGGTTCTACATCTCTCAATAGCATATTGCTGCGAGATCCTCCCTGGAGCTGAAAATACGCAATTGCTGTCCTGTTGCTCAACCGCAAGATGACTGGTCACCCTTGATTCTGTGTAGCAAGGTCAAAGTGATAAAAAAGGCTGCCTGACCTTTCGAGACTACCTTCCTTGGCTAGCAATCTCCGCTTGCCTTGACCGACAGACCCTCGCAGTGCGCCTTCCAGGCTATCTTGCCGATATGATTCATCACATTGATCCAGTCAGCTGGTTTGTGACATCCTCAACGTCTTTCCATCACTGCGGAGCGCTATACATACTGCGTGACACTGACCATAGCTGCGCCGGATCCTGTTTCCTCCGTTGTAGTTGAAACTAGCACCGGTGCCCATGCACCCAAAGAATCATCGGTATGAATGACAACATTACGGCCAGGAGGCTGAGACACCTAGAAGTCTTCAAGGAAGTAGAGGCATCTGATCTCAGAATTCTCCTTATGACCTTCACCGTCCTTTTCTGATGGAAGCAAACCAGAGGAACCAGTAGAGCCCACACAGGCACTTTAACTGTTGGAAAGCAAAAGTTGGCTTTTTTTTTAATGTAGAAAGGAATGATGCCCCGGTAGTGGCGAATCTGGAGACCCCGTTCTCCAAGAGGAACTGACACGGCACTGAAACCTCTGTGAATATTCTTAGAGATATTCATAGGCTAAAAGGTAGGCTGATAAAGCGGAGATGTGTCCAACCAATCGCCAAATTGACTTACTTTGGAATAAAAAAGAAAGGAAAAAAATTTTGGGATGTAAAGCTAAGAATCCTGACAATCTAGCCTCCAGCCATCTGCAGCAAGCGAATGCTTCTCTACAACCCCCGCGATCTACAAACAGGGGTGGGTAGGAAACCTACAATCTCTCCTGTGAGATGGGACCAGGACAGCTCCCCTCTGAGTCTGAAGTGTAAGTATTGTAACCGCCGTGGTTGCAGTGGATCTGGCAGCTCCGAGGGGGAGAAAAAGGTCAGGAGAAGGAACAGCGAGGAATCCACCGAAGTGACCATGAGTGCCTATCCTCCAAGGATCTGCACAATCCACTGTCCAGTAAATCGTGATGTGTGCCCACTGGGACTTACCTTAAAAGTCTGGGGATACACCCGGTAAAAGGGTTTTGTGGGTACCTGCTATTCCAATTTTGTTTCTAGGAAGCCAAACACAGCCATGGGTCTCAATCATAGGGTGCCCCTAGCCGTAACTGAGTATAGCATTGCCTTGGCCAGGCACAAGGTTGAGACTATTGCTGCTTCCGCAGTGTAATTTGCCGATATATCTTGGCTGGGTCCCAAGATATCAGCCCTAAGGATTTCCTCCCCAACCATATCCTGGGAGCAGAAACCCAAAGTACCCCTCACCAAGGTAAGGGCCTCTGTTGAGTGGCAGGCCCTTCCCAACCACCACCCTATTGGACAAAAGCCGGTCCCACTGTAGGCATGGATTTCAGCGATGCAATATCCGCCTTGAATTAAACCAGTTTCCTAATGGAAAAGTGATTGCTCATTTAAAGGGTAAATATGACTTTGTCTTTTAACCCATGTAACGGTCTGCATGACTGCCTGGGTACACAATTCTCCAAAGAAAAACTGACACCAAGTAGCTCCAGATCTTCCTCTGGTGCAAGGGAGCTAAAATCATTTGCAAGCTGCGCCACATCATCAGGAATACTGAAAGGATGAGTGATCCATGAGGCAGGTTGTTCTGCTAGTGGCTAGACCCGCAACAAGGGGGCCGACTAGCTAGAGTAATTACAGTGAGTTTAAAACAGAAGTTTTGTGCCACCTTATAAGTAATAAAGGCATTCAGTATTACCTGTCAGCTGCAAACTTCAACCAGGCCGACTTCACTCACCAGCCTCCTGAGCATAGGCACTGCGCCACAGGTCCTGCAGGACTCTTGTTGGGGTGCTGGGTTTGGGAAAGAAGAGCCAAGACGTTTTCCTTGGAATCTCTCTCCTGAGTGGGAACGGCATCCGAGCTATGCTTTTCTGAAGAACGTCCGCCTTTCTATGGCCTCTGGCTCTGGCCTTTGAGAGCGTGGGCGCGTGGAGCTGAAGCAAATCAAAGCAATCCGCATGAGAGGGCACTCTTTTCCTGAAAACATACTGACACCGTGGTCCCCACCCTAAGTGTTGAGGATCTTTTGTATGGGTGGTGACTGATACTTGAACCATGGAGAAATGGGACGACCAGCTGAGAGACGGACAGCCACAGAAACACAGAGAAGAGGAAAAATAGATAAGGAAACAGCGACTTTGCTTCTCCCTCTAATAAAGTATATCTAAATATATACATCTACACACTGTCTCCTTTCCCCCCCCTTTTTTTTTTTTTTTTAAAACAGTATGCATGCATATATAAATACATGCACATAGTGCTCCATATAACACCCCCCCCCCACCCCCACATACATACCAACCAACATAAGAACACACACACATGTATACACAAACATATACATGAACATATATACATACCGCAGAGGGTCAGCCTGGGTTAGGGTCAAGAAAGGGTTAATCGAAGAGGGCAGATATTTCCCTCTCAGACCTGCTAATTGTCAGCTGGGTTGAAAGTCTCAGAGAGGAGCTGTTTGACTAGGAGAGAGAGACACAGCAGCATGCTGTGTGAAAACATCCATTGCTGGATGGTGTGCTGGGTGAGCTTAACCACATAAAGACTGTAGCTCTGATTGGAGCCATGAACTATTACCTATAAGCCTGTGTGCTGCTGAACTGTGAGCTGTACCTGTGTGCACAACCGTGTGACAAGACAAGTCTGTCTTATCTTATGTTTATTTTGCCATTTTGCTGAATAAAGCCACTTTTGTTTTCATGGACTGTCTATGAGCCAGCTGTCCACCCCTTTGATCCCCTACAATACACACATCCATATATATACATATATACACACACACACACACACAGACACACACACATATATACATAGACACATATACATACACACACATACCCACCTGCCCCAAACCTATACATACACCACTTACAAACATAAGCTATGCCTACAACCGGCCTAGGACAGCAAAGGACAAAGAACCTGTCTAGGTTCTTTGTCCTAAGATGCAGGAGGAAAAGAACAGGAGGTGCAGAAAATGAGAAAATGATAGGAGACAAACAAAGGCAGAGGTAAGAAGGATGCAAAGCTGGCCTCCCCAAACCCAACAAGCGTTGCAGACACCAACCTCAAAGGCAGATTTCATTCCTAAGTAGGTAAAACTGCTCAGCTCCATCGAGACCCACAGAAGGAGCTCCCAAGCTACTCTGGCGCTTTTAGCAGCCTGATACTGGGACTTCCTACTGGGAGAGGCTTAACCCAGCCGCCAGCAGCTGCCTGGAGGCAGAGGGGGGAACATAGTACTGCTTACTCTTCACTGGTGCGTGGAGGTATGAGGACAAAAAGAAGAATGGAGCGGGGCCTAACTGGCCTTTAATTTATGCTATTTCATTGGTCCTGAGGGAGGGGAGAAAGGCGGAGCCTATCACTAGTATGCTGCCATGGTGGCGTCAGGAAAAACCTTTCCCTAACTTGCATTAAAAATAAAACAGATAATCAACTGCAAACAATAAGATAGTTTTGATAAATGTGGCCCACAGCTTTTAGTATTGATTTAATCAGTCATCAACATGTGACACACTAACCCACTTGAATATTTTTTCTAAGTTTGGTAAATCATCTCTCCACTATAATACAAAGTATAGACAGCCTGGTGAATGTTACTAACAATATAAATTTCCCATTACAATAATGGAGTGCAGTTAACTATTTATACCACCCCATAAGAGATGTGGTGTGTTTATATACATATATGCGTTACATGCATTTACCAGCACTTTTCGTTCATCCCTATAGAAGGTGCACTTTGATGCAACATGGAGGAGTGAATGCTGGACTGCTGCTGTTTGTTCATAGGGAGATTTTGATGCTTTAGCTAGACTTTTTTTTTTGAAGTATGAATATGAGCACCAGTCATTGTCTTACATTGATTGCCAGCAATAAAGGGCATTTATATTACATTAATCATGCTGAAGAAGATGATACAGCTGCTGGTCTTTTGTCTGTGGTGCTATAAAGGACTGATACTACACCACAGAGGATAATTCTTTATTCATTATTAATACTATTGTGTCATAAATGCTGTACTGTAATAGTTTAATGAGAAGAAACTGTTCTTAGAATTCACATTTGAAATCTTTGTGAGGTGATTTAAAGCGATGCAGTCATCATAAGGCTTATGAAATAATCAGAATATTCAGTTTTAATGTATTATAATTGTGCAGCTCACGTATTAACTATACTTTAAGACTGACTTCACCATCAGGGATCATAGGTAGGGATGAGCTTCAGGTTCTGGCCTAGTTTGCGGGTCAAGAATGTGGTTGTTTAAATCTATGGCAATCAATTACTAACAATGCATTTCCTGACCTCTGAACTTTGGGTGGATGGCTTAGAAATATAGGGATCTGTTGCTCTCTACTGTCTGTAAGTGTAAGCTGCTTAATTTTCACAGAGATTATTTATGTACATCACTTCCTGTCTCTGTGTCTATAGGTCAGAAACCCCAGAAGGAGGAAGTGAAGAGAGAAACAGGGAACTGAGCCACAAAACCTTATTTACACAGGGGCTGCTACTGCTCCTGTATTTTCACACAGACCAGAAGCAAAGACTAGTATTCATGTGTTCTAATAGTTTACCTGCAGTTCCTAATACCTTCTTGAGTGTGTATCTAAATCCTTGTGACAGACAAATTTCTGTGCTATTGATATTATCTCTCACAATGCCAGATAGCTACTGTAAGTCTGTGCTACTGTATGGGTGTAATGGTCAACTATGCCGCTCCTATTGTTTTAGTTAATCCTGGGTCTTCTGGTCTATGATTCTATAGCTAGTTTTAGCTCAGGGCCCAATACCAGCATAGGCTACATCAATGGTGTATTTTGGTTTTGTGCTGCCCTAGGCAAGACTAAAATCGTGAACCCCACCCCCATCTAAATTTGACCCACCACTTTCTTTCACATGATCAGTCCAATTAGATTTGCTTGTCCATTTTTCAGGCGGACCCAATTGAACCCTCAATTCTCCTGTATGGAGCAATGGGTGTAAATTCCAATCCAATCCAATCCGGTCCGCTAAAAACAAATAGAAAGGCATCTGTTCCCCTCTGTCTAGGTGGATTCGATTACACCTGCCCGCCCATAGAGCAGAGCGGGCTCCGCAAAGGACGTGCACGGCTCACTGTACAACAACGAACAGGCAAGTAAGTAACTTTAATGCAGAAGAGACAAAGCATGCCTCTTCTGCATTAAAATTTCTGCTTGTCCGCATATTTTAAATCTCAGGACTAAAGTTCCACTTTAATATAGGTCTTATGCAGCGTACACACGGTCGGACTTTTCTACCGCACTGGTCCGATGGACCTTCAGCGGACTTTTCCAGTCGAAAATCTGACGGCCGCTAGATTTGGAACATGCTTCAAATCTTTTCGTCGTAACTCCGCCGGACCCAGAAATCTGCTTGTCTGTATGCTAGTCCGACGGACAAAAAACGACGCTAGGGCAGCTATTGGCTACTGGCTATCAACTTCCTTATTTTAGTCCGGTGTACGTCATCACGTACGAATCCGTCGGACTTTGGTGTGTTCGTGTATAGGCAAGTCCGTCCGTTAAAAAGTCAGTCGGAAGTCCGTCAAAAGTCCGTTGAAAGTCAGTCGGAAAGTCCGTCGGACCAGTCCGGTCGAAAAGTCCGCCCGCGTGTACGCGGCTTTATAGTTTCAACCCTTTCCTCACTACAAGCCTAATCCCCCATTCTCCCCTCAGCACATAGAGCTCTCCTCAACCCCTAGCTCCCCCTTTCTCCTACCCCCCACTTCAGAGCTCCAACCACCCCCAGAGTGACCGCTGCCTGACAGAGAATGTATGTACAGTTTAGACTAGTGCCAGGTGCAGGAGCGCACAGCTCTGCTGTGTGTCTGTCTGTGCATCTTCAGCCGGGAGACTTTAGCTCTGGCACTGCCTGCACACCGCACTTCACCTACGCCCCCCCTCATCCAGTAAATTTTTGTGTTCAGGGCTTCTGCTTCTTACGCATCCCCTAGTCCTGGCCCTGCTGCCTGTTGCGGTTCTCTGCAGTACTGAGCTGGGTAAACATGCAACCAGGCTGGAGTGGCGCTGCCTCCTGAAAAAATGCTGTCCAATTGTAGGGTTGCCACCTGTACGGGATTCACCTGGACAGTCCGGGTCTTAAATCATGTGTCCGGGTTTCATTCCACCTGAAACCCAGACATATTATTCAGACAGGAATGTGGCTCAGACCAGGGCCTGACAGGAGGGTGAGGGGGCACTATGTGTGCCGCATTACTATTCTGTTTGGAGTGCCCAAAGGTGTCCCAGGTCTGTTAAAATCCTATAGCATACATTTAAAAAAAAAGATTTTGCTGTGCGCCACTAAAGTGTTCGGGTTTGGCTTGAAGAAAAAATGGCAACCCTACTCCCAAGGCAAACTCTTTGTTTGCCACACAGCAGATACGCCCCTGGGCTATAGCCAGGTTAAGAAGTGGCCATCCAATGGCCACTTCTGGTATTTAGAGGTCTAGTTGCATGTCAGAATAAAAACTACTAGGGGCTAAAGTGCGCTGACTCTACCAGTGCCACACTGCGGTATTCATGTGAGAAGCTGCATTTAAGCCTGATTGGATAATGCCTGGAGGGTCTCCTCGTCCTCATCACAGCAGATCTTATCTTCAGGTCTCCAACACCAAGACATACGCTGCATCACAATTATACTCAACTAGACTTTGCTGCAACATTCACGTGGAGATATCTCTATTAACAACTTTACATACACTAATATTTGTGCACAATTCCGCCAGGACTCCTATTGGGCTCTTTGCTGATAAGACCCATTTGTACATTGGATGTAAGTATTATTAAGTGTTCTTGCATAGCAAGACCACTTACTGTTATCTCACATATATATTATTCTTATTATTATAGCCAAATTTACCACCCTAACTCCTCCCACAGTTTTTACACTACATAGACAAGTAATATACCGAAACGTGCGGATTGTTCCCGAATGGTGTGCTATTACTTTGTGGAACGTTTCGCCGAATGGTTCACGAAATATCGTCGTTTTTGCGGCGAAATTGGTCCCATAGGAATGAATGGGGAAACTAGAGTGGGAGATGACAAAAGCTGGAAAATCAGAACATGATTTCTAAACTGCCGCCACTCCCTCATTTTCAAGCCCACCTACACAAATCTTATATCAAAACGTTCAGCTATCCCTGCTGCCACTAAACATGTCCACGGCTAAGCCATAGTCCTGATAGTTTTCACAATATGACCATTTGTTTGCAACTCACGCCGTCCATTGACATTCATTGAAACTACACTCTAGCCCCTACAAATTTGAAGGGCAATTTCTAAACTGCGACTGTGCCTTCATTTTTAATATTTCAGAGACATACTATACATCAAAATCTAGGTCTGGGTCTTGTGATTCTCACAATATAAAGATCTTCGCTGTAGGATGTATAGTTTTAAAAATACGGCCATTTGTTTAGAGGTCATTTCAGGAAATTTTAGCCATTAATCAGAGGGTACTGTTAGTGTTTGTTTTGTTGCCATGGTTACCAAAGCTTCTGTTATACACAGGGGGGAAGGTGGCTGGAGCATCTCAGCTGATTACAGAGCCCGGGGGAGGGGACAGACACACCATGTACTGATTTATAATAGAGGAATATGATGGGGCAGTTTTGATGGGGTAATTCTGATGGGGCAGTTTTGATGAAGCAGTATTTGGGAAGCATAAACAGGGCATGAGCGTTGCTAGGAAACAGTGGTTGTAAACACAAGATGCTGAGACACTCCAAATGCATGTGACTTCATCTGCTAGACTTGATAATGCTTGTAGACTCCTCCCACAGTTTTCACACTACAGAGACAAATAATATACCGAAACGAGCGGATTGTTCCCGATTGGTGTGCTATTACTTTGTGGAATGTTTTGCCGAATGGTCCACGAAATGACGTTTTTGCGGCGAAATTGGTCCCATAGGAATGAATGGCGAAATGTTCAAAACTAGAGTGGGAGGTGACAAAAGCTGACAACCCCATGATCAGCCAAAACATTATGACCACCCCATGTAAAAAAAAAAATATTTTTGAAAAAAAAAAAAAATTTTTGAAAAAAGTAAAAAAATAATTTTTGAAAAAAAAAAAAAATATTTTTGAAAAAAAAAAATATTTTTGAAAAAAAAATTTCTTTTAAAAAAAAAAATATTTTTGAAAAAAAAATATATTTAAAAAAAAAAATATTTTTGAAAAAAAAAAATTATTTTTGAAAAAAAAAATTACTTTAAAAAAAATAATAATTTCGAAAAAAAAATTATTTTTGAAATAAAAAAATTCATTTTTGAAAAAAAAAATTACCTTTGAAAAAAAAAATTACTTTTGAAAAAAAAAATCATTTTTGAAGAAAAAAAAATCATTTTTGATTAAAAAAATTCATTTTTGAAAAAAAAAATTACTTTTGAAAAAAATGTTCAGCTCTTTCAGCGAATGATGGAACTTTTTTACTACTATTTATACTTTTTAAAATATTAAGCTTTTTAACACTTTTCACAGTTACTCAAGCCACTCCACCCCACCCAGTTACTCCGCCCACTCCAGTTGTAGAGGCAAGAACACTTTCACAATTTCCCCAGAAATTGTACCTTTTCTAGTTATAAATATTTTCTTATATACAGTTTGTATTATTTCTATACTGGTGTGCATCTACAGTATGTCGCCTTTCTCGTGTCCCTCTTGCTGCAAAGACCAGTTATAGGTGGGGGCAGTGGCCAATTGTTTGTTATCTTGAATATATTGGTCAGGCAACACACTGACACCTTTGCTGCCATTGTGCTATGTGCTGGGTGTTCAGTGTGCCCCTGTGCCTTTAATCACTTGCTGACCGCCGCATGAACATTTACGTCGACAGAATGGCATGGACAGGCAAATGGGCGTACAGGTAGGTCCCTTTAAATTTGCCGCCGTGTGGTCCCACACGCGCGCGACCCTGCCGCGAGCTCCGTGAGTGTGATCGCGGGTCCCGCGGACTCGATGTGTGCAGGGATACCCGCGATCGTCTCATCGAGAGGAAGAACGGGGAAATGCTGATGTAAACAAGCATTTCCCCATTCTTCCTAGTGACAGGACACTGATCACCGCTCCCTGTGATCGGGAGCAGTGATCAGTGTCATGACACACGTAGCCCATCCCCCCTACAGTTAGAACACATCTCTAAGACACACTTAACCCCTGCAGTGCCCCCTCCTGGTTAACCCCTTCACTACCAGTCATATTTACACAGTAATCAATGCATTTTTAATTGCACTGATCGCTGTATAAATGTGAATGGTCCCAAAATAGAGCCAAAAGTGTCTGATCTGTCCGCCATAATGTCGCAGTCACGATAAAAATTGCTGATCGCCATCATTACTAGTAAAAAAAAAATTATTAATAAAAATGCCATAACACTATCCCCTATTTTGTAAACGCTATAACTTTTGCGCAAACCAATCAACAAACGCTTATTGCGATTTTTTTAACAAAAATATGTAGAAGAATACGTATCGGCTTAAACTGAGGAAAAAAAAAAATTAATATATTTTTTGGGGATATTTAATATAGCAAAAAGTAAAAAATAATGCGCTTTTTTCGAAATTGTCGCTTGTTTTTTGTTTATAGCACAAAAAATAAAAACCGCAGAGGTGATCGAATACCACCAAAAGAAAGCTCTATTTGTGGGGAAAAATGGACATCTATTTTGTTTGGGAGCCAAGTCACAGGACTGTGCAATTGTCAGTTAAAGCGACGCAGTGCTGAATCGCAAAAAGTGCTCTGGTCTTTGGACAGCCAAATGGTCCGGGGCTTAAGTGGTTAGGGAGGGGTGAGCTCCTTCCAGGCTCACTTGCCCTCTGCCTATCCATTAAAATGCATGTGCTTCCATTTTGGATACTCACAGAAGTTAGAGTTAGGACTACAGAAAAGGGGGTGCCTTGACAGGGCCTGTAGCTTACGCATGTATTTGCAAATGTGTGCAGACTGAACCCCTGTTTTTAATGCATATTGTTAGACAGGTTATTTCAGTTAGTCGCAGGCTGGTTAGTAAGTTGAGCTTGGCAATTTCTTTGGTTTTATTTGATGTACGTCACCCTTCCAGTGTTCCTTGCTGCAAAGACCAATTATAGGTGGGGGCAGTGGCCACTTGTTTGAAACTCTATTATAAAACCCACTCTTCCACTTTGGTTCTCTTATTTACCTATAGGTTTAGCGCAATATTCTGCCTGGAGAGGGCTTTTTGTCATAACTCCCCAAAAGAGCGCTACAGAAAGAAAAATAATGGGGTTTTGGCAGCCCCCTCCCTAGAAAAATTAGGGTTCTCAGCAGTGTGTGTTGGAGGAGACCTGCAGCAGTTAGGGACAGATCAGAGTGTTTGCAGGGGGAGCTGATTGCTGCAGATTGCTAAAAAACAAGCTATATTTACAAAGACTCAAAGACACGCTCATGTGGTATACAGTTCTGGAGTTGATAGGTTTAGAGACTGTAGATCATAGTTAGTGCAGGGAGCATACTATTCAGTTTAGTGCCACTGAAAATTCCTATATTTGCAGTCAGTGTGTGTTGGGGACACAAGTGGGTTGGTATAGTGGTTGAGGAAATGGTTTGGGATAAATCACACAGTGTTTTCATGGAGCGCTAGTTTCTACCATCCTATACAGTTGCACATTTGCTCTAAATTTACAGCCAGTGTGTGTTGGGAACACTTGGTGAGAAAGAGATAGATCACTTTATATTTATAATTTAAATTGTAACCATTAGCATTGTGTTAGACTGCATCAGACAGTTGTCCCTGACAGTCTGTTCAAAAGTGTTTTTTTGTCCCGGTACCTAAGCCCCCCCCCCCCCTAAAAAAAAGGGTAAAAACAACCGTGCATCCAGAACACCACACACCCTCACAGCAGTTTATTACAATGCAGCTTCCTAGTCATAAAATATTGCACCCCTTTTTGCTGAAGGCCCCCCTGTTGTGGCACATGCATGCAACAGGGCAGGCTAATACCTGAAGCTAATGTTGGTCCGCCTCCAGCCAGTAGCCAGTGCTAAAGCCTGTAGACCCAATAGCTCATAAATATATTTTGTTAAAGTGTGCACTAAAAAAATGCACATTATCACCCCAGTTTAAATAAAATGCAACTTCCCAGTCACAAATTCCCCCCCACTGGGATGAAGACCCTCTCAAAAATGAGCAACCACAAAAATGCACACCCTCACTTTGGTTTATTAAAATTCATCTTATTTGTCACAAATTAGCACGCTGTAGTGAAGACTCTCTTGAACATGCAGCAGGGTAGGCTAATACCACAAGCACATATTGGCCCATGTTCTGCTAGTATGTATCAACCACAAACACAGCATATAGACTATAACAGCCACTCAGATGGTCATAGGAAGATTTGGAGAAGGATGGGCAAACTAGAGCCAGAGAAGTAGACACTTATATTTTTTCTGCTGGCCTCCTTTACCCCTTGTTGTATATATTCTCCCATTCCCCCTTCATGCTTCCTGCCCTTCCCCCCTGAACTGTGGAAGGGCATGCAGCTTTTTTTCATCCTCCCTGCCCGCACCCCAACCCTTGCCTGTTAGAGTTGAAAATGGGCAGAATTTATTTTTAAGATCCCCCCCATGGACTTCAGGGGGGTTCAGATCAAAGTTTGCAGTTTTCATTGGGTTACATGAACAGCCTGCAAACCAGGCACATTTTGTTATTATTATTATTAATATTATTATTATTATACAGGAGTTGCTTATTCCTACTCATAGGTCACCTGATTTCTGACAGTTGCTACCTTATCAACGGTCTATCTTTGCACACTGTCTGCCAGCTCCCAAGAAGCCATAATAGCATTAAATAATAGAACTCCATAGCTGAAAGGCATGTAAAAAAAAATGTCTTGTTATTAGACGCTGGTATGCTCTCAGTGACATGTTTCAATTTGTTTTTTTATATGATAGAGGTGAGTGTTGAAGTTCAGGAACAGTAGCTAGAGTCAATTGCTCCTTTTTCCATCCCTCCACTTTTATGAGGATGGAATATACAGTGTATTTATGATTCTTCCACTATTGAAAAAAGCTATTTGACTGCCATCTAGTGTCAAAAAGTAGGTAGAACAAGTTTATGTTGGTATTCTTGTCACTCATTGCCAATTGAGGACATTTTATATTTTTGGTACTTATATAGCACCATCAATTTATGCAGCCCTTTACATATACATTGTACACTCACATCGGTCCCTACCCTCAAGGAGCTTACAATCTAAGGTCGCTAACTCACATTCATATATTAGGGCCAATTTAGACAGAAGCCAATTAACCTACCTGCACATCTTTGGAGTGTAGGATGAAACTACAGTACCCGGAGGAAACCCACACAGGCACAGGGAGAACATGCAAACTCCAGGCAGGTAGTGTTGTGGTGTGGTTGGGAATGGAACCAGCTACCCTTTTACTGCTAGGCGAGAGTGCTACCCACTGCACCACTGTGCCGCCCTGTCAAAATATTTTTTTAATTCCATATTAGAAAAAAAATATTCAGTTTAAAGCCCCTGCATAAGCACTTTTGATAGAACCTTACACAAAGCACTGCAGGCTATATGAACAGCCAAATGCCAGTGCAATACAAACCCGGAAAACAGTATACAGGTGTTGTCACGGAAGGACGCAATGTATAATCATCCTTCTCTCAGTACTTTGTTCAGGGTAATTTGTTAGGATAAAAATACTGTATTCAATGTTGCCAGTGATTCACGGGTAATGGAGCTAGGACTAGGATAGAAGCCCCATGGCCTGCATTTAAACAAGGGACGGTACTTATATTGAATGAAATGTGTCCCTTGCACTGGTGGCTGCACTCTTTTGTGAAATTGGGGTTATTATGAGCCGCTGGATACGTCACAGTCATCAAGAGTGCTGACTATGCCCACACTTTTGATCTTTCATTCATCCGTCTGTTCTCCATTCATAGATTGCTTTTATTGATTTTCATCTTCTAGTTTTTCAGATGTATGGGGGGGGGGGACTGAACATTTAAATGAAAAGAGCAGCCACCAGCCCAAGGGACACATCTCAATCAGTGTACATTCCCTTGAGATGATTTAAAAAATACTAAACATAAGCTTTAAAGAAACAAGAAACCATGTCACGAAAGTAAATACGACAAGCAATGTTCCCCCTGCAGAGTGTACAACCTTACCTCTCCTACAAGCACACTGCTGGTCTTCCCTGTGTAGTGCCCTGGGGTTTAGTCAGGGAGCTCCTCACCAAATTCCTTGTTAGGGGTAGCTACCATAGTTAATTTGTTAGAGATCCATTGATTTCTCCCTAAGTTTGGCCTTGTTGTACTTTTCTCTTCTAACACTAGGTGGCCAGGCACTTGGTGGTACTAGATATGAGAAGTACAACTCGAGGTCAGGTTATGGGTATATGGGGTATCTGAGCCAATGGGCAAGGGTTTTCTTGAATCCCTTGGTTTGCTGGGAGAGCCTATATATTCGGGTGGAGTCAGGTGATCTGTGTTCTGTGCCACCCAGACTACCATCTGGGTGGACGTGTGTCATCTACCCCTGGCTGCTAGGCCAGAGATTGGGCCTATCCCGGGGCCATCTGGCTGCCAGGCTGTGAGAGGGCATATCCAGAAGTAAGAGGGCAGACAACTTAATTTTAATATTACAAAAAATATGAACACCACACTAATAATTCAATTAAGGAAAAGAGGGGGGCAAAGATAAGTGACTATCAAAGATCATGATGACACCCAATCCAGTAAGCCCGGGGTTCCGGAATGACGTGCTGACGTCATGTTGTTGACGCGTTTCACCGGCCAATAGACGCTGGTTTCTTCAGATTGTGTTATGTATGTGTGATGTAAAGCCGCGGCTTCCCTTGTTTTTAAACTATTAGACAACGTTGTCTTTATTTTAATGGGTCTTTGATAGTCACTTATCTTTGCCCCCCTCTTTTCCTTAATTGAATTATTAGTGTGGTGTTCATATTTTTTGTAATAATAAAATTAAGTTGTATTTCTTATAGTGTTTGAGTTTTTGCCCTCTTAAAGAGAACTCTATTCTCTTTGTTTTTTCTTGTATGCCCATAGGGTAACCCATAGGGTAACCTGAACTGCATCCCATGCTAGCCATGTGGATGAATGTTTATGTACATTTTTGTTAATTAACTTTGGTAATTCCGGAGGTTGATCCAGGCAACCAAACAATATTTTTTGATGTCCTTCTATTGAAGTCTCAGAGTCTGCCTATTGAAATTGCAACTGCTTAAGGGTGTCCTGGCCCCAACCCTCTTTCCCTTGCAAAAAAATAAAAGGACTGTTAAAAGAAATGAAACCTCTTTTGCATCCAAGAAGTGTCTGGAGCCCATTGACTTTTACCATCTTTGCACCCACTACGCCTCACAACCCACTACATATTGAAGGATGTCAGCGGTCTGTGGCCTCAAAGGTTCTCATTAGACTGGAGGAGGTTGGAGATTCTGTTACACCTGTATTACAGATAGAGCTACATGAAGAATCTTTAAAAGCCGACACTTCAGGGAATGTCAGATTCCTAGTCCCCTACTGTGTTCTGTGGTTGGTTTCGCCAGCTCTTATGTCATCACAGGATGATATGGTCACCAGCTGATGACTGGGGGACTAAGCATCCGTCCTTCCTCTTGGAAGTATGTCAGATTCTAAGCCTCGGTTCACACAGGGGCGGCACGACTTGCAGGTCGCCTCACTGAGACGACCTGCACACGACTACCACGGCGACTTGCAAAACGACTTCTGTATAGAAGTCTATGCAAGTCGCCTCAAGTCGCCCCCAAAGTAGTACAGGAACCTTTTTCTAAGTCGGAGCGACTTGCGTCGCTCCTATTAGAACGGTTCCATAGTACAGAATGGGAGGCGACTTGTCAGGCGGCTAGGTCGCCTGACAAGTCGCCCCTGTGTGAACCAGCTCTTAAGATCATCAGTGTAGGTGGTGAGAGAGGTAAGGACGGTATCTCTTCTTTGCAGGCGGAACATTGCTTTTCATATTTATTATAGTGACAGTTAGTGACAGTTAGGGACATGTTAGCTATAGTTCCCCACATATTTTTTACTATAGAAGGCGCATTGTGCGGCACATAAGATTGGACACAGGGTTGTCAACTCTGCCTGCATGGGTACTGATTTATCCACTTGCCGACCAGCAATTGTACCTTTACTGCTGGCTGGTGGCTCTGCCCCCCCCCCCCCCTCCCGCAACATTCCTGTACATCACGGGGTAACTCCTTGGTGTTAACAGGCGGTTGCTGCTCATACTATGGTTGGACACAACATGAGTTTGTTAGCAGACTCAAAGCCAATGATCTAGGCTGTGAACCTGCTGATAGCTGTGGCCAACCATAGCGCAGAGATCAGTGCATTACTAAACACAGAAAACAGATCTGGCTGTTTTTCTCCCTGATCCCACTTATCGTTCAGAGCTGAGATCAGGGAGAAAAGCCAGCCAGTGAGTACAATCAGCACACATACACTTGTTAGGCACACAGTTAATACCTTGATTGCCCTTCTGATCACCTCTGTCACCCAGCCAGTGTCATTAGGACAGTGACAGTGTACAATATTATCACTGATCACTGTAATAATGTCACTAGTGATGTCAGTGTCAGTTAGAGTGAGTTAGTGTCCATCCCAGCCAGTGTCAGTTAGTGCCAGTCCCTGATTGCACACCATACTATCACAGTCACACTATAAGTCGCTGATCACCATCATTACTAGTATAGTATCTGTCCAGATCAGTATCCTGGCCATGGTTAGAACTATAGTAGTGTCCCCAAAATTATAGTGTCCTAAAAACGCAGTGTTAGCAGGATCAGCCCCAATCACTAACAGCACTTGCATTTAGCAAGCCCCACAGTGTCACAGTGTCAGTATAATGTTTTTGATCGCCTCTGATACATTGTCTGCAAAACCACAGTGTTAGCAAGACCAGGCCTCATCTTTGCTAGCACTAGCAGTTAAAAGAGAAGTAAAGGAAATTATTTTTTCCCTATTCATACTTACCTAGGTGGATGCAGCATGGGTCTGATGCTGCATCAGTCCCCCGGCCAGGGGCGGATCCAGGGGGGGGCAACAGGGCAATTGCCCCCCCCCCCCGAAATAATAGCACACTCTGAGTCTAAATGTAATTGTCTCCTGCTGTTCCGCTGCCGGCCCGAGTCTCTCTCTCACATGTGCTGATCAGCGGCGCCGAGAGAGAGACTTGCGTGTGGTAGGTACGGGCGGTGGCGGTCTGACACTGAAGGAAGGATAGGTGGGTGGAGCCTCTTCCCTGCACTCGTTGCTAGACGCCAGGCGGCCCTGGCGTCAACAACGAGTGACGTCAGTCAGGTCAGTCACACTGCAGTGTGTGAGTGAGTCACGGCGTCACGTCGGACTGGGATGGACGAGAAGAGAGGAGGAGGAGGAGGGGCTGCCGGGGGGAGCAGCAGCAGCGTGACATGAGAGAGAACTTACTACAGAGGCTGCCTGCGCTACTCTGCATATGAAGAAAACAAGTAAACGCTGTGCCCTGATTGTACCCTATGAGCCCTGAATGTGCCCTGATGTGCCCTGAATTTATCCCATGTGCCCTGATGTGCCCTGATTTTACCCCATGTGCCCTGATTGTATGAGCCCCGAATGTGCCCTGATTGTACCCCATGTGCCCTGATTGTATGAGCCCTGAATGTGCCCTGATTGTACCCCATGTGCCCTGATTGTATGAGCCCCGAATGTGCCCTGATTGTACCCCATGTGCCCTGAATGTGCCCTGATGTTCCCTGAATGTGCCCTGATGTTCCCTGAATGTGCCCTGATGTACCCCATGTGCCTGATGTGCCCTGATGTACCCCATGTGCCTGATGTGCCCTGATGTACCCCATGTGCCTGATGTGCCCTGATGTACCCCATGTGCCTGATGTGCCCTGAATGTGCCCTGATGTACCCTGATGTACCCCATGTGCCCTGAATGTGCCCTGAATGTGCCCTGAATGTGCCCCCTGTGCCTGATGTGCCCTGATGTACCCCATGTGCCTGATGTGCCCTGAATGTGTCCCATGTGCCCTGATGTTCCCAGAATGTGCCCCGAATGTGCCCTGATGTACCCCATGTGCCTGATGTGCCCTGAATGTTCCCTGAATGTGCTCTGATGTGCCCTGATGTACCCCATGTGCCTGATGTGCCCTGAATGTGCCCCATGTGCCCTGATGTGCCCAAAAATGCCCTGATGTGCCCAAATGTGCCCCATGTACCCTGATGTGCTGTACCCTGATGTGCTGTGTTCTGTTGCCCCGATGTGCGCTGTGCCCCGATGTGCTGTGCCCTGGGCCAGTCTGGATAAAGTCCAGGGCCACATTTTTGTCCCAGTCCAGCCCTGGTGTGGTACGTATTGGCGGTGGCGGTCACTCACACTGAAGGAAGGATAGGTGGGTGGAGCCTCTTCCCTGCACTCGTTGCTAGACGCCAGGCGGCCCTGGCGTTAGCAACGAGTAATGTCAGTCAGGTCAGTCACACTGCAGCGAGTGAGTGAGTCACCGTCACGTCGGAGGTCAGACTCGAGTCTCTCAGAGCCGACCGACGTGACAGTGTGACACAGCCTGGACACGACACTAGATGCTCATCATGCTGGAGGAGGCTGGAGACTGGAGTAATAGGCAGACTGTCTGAGACTTCCGTTCTTCCGCCGCCCCTGTTACAATACATACAGTTAGTGTAGTATGGAGGTCAGTTAGTGTAGTATGGTGATCAATTAGTGTAGCATGGTGGTCAGTTAGTGTAGCATGGGGGTCAGTTAGTGTAGCATGGGGGTCAGTTAGTGTATTTTCTGCCAGTGCCCCTCCCGAGACTGGGCTCTGGATCCGCCCCTGCCCCCGGCGCCTCTAACACTGAGAACCAAGCAATCGAACACCGCTGATCGCTCAGTTTTCAGAGCTCCGTGAGCAGAGAGCTACAGACTGTCAGCCACAGCTCTCTGCTCTTCTCCCTCCTCACTCATTGGAGCACTGGGCTGTGGAGGGGGCGGAGCAGCCATCTCAGGCTCTCAGCGGCTCGCTGAAAGGCTGAGCCGAGTGTCAGTCCAGGCACCTGGCAGATCCAGACTCCGTGGTCGGGATGACGCGGTGCCTGGACTGACATTGGTGACATCAGCAGAGAACGGACTCCTGTGATCCATAGAAGAAGTACAGCAAAACAAGCTTTGGCTGGACTTCTCCTTTAATTTTATTTCTAGATCACAAGCAGTCCCTGGTTGCTAGCCAGGAGCTCTTTTTCCATAGTTGCCACTAGGTACCTGTAAAGTTAGTGTCCAAAATTCCCAAAGAAAGGTATACTAGTGAGGAGTAAGGATGGTTAATGGTTCGGCCCAAGCATGAGTTCGGCCCGAACATTGGCTGTTTGGAAGTTCTCCGAACAACCAAATTATAGGGTCGTTCGACCGTTTGTTCAGCCCGCCGAACAACCATAATGCACTGCGCCGCCGCTTAGTGCATTGAAAGCCCTAAGTTGGTTGAAACAATGAAAGCTTTGCCCAATCAGGGCACAGACACTGTCAGAGCCATGATTGGACACTGTCATGATGACTGTATCCAATCATGGCTCATTGCTCTTAATTCTGCCCCACTCTATAAAAATATTCTTTCCATAGCGGCCATTTGTAGTGTGATAGCAGCGTGGAGAGAGATAGAACAGGGCTCTGTTCAGTGCAGTTAGACAGTTAGTGTGCTATAGTGTTCTATTCTGATTCTATTATCAATGTAGAATATCAATTTAGTGTGCATCTAGGGATAGTTCAGCGTGAGTGTAGTGTGATTATTCATCTTTACATTAGTGTCATCACCCCCTGAGGAAGATACGAAATTCCCTTGTATCGACACATGTAGGGGAAGGGGATAGGACGGCATGCTTGGCAGATCAGCTGTTAGGAACGATTAGCATACCATCCGGTTACCGGCCGGTTTCAACCATTCGTTTTTTGCTTGATGTAGAGTGGCGCACTGAAGCGCCTGGATATTGTGAGTACCCTGTGTGGGACCTGTTTATTTTTGGTTCAATAAATTGCATAAACGTACTACACTATGAGATCCTTATTTCATTGATTTACTGAGGCGCATTGGCGATTGATCTAGGATCCCGGACGCACTGTTGAACACTGTAGTGGTTCCAAAGTGAGTATTGACCAATCTTAACAGCAAGGTCACACACCTTAATGTGAGTCTTCATTACATGGGGGGAGCACCTGAGTGAGAACACAGCGTCTGATTATCGCATCACTTTCACAGCATACTGAATCGCATGGAGTGTGGAACACCTGTAAATTGGATCAATTTGAACTTTGCACAGTGCACTTAAGCACTTTTATAATTCCAGTATTTGGATCTATTTAAATTTTTTATCACTATATGAATGCACATTGTCACTTTATTATTTGGCTATTAAGCACGTGTCATTTTATATATTTTTCATTATATATTTTATACATTATTATTACCACGGTGTAGAGGATATATTTTTACCAGTTCAGAGGCTTTTTGTTTATACCTTTGATAGCGCATCGTTTTTAATGCGATTTTAGTATTTTTACATGTTTACTGCTTGCAGCTATTAAGCACGTGCCATTTTATATATTTTTCATTATATATTTTACACATCATTATTACCATGGTGTAGAGGATATATTTTTACCAGCAGAGGCTTTTTGCTTATACCTTTGATAGCGCAGCGTTTTTAATAAGATTTTAGGCCATTTGTAGTGTGATAGTGGCGTGGAGAGAGATAGAACAGGGCTCTGTTCAGTGCAATTAGACAGTTAGTGTGCTATAGTGTTCTATTCTGATTCTATTATCAATGTAGAATATCAATTTAGTGTGCATCTAGGGATAGTTCAGTGTGAGTGTAGTGCGACCATTCATCTTTACATTAGTGTCATTGTAGGGATAGTTCAGTCATTGTGAGTGTAGTGACCACCATTCATCTTTACATTAGTGTAAATGTAGGGATAGTTTGGTCTGTGTGAGTGTAGTGACCGTTTAACACAGTATATTTTATTATGTTACTGCAAGTTTAACGCCATATAGTTCTGTGCGTTACTGCAAGTTTAATGCCATATAGTCCTGTGTGTTACTGCAAGCTTAACGCCATATATTTCATTACGTTACTGCAAGTTTAACGCCATATAGTTCTATGCACTACTGCAAATTTAACGCTATGTATAGTTCTGTGGGTTACTGTAAGTTTAACGCCATATAGTTCTGTGCATTACTGCAAGTTTAACGACATATAGTTCTGTGCTTTACTGCAAGTTTAACGCCATATATTTCATTGCATTATTGCAAGTTTAACACCATATAATTCTGTGCATTACTGCAAGTTTAACTCCGTATAGTTCTGTGCATTACTGCAAGTTTAACGCCATATATTTTATTGCGTTACTGCAAGTCTAACACCATATAATTCTGTGGGTTACTGCAAGTTTAACTCCGTATAGTTCTGTGCATTACTGCAAGTTTAATGACATACAGTTCTGTGCATTACTGCAAGTTTAACGCCATATATTTCATTGCGTTACTGCAGGTTTAACGACATATAGTTCTGTGCGTTACTGCAAGTTTAACGCCGTATAGTTCTGTGCGTTACTGCAGGTTTAACGACATATAGTTCTGTGCGTTACTGGAAGTTTAACGGCGTATAGTTCTGTGGGTTACTGCAAGTTTAACGCCATATAGTTCGGTGCATTACTGCAAGTTTAACGCCGTATATTTCATTACGTTACTGCAAGTTTAATGCCATATATTTAATGACATTACTGCAAGTTTAACGCCATATAGTTCTGTGCGTTACTGCATGTTTGACGCAGTATATTGCAGTATATTATAGCGGATCCGTGGAGTGTGTCTGTGTCGTGAATACTCAAATTAAAGTGCACCAAACACCATTTTCCATTTATTAAAGTACATCCACGTACACATTTACACATCTTTATTACATTTTGTTAATAAGCACCCCCCACTCCCCCCATCATGTCTGGGAGGACAGCAAGGAGAGGCAGATGTTCCCATGGCACTGTAAGGGGGCCAGCAGTGTATGTGACCACAGGCAAAGGTGGACGTGGTCATTCCTCAGACAGGGTATCATTTCCTCTGTTTAGTAATGTTGCCCATGCTATCCAGCCACAGCATGCAGGGGAGGTGGTGGACTGGCTTATTAAACCAACCTCATCCTCCTCATACTCCTTCATCCAAGCAGAGACTAGTGTGTATTGCCCTGCAGCTGCCAGAGTGGCAAAACCTGCCTCCTTGTCCACAGATATTCCTGCCATAGCCCCAGCATCAGGCATGGAGGAGTCAGTGGAGTTATTTGAACAGAGTGTCAGCCACTTGCTCCTTGACAATGCACAGCCATTACTCAATTCAGATGTTGGTTCTGAGTCTGAGGTTGAGGAAGGCAGGAACATGAGCCTACAGAGAGGGGAGAACACTTGTACACAAATTGGCAGTCATGTTTGCCCAGCTGCAGCGTATTGCCAAGTTGTCTCCAGTGGTAATGAGGATGGAGGAGATGATGAGGTCACTGACTCGACTTGGGTGCAGGATAGAGCAGAGGAGGAAAGTGTGGGTAAGGCACAACCCTAATGAGGCAGCCATCATGGAGGAGTAGAGAGCAGCCACCCTATTCCATCACATTGTGGAGCTGTTATCTCTCAACCCACTTCCCACAGCTCAGCTGTCTGGGCCTTTTTTTTAATACATGTGCAGCCGATCACACTGTTGCTATTTGCAAACTTTGTCTCAAGCGCATCAAGCGTGGCAAAAACACCAACCATTTGGGTACCACATGCTTGAAAAGGTATTTAACCTCCCACCAATCAGCTCATTGGCAAGGGCACCTAAAAGCCACACAAAAGGGGCACAAATCTCTTCCTCCTTCTTACTCACCTCAGTCTGTCCATGCTATACCTCATGACCTCTCAGCAGCCTCCACTGACATTGATGATGGTATAGCGCAGGGTGTTCCAGGTCCTTGCAGCACATCTGCCAGCAGCACACCACCAGCTGTAGACTATAGCCTGCAGATTACTCTGCCCCATCTGCTGCAGTGGGAAAAAAAATACAGTCCCTGTCAAAAAGGTGTGGAAAAATTATTTTTTGGGTGTTAATTGTGGCCATGAAACCTACACCAAAAACATTCTTCCAGATGAAATCAACACCCACAACACTAGGGAGCCTAGAAATCCTGCAGAGATTCCACATTCCAAAAACACTTAATGGGCAAAATCGTCGTTAGGGGCCTCATAGCTGCTGGTAATCCAGGACTGATTCATTTTAATAAAGTCAGATGGTCCAGGGAGTCTGTGGACAGACATGATTTGGGAAAAGCATTTGATAAACTCCTCTTTAAAGTTTCCTCAATAGATTTAATCTTCGGCACTCTTTGTGGGGACAGGATGAGTTCTGAGACTTTCCCCTTATAACGGTGGTCAAGGAGGGTTGCCAACAAATAGTGATGCTTTCCCTTTATGCCACATATTCTTGGGTCCTTTCGCAGGCTTTGAAACATGAGGGAGCCCATGCACTGCAACTTTGCAGAGGCACGAGAAGCAGACTCCTCGGGGGCACTGAGGATTACAGTATCTGGAACTGCCTCCTCCCAGCCATATACTACTCCCAAGGGTTCTGGGATGGAAAGCCATCTCTTACTGTTTGACATATGCCTTCCTCTGCTTCAATGCCTCAGAAACTGCCAGAAACTGCCAGAATCCTCCTCCTCCTCTCTCTCCCTTGTGTGTTCTGTGGCATAGGAACAATGGTGTCTGCATAAAGTTGGCCTTGAGAGGAAAGGAAGTCCTTCTCTTTGTCCCGCTGCTCTGCCTCGAGTACCCTGTCCATAATGCCACGCAGAGTCTGCTCCAGCAGGAACACAACAGGGATTGTGTCACTGATGCATGCATTGTCACGGCTCACCATCCTTGTGGCCTCCTCAAATGGTGACAGTACAGTGCATGCATCCTTCATGAGCAGCCTTTGGCGTGAGGGAAAAAAAGCTGAGCCTGCCTGAGCCTGTCGTTGTGCCATACTCAAACAGGTACTCGTTGATGGCCCTCTACTGCATGCGCAGCCGCTGCAGCATTGCCAAAGTTGAGTTCCACCTGGTGGCATGTCACAAATCAGGCGGTTTAGGGGCAGGTGGAATTCCTGCTGAATTTCATCCAACCGAGCACTGGCTGTGTATGATCGCCTAAAATGGCTACAGACTCTTCTTGCTTGCTTTAGTAGATCTTCCAACCCTGGAATTGGCCAACATAATATTGTATTGGAGTATGGGTTGAGCAGAAATTGTCCAAGCCAACTCAATTTTAAGATAACAGTTGAAGATCCTTTGATGTGCTAGTCTCATGCAAGAGAATATTGAGGGTTTGATGTTAAAAGAACCTAGTGTCCTGATTGGTGGATTGATGATTGAAGGTGAAGCTCACGAATGTCAAGTGCAAGGAAAGAGTTTGCAGCACAGAGTTTTTACTGCCGTATCCAAACCTTTTGACCTTGAAAGTGAATGTTGGTACATTGATGGTTCCTCTTATTATAAAGATGGAAGTAGAATCTCAGGGTTTGCTGGTGTTTGTGTAAAAGATGGCGAGGTACAGAGACAATTTTCATATTCGTGTAGAGCTCGTTCTGCACAGTATGTGGAGATAGCAGCACTTCTGCAAGTTCTCATTGAGTTAAGAGATGATGGTGGAATTGTTAACATTGCTTCTGACTCAGACCAGGTATGCAAGGGTGCAGTTGTCTATCTTTCATGGTGGAATGTGATGGGCCTTAAAGGGACAGATGGCAGTGAGATAAGATATGCATCCCTATGGAAAATGATAGAGGAGGAAACGCAATTCTTTTCAAAAATTAATATCCGGAAGGTACAGGCCCACAGAAAACAAACAACCGAGCACTACTGGAACAATACTGTAGATAGATTAGCAAAGGAGGCTGCAGTAACATCCCCCGAATGGCCTCATATAGAGCATACTTTGTCATTTCCAGTGTCTGCCCTTACACGTGCTCAAGCAAAAGGAATTGAAGAAAGGACATGTGAGTTGGGTAATTTACAAGATCAGGATGAGGAATTAGCTCAACTAAAAGAAATGTGTAGGACTGGGCCCATGCAGTTTGAGGGTCAAGAAATGCAGGTGAAGGATGGCCTTCTAATAACTTACAAAAACAATTTATCTTTATGGGTTGCCCCAAAAGGTGTGAGGAAAGACATTCTTACATGGATTCATGGATCCCCTGTTGGTGGACACCCCAAACTTCCTTTAGCTTTAGAGAGATTAGATCATGTAGCATGGTGGCCTCAAAATAAACAACACATGCAGGACCATATCTTATCGTGTTTGATGTGTGCCAGGCATGATCCCGCAAATAGGAAGAGGAGAGGGGCACTGATGAGACAAGCTCCCATGGGACCATGGGAGCGAATACAAATTGATTACATAGGTGAATTGCCTAACACTGCACACCAGAACAAATATTTACTGGTTGTGGTGGATTCCTTCAGTCACTGGGTTGAAGCTTTCGCTACCAAAAATTGTACTGCCACTACTACTGCAAGGATCTTGGTCAAAGAAATATTTAGTCGGTGGGGGATACCAAAAGTTTTAGACAGTGACAATGGGCCAGGATTTGTAGGTAATGTGATACAAGAGACATGCAAGCTCCTTGGGGTCATCCAAAAATTTCACATCTTCTATCACCCTGAGTCTGCGGGACAGGTTGAACGAATGAACAGGACAATTAAAAATGCTCTTAGAAAGGTTGTCAATGAGCAAGGTACCGATTGGGATGAAAAATTACCCTTTGTTCTGGCAACTATTCGTTCCAGAGTTTGCAGGTCCATAGGCTTTGCCCCTTATGAAGCTCTGCTCGGCAGAACAATGAGAACGTGGGAACATCTGATAAATCCGGTCCCAGCCGCATTAGAAACTGTGTCATTATCTGAATCATGGGTAGAGACCTTAAAGGATCATGTGATTACAGTACATAAGGCTGTGTGTGCCACTGATGAATGTACCCATAAAAGCTCACAACAGTGGTTTAATGCGATGGGTGATACCAGCGAATACCAAATTGGGGCTAGAGTAATGTTACAGGATTTTTCTGGGTTTCACCCATTTCCTAGGGCAAAGTGGAAGGGCCCTTATGCGATCATAGACAAAATTGGACCCTCTGTTTACTTATTAGACTTGGGAGAGGATAGGTCAAGATGGAGTCATGCATGTCAGATCAAAGCATTTAAAGGAAAAATGGATTTGATGGAGGAAAGCATTGTCTAACTTTCTTCCTGAGATTGTCTTTCAGGTCCCAGGAGTAATGCGAATACCAGAGGACTACATCAACATGAAGACATTCCCCCTGGACAAATACAAGCCTTCTCTATTAGCATGTGTGTTGATAACAGTGTCAATCACTCTACTACTTTGCATTACAAACATCAGAGTGGAAACGTGTCAAGTTAAAGTGGAGAAATCTGATCGAAGTAAAAGAAGTGTAGTGGATCATACTACAGAACTTACTGTTTTACGGGAATCAGAAGGCATCCAGATACATGGGGATATGGTAAAGGGCATAGCCGGGGGGTGGATAGTCGTTAGATGTGAGATCATGATGCCAAAATCTGATTACTTTGTGGAATCTGCTGTTTGGACTTACCCAGAAGGAAGCGATCGTCACAGGAGTACAGATATAATATTAGTGGAGACAGAGAATGGACCACAAATGCAAATGACTTTGGAAAGGAATTTTACAGTATTTAAGGAGGGTATTATATCCTGTAGTCCTCATGACATGGAGGATGGAGTCTATACAAAAATCTTACATATAATGGTCACAAATTCTAGAGACTGTCCTACAATTTTACAGTGGCCAGAACATGGACTTTTCCTTGAACGGACTCAAAATTTAGTATATAGCGATGTTTCATATTTATCATTACCATTATTGTTGAATTTTACATCATTTAACATTCCAGAGAGTTGCCCAAAATCAATGGGATTATGGTTTAAAACGGTTTTTCAAACACATGTAAACTTATTTTGGGATGCTACACAAGGGCTTAATTTTAAGAAAGTTTCAAAGAGGGATCTGGGTACTGATATCATATCAGGCCTCAGTTTGGGTAGTTCGATTTGGAATAGGGTTGATATAGAGAGTTTAAATATAAGAGAACAGAATTTTGTGGGTGGATTACAGCAGATACTGCTTAAAGGGGGAAGAGTGGATTTAAACACTCTAGCTGAAATGAAAATAGATATTCAGAACATTCACACCATTGCTGCAGATTTGCAGAACATTCAAATGTCGGTGAGTGCACTGAATAAAACTCTTCAAACCAATAATGTATCCAAGTCTATAGTCTGTGGTATTATAGGAAACTTGCTGAGTGAACACCTGAGCCTAGGGCTTCAGGAAATCAAACAAGGAGAATGGCCAAGGATAATGAACTCAACTTTATTATTCAATCTTATCAAAGACAGTGGTGTTACTTGTAGGAACTTTGCCCTTGCTAATGTAAGGAGCCTGGATACTCTTTGTAATAGAGATCGCATCGGAAAGCAGGAAATACCTCTGACTGTTGACATCCCTACATGGTCAACAATACCCTTACCCGTTTACAAGATGATCGTTCTTGGTGAGGTGGAGGTGAGAAATGGCACTAATATACTGAAACAACTGCTACCAGAAAGCAAACTCGTCGTCAAGGACAACCGAGTGTGGAAAACCATGGACCCCAACTGCTGTACCAGGCGTGCCCAGACTTGGCTTTGTTCCTGTTCTTTTGAGCGATTGGAGCACATAGAGGGCTGTGCTGCTGCACACTCTGGAAACTGCCTGGTTCGATTGCAGAAATTTGAACCAGCCTGGAAGAGAATAATTCATGGAGAAGGCCCAAGGGTCTGTGCATTGGGGGTTCCCTCATTCACTTGGCAGAAACAAGTTCAGTGCCGGACCCCTATCACAGGATGGTGTGTGAATCTCACCGATGGACTGCTAACAATTGGAGAGGAAGACATTCGAGCCAATATCCAGATGAATCAAGTATCTATGGACATTGAGCAAACTGATCTTGGCAATTGGGACTCTATGATTTCTCCTTTATTTAAGAAAATACCACCACTTACAGTTGAATTGGATACATTATTTAAGAGGGATAGTAGGAAAATTATAGAATTACAAGAACTGGTAAAGGAAAACCTCATTAGTTCTAATAAAATTGCTAAAGAATTTCAGGAGCCTTGGTGGAGCATACCCAATAACACTTTTACTCACCCGCTATTGAGAACTCTGTCCATAATTTTTGTGTTTATTCAATTTATATTAATATGTTTTTTGTTTGGTTTATATTGTTGTGGTAGAAGACAACTAAGAACAATCCAGAGGAAGAAGGAAAGCATAGAGATGGCTTCAATCTTAAGAGCCAGGGATGTCTGAGCAGTTTGGTTGTGAATCGATTCTGATTCGAACCGATCCAAGTGGGGGTATATGTTGTAATATGTTGGCCAATTTATAATGTATAATATTGGCCAATGTATAATATTGTATTGGAGTATGGGTTGAGCAGAAATTGTCCAAGCCAACTCAATTTTAAGATAACAGTTGAAGATCCTTTGATGTGCTAGTCTCATGCAAGTCTACCTAGGGGTGTGAGGTATGGGCTGTTAACCTAATTGAACATTTCAAAGGGTACATTGTTTAAAGGACCATAGAAGAAATATTTATTGATGGTAATTAGACTTGAGGGGGTAACAATGGGATCAGGGAGTGTTTTGGGTTGGCTTAGCGGAGGCTCCCTCCTGTGGGGCTAATATATCAGGGGGGCTTGTTGATATGCAGGAATGTAGGTATTCCAAGGGCTCAAAAGGGTGTTCTGTTTATCTAATTAATATATCTAAAGGGGACTTGTTGATGTTGATATGCGGGAGTGCAAATTGGGGTGGTTCACGGCTGTTCACGGCTGGGGGTTGTTGTCTGTTTGAAAGACTAAAGCTAATCAAAGTCCTAAATTGAAATGGCCAATCAAATTGCTCAGCCATTCAATGCCTGGTGAATATAACATGGCATTCAGTCTATAGGTTTGGTAAGTGAGGCTTGTCTGTATGGGGAAGTGAGGCTTGTCTGTGTATGAGGGAGGCTTGTCTGTGCATGGCTGGGAAGACTGAATTATATGGGAAGACTGAATAATATGGGTCTCTGAATTATATTTCCTCTGTCGGATTTCTTTGTCATCTGTGGACTTTGGACTTTGTTCTGTGTTGGAAGTCAATAAAGTGCATCTCTCTGGAAGAATTGGGTTGCTGCGGAAGAGTACTTACATCATCATTATATAATAACCTAAATATTAATTATCATACCCACTCTACATCATATAACCCAATACATATTAATATATTACTCTTCCGCAGCAACCCAATTCTTCCAGAGAGATGCACTTTATTGACTTCCAACACAGAACAAAGTCCAAAGTCCACAGATGACAAAGAAATCCGACAGAGGGAATATAATTCAGAGACCCATATTATTCAGTCTTCCCATATAATTCAGTCTTCCCAGCCATGCACAGACAAGCCTCCCTCATACACAGACAAGCCTCACTTCCCCCATACAGACAAGCCTCACTTACTAAACGTATAGACTGAATGCCATGTTATATTCACCAGGCATTGAATGGCTGAGCAATTTGATTGGCCATTTCAATTTAGGACTTTGATTAGCTTTAGTCTTTCAAACAGACAACAACCCCCAGCCGTGAACAGCCGTGAACCACCCCAATTTGCACTCCCACATATCAACACCAACAAGTCCCCTTTAGATATATTAATTAGATAAACAGAACACCCTTTTGAGCCCTTGGAATACCTACATTCCTGCATATCAACAAGCCCCCCTGATATATTAGCCCCACAGGAGGGAGCCTCCGCTAGGCCAACCCAAAACACTCCCTGATCCCATTGTTACCCCCTCAAGTCTAATTACCATCAATAAATATTTCTTCTATGGTCCTTTAAACAATGTACCCTTTGAAATGTTCAATTAGGTTAACAGCCCATACCTCACACCCCTAGGTAGACTTGCATGAGACTAGCACATCAAAGGATCTTCAACTGTTATCTTAAAATTGAGTTGGCTTGGACAATTTCTGCTCAACCCATACTCCAATACAATATTATACATTGGCCAATATTATACATTATAAATTGGCCAACATATTACAACACCTGGGTACCTATTTAGGAAATGCTGCACCACCAAATTGAGGACATGTGCCAGGCATGGCACATGTGTCAACTTTCCCTGTCTAAGGGCAGACAGGAGGTTTGTGCCATTATCACACCACCATTCCTGGCTCCAGCTGGCATGGTGTGAACCACCTCTGGGCCTTTCCCTGCAGAGCTGCAAGAATCTCTGCTCCGGTGTGGTTCCTGTCCCTTAGACACACCAGCTGAAGCGCTGCATGGCACCTTTTAGTCTGACTCATTGAATATCCCTTTGAACGCTTAGGGGGTACTTGAGGTTGATAGGACAATTCAGCAGAAGAGGGCATGGAGGAGGAGGAGGGGTTAGAGCTGACAAATCTCACATCATCACCAGCTGTATGGAGAAATGGTGGCACAACAAGCTGCAGCACTGAGCCCTGTCCTGCATCCTTCTGAGTTGCACGGAGAGTTACCGAATGTGCTGTGAACGAAATTTATCGTCCCTGTCCATGCTTGCTGGACCACATGTCAGCAGTAACATGGACATTGAGGCTGACTGCCTTTCCCAATGATGCCACAACATTGCCTTCCATGTGATGGTAGAGAGCTGGAATGGCCTTACGTGAAAAGAAATAGCGGCTGGGAACCTGCTATTGTGATACAGCACATTCTGCAAATTCACGGAAGGGGGCAGAATCCACCAGGTGGAAATGCAGAAGTTGTAGAGCCAGCAGCTTTGACAAGCTTGCATTTAGACGCTGGGCATGTACTGTCAAACATTTTTTCCGCACCTGTTTGACAGGTGCATATCATTGCAATTTTTGACAGCAAGACCAATTCTTGCTTTTATCAAGAGTACCTCTATAGGATTATGGTGTGAAGGCACCACTGATACCCTAAGAACAATCTTTCTGCACCTGTTTGAAATGTGCATATCATTGCAATTTTTGACAGCACTGCCAATTCTTGCTTTCATCAAGAGTACCTCTATAGGGTTACGGTGTGAAGGTGCCACCGACACCCAAAGAACAATTTTTGCATACCTGTTTGACAGGTGCATATCATTACAATTTTTGACAGCAAGGCCAATTCTTATTTTAATCAAGAGTACCTCTATAGGGTTACAGTGTGCTGGCACCACCGACACCCAAAGAACAATTTTTCCGCACCTATTACAGAAGTAGAATTCCAAAGTCTGTGGTAGAGACACCAGAATTTATGCAAAAAATCTCTAATCTTGTTCCCTGTGCACTACATTGGGGCCTCATCATACGGACTGGCTCCCCAAGCCATTGTTTACAAAATAAAGAAAGCTTGCAGAAAAATGTAACTTTTATAAATGCAATTATTGCTGCAGCAGCTTATATACACAGTACAGATGTGCCACTTTAGAGGTGGACCCCCCAGGCACTATATTGAAAGGAATTTTTCATTTTTATACTTTCACTTTAAGCATCAATAAATTGTATGACCAATTACTTGCATACTGTATAACCCTTCAAAATGGGCACTTTTGATTTTTCGTGTTCGGGTCCCATAGACTTCAATGGGGTTCGCTATTCGATTCCGAACTTTCCCGATGTTCGAAAGTTCTGGTACGAACCGAACAGGGGGTCGTTCGGCCCATCCCTAGTGAGGAGGTCTACAAGATTTTGAACATGACAGATGAGAGCGAAGGGGAGGCCTCACTGCCGGAATCAGGCTCAGTTTTCAAAACTGTAAAAAGCAGTGGCACCCTGACAGCTAGCTTGGACCACGGGGAAGAGGTATCTGCTAAAATCAGGCGTACCCAACCCCATGTTACTGAAGTACTAGACACACATGATTATGCTCAGATGCAGCAGGGCGCAAGTGCTAGTAATGCACTACTTTTTGATGATCTGACAAACACCAGCAGCGTAGTACATCCTGGTCTTTTAGACACCAGAGCTGCAGTATTTCATGGTGGATTGGCAAGCACCAGCAATGCAGTACAAGTTGGTGAGGTGGCTAGCACTAATAGCGTAATGCAACCAAGAATTCAAGCACATGGCCTTAGAGTCCACAGTAGCCTTCCAGAGGTGCTTGCAAACCCCAATTGCCTGCCCCCAGATTCAGCAGCAAATGTTATCTCCCTATTCACAGCCCAGTCTGGGGTTCAGGTGGAAATAGTCAATTTAACACCACCCCTTGACTTTTTTTTAGGTGTTTTTCACCAAAGACCTCTAAAATTTGATTATGGACCAAAGTATGTTTATACCCTACAGCACATTGCCGCCAGCCCAAACTCATACCTTGGCAGACCAATTGAGTGGAAACCTATCATGGTTTCTGTAGTTAAAACTTTTATGGGCCTAACCCTTAAAGTGATATTAAAGGTACATTAACAAAATAAAAAAATAAACATATTATACTTACCTGCTCTGTGCAATGGTTTTGCACAGAGTAGCCCTGACCCTGCTCTTCTTGGATTACCCGCCAGTGCTCCTGGCTCCCCCACTCCTTTGAGTGCCCCCATAGCAAGCGACTTGCTATGGGGGCACTCATGCAGGCTCGCTCTGGAGCCATGCTCTGTGTGTCCATAAGATGCACCGAACAAGGCTTGGCCCTGCCCCCCCATCCCTCCCCACTGTCTGTGATTGACAGCAGCTGGAAATGGCTCACACTTCTGTCTCTCAGCCAATGAGGAGCCCGTATCATGATCGGGCTCAGGTAAGTATAGGGGGGGGGGGCTGCAGGGGGAGCTGCATAATGAAGGTTTTTTTCCTTCATGCATAGAATGAAGCATTACAAAAAATTATAAATTGCGGTCATATTGGTCCCCAGACCCGATCATATGCCCATGTTCTCTGCTGCAATGGCCAGGAAAAGGTATGAGATAATAACGTGTTTTATGCATTTTAGTGACAATAACCTCTGTCATCCCCGGGGTGACCCTGACTATGATTGTCTTCTTCACAATATTCAGACCCTCATAAATTACCTGCCCCAGAAATGTACAAATGTGTATACACCCCAACAAAACATCTGCATAGATGAGTCCCTTGTACATATTACTGGCAAGCTTACGATCACGCAATATCTCCCCAGGTATGGGGTCAAAATGTATAAGATTTGTGAGAGGGCCACAGGCTATACATGCCACTTTAGAATTTATGAGGGAAAAGACAGTCAAGTTGCCCCCTGGATGCCCAGACTACATGGGGAGCAGTGGTAAGATAGTGTGGGACTTGTTATCACCCTAGTTCCATATGGGGTACCATTAGTACATGTATAACGTTTATGCACCTGTGCCACTTTTTAGACCTTTTTTCCTTTAAAAACCTGAGCCTACTCCCCCTATACTCAGAACACACATGCCACAGTCCTTTTACCTATAAAATATGCTTTAACCGCTTGCCGACCAGCCACCGCAGTTATACTGCGGCAGGTTGGCTCGGCTGTGCAAATCGCCGTAGGTGTACATTGGACTCATACACGGCAATCTGTGGGTGGCACACGCGCGCGCAATTGTCAGTTAAAGTAACGCAGTACCATATCGCAAAAAATGGCCTGGTCAGGAAGTGGGTAAATCCTTCCGGGGCTGAAGTGGTTAATGACTGTACAACGAGCAAGAGTGTAGGGCTTGTTCACACTAGTTCACACCACTGGTGAGATCTGCTTTTTTCAATTTTGCAAGTGCAGAGCAGGTAATTTTGTTTAAAAATTCTAAATCTGTGGTTTGGACTTTTAGCTTATTTCTGTATATTAACATATACAGTTGTGCTCATAAGTTTACATACCCTGGCAGAATGTATGATTTCTTGGCCATTTTTCAGAGAATATGAATGATAACACAAAAACGTTTATTTCACTCATGGTTAGTGTTTGGCTGAAGCCCTTTATTATCTATCAACTGTGTTTACTCTTTTTAAATCATAATGGCAACAGAAACTACCCAAATGACCCTGATCAAAAGTTTACATTCCCCAGTTCTTAATACCGTGTATTGCCCCCTTTAACATCAATATCAGCTTGAAGTCTTTTGTGGTATTTGTGGATGAGGCTCTTTATCTTCTCAGATGGTAAAGCTGCCCATTCCTGTTGGTAAAAAGCCTCCAGTTCCTGTAAATACTTGGGCTGTCTTGCATGAACTGCACGTTTGAGATCTCCCCTGAGTGGCTCAATGATATTGAGGTCAGGAGACTGAGATGGCCACTCCAGAACCTTCATTTTATTCTACTGTAGCCAATGACAGGTCGACTTGGCCTTGTGTTTTGGATCATTATCATGTTGGAATGTCCAAGTACGTCCCATGCGCTTCCTGGCTAATGAATGGAAATGTTCCTACAGTATTTTTTGATAACATACTGCATTCATCTTGCCATCAATTTGACCAAATTTCCTGTACCTTTGTAGCTCACACATCCCCAAAACATTAGCAATCCACCTCCGTGTTTCACAGTAGGAATGGTGTACCTTTTCATCATAGGCCTTGTTGACTTCACACCAAATGTAGCATTTTGGTCTCATCACTCCAAATGACTTTGTGCCAGAAGGTTTGAGGCTTGTCTCTGTGCTGTTTGGTGTATTGTAAGCGGGATACTTTGTGGCATTTGTGTAGTAATGGCTTTCTTCTGGCGAATTGACCATGTAGCCCATCTTTCTTCAAGTGCCTTCTTATTGTGCATCTTGAAACAGCCACACCACATGTTTTCAGAGAGTCCTGCATTTCACCTGAAGTTATTTGTGAGTTTTTCTTTGCATCCCAAACAATTTTCCTGGCAGTTGTGGCTGAAATTTTAGCTGGTCTACCTGACCATGGTTTGGTTTCAACAGTACCCCTCATTTTCCACTTCTTGATTAGAGTGTGAACACTGCTGATTGGCATTCTCAATTCCTTGGATATCTTTTTATACCTCTTTCCTGATTTATATAGTTCAACTACCTTTTCCTGCAGATCCTTTGACAATTCTTTTGCTTTCCCCATGACTCAGAATCCAGAAACGTCAGTGCAGCACTGGATGAAAGATGCAAGGGTCTGTCAGGTGTCCAGAAAGTCATTGACCTTTTATACACATACACTAATTACAAGCAAACAGATCACAGGTGAGGATGGTTACCTTTAATAGCCATTCAAACCCCTTTGTGTCAACTTTTTGTGCATGTTATCAGGCCAAAACAACCAGCGTATGTAAACTTTTAATCAGGGTCATTTGGATAATTTCTGTTGCCATTATGATTTAAAAAGAGTAAACACAATTGACTGATAATAAATGGCTTCAGCCAGACACTAACCATGAGTGAAAGAAAAGTTTTTGTGTTATCATTCATATTCTCTGAAAAATGGCCAAGAAATCATAAATTCTGCCAGGGTATGTAAACTTAAGAACACAACTATACATACAGTATGTCTAAGCACAGTAGAGCTTTCTTTAACCACTTAAGGCCCGGACCATTTGGCTGCCTAAAGACCAGAGGACTTTTTACAATTTGGCACTGCTCTGCTTTAACTGGTAATTGCGCGGTCATGTAATTTTGTACCCAAACAAAATTTGCGTACTTTTGTTCCCACAAATAGAGCTTTCTTTTGATGTATTTGATTGCCTCTGTGATTTTTATTTTTTGCAATATAAACGGAAAAAGACAGAAAATTTTGAAAAAAAATGATATTTTCTATTTTTGTTATAAGAAAAATCCAATAAACTCAATTTTAGTCATACATTTAGGCCAAAATGTATTCAGCCACATGTCTTTGGTAAAAAAAATGTCAACAAGCGTATATTTATTGGTTTGCGCAAAAGTTATAGCGTCTACAAACTAGGGTACATTTTCTGGAATTTACACAGCTTTTAGTTTATGACTGCCTCATTTCTTAAGGTGATAAAATGGCAGGGCAGTACAACCCCCCCCCCCCCCCCATGACCCCATTTTGGAAAGTAGACACCCCAAGGAAATTGCTGAGAGGCAATTAATTATTTTTTTTGTCCCAAGTGATTGAAAAATGACAAAAAAAATTTTTTTTTTTACAAAAAGTTGTCATTAAATGATATATTGCTCACACATGCCATGATTATATGTTATTACACCCCAAAATACATTTAGCTGCTTCTCCTGAGTATGGGGATACCACATTTGTGGGACTTTTTGGGAGGCAAGCACCGCCTTCACTACCTATCATAGTTTTGAAGGCCATAAAATGCTAAGATGGCACAACCCCCCCCCCCCAAATGACCCAATTTTGGAAAGTAGACACCCCAAGCTATTTGCTGAGAGGCATGTTGAGTCCATGGAATATTTTATATTTTGCCACAAGTTGCGGGAAAATTACAAACATTTTTTTGCACAGAGTTGTCACTAAATGATATATTGCTCACACATGCCATGGGCATATGTGAAATTACACCCCAAAATACATTCTGCTGCTTCTCCTGAGTACGGGGATACCATATGTGTGGGACTTTTTGGGAGCCTAGCCGCGTACAGCGCCCGGAAATCCAAGCACAGCTTTCAGGATTTCTAAGGGCGTAAATTTTTGATTTCACTCCTCACTACCTATCACAGTTTTGAAGGCCATAAAATGCCAAGATGGCACCCCCCCCCAATGACCCCATTTTGGAAAGTAGACAACCCAAGCTATTTGCTGAGAGGCATGGTGAGTATTTTGCAGCTCTCATTTGTTTTTGAAGAAAGAAAAGAAAAATGTTTTTTTTCTTTTTTTCAATTTTCAAAACTTTGTGACAAAAAGTGAGATCTGCAAAATACTCACCATACCGCTCTGCAAATAGCTTGGGGTGTCAACTTTCCAAAATGGGGTCATTTGGGGGGGGGGGGTTGTGCCATCTGGGCATTCCGTGGCCTCTGAAACTGTGATAGGCAATGAGGAGTGAAATCAAAAATTTACACCCTTAGAAAGCCTGAAGGCGGTGCTTGGCTTTCGGGGTCCCGTACGAGGGTAGGCTCCCAAAAAGTCTCACACATGTGGTATCCCCGTACTCAGGAAAAGCAACAGAATGTATTTTGGGGTTTAATTTCACATATGCCCATGGCATGTTTGAGCAATATATCATTTAGTGACAACTTTGTGCAAAAAATATATATATATATATTTTTAAACTGTTCCTTTAATTTAAAAAAAAAAAATCATTTTTATTGTTATCTCAGGGAATGTAAATATCCCCTATGATAGCAATAGGTAGAGACACTAACTCTTTTTTTGAAAAAAATAGTGTCTATTAGACCCTAGATCTCTCCTCTGCCCTCAAAGCATCTGACCACACCAAGATCGGTGAGATAAAATGCTTTCCCAATTTCCAAATGGCGCTGTTTTCATCCGGCAAAATCTAAGTCATGAAATGCTTGTAGCTTCTGGTTTCTTAGGGCATAGAGATGATTGGAGCCATTCTGGTCTCTGATCAGCTCTATGGTCAGCTGGCGGAACCACCGGCTGCATTCTCAGGTTCCCTGTTGGGACAGGAGAGCCAGAGAAAACCATGTAAGACGTGTGGGGGGGGGGGAAACATTCCCTCCCACTGCTTGTAAAAGCAGTCTAGAGGCTAATTAGCTGCTAGGATTGCTTTTACATGGTAGCCGACCACTGGCTGAAAAAAAATGATACCAAGATGATACCTAAACCCGCAGGCATCATTCTGGTATAACCATTCAAAGTCCAGCAACATACCAGTACGTTGCTGGTCCTTGTTGGGCATATATTGTAATTTTTTTTTTCATGCAGCCTGTGGGCTGAACGAAAAAAAGAGATTGATCGGTGAGTATGCCCTCCATTACAATACCTCCCTTCACCCACTCACTTCTAATGATGGGCATACATACACCATTTTGCTTTTAACTGTGGTGGTTAAATCACCTCCTACAGCGCTGGAGTCACGGCTTTATGTATCGTGGGTGCAAACGTTGTTGCTGTTAAGATAAATAAATCCGCGCTGCAACTGAATGGCGTACCTGCTAAGCAAATGATGGTTAACAATAAAATAAAGTAATATTACAGTATAACAATAAGACATACCATACCTGCAAAGCAAATACAAAAAAAAATAGTAAAAAATAAAACATTTTTTATCTGTGCCTAAAATGTATATATGCCAAAGCATGGGGGCATCCGCCCCAAAAGTTAGGAGCAAATCGCTCTTCAACCCCTGCTGCCCCATGCTTCGGCATATATGCTCTTTTTTTAACTGTGCTGGTTAAATCACCTCCTACAGCGCTGGAGTCACGGCTTTATGTATTGTGGGAGCAAACGCTGTTGCTGTCAAGATAAATAAATTCACGCTGCAGCTGAAAGACGTACCTGAAAACAAAAAATGGTTAACAATACAACACAGTAAACAGTAAAGTTTAAAAAAATTACATACCTGAAAAGCAAACATGATAAAACATAATAACAATAAAACATTGCAGAATAGAAAACAGTAAAAAAGAGCAGAACAATAGAGAGAGAGTAGAGAGAGAGAGAGAGAACAATAAAACAACTATTTTTGTTTTTTTTATTTTATATATTTTTTGTGTTTTTTTTTTACACTTTTATTTGTAACTGTAACTGTAATGCCCTGTACACACGGTTGGATTTTCTGACGGAAAATGTGTGATAGGACCTTGTTGTCGGAAAATCCGACCGTGTGTGGGCTCCATCACACATTTTCCATTGGAATTTCCGACACACAAAGTTTGAGAGCAGGCTATAAAATTTCCTGACAACAAGTGCACAGGCGCGGGATTCCCAAGATGGCCACGTAAGCCGGGAGCTCCACTCTGCCCAGCCCAGCAAGCCACCCTAGCGCCGGAGTAAGGCCGTCAGGATGCTATCCACCCGCGGAATCTGACTCCGGATCGCTTACAGCACCGATCCATGCTAAACAGCTTGGTCCGCCGTGATCTGGGACCGCAGTTTGCAGCAGTGGATTCCCGGGCCAAATCCAAGATGGCGGCCGCAACACAGCTTAAAGAGCCCCATGCAGGGGAACACGTGGACACAAGCCAAGTGCTAGCTCTTGCTGTCTTGGCCTTCACTCCCCAATCCGCTCCCCACATCCAAACTATGGTGACACCCTCACCGGCCTCCACAGAATCGCTCTTGGAGCGCACTATTGACAGTTATATACTGTCTCCACTGAATAACACACCGGCTCATCAGGGAGCCGGGATCTCTCTGAGAAACTCTGAGGAGGACATACCCGTTAATGCAGGAGACTTATTCCTCAAGCTTTCTGACCTCTTAGACAGGGGGCTTGCAAACACAGCCACAAAAATCACTAATGACATACGTGCTGACTTTCAAAACCTGGGTGCAAGGATGGAAGCAATAGAACACAAGTTGGACATCACAGTGTCCAGAGCTAATCAGAACACTGATCACATCCATATCATCCAAGAACAATTAGAGGTGGCATTAAACAGGATCGATGACCTGGAGAACAGGTCTAGAAGGGACAACTTCAGAGTAAGAGGAATCCCTGAATCAATAACAGATATTCCGAAAGCGATTCAAGAATTGATTAAATCCCTCATTCCAGAGCTATCCTCTATTAAGTTAGAGTTGGACAGAGCACACAGATCTCTGGGCCCCCCTAGAAAAGACGGGACCCCCAGAGATGTGGTAGTGAAGCCACATTTCTGTAGCGTGAAGGAAGAGATCATGAAAATATCACGCCAGCAATCCCGCATCCTCTTCCAAGGTCAGGAAATCCAAATATTTGCTGACATCTCTCCCACACCATTCAAAAACGCAGAGCCTTGAAGCCCCTACTGCAAATTCTCACTCAGAGGGAGATCAAATATTGGTGGGCATTCCCCTTCGCTCTAAAATTTAACCTCAAAGGTAAAACTCACTCATTCACCACTTTCTCAGAGGGCGAACGAACTCTACTATCACTTAAACTCATCTCTCAAGATCCTGCAATGGACACAACTAATATGCAAGCTGGCTCATCTAAACGTCCAACTCCCAACAGTCCAATCTCCCCTACCTGGAAATCCAATAAAAGCAGACGACTGAGGTAACAGATGCCAACCTGAAGACGTTCGATGCAAGTCTGTCATCTTGTACCTATTCCTCTTTGGACCCGTCAGCACCTGGACCTCCTTTGAGGGTCTTTGCCCTACACGGATGCTCCACCAAAGGTTTTTTAAACCTCCACGGGGACAGTAGTCCATTTGTTTCACTAACTCTAGCTTCAAAAATTTTTTTTTTTTTCATCTGAGCCCTCTAAGTCAGGAGAGGAATTGGCCTCTCTATGAATATTATTGTTCATTTATCTGGTTGTGAGGTCACTGGCCTTCCCCCCTGGACTTGTCCTCCCACAGCAGATTGGTTAGTTCTAATGTCGGATTTTACTTCCTCGCTCCTCCTCAGTTTACTTTTTCAACAACAGGCCACACAGAGGCTTTATCGAAGATTGTATATCACCTACATGTCGGTTTTGCTCCTAGTTGGAAAGAAAAATTTAACGTTTGTATGCTTTTATGTCTTTATTTTTTTCTTTCATCTGCAATAAGTTTCAGGTTACAGGGTTGGCTCGGGTTGAGGCAGCTGTCCTGCAACTCCATCCATCCTACGATAATGGAGCTGCCATTCTCGTTTGATGGACTGGTGGTCCACCTTTTGGGTTACTTTAGTCAGTTTTTGGATTACAGAGTGAGGAAAATCCTTCCCTCACTCCGTATCCGGCCTTTTTTAGGTCAAAATGTTTTTTCCTTCTTTGTTTTTCCATTTATCTGCTTTAATCCTTCTGTGTTTCTCTCTCCCTCTTTTTCTATTCCCCGGGTTGCCAGACTAGATTCTTCTCCTTCTCATCCAGCATCTCCAGGTTCCAGGCACTACTCCTCGCCCTCCAACTACTCGGCCTCCATCAACATAGGTAGGGTAAGTGTCTCAAATACAGAAACATTCTTACGCCCCAAAGATTATGCCTAACAACACACTGCCTTCTCCTCATATAAAAGTTATATCACACAACGTCCAAGGTCTCAATTCCCCAATTAAAAGGAGAAAAATTCTCCAGTCTTACTGCAATCAAAGGGCAACAGTGGTAATGCTTCAGGAAACCCACTTTCCTACTCGATACTCCCCCTCATTTCTACACGCCCAGTTTTTCTTAGCAGCACTGAAGACAAAACCAGGGGGGTAGCGATCCTTTTCGCTAAGGACTGCCAATTCAAAGTTAGCCAGACCCTCAATGATCCTGAGGGCAGGTTTCTAATAGTGAAAGGCCAGATTGAAGACCAAATTTTTTCATTTGTTTCCTATTATGCACCAAACAAAGGACAGGGAAAATTCTTCACATCCCTATTTCAAACCCTAGGTCCACTTTTAGAAGGGACAGTAATTTTGGGGGGGGACTCGAACGTCGCATTCGACCAGAGCCTTGACAAATCTAAACTCCCATCTAAACAACTCACTAGGCCCACTAAAATCAGCTCCAAAATTGCTAAATTAATCCACCAACAAGGACTTACAGACATCTGGAGAGAACTCAATCCCTCCACAAGGGATTATTCTCACTTCTCAATACCCCACCAAGTCTACTCAAGAATTGATCATATTCTTATTTCCTCAGTCCATATACCTGCAGTAACTAAAGCTCAAATTAAGGAAACTGCCCTCTCGGATCACTCGATCATACTAATGCCCCGTACACACGGTCGGATTTTCCGATGGAAAATGTGTGATAGGACCTTGTTGTCGGAAATTCCGACCGTGTGTGGGCTCCATCACACATTTTCCATAGGATTTTCCGACACACAAAGTTTGAGAGCAGGATATAAAATTTTCCGACAACAAAATCCGTTGTCGGAAATTCCGATCGTGTGTACACAAATCCGACGGACAAAGTGCCACGCATGCTCAGAATAAATAAAGAGATGAAAGCTATTGGCCACTGCCCCGTTTATAGTCCCGACGTACGTGTTTTACGTCACCGTGTTTAGAACGATCGGATTTTCCGACAACTTTGTGTGACCGTGTGTATGCAAGACAAGTTTGAGCCAACATCCGTAGGAAAAAATCCTAGGATTTCGTTGTCGGAATGTCCGAGCAAAGTCCGACCGTGTGTACGGGGCATAACACTCCAGGGACAGCTCCTTAGACCTACATCTCCCCTATGGCGCATCAAAGATCATATAATCAAAGATCCCATTCAGAGCTCAGTAATAACTAAGGCCTTAAATGATTACTTCTCCCTGAACAACGTGGAGGGAATCTCGGCCGAGACCTTATGGGCACACAAAGCTGTGATCCGAGGCAAGTTCATTCAAATCTCCTCCCAATTAAAAAAGGAGAGAACCATGGACATTCTAAAGCTGGAGAGAGATTTTAATCTCCTTTGCAAGAAACACAAAAAAAATCCATCACTGGTTCAAATCGCTCAGCTCGACGCTGCTCGAATTAAGCTAAATTTGGCGCTTACGGTCAAAGCCGAGAACTCTCTACGTTGGAACGGAGTGAAATTTTATCTAAATCAGGATAAAATGAGCATGATGCTGGCCTTGAAGCTATCTCCCAAAACACGTCTTTTCGTACTTCCCAAAATAAAACTACAAGATGACACGTCTTTCCAAAATCCCCAACGAATTTTACCTTTCAGTCTTTCTGCTCAGAGCTCTGTAGAGCAAATAAATGTGAGGACGCACGAGCTATAGACGCATTTTTAGAAAAACTGCCTATCCCCACTATTCACAAGTCCCACAAAGAAATCATGGAAGCCCATATTACAGTAGAAGAAACTTTAGAGGTCATTAAAAATCTTAAGGGGGGCTCAGCCCCTGGCCCAGACGGTCTAACCAATCTTTATTATAAGACCTTTGCCGAGACTCTGGCTCCTCACTTAATTAGACTGTTCAACTCCAAACGGAAGGGTGACCCCATGGAATCTCAGTTAAACGCCGCCTACATTTCAGTCATCCCCAAACCCGACAAAAATCCCGAACTGGTAGAAAATTACAGACCCATCTCATTAATAAATAATGATTTAAAAATATTAACCAAAATTTATGCTAATAGACTAAACACATTCATTAACAAGTACATCCACAAAGATCAGGTGGGATTCATCCCCGGTAGACAGGGTCCAGATCAGGTTAGAAGGGCTATAGACATCGCTTCAATCTTACAGTCGGGTTGGGATGGAGGGCCACCCCAGGAGGGTCTTTTTCTATCGTTAGATTTACAAAAGGCTTTCGATTCTCTGACATGGCCCTTCAAATTCGCCTCTCTCAAATTTTGGGGGTTCGGCGAAAATTTCACTGGGATCCTTAAATCGCTCTATTCTGAGCCCGAAGCAAAAGTCAAATTACAGGGTTTCTTATCATCCCCCATCAAAATTGCCAGGGGCACGAGACAAGGGTGTCCCTTAACCCCCTTAGTATTCGCTCTAGCAATCGAAACTCTTGCCATAGCAATTAGGACAGACCCAAATATCAAAGGTGTTAACTGCAGACCGACTACACACAAATGCGCCCTATTTGCGGATGATATCCTCTTATTTATCACCTCCCCAATTACTTCTTTACCCAACATTAACAATCTCCTCCAAAATTTTGGTGACGTCTCGGGCCTGCGAGTCAATATGATTAAATCTCTAGCATTAAACATTTCCCTCAACTCAGCCTTAGTTGAACGGCTGAAACCTGACTTTAAATTCAAATGGAGCGATTCCTTAATCCGCTACCTAGGGATAAACCTCACGCCTAAAATAGAATCCCTCTATCAAGCTAATTACCCCCCCATGTATCGTAAACTAGAAGAAGACCTACGAGCGTGGTCACAAAGTATCGTGGTTAGGGAAAATCCACGCGATCAAAATTACCCTTCTCCCCAGAATCCTATATCTTTTCAGAGCCCTCCCAATTCCAATTAAAAGAGATCACCTCAAGAGCTTCCAGGGGAAGATTGTTAAATTTATATGGGGGGGGAGGGGGTTCAGGTTTACCAGAAATACTCTTTATACTCCGAAAGCTAGGGGAGGTCTAGGCCTACCAGAGCTATTCAAATATTATCAAGCAGCTAGACTGGTCCAATTATCAACTATCTATTTTAGGGGTGAAAAACCTGACTGGGTTAATATAGAAAGGCAGGCGGTCCCAACATACACTTTAGATTTTCTTCTTCTTTAGACTCTTCTTTGGAGTAATTCTAGACCATCCATTATGGCGCCCACACTCACACACTCCTTTAAACTCTGGGATGACATGATCCATCTACCCTCCTTGACTTCACAATTACGTCCACTTTCGCATATATTTCACAACCCCCTCTTCAAACCGGGGTTAGATATCAAATCCTTCCAGTGGTGGTTGGATAAGGGGATGTACCGCATTGGACACTATTTTTCAGCCTCTGGACCAATCTCCCAGAAACAATGTGTTGACAAATTAGAGCTCCCCGACTCGGAAAAATTTAGACACCTCCAAATCTTCCATTTCCTACACACAATTTGGAAAAACAAATCTGTACCCCCAGAATTCACACCATATGAACGGTGGTGTGGACAAGCAACAGAGCAAAAAGGGGGCATTTCTTTGATTTATGTAGCATTAACAGATTCCCCATCCAAACTCCCATACATGACAGACTGGGAGAGAGACCTGGGCGAGTCTTGGGACCTGGAGATGTGGCACAAAATGGGAACGAGAGCCTACAAAGTTATGATGAACATTTCGCTAATTGATGCTAACTTGAAAGTTCTTACAAGATGGTACCCGGTTCCATCCAAACTTGCACAGATGTATCCATCCTTGTCTCCCCTATGCTTCAGAAAATGCCAAGCCCAGCGTACCATGATACACATTTGGTGGGAGTGTCCGAAAATCAGGGGATTCTGGAATAAGATCTTTAACTTAATCAGAAAAATTACGGATGTTTCCGTTCCGAAATCTCCCCAGATAGCTCTTTTAAATGGTCATATCCCCAAAATTCCCAAAACTTCTGATAAACTCATATCTTTCATGTTGACGGGTGCCAAAATTACCATAGCGAAAGCCTGGAAACAACCAGGAGTCTCTCTGGTAGCAGCTTAAAGAAAGATATCGTGGATCATGTCCCAAGAGAAATTAGTAAGTACTCTATCGGACTCAAACAAATCTTTTGTGGCAATCTGGGAACCCTGGGCGAAGCATGTAGGCATTTCCCTCACACCAGGAGTAGAAGTCTAGAATATGGAAGCTACTTTAAAGAAGTCTGGCAACCCTCCAAACCCCACTTTAACTCTATCTTTTCTCTTTTTTCCCCACTATCCCTTTTTGTCTCCAGATGTTGAAATTATAACACTCCAGCATTTTTATATTCAACAAGTTATGTAGAAGTACATTATGCTCATGTTGTTTCTTTTTACGTTTTTCTCTAAGTTCTTCAGCTCCTGAGCCGGGGATCCCAGGAGATTCTCCTGGTATTCCCAAGACGCCTAGCCGTACTCCTGGGAAGGTCTGAGTAGGTCCTTTCACGCAGTCCGGGAATCCTTTATACCCCCGGGAGGCGCGAAGGGTCTTGATAGGTTAAACACACACCTATAATATTACATTCTCTTTTGGAGCTTGAAACAGTTTGTTCCCGTTGGGGGTGTCGGTCCTAATGGCAGCATCTGGTGTTTCCCTTTACATTCCTAGGATAGATTACTCTTTAATCATCTTGTTGTTTATGACTACCGTTGGCTTCTATGATTGTGGCTTTTCCAAGACCTGTCTGATAGTGGTGGGCTGCGCCCTACCGATACTTGAATGCCATTAAGTGTAATGTACTGCTTTTCAATAAATATTTCTGAAATTCAAAAAAAAAAAAAAAAAAAAGATTTTCTGACAACAAAATCCGTTGTTGGAAATTCCGATCGTGTGCACACAAATCTGACGCACAAAGTGCCACGCATGCTCAGAATAAATTAAGAGACGAAAGCTATTGGCTACTGCCCCGTTTATAGACCCGACGTACGTGTTTTACGTCAACACGTTCAGAACGATTGGATTTTCCGACAACTTTGTGTGACCGTCTGTATGCAAGACAAGTTTGAGCCAACAACCGTCGGAAAAAATCCATGGATTTTGTTGTCGGAATGTCCGATCAATGTCCGACCGTGTGTATGATGGCATCTTAGGAGACCCTGTGAAAGTCTGTCCTAGTCTGTGCAGTGCTGTACCCTACACTAAAACTCCACTAGTGTATGGTAGCATTCAAAACATTCACCAATGCAAAGACCAGAATTGTCAGGACAGGAGGGACAATAATAGCGGGTGTCACGCCTATATCCGCGCTTGCTACAGACACGACATCTTCTTTGGGGGGCTCGTTGGGTAGGGGTACTCGGGAGGACATACAGAAAATGCCTCTCATGCAGCTGGCTTACTGCATTTGGATTGGGAAGGTGAGGTGGAGCACCGTCTGGAAACAGAAGGGCTCTGACGATCTCTTCCTGGAATTTAAGGAAGGATCCAGTCCATCCCGAAGCTCTGTATAGCACATGAGCGTTCAGCAAAGCCAATTGAAATAGATATACAGACACTTTTTTGTACCAGCGTCTGGCCTTACGGGCAACTAGGTACGGCGCCAACAACTGGTCGTTGAGGTCCACCCCTCCCATATTTTGGTTATATTCGTGGACACAGAGGGGTTTCTCCACAACACCAGTCGCCGTAGGAATTTGGACTGTCATGTCTGCATGAAGGGAGGACAGAACGAAAACATTCTTATTATCCCTCCACTTCACAGCGAGTAAGTTATTACACTTCAAGCAGGCTCTCTCCCCCAGCCTAAGACGGGAATCTACAAGCCTCTGGGGTAAGCCCCGGCGATTAGATCGCACGTTGCCACATGCGCCAATCTGATGATCAAACAAGTAACTAAAAAGTGGCACGCTCGTGTAATAATTGTCCATATACAAAAGGAACCCCTTTCCGAATAAGGGTGACACCAAGTCCCACACAATCTTACCAGCGCTTCCTATGTAATATGGGCAGTTCGATGGCTCTACGTGACTATCTCTTCCCTCTTAAACCATAAAACTATATGTATAGCCTGTGGCCCTGTCACAGAGCTTATACATCTTGACCCAGTATCTGGCATACTTGCTGGGAAGATACTATTCGAAAGACAAGCGGCCAGAAAACCTAATCATGGACTCATCAACGCAGACAACTTGATGGGACGTAAACAAGGTTGCAAAATGTTGGTTGAAGGGGTTTACGAGGGGCTGAATTTTGTAGAGCCGATCGTATCCAGGGTCTCCACGAGGATGACAGAGTTCATTGTTGTTGAAGTGCATGAACCGCAAGATCTGCTCGTATCGTGCCCTGGCCATGGAAGCAGAGAACACGGGAATATGGTAAATTGGCTCAGTGGACCAATATGACCGCAACATACTCATTTTAACTATGCCCATGTTTAGGGATAGGCCCAGAAAGGTCTTAAATTCGGAAACCGTAATTGGTTTCCAATCTCTGGGAAGGGAGGACTGGGGATTAGCGGCGATGAATTGACCAGCATACAAATTACTTTGGTCCACAATAGGTCTATAAAGATCTTCCATGAAAAATAGTGAATAAAAATCAAGTGACGTAAAATCAACTGTTTCCACCTGAATTCCGGGTAGGCCAGTGAATGGGGGATGTACAGGTGATGCAGAAGTGGTGGGCTCCCAATTAGGATTGGCAAATTCTGCAGGAAAGACACTATGGGCACGGCGGGCCTGTCTTTGTCTTCTTGGTGGCAGCGGGACACTACTTGTGCTTGCCACCTTGCCAGCTTGAACTGCACTTATGGGACTCGCCACGTCACCATGTGATACTGCAGTGCTGGATGTACGACCAGGGTGTACTAGGCCACTGGTGCTTGCCAGTTCACCAGAAGGATGAGCAGCACTAGTACTTCTCTGCTCCATACGAGAGCCCTGCGGTTCTTGCACCTCAACAACAACAGAAGAAGATCGGGGTTTGGTACGTCTGACCTTGGCAGGGACCACAACTCCATTGTCAGAGCTATCTGTCATGGAGCCGCTGTGGTCTACAGGATCGTATTCTGAGCCTGAATCTGACAGATGAGTGACTTCCTCTTCCTATCTGTCATGCTCAGAAACGTGTAGGCCTCTTCACTACTGTACCTTCGATTTGTCATTTTGGAATCTAAATTTACTGGAACAGTAGTGAGACTCACAGGTAAAAAAGCTCCTAGGCTGTCAGCAACTGTATCAAATGCTACCAAAAAAATGGTTAGCGATCGCAGGGATCAGGCCTGACTCTGCGAACGCTGCAGTTATGTGTTTAGAGTTTTGTAAGTGTCAGTGATCGATCGATACTGCACTTGGGTGGGCTGGGCTGTGCTGGGTCGAGGGGCAAAACGCAGGTGCTAGCAGGTACCTGGGCTGATCCCGCTAACACTGCATTTTTGGCAACCCTAAACTGCTGGAGATGCTAGTATAGATCTGATCAGATCAGATATTGATCCGTTTAGACACTATACCACTAAGGGAGGTCTATGCTGCGTGCCTGGGTGTTAGCAGTACTGACATTAATCTGACACTGCTTGTTGTGACGCAGACCCTGACTGACACTAAAACCTAACTGATATCACCCGCCGGGCAATCAGGGGGTTAAACCTTTATTGGGTAATAAACGGTGGGTATAAAAAACAAACTAACTAACCAGCATCACCTGTAACACTTATACAGTGATCACTGGTGAAAGGGTTAACTAGGGGGCGATCAGGGGATTAAAACCTTTATTAGGTAGTATATGGGGGTACCTGACGCTACAAAAAGCTGACGGTGAACCTAAATAACTAACTGGACACTTATAAGGTGATCACTGGTGACAGGGGGTGAAAGGGTTAACTAGGAGGCAAACAGGGGGCAATCAGGGGGTTAACTAGCGTCACCCGTGTCACCAATACGGCGATCAGAAAAATGATCGATTAGTGACACTGGCTACAGGGGGTGAAAGGGTTAACTGGGGGTGATCAAGGGGTTAAACCTTTATTAGGGGGGGTTAGGGGGGTACCCTAGACCTAAAGGGCCTACCACTAATTGCCCTAACACTTATAACAGTCACAAAATGACACCAATGCAGTGATCAGTAAAAAAATAAAAACTGCTATTGGTGTCACTGTGACAGGGGGTGCAGGGGGGGTGATCGGGGGGTGATCGGAGGTGATTGAGGGGTGATTTGTGTGCCTATGTGTACTGGTGTTAGTGTGTTAGTGTGCTGTTGGTGCAAACTCACATTGATGTCTTCTCTCCTCGGGAGCCAGAACGAAAAGGCTCCACGAGGAGAGATGACATCACTTCCTCTGCTTCTGTTTACATTTCAGAAGCAGAGGAAGCTTCCCATTCGTCAGGAGCGATCGTTAGGGAGAGACCATGAGTCAGTGGCCTCCCCCTCAGGACGGATCGCTCCTGCAACGATGCCGACCGCCTCGGGCACCGGGGGGGGCAGGATCGCGCCCGCCGCCCGCGGGAGGGGAGTAACGTACCCATACGTTACTCTGCCTGCCCGTGCCATTCTGTTGCAGCATATCTGCGTGAGGCGGTTGGCAAGTGGTTAAAACAGAAGGTATTTACATGTAATAACTTCCTTCATGGTTTAAAAAAAAACAGGAGTTTATTGTTTAGTTTAAGTGAACCTGTCCCCAAATTATGCACATTATATTTTCATTGTACTACCATATTCTGGATGTGCGCCCCTGTGTGCGGACAGTTCACATTCAGAGGTGCACATTCACCCCTTGCAATTACATGTGAACAGCTACAGATAGCCGCAGACAGTGTCAGCCTGTCATTGATTTGTACAGGCTTCCTTCCTGTGGCTGATCAGAAACACTTATGCCACGTACACACAACTGTTTTTTCCGTCAGAATAAACTCTGACGGTTTTTTCGATGGAGTTCCGACGGAGTTCCGCTGAAACGGACTTGCCTACACACGATCACACCAAAGTCCGATCGTTTAGAACGCGATGACGTACGACGGGACTAGAAAAAGGAAGTTCAATAGCCAGTAGCCAATAGCTGCCCTTGAGTCGTTTTTGGTCCGTCGGAATAGCATACAGAAGAACGGTTTTCCCGATAGGAATTGATTCCGTCGGAAAGATTTAAAACATGTTCTATTTCTAGGTCCGTCAGAATTTTCGAAAGGAAAAGTCAGATGAAGCCCACACACGATCGGAATATCCGATGGAATGATTCCGTCGGACCTTTTCTGCCGGAAAGTCCGGTCGTGTGTACGCGGCATAAGCCTTACCCAGTGAAGAAATACACTGATCTGGATGGTGTATGACTGTATTAAGTCAGGTCCATGAGTCCTTAAAGCTCTTTTACTGATTGTTAAAAATATTTAAATTCTCTTTTGTCCATAGTCTGGGCACAGGTGCACTTTAGGAAAAGTTAGTCAAGCCATGAAAATCATTCCTTTATGCCTTCGGGGCAACTGGGTTTTGCCCCCTGAAATGTGGTTTACATTATGGTGAAAACCCAGTATTTTACAGTACTTTCTTTAAAAATACATATTGCCAGTTGCACAAAAATGTAAGATTTTACTAATGTTTATACTGAGGATCTTGTTGACAAAAAGATTCTGAGTAAAATATTTAATAAAGACCTTGCATAAACACGTGTAATGGTGCATAAACGTATACAAGCATATAATTCTTTTTCATTACCAGTATTGTAATATACGCGTACATACGCGTGTAAACATGCGTACGCGTGTAGGTGGGGTGCAGTGCGGTGTGGCGGCAATAATACACTCAGTCCCAGTGCAATGAAATAACTTTAATTGAAATAATGCAGAAACAGTTCACTTACAGCTCCAACAGAGTGTAGAGAGTAGGATTCAGCTGAACTGACAACGCCTATAGAAAGGGGTAGAATGTGGCCTGGCTGTTATGTGCCCAAGCAGGCAGATGTCCAGAGAAGTTGCGAGCCCTATGCTTTTCCTCCTTGTCATTAACCTTTCTCTGCTGCTAGTTCTGCCCCTACCAGGTGGGGTACCTGTTCCTACTCTACCAACTCACGCAAAACTGGGGATCCAGGGCCTTAAAAGGCTCTGTCTGACCCAAGATGGCTGCTAGAGTCACATGGGGCTCTAGCATCCAATGGGATAGTGATCCAGGAAACTACAGAGGAACCCTGCTCCTCTTGACTTCCTCTCCAACTGCAGTGCTGCTGCAGTGCAGAAACCTGCCTACACACTCGTAAATTACTGCACTCAAATGTAAAATTTTCACTTTTTGTTTTATGGCTCTGTACTCCTCGCTCTATTATTCATCTGTATGCAGCTGTGTGTATGGTTCCATAAACTACAACGCATCTATATACAGATCAGTAAAAAACGTGACTTTTTTACTCTTGTGTGCAAGAGGCCTGCAGCTGTTTCAAGGTATTATTAATTCAGAAACTGTAGCTTCTATGTAGTTGGGATTGGGAAGCAACAAAAATATAACCAGGCAGGTTATGATGCACTGGGCTTAAATTCTATAAACTAGTGGTTCTGGATGCTTAATTGGCCCAGGAACATGAAGAAATCATGACCAGGGTAGATAAGATGTCCAACCTTCATATGGCTGCCACCATTATCATACTCCAACCCTACCCCACTTAACATTACGATTAACAAGACTACACTTGAGCTGGAGTATAACTTGCCACAGCAGCCTTTTTATTTACAAATATTCAATATATATATAAACGGAAAGAAACCTGCGTTAAAAAGCAATTAAAGATACTGAACTGCAGCCGCAACAAGAAAACACCAATATCAATGTAATAAACGAGAGCAAATAAAATAGGTGCGCTTACAGTCAGGTGGGCATAGATATAAATTCATGTGGTACTTACATAAATGAATAAATAAATAAATATATGTATACTGTGAATAATTGATAAATAAAATATCAAAAATATAAAAAAGTGCTTACAGGTAAATAAACTTAAATATTAAATTGAGTGCACAATAAGTGACAAAACGTGTAAATAAATATAGAAGAATCAAATTTCATAAATAGTAAATGAATAAAAACAAAAGAGAATATAAAAATGAAAAAAGTGAATAGAGTCCATTCATAAAAAACTCAATGAAAGCGCATCAGTCCCATGAAGGAAAGGTCACATATCCACAGTTCATTGAGAGCAGCCAATGTAAGTGAAGAAAAAGAGAAGATGGTGTGAAGGGATATCCAGACAGACAGTGAACACGGAAGACACTATAGATGGACCCTTACCAGAAACGGTGGACCTCCCTAATAGCAAGGTCTTGTATGCGTGCAGATACAGCCCTCTGCAGGGACAGCTGGATGGCAGCGTCCGGATCAGCCGATGAATACAGTGTTCCAACAGGAGGCGATTCCAGCGCGTCCACCTGGAGGGGGGGCGACCACTGGTCCAGGTGGCCGTAAGTGCAAAAAAAGGCAAGAAAGGGCTCCAATGGTGTAGTAAGATTAGAAATATTTATACTAAATAAAGGAAGAAAGGACACCTCCGCCATACAATGGTTAAAACAAGTTAAAAATCCGGCATGTAAAAAGCGAACACCCATGTAAACATGGGGCGAACGATGTGATGGCATACAGTGCGTAGCCATGCCCTACATGTTTCGTCATAAATGACGCCTTCAAAGGGGCATGGGCGACGCACTGAACCATCACCTATATAGCGCTGAACGAGAACCAAACCTCGATTTCGTCTGGGTGTCGTTCGGCACTGAGTAGGGATGAGCCGAACACCCCCCTGTTCGGTTCGCACCAGAACATGCGAACAGGAAAAAAGTTCGTTCGAACACGCGAACACCGTTAAAGTCTATGGGACACGAACATGAATAATCAAAAGTGCTAATTTTAAAGGCTAATATGCAAGTTATTGTCATAAAAAGTGTTTGGGGACCTGGGTCCTGCCCCAGGGGACATGGATCAATGCAAAAAAAAGTTTTAAAAACGGCCGTTTTTTCAGGAGCATTGATTTTAATAATGCTTAAAGTCAAACAATAAAAGTGTAATATCCCTTTAAATTTCGTACCTGGGGGGTGTCTATAGTATGCCTGTAAAGGGGCGCATGTTTCCTGTGTTTAGAACAGTCTGACAGCAAAATGACATTTTGAAGGAAAAAACTCATTTAAAACTACCCGCGGCTATTGCATTGCCGACAATACACATAGAAGTTCATTGATAAAAACGGCATGGGAATTCCCCAAAGGGGAACCCCGAACCAAAATTTAAAAAAAAAATGACGTGGGAGTCCCCCTAAATTCCATACCAGGCCCTTCAGGTCTGGTATGGATATGAAGGGGAACCCCGGCCAAAATAAAAAAAAAAAAATGACGTGGGGTTCCCCCTAAATTCCATACCAGACCCTTCAGGTCTGGTATGGATTTTAAGGGGAACCCCGCGCCAAAAAAAAAAAAAAAAAAACGGCGTGGGGTCCCCCCAAAAATCCATACCAGACCCTTATCCGAGCACGCAACCTGGCAGGCCGCAGGAAAAGAGGGGGGGACGAGAGTGCGGCCCCCCCCCTCCTGAACCGTACCAGGCCACATGCCCTCAACATTGGGAGGGTGCTTTGGGGTAGCCCCCCAAAACACCTTGTCCCCATGTTGATGAGGACAAGGGCCTCATCCCCACAACCCTGGCCGGTGGTTGTGGGGGTCTGCGGGTGGGGGGCTTATCGGAATCTGGAAGCCCCCTTTAACAAGGGGACCCCCAGATCCCGCCCCCCCGTGTGAAATGGTAACCCCTACCATTTCACTAAAAAACTGTCAAAAATGTTAAAAATGACAAGAGACAGTTTTTGACAATTCCTTTATTTAAATACTTCTTTCTTCTATCTTCTTTCATCTTCTGGTTCTTCTGGCTCTTCTGGTTCTTCCTCCGGCGTTCTCGTCCAGCATCTCCTCCGCGGCGTCTTCTATCTTCTTCTCCTCGGGCCGCTCCGCACCCATGGCATGGGGGGAGGCTCCCGCTCTTCTCTTCTTCTTCATCTTCTTCTCTTCTTCTCTTCTTCATTTTCTTCTCCGGGCCGCTCCGCATCCATGCTGGCATGAAGGGAGGCTCCCGCTGTGTGACGGCGCTCCTCGTCTGACAGTTCTTAACTAACGGGGGGCGGGGCCACCCGGTGACCCCGCCCCCCTCTGACGCACGAGACATGACGGGACTTCCCTGTGGCATTCCCCGTGACATCACAGGGAAGTCCCGTCAAGTCACCGTGCGTCAGAGGGGGGCGGAGTCACCGGGTGGCCCCGCCCCCCCGTTATTTAAGAACTGTCAGACGAGGAGCGCCATCACACAGCGGGAGCCTCCCGCCATGCTAGCATGTGTGAGGAGCGGCCCGGAGAAGAAAATGAAGAAGAGAAGAAAAGAAGAAGAGAAGAGCGGGAGCCTCCCACCATGCCATGGGTGCGGAGCGGCCCGAGGAGAAGAAGATAGAAGACGCTGCGGAGGAGATGCTGGACGAGAACGCCGGAGGAAGAACCAGAAGAGCCAGAAGAACCAGAAGATGAAGGAAGATAGAAGAAAGAAGAAGTATTTAAATAAAGGAATTGTCAAAAACTGTCTCTTGTCATTTTTAACATTTTTGACAGTTTTTTAGTGAAATGGTAGGGGTACAAGTACCCCCTTACCATTTCACACACAGGGGGGGGCCGGGATCTGGGGGTCCCCTTGTTAAAGGGGGCTTCCAGATTCCGATAAGCCCCCCGCCCGCAGACCCCCACAACCACCGGCCAGGGTTGTGGGGATGAGGCCCTTGTCCTCATCAACATGGGGACAAGGTGTTTTGGGGGGCTACCCCAAAGCACCCTCCCAATGTTGAGGGCATGTGGCCTGGTACGGTTCAGGAGGGGGGGGGCCGCACTCTCGCCCCCCCTCTTTTCCTGCGGCCTGCCAGGTTGCGTGCTCGGATAAGGGTCTGGTATGGATTTTTGGGGGGACCCCACGCCGTTTTTTTTTTTGGCGCGGGGTTCCCCTTAAAATCCATACCAGACCTGAAGGGTCTGGTATGGAATTTAGGGGGAACCCCACGTCATTTTTTTTTTTAAATTTTGGCCGGGGTTCCCCTTAATATCCATACCAGACCTGAAGGGCCTGGTATGGAATTTAGGGGGACTCCCACGTCATTTTTTTTTTTAAATTTTGGTTCGGGGTTCCCCTTTGGGGAATTCCCATGCCGTTTTTATCAATGAACTTCTATGTGTATTGTCGGCAATGCAATAGCCGCGGGTAGTTTTAAATGAGTTTTTTCCTTCAAAATGTCATTTTGCTGTCAGACTGTTCTAAACACAGGAAACATGCGCCCCTTTACAGGCATACTATAGACACCCCCCAGGTACGAAATTTAAAGGGATATTACACTTTTATTGTTTGACTTTAAGCATTATTAAAATCACTGCTCCTGAAAAAACGGCCGTTTTTAAAACTTTTTTTTGCATTGATCCATGTCCCCTGGGGCAGGACCTGGGTCCCCAAACACTTTTTATGACAATAACTTGCATATTAGCCTTTAAAATTAGCACTTTTGATTTCTCCCATAGACTTTTAAAGGGTGTTTCGCGGCATTCGAATTTGCCGCGAACACCCCAAATTGTTCGCTGTTCGGCGAACTTGCGAACAGCCAATGTTCGAGTCGAACATGAGTTCGACTCGAACTCGAAGCTCATCCCTAGCACTGAGCAACAACAAGGAAACATAGAAAAAACACCAAGCCTCGATCTGGTGTCCACCACGCATTGAGAGCTCCATACAGGGATCCCGGAAAGGGAGAAAAAACAAACTGCAATGACAAGGGACATATATAAATGAGCCCAGGATTGGGCCCGATGTATATGGGTCCAAACCAGATGACACACAAAAAAATAATTTTTTAAACAGCTGAATTACAATAATACTACAACTAGCGGGTTGCAGTTTATAAATTTAATCTACTTCTGATAGGATAACTCCAAATTTTAAAAATACATTTAAAAAATGGACAAAAATATTAAACATAATAATAATAAAAAGAGAGAAATAAATAAAGATGAATATAAAAAATAATATATGTCAATATATATGTATTCGTATCCTCCTATTCTACCAATCAGCTGATCGTAGTGTGGAATGGAGCCTCTATCTGAGTGGGGGACACCAGATAGTACAAACATTCTCAAAAAGACAATATAAATAGTCTAACGAGGATACAGATTTAAAGAATACAACAGTCCTGTATCAGGAGTTATCGATAAACGCATTTATCTCAATATCTACATTCAATCCTAGAGGTCTGAGACAACAGATTTTGTAGATCCATTCCATTTCTAACTTAGAGATAGCACGCCGTTTAGGTCCACCTCTCCAAGGTAATTTGAGTCTGTCTATACCTACAAACGAGGTTCCCCTAGGATCCTGCTTGTGTACTTCTAAATAGTGTTTGGAGACCGGATGGCCTTTAAAGCCCCTCCTGATGTTCCCAATGTGCTCGTTGAGTCTGCCCTGCAGGGGTCGCACAGTGCGTCCCACATATTGAAGCCCGCACGGGCAGGTGAGAAGATACACAACATTAGTCGTGGAAGAGATAATGAAAGATATGATGGAAAAATCTCGGGAAATGCTGTTAGAATGGAACTGACTAACCTTCCTTTCTGTGATGGCATTGACAGAGCAGACCGCACAATTTCTACATCTGTAGTACCCTACCAGATTTTGAAAAAACATAGGTTTTTTTAATGGGAGGGTCACAAACACTAGGGGCTACACATGATTTTATTGAGGGCGCCCCTTTAAAGACAATCTGAGGTCTATCAGGGAGTAATGATCCCAATGCAGGATCATTTTTAACAATATGCCAATGTTTGTATAGCAGTTTCTTGATCGAGAAATGTTGATGGGAATATCCTGTTATGAAAGGACAGACAAAATTACTATCAGTATTACTGCCTCTCCTGGTACCATCCATAAGAAGATGGTCCCGATCAAGCTGGTCCACTTGATCTAGTTTCTCTTTAAGGAAGTGGGCCTCATACCCTTTCTCTAAAAATCTGTCAGTAAGAACCTTGGATTGGGTCTTAAAGTCAGTGGTTGTAGAGCAGTTCCGCTTCATTCTGATATACTGACTTTTGGGAACTGAGTCAAGCCATGCTTTATGATGGCAGCTGTCACGAGGAATGAATGAATTCCAGTCTGTGGCCTTAAAATGGGTGGAGGTGAGTAGAACATCCCCTTCATTCCAAATCTTAAGGTCTAGAAAATTGACCGTTTGCTGACTTGCCTCATATTTCAGTATAATTCCCCTATCGTTCTTATTGAGACCTTCTATAAATGAACAAAGGGATTCGTGGGTACCATTCCAGAGGAGGAGGACGTCGTCTATATATCTAGCCCACAAGACCAATTCAGGTCTTTGCCGGGCATAGACGACATCCTCCTCCCATTTGCCCATGAACAAATTTGCCAAACTGGGGGCAAACTTAGCCCCCATCGCAACGCCCTTAGTTTGAAGAAAAAACTGGTTGTCATGCCAGAAGAAATTATGCGTGGTAGCGTATTCTAAAAGATCCATAATGAAACGCTTTTGTCTTCTTGGTAGTAAAAGATCTCTGTTAAGAAAGTGCCTAACTGAGGCAATACCCCAATTGTGGGGAATTATGGCGTACAGGGATGTGACATCGGCAGTGACTAGCCAGTGTCCCTCCCTGTACCCACAATCTTTAAGCAGATTGATGGTATGTCTGCTATCTTTGACATAGGCTGGAAAAAGTTGGACCAAGGGTTGCAGAAAGCTATCAATGTACTTACCTGCCCTGGACGTGATAGAATCTATTCCGCTAATAATTGGGCAGCCTGGGGGATGGACCGGATCCTTGTGGATCTTGGGCAGGTAGTACATGATAGGAATTCTTGAAGACACTGGTATCAAAAGGATTTCTCCTTTTTGTTGATAATGCCCAACTCAAAGCCCCGGTCAACAATTCTTACCAATTCCTTTTTAAATTTTACCCTTGGGTCGGACTTAAGGGGCATATAAGTATCTCAGTCCCCAACTATATTCCCAAGTTCCTGAAGATATTCAGCCTTATCAAGGACTACTATTCCCCTGTTTTGTCACTTATTGTGCACTCAATTTAATATTTAAATTTATTTACCTATAAGCACTTTTTTATATTTTTGGTATTTTATTTATCAATTATTCACAGTATACATATATTTATTTATTTATTCATTTATGTAAGTACCACATGAATTTATATCTATGATGACTTGACTGTAAGCGCACTTATTTTATTTTATATAGTAGTCCTTGATAAGGCTGACTATCTTCAGGAACTCGGGAATATAGTTGGGGACCGAGATACTTATATGCCCCTTAAGTCCGACCCAAGGGTAAAATTTAAAAAGGAATTGGAAAGAATTGTTGACCGGGGCTTTGAGTTGGGCGTTATTAACAAAAAGGAGAAATCCTTTTTGATACCAGTGTCTTCAAGAATTCCTATCATGTACTACCTGCCCAAGATCCACAAGGATCCGGTCCATCCCCCAGGCCGCCCAATTATTAGCGGAATAGATTCTATCACTTCCAGGGCAGGTAAGTACATTGATAGTTTTCTCCAACCCCTGGTCCAACTTTTGCCAGCCTATATCAAAGATAGCAGACATACCATCAATCTGCTTAAAGATTGTGGGTACAGGGAGGGACACTGGCTAGTCACTGCCGATGTCACATCCCTGTACACCATAATTCCCCACAATTGGGGTATTGCCTCAGTTAGGCACTTTCTTAACAGAGATCTTTTACTACCAAGAAGGCAAAAGCGGTCAATTTTCTAGACCTTAAGATTTGGAATGAAGGGGATGTTCTACTCACCTCCACCCATTTTAAGGCCACAGACCGGAATTCATTCATTCCTCGTGACAGCTGCCATCATAAAGCATGGCTTGACTCAGTTCCCAAAAGTCAGTATATCAGAATGAAGCGGAACTGCTCTACAACCACTGACTTTAAGGCCCAATCCAAGGTTCTTACTGACAGATTTTTAGAGAAAGGGTATGAGGCCCACTTCCTTAAAGAGAAACTAGATCAAGTGGACCAGCTTGATCAGGACCATCTTCTTATGGATGGTACCAGGAGAGGCAGTAATACTGATAGTAATTTGTCTGTCCTTTCATAACAGGATACTCCCATCAACATTTCTCGATCAAGAAACTGCTATACAAATATTGGCATATTGTTTAAAATGATCCTGTATTGGGATCATTACTCCCTGATAGACCTCAGATTGCCTTTAAAGGGGCGCCCTCAATAAAATCATGTGTAGCCCCTAGTGTTTGTGACCCTCCCATTAAAAAACCTATATTTTTTCAAAATCTGGTAGGGTACTACAGATGTAGAAATTGTGCGGTCTGCTCTGTCAATGCCATCACAGAAAGGAAGGTTAGTCAGTTCCATTCTACTAGCATTTCCCGAGACTTTTCCATCAAATCTTTCATTACCTCTTCCACGACTAATGTTGTGTATCTTCTTACCTGCCCGTGTGGGCTTCAATATGTGGGACGCACTATGCGACCCCTGCAGGTGAGACTCAACGAGCACATTGGGAACATCAGGAGGGGCTTTAAAGGCCATCTGGTCTCCAAACACTATTTAGAAGTACACAAGCAGGATCCTAGGGGAACCTCGTTTATAGGTATAGACAGACTCAAATTACCTTGGAGAAGTGGACCTAAACGGCGTGCTATCTCTAAGTTAGAAATGGAATGGATCTACAAAATCTGTTGTCTCGGACCTCTAGGATTGAATGTAGATATTGAGATAAATGCGTTTATCGATAACTCCTGAGACAGGACTGTTGTATTCTTTAAATCTGTATCCTCTTTAGACTATTTATATTGTCTTTTTGAGAATGTTTGTACTATCTGGTGTCCCCCACTCAGATAGAGGCTCCATTCCACACTACGATCAGCTGAACGGTAGAATAGGAGGATATGAATACATATATATTCACATATATTATTTTTTATTTTTTATTTTCATTTTTATTTATTTCTCTCTTTTTATTATTATTATGTTTAATATTTTTGTCCATTTTTTAAATTTATTTTTAAAATTTGGAGTTATCCCATCAGAGTTAGATTAAATTTATAAACTGCAACCTGCTAGTTGTGGTATTATCTTAATTCAGCTGTTTAAAAAATTATTTTTTTTGTGTCATCTGGTTTGGACCCATATATATTGTGCCCACTCCTGGGCTCATTTATATATGTCCCTTGTCATTGCAGTACGGTTTTTCTCCTTTTCCGGGATCCCTATATGGAGCTCTCAATGCGTGGTGGACACCAGATCGAGGCTTGGTGTTTTTTCTATGTTTCCTTGTTGTTGCTCAGTGCCGAACGACACCCAGACGAAATCGAGGTCTGGTTCTCGTTCAGCGCTATTTAGGTCATGGTTCAGTGCGTCGCCCGTGCCCCTTTGAAGACGTCATTTATGACGAAACATGTAGGGCATGGCTACGCACTGTACGCCATCACGTCGTTTGCCCCATGTTTACACGGGTGTTCGCTTTTTACATGCCGGCTCTTTAACTTGTTTTAACCATTGTATGGCGGAGTTGTCCTTTCTGCCTTTATTTAGCAATAAATATTTCTAATCTTACTACACCATTGGAGCCCTTTCTTGCCTTTTTTTGCGCTTACGGCCCCCTGGACCAGTGGGTGCCCCCCTCCAGGTGGACGCGCTGGAATTGCCTCCTGTTGGAACACTGTATTCATCGGCTGATCCGGACGCTGCCATCCAGCTGTCCCTGCAGAGGGCTGTATCTGCACGCATACAAGACCTTGCTATTAGGGAGGTCCACTGTTTCTGGTAAGGGTCCATCTATAGTGTCTTCCGGATTCACTGTCTGTCTGGATATCCCTTCACACCATCTTCTCTTTTTCTTCACTTACATTGGCTGCTCTCAATGAACTGTGGATATGTGACCTTTCCTTCATGGGACTGATGCGCTTTCATTGAGTTTTTTATGAATGGACTCTATTAACTTTTTTCATTTTTATATTCTCTTTTGTTTTTATTCATTTATTATTTATGAAATTTGATTCTTCTATATTTATTTACACGTTTTGTCACTTATTGTGCACTCAATTTAATATTTAAGTTTATTTACCTATAAGCACTTTTTTATATTTTTGATATTTTATTTATCAATTATTCACAGTATACATTTATTTATGTATTAATTTATGTAATTACCACATTCAATATATATATATAACATTTTAACCATAACAAAAACCCTCAAATATCAGTTGCTCCCCCCGGTGATCTTTGACAACACTTCCCAACATAACTCTGTTCCACTTCAACACTGTGGGCCTTTTTCTGTACTAGGCCTCCAAGCGTGTCACACCAGCTTGGAGGCAAACCCATTACCCGCAGTGCCACCATTACCAACTTCCAGCTTACCCATGTTAACTGAATACACCAGGGGGCCCATACCACCGATGAGTCCCCCACACTTCCATCTCATAGGTTATCTTGCCACCATCAAAGACCACCACCGCCAGTTCACTGCTGCCATGATATGTCCTGTTGTACCACCTGACATAAAGAAAAATTAACACACCAAAACAGGGAGGGCAGATGGGAAACTGTTCCTGCTAACGATCCCCTGCAGTGTTGCCTGGGTCACCCCCCCAACCCCTTAAATAAACTAAATCCCTCCCATCCCTACCTTTCCTCCAATCACTACTCCCCCCACCTCTGTACTATTTTCTTAACCCTTGCTGTTGCCCTTATCACTCTTGTCATGTCAGCCCACTGCTAGTTCTTTTCAATCCCCTTGCTCCAGGCCTCACTTTTTGCAGGGCTCTTTCCCCTATGTGTAAATAAGGAAAGACAACCTTATGCTTTGGATTGTGATGGAAGTGAGGACATTCACACACCTTCTGTTTTAACCACTTGAATACAGGGCACCAGGCTCGGATTGGCCATAGGGCAAACCGGGCACTTGCCGGTGGGCCGGAGTGCATGTCCTTGTGGGGCCCAAGGCAGCTGGGCTGCTCTTTGAGCCCGAGCCGCTCACCCAGCCTCTCTGCAGCTGCCCGGCTACCAGTTTAGCTCAGCCATCGGCACTAAGAGGGCGGAAACATGAACGGGAAGGAGCTTCGGTCTCTCCATGGCCACCAGTGTAGTTCAGCTGTCTGTGCCAGGGGGCATGACCACAAAGGGGGAGGAGCAAGAGGAGACACCTGCTGCAGACATCATAGAGCCGGATCAGAGAGAACGTGAGTGCGGCCCCCTGAAACCTGGATAGGAGGAGGGGTGGGGGGTGGCTGAATATAGAAGAATCATTCTCTCTATCTTCCTCCCATCTCTGAATGCCTGCTTCTGCTCCTCTCCCTCTCGCAGGCTTTCAGAGACTGCGGGAGGAAGATGAGGAGAATGATTCTTCTATATGCAGTCACCCCCCACCGCTCCTCCTATCCTGCTACCCCCCAGTACTCTCCAGCCCCCCGTGCCCTCTAGCCCCCATCCCTGTGCCCTCTAGACCCCCTAGTGCTCTCCAGCCCCCACTCCCTGTGCCCTCTAGCCCTCCCAGTGCTCTCCACGTCCCTATGCTCTCCAGCCCCCCCTCCAGTGCTCTCCAGCCCCCCTGTGCTCTCCACCTCCCCCAGTGCTCTTTACCTCCCACCTGTGCTCTCCTCCTCCCCCCATGCTCCCCGCTGCCCCCCTGTGCCCTCTGCCTCTCCCCCAGTGCTCCCTGCAGCCCCCCGTGATCTCTGCCTCCCCCTGTGCTCTCCACTTCCCCCCATGCACTCTGTTGCCCCCCTGTGCCCTCCGCCTCTCCCCTAGTGCTTTCCAGCCCTCCCCCAGTGCTCTTCAGCCCCCCAGGGATCTCTGCCTCCCCATGTGCTCTCTGCCCCCCGTGTTCTCCTGCCCTCCCTGTGCTCTCTGCCCCACCCCATGTTTTTGCTTCCCCCTGTGCTCTCCAACCCCCCCACTCCCTGTGCTCTCCAACCCCCCATGCTCTCCAGCCCCCTTGTGCTCTCCTCTTCCTCCCTGAGTTCTCTGCCTTTCCCTGTGCTCTCCACCCCCCCATGCTCTCCGCCTCCCCCCACAGTGCTCTCCGGCTCCCCTGTGCTCTTGCCCCACCCATGTTCTTTAGGTTCTTCCCTGTGCTCTCTGCCCCCCCCGTGCTCTTTCCAAGTCCCCCTCTGCCGGGCTCCCCCTCCCCTCTCCATCTTGGTGGAGAGTGGGGAAGGGGCTGGTTAACATGTCATGGGCTGCTCATTCCAAAATGCCCGGGCCTAATTTTTGTCACAGTCCGGGCCTGCAGGGCACATATACACCTTCCTGCCCAGACCAATTTTCAGCTTTCAGTGCTGTCGCAATTTGAATGACAATTGTGTGGTCATGCTACACTGTACCCAAACAAAATTTTTATCATTTTGTTCCCACAAATAGAGCTTTCTTTTGGTGGTATTTGATCACCTCTGGGATTTTTATCTCCTGCTAAGCGAATAAAAAAAAGACCAAAAGTTTTGAAAAAAAATGTTTTTTTTGGTTTCTGTTACAAAACTTTGTAAATAAGTATGTTTTCTCCTTCACTGACAGGCACTGATGGGGCTGCACTGATGGCACTGATAAGGCGGCACTGATGGGCACCGATGAGGTGGCACCAATGAGGTGGTACTGATGAGGTGACACTGATGGGCACTAAATATGCAGCACTGATGGGCACTGATATGCAGCACTGATGGGCACACATAGGTGGCACTGATAGGCACTGAAAGGTGGCACTGATAGGTGGCATGGATGGGCACTGATAGGTGGCACTGATGGACACTGATGGGTGACACTGATGTACGCTGATGGATGGTACTGATGGGCATCACTGATTGGCAGGCATTAGTGTTTGGCACTGATTGGCATCAATTATGGGCACTGATTAGTATCCATTGTGGGCGCTGATTGGCATCCCTGGTGGCCAATGGTGGCATACCTGGTGGTCACAAGTGGTGGGCATCCCTGGTGGTCCAGTGTGGGCATCCTCGGGGGGGCTGCACCGATAATCAATCAGCACAGACCCCCCCTGTCAGAGGAGCACCCGATTGGCTCTCCTCTACTCGCGTCTTTCCTGTTTACACTATGATCAGCCGATTGGACACAGCTGATCACGTGGTAAAAAGTCTCCGTCAGAGACTCTTTACCTAGATCGGAGTTGTGGTATGTCAGACTGACATGCCACACCACCAAACGCCATGCTCCGCGCCCCCACTGGCGCATGCCGGCTAGTTATCCTGATATCATATGACGTCCGATCAGGATAACAGAAGCACTTTGCCGCAATCATTTTGCTATATGGCGGGCAGAAAGTGGTTAAGAATGCTCTACTGTAGACTTTTTGGTTCTTTTAAGTCCACCTCCATAGCTTGTCTAGCTATGCTTTCACGTGTTTTTCTAGATTCATTAAACATTCTATTTTGCTTTTGGACTGCAGAATAATAAGGCCAGTTTTAGGTAAATTAAGGCCTCATGCCCATGGGCGTTTTAAAAGATGAGCTGTAAAGCTAGTACCGACGCCAGGAAAAAAGCGGTGTTAAAAACTGCATTTTGCATTGGCGTCAATGCGCATGCGGTGCGATCTGTGTGCTGAGAATCTTGAACCCCCCCTCCTGGACCATATCAGGTCACATGCCCTGAACATGGGGGGGTGGGTGCTTCGGAGCAGGGAGGGCCTTGCGCCCCCCACCCCAAAGCACCTTGTCCCCATATTGATGAGCACAAGGGCCTCTTCCCAACAACCCTTGCCCGGTGCTTGTCGGGGTCTGCTTATCAGAACCTGGAAGCCCCCTTTGGCAAGGGACGCCCCCAGATCCTGTCAAAAAATAAAAACACTACACAGGTTTTTTAAGTAATTTATTAAATCAGCTCCGCCGGTCCTTCTCCCCTCTCCGGTTCTTCTCCCCTCTACGCTGTCTTCTTTCTCCGCTATCTTCTCGCTCTTTTGCTGGGTCTTCTCAATCAGTTTTTCTTCCAATGTTGACTCGACACGATCTCCCGGTGTAATGCTGGGTCCGCTGTGTGCAATGACTTATATTGGCATTGGGCGAGGCCACCTGATGACGTAATTTGGAGGCCATGCCCCTTGTGACGTCACCGCCTGGGGCATGATGGGGCGATGATGTCACAAGGGGCGTTACCACAAGTCGGATCATCTTGAACCATTGGGAACCATTGATTTTGAATAGAGACAGAGAAACGCTAGACGAGGCTTAACGCTGTGTATACAGCATTAACCCTCGTTAAATTACGTTTAACACCTATTACCGGCGTCTGCCGTTTTTACAGCGCTGGAGCCTCAGAACGCACTGGTCCTGGGTTTTTTCTGGAGCTTAAAAACGCCTATGCCACTTACAGCTCCTAAACGCCTTGGTGGGCATGAGGCCATAGGATAACATGGAAAGGTGTTTTTAAGCTGTGAAAAAAAAGCGGTTGTAAAAACGTCCGTGGGCATGAGGCCTTAAAGTGAAACAATAAAAATTAAATATTCCTTTAAATATCGTGCCTGGGGGGTCTCCTTAGCAGGGGCGTTGCTAGGACTGAAAAAGATCTGGGGCTAGAGCCCATAGCAGCAGTCACCAACCTTTTTGCAGGCATGGGGGGGTTACGAAATTTTTTGCGGGGCAATTTGTGCATTGGCTGGCGTTGGCGCTTCAATCATCATGGCACCATGGTTGATATGGTGTCAGGGTGATTGAAGTGCATTATTTCTATTGTTATATTGTAATATATAATGAAGTGGTCCAGTTCTGGGAGGGCGTCTATTGACATCCTCCCAAAACCGTGCTTACTGCGGTGCACACCCAGCTCACTCTATAACACAGCTGATCACAGATTGGGGTAAAGAGCCAATAACAGCAGCTCTTTACCACGTGACCAGCTGTGTCCAATCACAACTGATTGTGATGTAAACACACTTGCCGGTTATGGGCATTCCTTTCCTCACACTGAAAAAAGTGGCCAGTAGGCAAGCGGTTAAACCTGCAGGGGGTCCAGCTTTTTCATTTTAAAAAAATGACTTTACTAACGCTTTAGGCCTGGGTCACATTTATGCGGGTTTACAGTGCATGTTTGCGCAGGCATGGCAGACCATTCCTTTGAATAGGCTGCTGTGCCTGCATTTTTGGAAAAACGCAGCAGCTTTTACACTTTGCGATTTCCCTGCAGTTCAATTTTAGATGTGTGGGGGTGCCATTAAGAATGAATGGCAGCCTCGTGTGTTTTTAAACAGCAGCATGTTTTGACTCTGGGTGTTGGAATTGCTGAGACTCCTACACACGCTGCTGTTTAAAAAATTAATTCCTAATGGCACCCCCACGCATCTAAAAATGCAGCGCGATTGTGGGTGCAGGACCTGCAGGGAAATTGCACAATGCAAAAAGCACCATGCGATTTCAAGGCCGCTTAAAATGCTGCATGCACCTTTTCTCTGCAGGAAATTCAGGCATGGCAGCCAGATTAAATAAATGTGCTGCCATCCCAGCGCAAAAACAGGCCGCAAACCCACATAGATGGGAACTAGGCCTAAAGGAAGCCCAACAAGCAGTGGTGCATTTCACCATGTCTGTGTGGAAGATGTGCCAGTACCACTGGTCTCCCCATCCGCTGGCTTTCAGCACAGTGGGCACCTGTTCTCTCCGATTCGGATCCCAGCTCCAAAGCCTCTGGCTCTCACCACCACTGCCGCTCCCTCCCGCTCCGATCTCAGCTCATATCCTGCAGCCTCCCAAGTCCCGAACATGCGGTCTACATTGGGCGGGGTCAGAGCAGCAGTGGAGCTCCTGGCCCCACCTGCTCCCTGCTAGCTGGAGAATAATACAGCACAGCACTGCCTGTCTCCCGCCGTATACACAGTCACTTTGCAAGGCGGAAGCGTACTGATGCGGGGCAGGCGGGCGGAGAGAGATGATGTAATCTCTGCTCGCCCGCTCGCTTCTTTCACCTGCCTGCTCGGCTCCATCATGCAGCCCGTCCACTGCACTCGTGGCCCGGTTGTTAGGCAGGGACCCATGTGGTAGGAGACTCGGGGCTATGGCCCCCAGATTCGGGGCTATAGCCCCAATAGCCACCCCCTAACCACGCCCCTGACTATCCCATTTGCTTGTGTTCTCAACCAAACTATCAAACCATCAAATGGCTGGTGTCGTAACTGATCACATGTGCAGCACCATGGCATTTGCAGTTTGAACAGAAGCAGCTTCATTGGCTGTAAAAGGATAGGAGGGTTTAATTGTGCTTTAAGGCTGTCAGTAGATCAGCCTCTCCAAACTCAGCAGTGCTTAAATATGTCTAAAATGGGAGAGCAAGTGAGTATGTGCAGAGCAGGGTGATACAGTGTATTACTGGATTTTAAAGTGTATGGACACTTATTTTTTAATGTTTTACATAAGTATGCATGCAAAATGGGCCAAACTGTAGTGATCTAGCAGGACTTACTTTTCTGACTAAAGTTGCACTTGTTCTCTCTCCATTATCTCTCCCCTCCCTCCCGTAGATAAATCCGACCTGATCCAGGTGAACAAGTTCATTCATCAGATCTTTTATCCTTGTAGCTAAAACATTTGCATATAGTTTTGTATCGGCGTTTAGTAGGGATATCGGCCTATAGTTTGAGCAGAGTGTTCCATCTTTCCCCTCCTTCAAGATGACTGTTTTTGAAGCCAACAAGGCCTCTCTACTCATATATTCTACACCCAGTCCCTTCATATATTGACATAGCCTTGGTATTAAGGTTAACTAGGTTTAACTTGGTTTTTAGGTAAAAAGTTGTGAACCCATCTGGTCCAGGGCTTTTTCCCGGGCAGAATCTTGTAGTGCTTTATTAATTTCTTCTTCAATTATAGGTTTGTCTAACATTTCCCTGTCATTTTCAGATATTTGGGGAAGCCCCGCTCTTTCTAAAAACTATTTTATTTTTCCTGCTTTATCTTTGTCTTGTTGCCCCAGTTGGTTTACTGAATTCAGTGCTCCATAGTAACATTTGAACACATTCGCTATCTCCTTTGTCTTATGTACAATTTCCCCGTGTTTATTTTGAATCTTTTGAATGTAGTTTATTGATTTTTTTCTTTTTTAATATCCTGGCAAGATGTTTACTTGTTTTATTACCCCATTTGTATCTATCTTTTAGGATCCTGTTGAATGTCCTTTTCGTATCCTGTACCATAAGGTCCTTTAATTCATCTCTCTTTACTACCAGTCGATGAAATGTTTCCTGATGTTTTCCCTTATGTTTTTTATGTACTTGTTCTAGTCTATATATTTCATCTATTGCTAATTTCATATTTTTTGTTCTCTCTTTTTTTTCCCCCGCCCCTATGGAAATGAGGATACCTCTAATATAGGCCTCATGGGCCTCCCAAAGGGTAGCATATGAAATTTCTTTCGTATCATTTGACTGAAAATAATGCTCCAACTCCTTTTGGACTATTTCTACTTCTTTCTTATTTTGTATTAATGATTCATTTAATCGCCAAGTTTAAGGTGGTCTTTGTATTCCTGTTACTCTCATTTTCATAGTTACTGGGGAGTGATCAGATAGCATGGATATTTCTATATTTGTTTCATTTACCAACTCCAATGCTTTATGATCTACCATTATGTAATCGATTCTAGTGTATGTCCCGTGTATAGGGGAGTAAAACGTTTAATCTTGCATTTTAGGATACATGACCCTCCATACATCTAACAATTGATGTTGGTACATTTTCTGTTTAATCATTTTTAATGATACATTTCTAATCCCCTGCACACGGGATGTGCTATCCAATCCGGGTTCCATACAAAAGTTCAGATCTCCAGCCATTATCGCATTTCCTTTCTTAAAATCCATTAATTTCTCTATAACCTCTTTCAGATATTGTATTGGGTTCAAATTGGGGGCATATATGTCTGCCAATGTACATTCCATTTCACCTAGGCAGCCCCTCAAAAAGAGGTATCTGCCTTCGGGGTCAGTCATCCTTCCCTCCAATTTGAACTGTACCCCAGCAGCGAATCCAATTGCCACCCCTTTAACTCTCTTTGTTGTTGAGTCGGCATAATACTATGTCGGGAAGTCTTTAGAAAATAATTTAACATTTGTATCTTGTGAGAGATGAGTCTCCTGTAGGAACACTACTTCTGCACCATAGGATTTTAATTCTTTCAAAATTTTATGTCTCTTAGTGGGAGTGTTCAGTCCGCAGACGTTATATGTCAGGAATTTAATTATTATCTTCTACTAGTAATTGCCATACTTAATTGAGAGGAACCTCCCCCCCACTCCCCCCTTCCCTCACCACCCTCCTCCCACCACCTCCTCCATCCCCTCCCCCTTCCCCCCCCCTACCCCCCCTTTTTTTGGCCTCTTCTGGCCTCTGAACCAAGAGTGGACCTGTACTTCATTTCCACCAATGGTTCTCCTCTCTTGAGGTGAGGCTCTGACCCTGTCCCCAAATCCCATCCCCCCCCACTCCCCCCGAGTGCAGGGGGGGCAGGCGAGGAACGCACTAGCGATCCCTGAGTAGCCGATCTCAGACCCCCTTTACTCGACCTCCCCCCCGCTCAGCCCCCGCTCACCATAGACCCTTCCCTGTTTTTAGGAGTTTTGGAACGTTTTCTGAAAAGAAAAGGAAAAGAAAAAAAAAGTTTTCAATAATGTCCATCGTCCTAAAGGAAGCTTTCTCCTTCCGACCAGGCTGGTATCACTGGAACTTGTAAGTCCAACTTAGTACAAAAATCATGTAGATCTTCCGGAAACCTTAGTCTTGAGGATCTACCACCTTTATAGCCTATCAAGCATGCCGAAAATCCCCAATTGTACTTAATATTTGATGTACACATTTGCTCTAGCAATGGTTTGAGGAGTCGTAGCCTGGCAAGTGTTTCCGGTGCTGCAAAATTTGAAGCTCAACCCCTTCATACCTTATAGGTGGTCTTCCCCTCATTTTACCCCAGATTTCTGCTTTTTCTTCATATTTCTGGAATCTAACTATAATATCTCTAGGACAGTCTGCTGTTGTATTTTTAGGTTTTCTAACCTGGTGGATTCTGACGATCTTTAGGCTTTCATCAACGCCTTTGTCCAGCAAGGGGTTAAATAATAACTTCATAATTTTCCTTAAATCTTCATCATTTTCGTGTGGAAGGGCTCAGATTCTCAAGTTTTGTCTTCTACTTTGATTTTCCTGATCTTCCAGTTTATAGAGAATTTTTCTTTGATTTATTTGCGTTGTTCTTACTTGATCTTTGAGTTTATTGAGTTCCTGGGCATGTTTGTCTGTTGCACTCGGGTCAACAGCTGTCCCAGATCTGCTCGTAGTGCAGTGATTTCCCCTTTAATTTAAATTTCTAATCTCAGTAATGCCGCGTACACACGAGCGGACTTTTCGACTGGACTAGTCCGACGGTCTATCCGACGGACTTTCGGTGGACTTCCGACGGACTTTCCTAACGAACGGACTTGCCTACACACGAGCACACCAAAGTCCGACAGATTCGTATGTGATGACGTACGACCGGACTAAAATATGGAAGTTGATAGCCAGTAGCCAATAGCTGCCCTAGCGTTGGACTAGCATACAGATGAGCGGATTTTTTGACAGGACTCGAGTCCGTCGGAAATATTTGAAACATGTTTTATTTCTAGGTCCGTCTGACTTTTGGGAACAAAAAGTCCGCTGGAGCCCACACACGATCGAATTGTCCAACGGAGTCTGGTCCACCAGACCAAGTCTGCCGGAAAGTCCACTCGTGTGTATGCGGCATAACATCTCCGACATTTCTAGTTTTGTTGGAATTTGAGCTCCTGCATTCTGATGGTCCATCCTACTTGTCTCTGGTTCACTCTCTGTACTTATATTTTCTCTGGAGAGGTCGGGGGTCTCTCTTTTCTTTTTAGCGAGTTTTTTTTTCTTATCTTGTTTCACCTGCTGTTGTTGCTTTCCAAGTCCAGGGCTCTCAGGGCTTATCTCCTTTGTCATGTATTGTTTAATCGTACTAGTGTTTGCTTTACCTTTAGGGGTTTTTAAGTCGCTTCCCTTCGAAGTCCTGCCTTTCATGCTGGTTTTTATAATCGTCTTCCCAGCCTGGTGCAGGTCTACAATTTTGTTTCTGGTGTCCTTCGACAGCTCTTTGGTCTTTACCATAGTGGAGTTTGGAGTGTGACTGTTTGAGGTTGTGGACAGGTGTCTTTTATACTGGTAACAAGTTCAAACAGGTGCCATTAATACAGGTAATGAGTGGGGGACAGAGGAGCCTCTTAAAGAAGAAGATACAGGTCTGTGAGAACCAGAAATCTTGCTTGTTTGTAGGTGACCAAATAATTATTTTCCACCATAGTTTGCAAATAAATTCTTTTAAAAATCAGACAATGTGATTGTCTGGATTTGTTTCCACATTTTGTCTCTCATAGTTGAGGTATACCTATGATGACAATTACAGGACTCTCTCATCTTTTTAAGTGGGAGAACTTGCACAATTGGTGGCTGACTAAATACTTTTTTGCCCCACTGTATACTGACGTATGCAGGGAAATGCTGAGTTTCACAAGAGTATGTAGATATAAACTGTAGCAAATTCTGACACTGTTCAAAGTGTATGCTGGGGCATGCAAATGTATTCCAGGCAATCCTGGTGTACACTGGTATTTGTAAATAAATGCAGGCATCTATTGGTATTTGCAGACTTATGCTGATTTATATGCGGGTATATGCAGATATATACATATGAGCACCAGAATATCAGCTGGTTTAAAGTACCTTCAAGCAAGCATATAGGCAAAGTTCTAGTCCATGTGTGTAGCCTGGAGCGTGTAATAAAGGGCAGCTGGTTTGCACTGACTTGCAGGCTATCTACTATGCCTGCTAGCTGGTCTACTGATAGGCAGGTTTATGAAAGGGAAGATATCGATGTAATCGTCCGATACACTGATATACAGGCCCAGGGAATATGGAGATCAGCTTGTTTATGCAAATATATCCAGGTATGTCCGGGTATGTGCAGATATATATTTAGCCTCTGCAGATGTATGTTGGAAATTTCAGATGTATACAGAGAGGTACTGGTATGAGCAGGTTTTTGCTGATAAGTGCTGGTATAAGCGGCTATTGCAGCTGTTGTAGATATTTGCTGTTACTTACAGAAATGCGCAGATATAAACTATAGCGCTTTCAAGTACTGTTACAGAAGTATACAGGAATGTACAAATAAATGCAGGGATAGGCTGGTATATGCAAGACTCTACTGATGTATACAGAGTTATGCTGGTATATACGGGCCAGTGCCGGTGTATTTAAGTGTTTGTAGGAATATGCTGGAATAGGCAGATATATACTGTATCAAGTTTTAGCACAGTTCAAACTAGTTCAATCCATAGCTCAATTGCAATAGTACCTCACTGCTTCCATGCCTTTGTACGTCCTGCTTTTCCCCCTGCTACTGGCTCCAACCAAGTATTCAGCCTTCCGCTGCGTCTCCCTGAGGACCTGGTGCTTCAAGAAATCCTCAATACAACTGTTGTATTGACGCTTAGCCGGAGACATGCTCCAGTCGGCAGAATCCGGAGGGAGGTATCAGGGGGTGGCAGGCGGGAGGGGGAGCCGTGGATCTTAGTTCTCCAGCATTCCACCTTAACCCAGTGGTCTGCCTATCACACAGGTTGAATGGAGTATATCAGGGAGGTTTCTGGGTCTGGGGAGTGCTGGGTCTTCATTAATGGATCCACCGCTGCCTCTCACTCAGCGGCTCCACCGCAGCTTTCCCTGGGTTTCCTCTGTGGGCAGCACGGTCAGGCCCCTCCCTCTGTGAGGCGCATCACGTCATCATGTCCTCATCCCGCCGACGGCGACAGCAAATGCACTTCTTAAAGTTTTACCTTGGCACCAAGTCATACATTTCAAATTCTTTCTACCAAATCTGCTTGAGCAAAGCAAGCAGAAGATGTCCCAGGTGATCTTCAAGTGTTTGGCTGATCCGCACACCACAAACCAAAACAGTGGCTGTGTGGCCTAATGGATAAGGCCTCTGACTTTGGATCAGAAAATGGAGGGTTCGAGTCACTTTGTGGTTGTTTTCCATGCTGCTTTCCAGATCCTGTGACCTTTATTCTTGCTCTGTTTTAACTTAAAGCGGAACTTTACCCATAACAACTTGCTTCTTGCTGGAGACTGCCAATTTGCTGAAGCCCAGAGCCCCCAAACAGCAGTAAATCATAAAGTGGAACTAAACCAATTGATTTTATGGTTTCAAAACACAGTTACATTCCTGGAGTCCCGGGATTGATAACTGTCCCATTTGCTTGTGTTCTCAACCAAACTATCAAACCATCAAATAGCTGGTGTCATAACTGTGCAGCACCATGGCATTTTCAGTTTGAGCAGAAGCAGCTTCATTGGCTGTAAAGGATAGGAGGGTTTAATTGCGCTTTAAGGCTGTCAGTAGATCAGCCTATCCAAAACTCAGCAGTGCTTAAATATGTCTAAAATGGGAGAGCAAGTGAGTAGACATGTGCACAGCCAAAAAAATGTGTTCATTTTCGTTTTCGTTTCATTAGTTTATTATTTTTTTCGTTTTTCGGGTCATTCGTTATGATCGCGATTCGTAAATTCGTTGATTCTTAAATTCGTAAATGCATTCATTCGTACGTTCGTACATTCATAAATTCGAACATTCGTTCATTCGTACATTCGTACATTTTACATTTGTACATTCATAAATTCGTACATTCGTAAATTCGTAAAATCGTACATCTGTAAATTAGAAAATTTGGAAATTTGTAAATTCTAAGTTTGAAAATCCAAAAACCCGAAAAATTCAAAAATCTGAAATAGTAACTAACTATTAAATTATAGGTATTGTAATTTCCTTTCAAATTTGACTGTCAGTGAACGTAACAAATACGAATTTATCCGAAGTTACGAATTATCCAAAACAAATGCTGCATCTAAACAAATGGAACAGAACAAATTAATAATAAATAATAATAATAAAACGTTGTTAATATTATTATTGTTATTTATTATTATTAATTCATTCCATTCATTCCATTCCATTCCGTTTTTTTGGATCATAACTTTGGATAAATTTGTATGTGTTATGTTCACTAACAGCCAAATTTGAAAGGAAATTACAATACCTATAATTTAAAAGTTACTAGTAATTACTAATAGTTAAGTTATTATTAGTTAACTATTATTTCAGATTTCCGAATGTATGAATGTACGAATGTATGAATGTACATTCGTAAATTGCGAATGTAGGAATGTACGAATGCCCGAATTTACGAATGTCCAACTTTATCGAATTTACGAATATTCGGAAAAAATTAGTTAAACGGGTTTTCGTTAATTTGGATATTCCCGAATTAATGAATTTGTCGAAATTCGTTAAAAAACGAATTCGGAACTAAACGAATTGCACATGCCTACAAGTGAGTATATGCTGAGCAGGGTGATACAGTGTATTACTTAATTTTACAGTGTATAGACACTTATTTTTTAATGTTTTACATAAGTATACATGCAAAATGGGCCAACCTGAAGTGATTTAGCAGGACTTACTTTTCTGACTAAAGTTGCACTTTAAATGACAGATTTAAGAGCAAGGCGTAGCAGAGTTTTCACAAGAATTTGATCTTTAAGTAGGATCTGCAAAGTTTTTGGATTTTTTTTTATTGTTTTTTTGTCGGTGACATGGTGGCATGAAAACACAGTGGAATGAAAGTGATCATTCTAGTTCAAGCTAAATGTGTAAACTGATTGACAGAAGTGGGATTTGATCTAGACATGTGCACTACCGAAAAATTTGTTTGTTTTTGTTTCATTCGTTTTTTGTTTTTTTTTGGAAATTCTAAAATTCAAAAAATTCAGAAATTTGGAATTCTGAAATTCGCAAATTCTGAAATTCGCAAATTTGAAAATTATGAAATTAAAAAATTCAGAATTAAAAAATTCGGAATTTATAAATTCGTAAATTTGGATTTTCGGAATTTGGAAATTTGAAAATCCGAATATAAGAAAGGTAAATCCGAAAATTTGGAAGAATGAAAATCCAAAAATCCAAAAATTAGAAATAATAACTAACTAATAATAATTAACTATTAAATTATAGGTATTGGAATTTGCTTTCAAATTTGGCTGACATTGAATGTAACGAATACGAATTTATCTGAAGTTACGAATTATCCGAAATAAAGAATGCCGTATCTAAATCTAAACAAATGGAATAGAACAAAATATCCATAATAATACGTTATTATTATTATTATTGTTATTTATTATTATTAATCTGTTACGTTTCCTTTAGATACGGCATTCATTTTTATGGATAAGTCGTAACTTTGGTAAATTCATATTCGTTACGTTCACTAGCAGCCAAATTTGAAAGGAAATTCAAATACCTATAATTTAGTAGTTAGTTATAGTTAAGTTATTATTAGTTAGTTTTTATTTCAGATTTTCGAATTTTCGGGTTTTAGAATGTTCGGATTTTTGTTCTCATTTTTGGTTTTCCGCATTTCCGAATCTCCAAACTTTTGAATTTCGAATGATAGGATTTTTGATTTTTGAATTTTGAATTTCCGAATATTCCGAAAATTTCAGAAATTTGAAAATTCTGAAATTAGGATATTACCGAATTAACAAATTTGTCTAAATTCGTTAAAAAACTAATTTGGAACTAATCGAATTGCACATGTCTATTAGCCATTAAATATCACTTAAGTAACACCAGGGAGGGAGGAGCCTGCTGATGGCACCAGCTAGAAGTTGATGCTGAGCTTGTCCCGTGAGGCCCGTGAAGCTCCCAGTGAAATGTGGTTAACAGGCTAGAAATCTGGAGTGCCTCCTGCCTACCCCCCCTGCCGGGAGACGGGTAGAGGAGGACGAGCGGTGAGCGTGGGGTGAGCAGGGCAGAGAGAGGTGAGCGCAGCTAAATAGTGGAAGCAAAGGAAGCAGCGTGTTGGAGACGCCAAGAGAGAAGGAGAGAGAGGAGGGGAGAGAACGGTGCTTAGACAGGTAAGGCAGAGGAACAGACAGAGGCAGCCCAAGTCAGGGGAGCGCAAGACACCACGGGGAAAGGCTGTCCCCCGCTTTCAATCCCTGGATCGCAGCTAATGCTCCCAGTATAGCCTCTAGCCCTCCCTAGCCTCTCTAGCCTCTTTAGCTTCTGGCCCTGCTTCTGGCATATAGGAAGGGTGACGGACTACTGAAGCCCTGAAGTCAGCACCAGCAAGATACTAACTACATAAGAGGTGAGTCAAGTACTTCTCTTTAGGCTGCTTTTACACTGAGACACTTTACAGGTGCTATAGCGCTAAAAAATAGCGCCTGCATAGCGCCTGTAAAGAGCCTCTCCTTTCACTCCAGTGTGAAAGCCCGAGTGCTTTCACACTGGAGCAGTGCGCTGGCAGGGCGGTAAAAAAAGAACTGCAAGCAGCATCTTTGCAGTGCTGTAGGAGCGGTGTAAACACTGATCCTAAAGCGCCCTTGCCCATTAAAATCAATGGGCAGCACCGGCGAACCGCCGGCAAAGCGCAGCTTTGCAGCTCTTTGCGGGCAGTTTTAACCCTTTTTCAGCCACTAGCGGGGGTTAAAAGCGCTCCTCTAGCGGCTGAAAACCTCTGCAAAAACAACAGTAATGCACTGCTAAAAATAGCGGTGCTTTACCGCCGATGTCCCCAATGCCCCGGTGTGAAAGTAGCCTTACTGTGTATGCCGGAATTGCATGCTTACTGGGTATGCGGGTAATTCGACATCCCCCCGAAGACATAGCTGGTCAATATTAAGATACTAACAGCAAAAATGGGTGAGTCAGGCTCTTTTCTTTACTGCGTATGCTGGAACTGTATGCTTACTGTGTATATTGGAATTGTAACACCCCCCTGAAGACATAGCCGGTCAATATCAAGATACCAACTGTAAAAGGGGTGAGTCAAGCACGTCTCTTTACTGTGTATGCGGGAACTGTAAGCTTACTGTGTATGCTGGAATTGTGACATCCCCCTGAAGACATAGCCGGTCAATATTAAGATACTAATTGCAAAAGGGGTGAGTCAAGTCCCTCTCTTTACTGTGTATGCTGGAATTTTATGCTTACTGTGCACGCTGGAACCGTGACATCCCCACCGAAGACATAGCTGGTCAAAATCAAGATATTGACTGCAAAAGGGGTGAGTCAAGCTCTTCTTTTTACTGTGTATGCTGGAATTGTATGCTTACTGTGAACACTGGAACTGTGGCATCTCCCTGAAGACATAGCTGGCCAATGTCAAGATACTAACGGCAAAAGGGGTGAGTCAAGCTTTTCTCTTTACTTTGTATGCTGGAACTGTAGTCTTACTATGTATGCTGGAACTGTGACATCCCCCTGAAGACATAACTGGTCAATATCATGGAATAGTTTGTGAGAGAGACGAACCCAATAGAGAGACTGTTGGATAGTGGGTGAAAAGCTAATAAATTTAAGGAGGGTAAGGATGCTGAAGGACTGGGCCCCCTGGTTCGACTCCTTGGGGACCTTCATTTCATCCCCCTCCCCCTCCACACACTCCCGTGTATATTCCCCGTAAGCAAAGAGGGAAAAAAAAGAGAGGTAAACCAATCAGAGGAGCAGGGACGATCCCCCCCAAAGTAAACGCCAGTCCAGGCACAATTAAAAAATACATGACACAAGAAGGGGGTAAAGAAAGTCCTGGTAAACAGCTGGGGTCTAAGGTCAAACAGACAGATGGAACCATCAAAAATGGTCAAAGCAGACAATCCACCGGAGCAAATAGCTCAACTCACTTCCAACTAAAAGTGAAATGGCAGAAATGTTCCTAAGATTAGAACAGTCCTTAAAAGGAGATATGGCAACTTTACATGGAGACCTGAATCAAACACTAAAAAGAGTAGAAGAAACAGAGGGAAAACTGGAGTCACAAGTGGCAGAACACAAGGGTCACAACGCTAACACGCATCGCGCATGCGCGATTTCATTTTAAATGGCAGTGGAGTTTTTTCTTGTTCTATCCCTGCTAGGAGTTTTATGTGTAATGTTTTAAACTTTAATAAACCAGCCAGAGATTCCCTGCACTAGTGGAGCCTTTTTTTTCTTTTGGCATTTATGGCTCACCTTCGTTGGATCTCTGGAAACATATATTAATTGCTCTATATGAAGTGATCCTGGGACTACATCCTGTGAAGTACTCTAAGTTGTCGCTGAGTAGCTGTCCATGAAGGAGGTTGGTGGATTTTCAGCAGTGTCTCCTGCAGGACATCCCTTGTGATCCATATATCTCTTCTAAGCCTGTTCTGACCCCCCTGAATAAGGGTGGTCACAGGCTTTCTAGTAAGCCTCCATTACTTTATCACCAGGTGGTGGGCAGCACTAATGGTGGAATACTGATCCCGGGTCCTGCATGGAATATCATTAATCTTGGACTTTATTTTCACCTTCACTTTCACCATACAAACTATTTTTTCACTATATGAACTATTTTTTATTACATTTTATTATGCCCTTGCAATATTTCATGAGCACCTAATTGATTTATTATATATTAGCCGATCTGATATTTTATTGAATGTTATTTACTGTTGTAGGTTGGTTGACTTATTGATTTATCACTGTTCACAATTTTTGTGACATATATCCAGCGCTGCACTGTCTATTTTATATCTATATTCTGAGCCCTTATATCGGGGTTATAGTGTTCAGCAGTAGGACTTTCTTCACTTTTTTCATATAATTTTTTGTTTATGCACGTAGCGCTTTATTTTCTCTTTATACAAGTGGCAGAAATAACAGAACTTAAAGAACAGATGAAATGGATACAGAGGGAACAGAGAATGATGTATAAAGTTGAAGATCAGGAAAACGCAAAAAAATCGAAGAATCCGGGGTTTACCAGAAACACAAGAGGAGGAGTTACAGGATAAAATGGATAAAGTATTTGGCCCATTGCTGAAAAAAACAACTGGAAAAATAAAATTTGAAAGAATACACAGAATAAGAAAACCGGCGGACATGGCGGGAGAAATCCTGAGAGACGTTATCGTGAGATTTCATAACTATAAAGACAAAGAGCAGATCTGGGAAGGTTCAAAAGCCAAACAGCCAGTAAAATATGAAGAAACAAAATTACAGATATACCCGGATTTGGCATCAGAAACGTTAGCAAGGAGAAGAGTACTTAAACCTTTACTGGAACAAATGAAGGCTCGCCACATCCAGTACGCTTGGAGTTTCCCTGCCTGCCTAATAGAGCGAAAGGATGGTCCTTCTGCAAAACTAAGGTTACCAGAAGAAACGGAAGGGTTCTGTAAAAAGATGGACTTAACAACCCCAGAAATCCCAGGCTGGCGGGAAGTATAAGAGAGAACAATAAATAATGATGATCAACAACAATGGTACCCGATACCAAAGAAGACGAAGAAAAAAACATAGGGGAAAATACAGTTGGAAAAGAAAAGGAGGAAAACAACCGGGAGGGGGGGCTGGACTGGGGGAGGGGGGGAGGGAGGAAAAGAAAAAAATAACATGAAAAGGGTCACAGGGGGTAGAGCGAGCTTCGGGGGCACCCTCAAGTAGAGGGAGCAACGGCTCAGGCTGGGGAGCAAAAACAGAGCTCAACCTCAAGGGGAGAGAATCGAAGGGCAGGAGTGGGAGGAGAGCCTTCGATCCATTGGTCATGGGGTGACCAAAATTCCCCAAAAGGAGAAGGGGAAAGAAAGGAAACCTCTCATAAGATAAAAAGTCTAACCTTAATGGGGCGTACACACGGTCGGACTTTTCAGCTACAAAAGTCCGACAGCCTGTCCGACAGACTTTCGACGGACTTTCGACGGACTTGCGGCGGACTTTCTAACGAACAGACTTGCCTACACACGATCACACAAAAGTCCGTCGAATTCTTACGTGATGACGTACACCGGACTAAAATAAGGAAGTTGATAGCCAGTAGCCAATAGCTGCCCTAGCGTGGGTTTTTGTCCGTCAGACTAGCATACAGACGAGCGGATTTTTCGACCGGACTCGAGTCCGTCGGAAAGATTTGAAGCATGTTTCAAATCTAAAGTCCGTCGGATTTGAGGCTGAAAAAGTCCGTTGAAAGTCCGGAGAAGCCCACACACGATCGGATTACCAGCCAGCTTTAGTCCGTCAGCGTCCGTTGGACTTTTGTAGACGAAAAGTCCGACCGTGTGTACGCGGCATAAGGGGAGAGAATCGTAAGGTAGGAGGTAGGAGGGAGTGGAGTGCCCTGGATTCAAAGGCCAAGGGGTAACCAAAATGGAATCTCCCACAATCAAATAAAGGTCTGCCGTGGAGGTGACAACTTCCTTTTGCTTGCTGAACCCCCACTAAGACAGAAATCCCTGGTAAGCGGATATAATCAGCCCGACTTAGGGGTCGGGCTGAACAAAGAGGAAAGGATTAGGAGTGGGGAGGGCAGCGAGCAAAGATGACATTATTGAACTTCTTGATGTACAATGTGCGTGGGCTAAAAACACCTACAAAAAGATATAACATACTAAGAGAACCAACTCTCTGGAGAGGTAGTCTCCCTGCAGGAGACTCATCTCCCACTAAACAAATGTAAAATTAAATTCAAAAGACTTCCCAAAATGGTTTTATAGAGACTCCACAACAAAACGAGCAAAGGGAGTAGCTATCGGGTATGCCAGAGGGGTAAGGTTCACCCTGGAGGAGAGGTTAGTGGACCCTGATGGGCGCAACCTGTTCCTGAGGGAAAGACTAAACGAGGTAGATTGCACCCTAGCAAATATTTATTGCCCAAATAAGAACCCAATAAAATATTTAAAATCAGTTATGGAGAAACTAATGGAGTTTAGGAAAGGAGGAGTGATCATGGCAGGAGATTTCAACTTCTGTATGGAACCCCAGATAGATAGTACGTCCCAGGGACAGGGGACTGGGAATGCACAATTGAAGACACTAAAAAAGAAGTTACATCAGAACCAGCTGATGGATGCATGGAGAATTCAGCATGCTAAAATACGAGATTATACATTCCACTCCCCAGTACACGAGAAGTACTCAAGAATTGATTATTTCTTGATTGAACATAGGCTACTGGAGTGAGTGATTAGCACAAATTTAGTGGTAACATCCCTCTCAGATCATGCCCCAGTGACTATGGAAATGAAGATAAGTGGGGCCTAAAATAGGGCAAATATATGGAGACTAAATGAAGAAGTAATCCAGGGAAAAGAAGTTAGAATAAAAAAAGAGTTAGAGTATTATTTCAAAACCAATGATACCAGAAAAATATAAGAGGCAACGTTGTGGGAGGCCCATAAGGCCTACATAAGAGGAATCCTGATAGCTATGGGAATGGAAAAAAAAAGGAGAGAGTAAGAAAAAGGGAAGTATTAAAGAAGGAAATCTATGAGTTAGAACAGCAACATAAAAAAAAAGTAATAGAACAGGAAACCCGTAAGACTTTCAACAGAATTAGGAAAGAGAGGTATCTAGGGGGGAATAAGACAGGGAAGTACCTGGCTAAAATATTAAAGAAAAAAACTGTAAATTATATAGAGAACATTCAAAATAGCACTGGAGAAATGGTATGTACAACAGAGGAAATAGCAGGAGTATTTCAAAAATACTACGGGAACTGTACTCAGTAAAACAGAAAGAGACACCAGAGGGTTAAAAGGAGAGGGCAGAAAAAATAAAAGCCTTTCTGAGGGAAGTGAGCCTAAATAAAATTCCAGAAGATAAACTAAGTATCTTAGAAGAACCTGTAACAGAAGAAGAGATCAGTCGGACCTTAAAAGATATAGATTCAGGGAAAAGCCCAGGCCCAGATGGGCTGACGATATTTTACTACAAGGGGTAGTAAAGGTTGAAGAAATTGTAATCCCCAGATTATGTACCTATATGAACGGGTTAGGAACAAGCTGGGAGATGAAAAGGGAAGCTTTAGCGGCTGCCATTACCATTATTCCAAAGGAAGGAAAAGACGCTACCCTATATTCAAGTTATAGATATATCTCACTGCTAAATGCAGATACAAAACTATTCGCAAAGGTATTAGCCAGTAGGATGAAAGCAGTAATGATTGACTTGGTATATGCGGACCAAGTCGGATTCATCCCAGGAAGGGAAGAGAGAGATAATTGGGTTAGAACGTTGTTACTAGTGCAGGAAATTAAAAAAGGTAGCTCCCCAAGGCTACTGCTCTCAATAGAAGCTGAAAAAGCGATTGATAGGGTAGACTAGGGATTTATGCAGAAGACATTGGAGGTAATGGGAGTAGGCCCAAAGATGATCTTTTGGCTTAAAGCATTGTATAAAGCATTGTATAACCACCCCAAAGCTAGGGTAAAAGTTAACGGGGCAGTATCTATGCCCTTTGAGATGTATAATGGAATGAGACAGGGCTGTCCCCTGTCCCCTTTACTGTTTGTTCTGTCATTGGAAACACTCTTGGCAGGGATCAGACAGAACTCAGATATAGGGGGGATTACAATAGTGGACGAAGAGCATAAACTAGTGGCCTATGCCAATGATATACTGTTTTACGTCACCAAGCCTAGGGTAACTCTGCCCAACCTAATAAAGTTATTAAAATCCTACAGAGAAGTATTAAACTTTAAGATGAACCCCCTCTAAATCAGAGATTCTCAATATCAATGTGGTGGAAACAGAATGTGCAGATATTCCAACAAGAGTTCCCATTTATATGGAGAAAAAAATAACACCATCAGAAGAGATAATATACCAAACAAACTTTATCCCGCTACTGTATGAAATTAAAACGGAAATCAATAAAGCTGCAACAAGATACCTCTCATGGTCAGGAAGAATAAATCTCTTTAAAATGGCAATTTTGCTAAAAATTATGTATAAAATGCAAATGCTGCCAATTCCCCTACTTTAAGATATTAAAAACACTCTTACTAAGGTTTTTTATGGCAGAAAAAGAAGCATAGAATAAGCCTCCTGGAACTGAATTAAGATAAAAAGCAAGGTGGGCTGGGGGTGCCGGATCTCAAAAATTACTACAATGCAAAATTACTCTCAGAGGTGTTAGAATGGGTAAAAAAAGAATAAGGAAAAAAGATGGCTTAGATTGGAAAATATGATTAGTAATACAGAACTAGGGAAAATAATATAGATACCACTGGAGTATAGAGAACTGAGCGAAGATACACACGTTATAACAAAGAAAGTTTTGGCAATATGGGATTTGATTCACATAAAGGAAAAATGGGAATTTAATTCACCTTTTTATACCACTAAGAGAAACTCATTTTTTTCCACCGGGGAAAGGGAGATTGTTTGGGGAATGGATAAAAAAAGAAAACGCACAATTAAAAGATATTATGATGAAAGGTAAAATATATACGTTACAGGAATTAAAACACAAAAAAGATTTAATGGTAATTGACAAATGGCGGTATTCCCAGTTGAAGCATTTTGTTACATCCCCGCCCCAACCAGTAAGATCCAAGGAGAACCTACGGCCGCTTGAGTGGCTATGTACAGCAGCAGGCACAAGGAGGAGGATCTGTAGGATCTATAAAGTACTAGTGGGATTGAAGGGGCCGGAATTACCGCCATTTATTGTAAAGTGGGAAGAAGAACTGGGAGAGCATGAGAAGAATCAAGATATGGGTAAAATACTTAAGATGACACATACCACGGCACTAGATAGTAACACCATAGAAATTAATTACAAATGTCTCACACGCTGGTATATAACACCCGATAAGGCACATAAATGTCAAATAGAGGTCTCACGGTTATGCTGGTGGGGGTGTGGCGCAGTAGGAACCATGGTCCACATATGGTGGACGTGTCCAAAAATTAAAAGATATTGGAAAGAAGTGTTGCAGTTAATTAAGGAGATTACCAATATAGAGATACCAGAGGAACCTTGGAGGTGTTTGTTCCATGGGGTCAGTGTCCCAACTAAACAATACTTGGGAACACTGGTTCCCCATTTAATGAATGCAGCCAAAAGTTTGATACCTCAACAGTGGCGGGAGACAGAAAGCCCCACGCTGGGGAATTGGTGTAAGAAAATAAATGAAACTTATAATATGGAATGTCTTAGGTTTTGTGGAGAGGAGGGAATGGAGGGATTCGAAAATAAATGGAAGGCTTGGAGAGAGTTTAAGCAGACAAGGAGATACGCAGAAATGATGGGTACAGATGAAGGGGAGAGGTTGGGAGACGCGGCAGACGTTAAGTAATAAAAGGTGGGAAGAGAGAGAAATGTTTTTATATATTTTGATATATATATGGTATAAAGTAATTGAAATAAAAAAAATTAAAAAAAAATCACTTAAGTGAGGTCTGGCTTTACTGGATGTAAGGTAAAATGGTAATCTGTCACACAGACCTCCTGCTGTCAGAGTCAAACTGCGTCCCAAGAGACAGATCTAGGCCACGCCAGCCCTTTTATATCCTCTCCCAGCTGTCTGTTCTGTCCACTCAGCATTCTGTTAATTGTAGTTCAGATCAGTTCTGCTGGCATTGAAACGTCATCATTCTGAACTATACATCCCACGATGCTTTACTATAAATTTTGTCACAAGAAAAGGAAATGACACATAGAGTCCAGCAAACACTAGAGGGAGCCAACCCCACATTAATAACACAGCAAAAATGTGTCTGAATTGCAGGCATAATACCCAGCTCCTGGCTACATACATTTTAGCCCTCCCTGTTTAGCTTGTTATTTTTATCATATGTATGCTGCCATGTTGGCATCAGGAAAATGGAAAATTGTATCAAATACTTACCATACTTTTCCTTTCCTGTCGCCAATCCATGACAGCATACAAACTTTTTTGATCTTATTATTTTTACGGAGATCAGGGGAGGTTCCTCTAGCTTTCCTTTTATAGATTTAAACAGGTCTTGTGGGTGGATATAGGGGCAGAACTATACCACATGTATGATGCCATGGATTGATCTCAGGAAAGGAAAATTAGGGTAAGTGTTTGAAATAATTTTCTGTTTTTTGGCAGAATAAGGAAAGATTATTGCTGTGTCTGCTGCCTTGCCCTGGTGAGGACAAGTTCCTTGATTTTTTGCACGGGTCTTGCAGGCACAGAAGGTAAGAGATTATCCCAGGTTCTATTTCCTTTTATGTAAAAGATCTATATTTGTGCTCATCCCACAAAATGTGTGTATATATTTATATATATATATATATACACAGTATCTCAGAAAAGTGAGTACACCCCTCACATTTTTGTAAATATTTTATTATATCTTTTCATGTGAAAACACTGAAGAAATTACACTTTGTTACAATGTAAAGTAGTGAATGTACAGCTTGTATAACAGTGTAAATTTGCTGTCCCCTCAAAATAACTCAACACACAGCCATTAATGTCTAAACTGCTGGCAACAAAAGTGAGTACACCCCAAAGTAAATATGTCCAAATTGGGCCCAAAGTATAAATATTTTGTGTGGCCACCATTATTTTCCAGCACTGCCCTAACCTTTTTGGGCATGGAGTTCACCAGAGCTTCACAGATTGCCACTGGAGTCCTCTTCTACTCCTCCATGACGACATCACTGAGCTGGTGGGTGTTAGAGACCTTGCTCTCCTCCACGTTCCGTTTGAGGATGCCCCACAGATGCTCAATTGGGTTTAGGTCTGGAGACATGCTTGGTCAGTCCATCACCTTTACCCTCAGCTTTTTTAGCAAGGCAGTGGTCGTCTTGGAGGTGTGTTTGGGGTCGTTATCATATTGGAATTCTGTCATGCGGCCCAGTCTCTGAAGGGAGGGGATCATGCTCGGCTTCAGTATGTCACAGTACATGTTGGCATTCTTGGTTCCCTCAATGAACTGTAGCTCCCCAGTGTCGGCAGCACTCATGCAGCCCCAGACCATGACACTCCCACCCTCATGATTGACTGTAGGCAAGACACACTTTTCTTTGTACTCCTCACCTGTTTGCACCACACACACTTGACACCATCTGAACCAAATTAGTTTATCTTGGTCTCATCAGGTCACAGGACATGGTTCCAGTGATCCATGTCCTTAGTCTGCTTGTCTTCAACAAACTGTTTGCAGGCTTTCTTGTACATCATCTTTAGAATAGGCCTCCTTCTGGGACGACAGCAGTGCAGACCAATTTGTGTGCAGTGTGCAGCATATGGTCTGAGCACTGACAGGCTGACCCCCCCACCTCTTCAACCTCTGCAGCAATGCTGGCAGCACTCATACATCTATTTCCAAAAGACAACCTATGGATATGATGCTGAGCATGTGCAATCAACTTCTTTGGTTGACCATGATGAGGCCTATTCTGAATGGAACCTGTCCTGTTAAACCACTGTATGGTCTTGGCCACTGTGCTCCAGCTCAGTTTTAGGGTCTTGGCAATCTTATTATAACTTAGGTTATCTTTATGTAGAGCAACAATTCTTTTTTTCAGATCCTCAGAGAGTTCTTTGCCATGACGTGCCATGTTGAACTTCCAGTGACCAGTATGAGAGAGTGAGAGTGATAACACCAAATTTAATACACCTGCTCCCCATTCACACCTGAGACCTTGTAACACTAACGAGTCATATGACACTGGGGAGGGAAAATGGCTAATTGGGCCCAATTTGGACATTTTCACTTAGGGGTGTACTCACTTTTGTTGCCAGCGGTTTAGACATTAATGGCTGTGTGTTGAGTTAGTTTGAGGGGACAGCAAATTTACACTGTTATACAAGCTGTACACTCACTACATTACATTGTAGCAAAGTGTCATTTCTTCAGTGTTGTCACATGAAAAGATAGAAGAAAATATTTACATAAATGTGAGGGGTGTGCTCACTTTTGTGAGATACTGTCTGTGTGTGTGTGTGTGTGTGTATGTATGTATGTATGTATGTATGTATATATATATATATATATATATATATATATATATATATATATATATATATATATATTAGTGAAGGTGCTGCTGCTTATGATAGCTTGAATAATTTAGCTAAATACAAACAAGGATTCAAAAACAATAAGTGTCCATATGGAGACTGAAAATGAAACATGAAAAATAAAATAAATGAAAATATAAAAGTCCAACACATTACCACTGCGATTTTCACAGTTTTTCTTGAATGCAAGTGCTACATATCTTTTAATAAATATACATTTGAAGTACTACACCATGAAGCCTTTTCCTTCCATTTTCCTATGTACCTGAGACAACCCGGAGACAGATGATCCATATCCACGAGAGATCCTCCATTTTAACAGGCCAGTTACATTGGAGAGGAGCAGTGTTTGGAGGAGTCTGGGGAGAGGATTATTCGTGTTGGCTGACACTTGCATGACAGCAATTGATCTCTATAATTTGAGATCCAACTGTTCTGGTAAGCGGCGCTGATTTTGTATGAAAGAGAAGCACCGAGTGAACACCTCTATTTCCTTTTAGATGCACAGCAGCCAGGCACACTGCAGTTTTTCAATCTCTTCACCAAATAACCAGGCAGAAAGTGTCCTTTTTAGATTTATTTCTCAGGAAAACTTGGATAGTGTATAGGGTGAGCCTTGAGATACTCCAGGATTAGTGCAACTTTAACAGAGGACTCTTTTAAGTAGCAATTAACCCTCTTCAGATAGGCCTCTGGAGTAGAAAATATGAACATACAGCTTCAGAGGGATCCCAAACTGGAAATAGCCCTTAGCTAGCAATCTGGAACAGTCTGTCAAATAAGAGGTAAAACAGTGTCAGTCTCTCTAAGATCTCTTAATTTTTGGCCTCTACTCACTGTGTTCCTGTATACATGGATGTCCCTTTCCAGCATCAGCCAGACCCTGCTCCATTAGTCTCCAGATCCCTGACAGACTTTCTCTTAACTGTACTCCACAATTTAGAAGTAGGCCTCCGGCTCTCCCTAAGCTAGGGCCCTGAAAAACATCCTGCAGGCCTCAGCAGATAGCCCAGGAGAGCAGAAACAGCTCCTCCAGGCTGGGTCTCTCTCCACCAGGGCAAAGGACCCTGAGTCCAGGGACTGACTGAGGCTGCATAAATATACAGTCCAGGGTCTGCCTCTCCCAACCTACTATATTCCAGAACTTACTGGAATGCAGGGGGAAGTAGGCTAACCTGCATCTAGTAGAACCCAGAATAACCAGCAACAATCAAATACTGCTCCACTGGCTACAGAGGAGCCAAAAACTAAATTTACTGAACCCTGTTAGCAACCTAACTAAGACAGTGCTACACCAGGAAGTAGAGGTCCATGCCTCAGGGGGCTATTGCCCCTGAGGCAGTACCTGGACTGTGTTGCTATTCTGTGAGATCTCAGTGGTGGCAGAGCTGGGGACCTGGACGTGATCTGGAATTGACTGCAGTGAAAGTGATCTGGTCTAGAAAAGGACTCACTCACTGGATTGTGCTCAGAGGAAGCTGGAAGGTGGCAGCTGTCCTGAGGACTTGTGAGTAATGACCTTGAATTGATTTCTGGTGACTATGTATGTGTAGCGAGGTCCCGTACCTCCAAAGGCCTAATGGTGACCTCCAGAGTCAGGGATAGCTGACATTCGTCTTTGTAGAGTGGGTTACAAGGAATGGTGGGTGTGATGCAAGATGGAGTGATGGGCGCCAGACACTTTTTGAATGCAAAAGAGATTTATTGTCTCTTAACAAAACTGTGGGAGAGAGGGTTGGGCCAGGAAACCCTTTAGGAGATGCAATGTTAATTGGCAGACAGCTATACAGGGGAAGGCCTCCAGCCAGATACCACTTCTGTATAAGAAGGACAGCTGTCTCCTATGGCAACAAATCTTGTAACAGTCACTAATGGTAGTTGTATCTAACTATTGGTAACACAGATAGTTCTCCTCGCACTCTACAGTCTCTCACTGTAGGTCTTCACTCACTGAGCCCCCTGTCTTTCATTAGACTCTCAGACCCAATCGCTACTGGATCACTTGAGCTCTTCCACTTCCATTACTCAGTATCTTCCTCAAGCATCTCCCCCGCTTCCCTGCTGGATCCCTGGCTTGGCACTCACAAATACTCCTCAAGCGTCACCCCCACTGACCGGCTAGGTCCCTGGCTTGGCACTCACTGATGCTCCTCAAGCGTCACCTCTGCTGTCCCGATGGGTCCCTGGCTTGGCACTTGCTGAAGTTTTCCCACTTCTTCACCATCCCCGGCTGGTGAGAAGACTGCTCTGGTACTGGCTTCTGCTTACTCACAGTGGTCTCTGGTAACAAGGTGGATGGTACCTTAGTGGCAACAGCTTCCCCTCTATCTCCGACCACAACTGGTTCCCCATCCGGCTGAACCATTACTCTTGGTTGGACTTCAATCCTGCAGTCCCAACCCTAGTAGCCAGATGTCCCCAGGATAGATCTCTGGCTTCCAGCCTAGCAGCCTGGGGCAGCATAACACATGTCCACCCAGACAGCTGTCCGGGTGGCACAGAACCCCGATCACCTGACTCCACCCAAATAAATAGGCTCTCCCAGCAGGTCAAGGAACTAAAGAAACCCCCGCCAATTGGCTGAGACACCCCATCCATTCATAATCTGACCTTGCTAAGCCCTTGTCTATCTAATGTCACCAGCATAACGCCACCTAGCGACAGAAGAGAGAAGGTTCAGCAAGTCTAGAACTAGAGAGGAATCAATGGATCTACTAACAATTAACCAGGGCAACTAATGCCGGGCAAACTAAATTTACTTAGCAACCCTGCCTAAACACCAGGTTGCCACATATGCTTTTGAGATATAAGTGCCAGTGGTAGCTTGGACTGAGACATTCTCCTGTCCTCAGCAATGTCCTGGACTATGAGTTTAGAGAAGAGTGCCCTGCTGTACTGTGCAGTGTTCCTGAGATCACACTGAGTACCAATAGCTGTGCTGTGGTGCAGGGTAACAAGATGCCAAAGAGACTTGCCTCATGGTCCCCAGATGTGAGATCTTTAACTGTCCAAAATTCACAGTTTCTTAACCACTTGCTGTCCGAGCTATAGCTGAAAGATGGCTACAGCTCGGACATAATTTGCCGGGAGGGCGTCCCTGGACGTCCTTCCATGCTTGAGCGGCCTGCACTCCCCCTGCAGGGCGCATGCGGCGTGCTCTATGATCAGCGAGTCTATGAGAGTCGCCTGATCACAGATCATAGTAAGGGGTCGATCCCGACCCCTTACCACGTGATCAGCTGTCAGCCAATGACAGCTAATCATGTGATGTAAACAGGGCCTGTAATCACTTATTTTTCCTCCTCACGTGGCTGCGAGAGGGACATCGGTCCCAATCATGGAGGTACCTACCAGTGCCCACCAGCGCCACCTACCAGTGCCCACAGTACCACCCATCAGTGCCCACAGTGTCACCTATCAGTGCCACCTATCAGTGCCCACAGTGCCACCTAACAGTGCCCACAGTGCCGCCTATCAGTGCCCACAGTGTCGCCTATAAATTAATCAGTGCGTCATTACCAGTGCTGCCTATCAATACCACCTACCAGTGCCACCTACCAGTGCCACCCATCAGTGCCCATTAGTGACATCAGTGCCACCCATCAGTGCCCATAAGTGCAGAATATCAATGAAGGAGAAAAATTACCCATTTGCAAAATTTTATAACAAACTATGAAACATGTTTTTTTTTCCAAAAATTTCTGTCTTTTTTTGTTTGTTTAGCAAAAAATAAAAACCCAAATGGTGACTAAATAGCACCAAAAGAAAGCTCCATTTGTGTGAAATAAATGATAAAAATTGCATTTGAGTACAGTGTAGCATGACCGCGCAATTGTCATTCAAATTGTGACAGCGCTGAAAGCTGAAAATTGGTCTGGGCAGGAGGGGGGCAAGAGGTTAAGGAGACGATTGTACTCCCACAGCCAATTGCTTACCGTTTTGGAGTATCCCATGCCCTCAATCACTGCTACAAGTTTTATCAGCAATAAATCATAAAAAATATAATCCTGCCCTAGACTGTGTTATTGGAGCCAGAGTGAATGGACTGTTGTTTGGGTGGTTGGTAGCCTATGTTTTGCTTGGGGGAGAACCAGTTAAAACCAGCGGCCCCTGTGGGGGGTAGTGCTACAGTTGTAAAGCTGAACCAGGAAAGGGTTGAAGGAAGAGTTCCCTTTAACAGCTCCTTAACAACTAAGCCATTTATGTGCATTTTCATGCTTGATAAAGTATTAAAGAAATGCTAGCCATTGTCAGACACTGCACGCTACTTGCATTGGTGCAATGTAGCACCATTCATTCTGTATGGCACCAAAATAAACCTTTTCCGATTGAGGTGCATTGCAGCACAGAGCAGGTACAGGTTTGGGGCCCCTGAGGTGTGTTGCAAACCTATTTATTTTGAATGGGCTGCCTAATGCACCACAAAATAACTAGCAAAAAATTGCATGTGCAACACACCTCAGCGTTTACATGTGAATCTAGTCTAAGTTGGAATCTTATAGGGCAGCACAATGACTTATAGCACTGAGGTCCTTGGTTCAAATCCCAATCAGCACACTATCTGCATGCAGTTTGTATGTTCTTCTTGTGCTTGCATGGGTCTTCTACCTGACTCCAAAAAAATGTGCTGGTAGGTTAAGCTAACCATGGGTTAAGTAATCTAATCGATTTCTCCAGATCCCCCTGCTGGACCAATGTATTCTAACAGGCAACGGCATTAGTTGTGATTGGATGCAACTGCTGTATGGCCAGAAATTTTCCAGCATGGTCTACTTTTAGGGCCAGCAGGGCCACCCACGGAGTGCAATTCTGAGCGTATATGTCCAGCTTTAGTTGGCTCTGGTCTAAATTGGCACTTGTATGTGTATGTAAGCTTGTGAGTCAGGGATCGTAACCTTCTTGAGGGTGGGGGCTGATGCAAATGCACAGTATGAAAAGTGCCACATACATGCCTATTATAAAAAACATTCTTACAAACTGCTTTTGGCTGTAAGTTCTTGCAGGTACAGTAAAGCGGCAACCTACTAGAATGCTGTTCACCATCACCATGTCCCTTATAAACACAGCTGTTTCAGTTGGACTTTATTATGAGCAAGATCCACAGTCAACAATCGTTTATTGATCCAATATGTCATCGAACTTTTACAAAAAAAGCTCTTGCTATTTACAATTTGGCCACTAGGAGTCATAGCCTGACAAGAAAACACAAGGACGAAGGTAGGGCAGTATTATTTCTTAATTTAAAAGCAGATCCAGGAGCTGTGCTTAGGAATGTCACACTTCAGTATGTAGCAGTGCAGTTAAGAAGCCATTTAGTAATTAGCTTCAATGAAAAAATACCTTACTGTTATGCTTATCTGAGCTGACAAATAATTAACTTTTCTTTTCCTTGCAAACATAAACAGTATTCGGCTTTTTAGTTGGATTTTCCGGAATTCTTATCTCCCTGCTCTTGTAATTTGCTCACAGTACAGTAGTGATCGATTGCTAAAAGACAGAACAAGTAACATCTAATGTACATTAGTGATTAATTGCAAATGATCACATAGTGATATGATTGTGCATTAATCAATACTACATGCTACATTAATGCTTAACCAGTAGGAAATCATATTTTATCTGTTAGCGATCTAGTCTTAGCAAATAATTGAAGGTGATTTTAGTAGCACCAAAAAAAATGTGTGTACCCTATGGTGGCTGCATATATATCACTAGTCATACATATGATGAATAAATCAATTGTGTGATCATAAACTGAATTAATTGAGTATAAATTGCAGACCAAAGATCCTCTTTTTTGATCTATCTTGTGAGCTTTCGATTGACTTGGACTCTGCCAAGTCAATCAGTCATTGCAGAATTGTATCAATCGCTTCAGATTAAATAAACAAATATCTGTGTGTGCGTGTGTGTCAGAGAGCCTAACGTACATTGTAATTCAGATTGATTAAGTAATCATTTTCAGTGGATTGTTTAAGTAATAGATCATAGTTTTAATAGTTTGATATTTTCATATGATTGAAAAATGCAGAACAACACCGTGTGTAATCTGTGACTGATCATTCCGAATAAAATCAGCAGAAAGTATCAGTTTTGCTGTAGTAGGTTGTATACATCACACAGATACGCAACTTCGCAGGCAAGTTCAAGGCATCCCCTAGTCATGTTATTTAAAGAAATTTTGCATATTTAATGTTGCCGTTTAGGTATTAGTGAAGTTACTGCTGCTCACCAAGAAAACAGTTTTTCTTTGGTATAGGTTCCCCAGGGCAATGCCCAACTCGTGCCATTTATTTGACATTCCCTTGCCTATTACCCAGATAGCAAGGATAATTTGTCACACATTTGTGTTATTTGTAAGTCTGTTAATTCACTGCACATTTCACTGGTAAGTATTTGTACAGTTGCAGAGCACTTGAAGCACAAGTTCTAGTTGACACTTTTCCAATTTGTAGCAAATTTGCGTGGCAAGTCTCTAGCAAGAGCAAAGTTAGTGAAGAGTCTATAGCAAGAGCCCTGCAAGTCTATAGCAAGAGCTCTGCAAGTCTACAGCAAGAGTTATGCAAGTCTACAGCAAGAGTTATGCAAGTCTACAGCAAGAGTTATGCAAGTCTACTGCAAGATTTATGCAAGTCTCAGTTTTTATAAGGTCTATTCACTAAAAAGTGACTGGGTTCACACTGGTACTGTGGATCCGACTTTGCCCCGCGACTTGAAGTCCAAAATCCATCTGACTTCAATGAACGGGGATCCGACTTTGATCCAGACAAAAGCAGGCACTTGTGTCTAATACTCTTTAGGGGAAACTCCACGCCAAATTAAAAAAAAACGGCATGGGGTTCCCCCTTTCAAGAGCATACCAGGCCCTTCGGTCTGGTATGGATTTTAAGGGAACCCCCACGCTAAAAAACATAGTGGATTCCCCCCCAAATCCATACCAGACCCTTATCTGAGCATGCAGACTGTCAGGTCAGGAAAGGGGGTGGGGACGAGTGAGTGCCACCCTTCCTGAACCATACCAGGCCACATGCCCTCAACATGGAGGTGTGGGTGCTTTGGAGCAGGGGGGGCCCTGCGCTCCCCCACCCCAAAGCACCTTGTCCTCATGTTGATGAGGACAAGGGCCTCTTCCTGACAACTCTGGTTGGTGGTTGTCGGGGTCTGCGGTGGGCTTATCCGAATATGAAAGCTGTCCTGAGCTACTAGCCAGGCCTCAAGAGTTACTCGCCACCAGTTGCCCCATCCAACCCTACCCTGCCCCGCCCCTAAACACACCCTCAATAAAATGACACTTAAAAGTTTTATGCAGAATTAAGTTGTAAAAATAAATATTAACAGCTTTATCTGTGCCCATCAGTGCAGCCTCACCTGTGCTCATCAATGCAGCCTCACCTGTTCTCATCAATGCAGCTTCACCTGTGTCCATCAATGCAGCCTCACCTGTGTCCATCAATGCAGCCTCACCTGTATCCATCAACACAGCCTCACCTGTGTCCATCAATGCAGCCTCACCTGTGTCCATCAATGCAGCCTCACCTGTATCCATCAACACAGCCTCACCTGTGTCCATCAACGCAGCCTCAACTGTGTCCATCAATGCAGCCTCACCTGTGCCCATCAATGATGCTTCACCTGTGTCCACCAATGCAGCCTGCCCGTGTCCACCAATACAACCTGCCCATGTCCACCAATGCAGCCTGCCCATGTTCACCAATGCAGCCTGCCCGTGTCCACCAATGCAGCCTGCCCGTGTCCACCAATGCAGCCTGCCCGTGTCCATCAATGCAGCCTGCCCGTGTCCACCAATGCAGCCTGCCCGTGTCCACCAATGCAGCCTACCCGTGTCCACCAATGCAGCCTACCTGTGTCCATCATGCAGCCTACCTGTGTCCACTATGCAGTCTACCTGTGTCCCATCGTGCAGCTTCCCTTTGTCCACCATGCAGGGGAACAGAGGAAGAGGATTGCCGGCCGGATGATCAGAGCGCCGAGGAACACTAAATCACTGGAACAGCTTTCATTTCAATAGCAGTGTGTTCCCCCCGCTTGGCATCACATACAGCCCCGCCCCCTGGCCAGGGAACTTTGATACACACTTTGATACATGTCACTCGTCCTGGGGTTGGACAGGTGATCTGTCTATCAAAATTCCGGGACCAGGGAGCACAGCTGTGTGTGACAGCGAGTGAGGAGAACACTCTGCTATTGCAATGAAAGCTGCTAGTGATGTTCCTCATGCTCTGATGATGCAGCTGCCTGCTCTCCTCATTTTCCCTCTGCAAGCACTGGAAGAAGGACTCCCATACAGCTCGCCTGCCGGTGGTGCTCACCCCCCATGCTCCCAAGCAGCCCTTCCTCACCAGCTCTCAAAATCCACTCGCAAAATGCGAGCAGGTGGGAGGAATTTTTGAGGGCTGGGGTACATTATACTCCTACCCATTCACCCAAAAAAAAGTGTGTCAAGAATAAAAATACTACACGGGTTTTTAAAGTAATTTATTAAGGCAGCTCTGGCGTCTCTTCTGATGACTTTTTCCCCTCTCTGGGTCTTCTTCCTGCTCTACTGATGTCTTCTTTCCCTCTCCGGTTCCTCTCCTTCCTCCGCTGATGTCTCCTACTCCTCTCTGTGCTGTCTTCTCCCCCTCTCCGGTTCCTCTCCTCTCTGCGCTGTCTTCTGCCCTTTCTGGGTCTCCTCCCTCTGCTGTCTTCTCCCTCTGTTCTTCCTCCAATGTTGACTCAATGCTCTCTCCCACCCTAATGCTACGGCCAAAGTGTGCCAATACTTATATTGGCATGGGGCGGGGCCATCCGCTAACGTCATCCAGAGGCCCTGCTCTTGTGGCGTCACCGCCCAGGGCATGATGGGCCGTGATATCCTCATTAACATGGGGACAAGGTGCTTTGGGGTGGGGGGCGCAGGGCCCCCTGCCCCAAAGCACCCACACCCCCATGTTAAGGGCATGTGGCCTGGTATGGTTAAGGAGGGGGGCACTCACTCATCCCCACCCCCTTTCCTGACCTGACGGGGTGCGTGCTCAAAAAAGGTTTTGGTATGGATTTTGGGGGGGACCCCATGCCTTTTTTTTATTTGGCGGGCAGTTCCGCTTCAAGATCCTCAGAGCACAAGTCGCATGCCAAAGTCAGATCAGTTAAGACGATGGTCCCACTTTGATCCGACTTCAGTGATATTCAACCGGCTGAAGTAGGATCAAAAGTCGGACCAAAGTAGTGCAGGAACTTTTTTCAAAGTCGGACTGACTCGTGTCAGATCAGTTAATATGGCTCTCATAGGTAAACATTGATTTGCATACGTCATGCGACATGAGCTCCCAATGTCAGAGCGTTTGTCTTACAAGTGTGAACCCGGCCTCAAACAAGGTAGCAGGAGATGGGATATCCAATAGAGATGGGCTCAGCGTGTTTGAAATCCCAGGTGCCTGATCCCACCAAGAAGCCAACACTGCACATGGCTAATCACAGGCAGTAGACATTTCCAGGTCCGCAGCTGCACAGATTGGGAAATGTCTCACTGCCTGTGATTAGCCGTGTGCAGTGTCGGCTTCCTGGCAGGATCGGGCATGTGAGATTTCGAACACGCTTGAGCCTTTATGCAGCTCCGAATCACGCATTCTTCAGCTCCCACATTACGGTGAACCCTCTCCCTGCTCAGGTCTGAAGGGGATGAGTGGGAGTGAGTGACACAGCTAGGACAAGGACCAGCTAAAGGAATGAGACAGAAAGGACTAGCGGGCGTGAGTGACACGGACACACTGATCCACAGATGACACATACACATAAACACAAATACACAGGGCATTCCATGATGGGAATCGCTGTGTTTTCAGATCGAGGAGTAGCAATTGCATAAATATAGAGATTGCTGAGAATAGCCAACCAGGAATAAAGCTACAGAAGGAGTCAACAAAATGTAAGAGGGAAATGGTAGACATTGCACACAATGTATGAGGCAAATCTAGCCATTTATAGACCAACCCAATACAGCACAATGGAGGAACTAGTACTGGGGGGAACCCCCTGCTCATCTCTCTGCTTTACTGTCAGGGATATAAGGCATGCCTAGACCAGAAAGATATCATGCGACCTGAGACCTCTGTAGTGTGAGGTGAGCCTGGTATAGCTGGTGACAAAAGTATCCACCTTTTTCTCTTTCCTATGAAAGGGATCTCTCAATTACAGTACAATGTATGGATCTCTCTATATACAGCACAATGTATGGTTCTCTCAATATACAGCACAATGTATGGATCGCTCTATATACAGCACAATGTATGGATCTCTCTATACACAGTACAATGTATGGTTCTCTCTATATACAGTACAATGTATGGATATCTCTATACACAGCACTATGTATGGATCTCTGATACGCAGTGCAGTATCACAAAAAATGGCCTGGTCATTAAGGGGGTAAATCCTTCTGAAGTAGTTAAAGGAACAGGGTATTTAAAAAAAAAAAATCCATGGGTTACTACTTCTTTAATCTTTTCTCTCTGGACTGAGTCATGTTTTATCCATTGTCAGTGTCTAGTTCCTGGAGTGAGATGTCGGCTCTCTAAATTCTGGTGCTTTGTTAACAAATATTTGATTAAGTGCAGCGCTAAGTACCAAAACGAAAGTCAGAAAACAAACCTCAAAGCTCGAGGGGAAATAGTAAGACTCATATTCCTCAAAATTGTGAACCAACACTCTAAAGAGTTGGTGCAATAACAATTGTGAATATAAATAAAATATTCAATGGAAATATGAAAAGCACAAAACCTCTGAAAGGTGAAATGGCAGCGAGCTCAATAGTGAATAAATAACTAATATTCCTCTGAAAGGTGAAACTAACACTCTGAAAAGCCAGCTCATTGACCACTCTAAATACAAGATCGGTATTCAACAACACAAAAGGTTCTCTGAAAAGTGAACCCCATGCAAAACAATAGTCCTCTAAAGGGTAAGTTCAAAACTGTTTAAGCAGGATATGTTGATAATTCCACTCTCAACGTGTATTCTCCACAAACTCAAAATGCTCTGAGGCTTACCAGAGCATATGCAACCTCCACATGAGACACAAACCGCTTTTGTGTCAAGCAAGTGTTGAGATGCGACCTCATGTCCCAGGTGCATAAGAGCAGTGCATGCCTAATTTTGGTAGGCTTGCTAATTGCACACCTGTGCGCTGGCTTCATAATCATCCCAGGAATAGAGGTCAGTGCTCAGACTTGGAGACAGCTCCACCCGGCAGACAGGAAGTCTGGCCTAGGAGGTCAGGAGGGTCCCACTAGGAGACGTCTCCAGGAGAAAGAGACAGGAGGTCTCGGAGTCTAAAGCCTCATACACACGATCAGATTGTTGGCCAACAAAACCGTGGAATTTTGTCCGAAGTGCGTTGGCCCAAACTTGTCTTGCATACACACGGCCACACAATTGTTGGCCAACAATTACAAATGTAGTGACAGACTACGTTGTTTTTCAGCTCTTTAGCACCACCTTTTGGGCTCCTTCTGTTAATTTCGTGTTAGTAGAAGTTTGGTGAGTGTTGATTCTCACTTTTCATTTCGCACTTTTCTGAACGGCCATTCGTCAACCAGCCATGTTTCGGAATCAGAGGAGAGAATGTGCTATTTATTATCGGCCTTGGAGTTATTGCTTTGACATTTTTTTTGGTTGAATAATGATTTGATTTTGTATATTTTCTATATTTTTGGATGCATAGAATACATTTTTTTGGTTAGGTTCTATTGGCAGATAGCATGTCTAATTGTATTTGTTTTCTTTTTTTTAATGCACAATAAAAAAAAAATTGTGTAGAATAATACTTGGCTATGTGTTTTACTTCAAATGACAGTTTGGGAGTAGGCAGTAACATTTTTAAAAAATGCAATGTAAAATTGACAAGGGACACCAACATAGTTATATCTTTGATCTTAAAAACTACGGGATAATGGTGTTGTGTTAACTTGCGCAAATAAAAAAAAAAGCATAATAATATTATTCTTGATGGCACTAGAAAAAAAAGCCTTTGAAAATTTGTTTGCAATAAATCCATCAGTATCACCAGCAAAGCAGCTTCATTATTATCCCATTAAAGAAGAAGAGAATTGTACGCTGCATTTCGAGATTTCATAATTTGCCACGTCACGAATGTTCATTCTCCACTACGAACGCTAGTTTACAAGACCGACCGCTTCTGGCTCGTCCTTGCTTCCGAGCATGCGTGTTTGTACTTTGGACTTTTGTCCGACGAACTTGTGTACACAGGCTCGGAAAATCCGACAACACACATTTGTCCGGAAAATTTATAAACCTGCCATCCAACATTTGACCACGGAAAGTTGGCCAACAATTGTCCGATGGAGCATACACACGGTCGGATTTTCCATCAACAGCCTGTCATCATACATTTCCCGACGGAAAATCCGATCATGTGGCAGCCTGTGTGTATGTCTGTAGCAGGCAGATGTGGCCCGTGACCAAAACAGCATGAAGCTGACAGTGAGTAAGCCAGGAGGCTATAGTTTATACAGTGATGGTGGAACCCCCTGCGAGGGAAGATTGCTGTTTGTTTGAACTTTCTCGTTACCTTTACATAAAAGTGGGCTGAGATGCCTTAAAAACGCAGTCTGGAGTGGCACGTTTCTGGAAAACTACATGCACCACTAGAGCTTAATCACCCTGGATCGTCACACAAGATGCTCCTCCGCACCGGGGTACATAGGGTAATTGCTTGCCTTCCGATCTCTCACTCCACCCTCAGTAGCAGTATCATACATGGAATAAAATGCAGACAATGCTTAGTGTATAACTGAATAATACATTAAGTAGAAGCAATAGGAGACTCCACATGAAATAGTAATCCTCTAAAGAGTGAACTTAACCACTTCAGCCCCGGAAGGATTACCTCCTTCCTGACCAAGCCATTTTTTGTGATACGGCACTGCGTCGCTTTAACTGACAATTGGGCGGTTGTGCGACGTTGTACCCAAACAATTTATGTCATTTTTTTCTCACAAATACGTTTTTACTTTTTGCACTATAAACAAAAGAAGAGCGACAATTTTGAAAAAAAAACACAATATTTTTTATTTTTTGCTATAATAAATATCCCAAAATTTCTTCATCAGTTTAGGCTGATATATAAAAAAGGACTGAGAGAATAAAGTTCTCTTAAGAGGGCTAAAACAGAACACTGTGGTGTATACAAACTGGCTTTATTAGTACAAAAATTCACAACAACAATTAAGCTGGAAAAAGGGGAGGGGAAGGGCCACAGATAAGTGGCTATCACAGACCAATTAAAAATGAGACAACGTTGTCAAATATTTAAAAACATAGGGAGCCGCGGCTACACATCCCACATACACACCACAATCACCATTTGCAAGTGCTAATATTAAATCAATTGAAGATAGGGAATAGACATGGAAGTTCTTAATCGAGACACATGATTTCTATAGAAAAAAACTCCTGGTAGTCAAATTCTTCAATCATAAGACATAACAGTGATATACTGGGTAGATGGATGAGTGATTGAGGAGTGCCAATCCTGATTAGTTGAATCCTCTCCCCCTGCTGATACTTATATGAATACTTACTTAAATGCCTGTGGCTCTGTGTATCCTATCCGGAAATTATGAACATATAAGTCAAGCTGCTTGTTATACCTGCTGCATTTTTTGCCTGATTGTTATTCAATAATGAGAGCTGGTGGTTCCACACCAGAGTGACCCCGCTGAACTGATACATTCAACTAATCAAGATTGGCACTCCTCAATCACTCATCGATCCACCCAGTATATCACTGTTATGGCTTATGATTGAAGAATTTGACTACTAGGAGATTTTTCTATAGAAATCATGTGTCTCGATTAAGAACTTCCATGTCTATTCCCTATCTTCAATTGATTTAATATTAGCACTTGCAAATGGTGATTGTGGTGTTCTATGCGGGATGTGTAGCCGCGGCTCCCTATGTTTTTAAATATTTGACAATGTTGTCTCATTTTCAATTGGTCTGTGATAGCCACTTATCTGTGGCCCTTCCCTTCCCCTTTTTCTAGCTTAATTGGTTGTTGTGAATTTTTGTACTAATAAAGCCAGTTTGTATACACCACAGTGTTCTGTTTTAGCCCTCTTAAGAGAACTTTATTCTCTTAGTCCTTTTTTGTATGCCTATGGGGCCACCAGAACTACATCCTACGGGATCTGTTTGGATGAAGGTTTTGTACACACTCACTATTAACCCTTATATTCATTAGTACTCATTAAGGTTGATCCAGGCAACTACTTGTTATTTTTGTAGGCTGATATATATTCTTCTGCATATTTTTGGTAAAAAAAAATCGCAATAAGTGTATATTGATTGGTTTGCGCAAAAGTTATAGCGTCTACAAAATAGGGGATAGATTTATGGCATTTTTATTATTGTAGCACTAACTCACGGTGGAGCTGCTGGTTTAAGCGGGTCTGTTACCTTCACTCTGCTTCCCTCTGTTTCACCGGCACTGGGTCTAGGGTTCCGTTGAGTTTACTCCTGGACAACACACGCACTGGAGTACATTTTCAATGCTTTATTAAAACAAACGACTTAGAAAGTAGCAGGAAAGAGGTAGAAAGGAAACTTGCAGAAGAAACTCAAATATTCTCTGATAGGGTTCTCTTGACAAAATGTCCTGGTAGAATTCAAATACTATTTGAAATGCGCTCCCCTCATGGGACACACTCCTTGCTCGTCTGGGTAGGCCTCTCTCACTGGTCTAGCAGCCAGCACACAGCACGAATCAAAGTCTCTGCCACAGACTTATTTGGGAATAAAATCCGTACGATCCTCTGCCACAGGATGTATAGATTTTCTGTAGTGAAAGTCAGTCACAGTGCTTGAACCTTTAAGCTGAGCCGGCAACACTATGCTGTATAGTTACTTCTGGATGCGTCCTCCAACCGAGTCACCAGGCCCCTCTATAGACCAGCACGCTGCATGATCCCTCCAAGACGAGTCCTCCCCTGGGATCTCCTCGGTTGTCCAGCTTCGTCACACAGGACCGACAGCTCAGGACCATTCCTCGGCTGCGGTGGTAGGCTCCAGACCCTCTGGACCCACCCCTGTGCTGCTGTATCGTGGGCCTCCAGAACGGAGGACCACGAGGTAGCTCCTTAACGCATACCTGTTGGCCAGGAGGGCCAGCAAGTGGCTGTAAAACAAACCCCAAAATATGGCGTCTGTCCCATAAATACCCTCGCCCAGAATGCAACTCGGAGGACCACTTCCACCGATCGTGCCTCCGGGACAGAGGAGCATCCATACACTTCAACATGTTGCCTTTCCAACCCTGACCATAGGTAACAGCGACACCCACCGTTCAGCACGGAAACGCACACAACGTCAGCCAAGCTGGAACAGAGGCAAACTTTAACCTTTCTAACGCACAATTTACTAAATTTACCTAACATGCGGTAGATTGCAAATCTACCAGCGCTACATAATCCCCCCACTACAATAGACATTGTCCCCAACATCTGTCCCGACACAGTAACAGTAACTCTCAAGCCTGAGAGTAAGCATTTGAGTTTCTTATAACTTTGGATAGGCAAAGGGAGAGAAAGGACAGTTTAAAGACACTATGAGACTTATATCCATAAAACATTATGTTCACAGCCGCAAACAAAACCACAGTATAATGGTACACAACCTCACTAACTAACTAGCTGAAAAGCCTCCTAGCTCTACATAATCCCCCCACTACAATAGACATTGTCCCCAACGTCTGTCCCGACACAGTAACAGTAACTCTCAAGCCTGAGAGTAAGCATTTGAGTTTCTTATAACTTTGGATAGGCAAAGGGAGAGAAAGGACAGTTTAAAGACACTATGAGACTTATATCTATAAAACATTATGTTCACAGCCGCAAACAAAACCACAGTATAATGGTACACAACCTCACTAACTAACTAGCTGAAAAGCCTCCCAGCTGAGAGAGCCTCCCAGCTCTATATGATCCCTGAAAAGGAAAAATAGTTAGACACACACATATACATCCTATACAACAGTAGGAGCAAAGCCTCATTAAAAATGAAACTCTCTTCCCACAACCTATACTAGAAAAAATATATATACTTTAGGAGTCCATCCCTGCATAAGAACTTTTGTTTTCTTATAAAAGAAATCCGGCTAGCAAAAGAGAAGTCCTTGGATTTAAACACTCAACAGAATCTGTAGATCTTGACCACGCAGATCTCTTTACCCTGACACTATCTAGCTAGGTAATTTCAAAGTTCTATTGTCCATAATTACCAGTAAAACCGGGGATCTGGCAAGGTCAAAGATTTCCCCTCTTTATCCACAGTGGTAATAAAGTACACAACATTGTCCTTTCCCGGTCTGCAAATTACCACTTTATTGGCATAAATGTGCCGACCGAAGTTCCAATGTACAAAGCATCCGCTGAAACATTCATCCATCCAGACGTAACATCCAGTCTTTCTGAAGGGCTTAGGCACAGACAAGTAGTCCCAAACAGCCTCACTGTACCAAAGTTCCCGATCAGCCTCAATCTCCCGCATAATATCCTGGGGCACATAGGGGAACTCCAACCCATACTCTGCGGCCACACACTTGTTTAACATCCGTTGCAAGCGAACAAGTTTTGGCAAAGATCTGTCTCTCCCCATACTAGGCGGTACACAGGAATTTAGTGACTTTCTCACCATAGACCCAGCCGGTGTCTGTAGTGAACTAGTAGCCTCTGGCAAAGTCCCAGCAACAGTACTGTGTGTTTCCACACAGGGTGACGTCTTCCCAGAACTTAGGGCAGTCCATTCAGGAAAAGTCATTGTGGAGGCAACATCTTCACCTTGTGACTACAATAGCTCTTGCGACATGGTTTCAAATAAGTCATCATCACCGGAAAGATCCGACATGGATTCTATTTCCGAGTCTCTCAATTCTTCCGCTGGCAAATATTTATTTACAGTCCCCAACAGTGGCTTACCCATTCCTGATGTGGACTCTGGTAGCTCCGGTTCAGGTATCCTCTGGGGTAGGCCTCGGCCACGGCCGCGGGAAGCCTTTACATAGCCCACCTTCTTCTGATTAGGCACAATAGAAGTAGGCGTAGTGGACTCAGGAACTAAAGTAATGTCTCCGGGCGAGACAACAGCAATAATGTCTCTTTCTGGAACATTGTCAGTAACAACAGGCAAAGTGGTGGGCTGTCGATTCCTCTCTGTAGCGATAGCAGCTTCCACTGTAGCGATACCTGTCACCCAATCCATCCGATAGGCACAGGGCGACATGGTAGGTTGCTCCACCACAAACAGGTATTCTCCACACTGTGGACATCGGTCCGAATGGACGAAGATGCACGGCCAATCCTTCGCATCGATGGTAGGTCATGCCCAGTCCCTCAACATCTCCCGAGGTATACAGGACAAACCTCCCCTGCGGCTTCAATCGAACTCCAGTATCCGTGAGCAGAGTCCCAGATTGCACAGTATTCATCACGGTGCTTGCAGGGAACACTCTGGGTCCCACAACCGATTGCAATGCCGAAAAAAACATGGCCACACTCTGATCTTCTCAGCACGATCACGAGGCCTCTCTTTTCCTATGGCGCCAAACACATACACGCGTCCCACGCGGTAGCAAGTAGGGTAACTCCTCCCACTTATTCTTCCAGTCACGTAACTCCCGGGCCTTTTTCTGGCGCCCAGCGTCTATGCACTTAGAAGCAAAGTCCTGCAGTGTAACCTTTCCTTTTCCTGAAAAGATTTTTTTTCTCAAAGTCCAGCTCTCTTTTTAAACTCCCGGTAAAACACTCCATTGGGTTGCAATAATTGACGATCAACAAATCCCGGACGACGCCCCAACATGGTGCACTAACTCACGGTGGAGCTGCTTGTTTAAGCGGGTCTGTTACCTTCACTCTGCTTCCCTCTGTTTCACCGGCACCGGGTCTAGGGTTCCATTGAGTTTACTCCTGGACAACACACGCACCAACACTGGAGTACGTTTTCAATGCTTTATTAAAACAAACGACTTAGGAAGTAGCAGGAAAGAGGTAGAAAGGAAACTTGCAGAAGAAACTCAAATATTCTCTAAAAAGGGTTCTCTTGACAAAATGTCCTGGTAGAATTCAAGTACTATTTGAAATGCGCTCCCCTCGTGGGACACACTCCTTGCTCGTCTGGGTAGGCCTCTCTCACCGGTCTAGCAGCCAGCACGCAGCACGAATCAAAGTCTCTGCCACAGACTTGTTTGAGATAGATCGGACACTTTTGACACGTTTTTGGGACCAGTGATATTTATACAGTGATCAGTGCTAAAAAATGCACCGATTACTGTATAAGTGTCACTGGCAGGAAAGGGGTTAACACTAAAGGGGCGATCAAGGGGTTAAATGTGTTCCCTTGGTGTGTGTTCTAACTGTGGGGGGTGGGACTGATTTGGGGAGGAGACTGATCATTGTTAATATATACTAGGAACAACAGATCAGTCTGCTCACTCCTGACAGAACGTGGATTTGTGTGTTTACAATCCCCATTCTCGCTCTGTCAGGAGTGATCGCGGGTGCCCGGTGGACATCTCGGCCACCGGTAAACAAGCATCGGCTCCTTAGGGACGTGGCAGATGCGCGTGTGCGCCCCCTATACTTCGTAACCACTTCAGCCCCGGAAGGATTTCCCCCTTCCTGACCAGGTCATTTTTTGCTATACAGCACTGCGTCGCTTTAACTGACAATTGCCGTGCGATGATGTACCCAAACATAATTTATTCCCCACAAATAGAGCTTTGTTTTGGTGGTATTTGATCACCTCTGTGGTTTTTAGGGTGGCACAGTGGTGTAGTGGTAGCACTCTCGCCTAGCAGTAAGAAGGGTCACTGGTTCGAATCCCAACCACGACACTACCTGCCTGGAGTTTGCATGTTCTCCCTGTGCCTGCGTGGGTTTCCTCTGGGTACTCCGGTTTCCTCCCACACTCCAAAGACATGCTGGTAGGTTAATTGGATCCTGTCTAAATTGTCCCTAGTATGTATGAAGGTGAGTTAGGGACCTTAGATTGTAAGCCCCTTGAGGGTAGGGACTGATGTGAATGTACAATGTATATGTAAAGCGCTGCGTAAATTGATGGCGCTATATAAGTACCTGAAATAAATAAAAAAAGAGCAACAATTTTGAAAAAAACACAATATTTTGTAGTTTTTGCTATAATAAACATGGGCGTAGCATAAGGGGTTGCAGGGGTCACAATCGCAACCCTGCCCCTAGCTCTAGGGGGCCCCTGCAGCCTCCCTGTCATATTATCATATCCTCCACAAAATCCAGCTCTGATCTGCCCTAGGGCCCCACAGCCACGCTCCAGTACTGGGCTTCTACTTTGCCTTCCACAGTCCACACCCCTCTGTTCCCATTGGCTGGGGAGAAGCTGTGAACCATTTCCTGAATGGAGAGAAGCACGAGGTAAGAACAGCCCAAGATGGGGAAGTGTCTGTGCTGTGTGCTGGCAACATGGAATGGTAACCAAGCTCAGCGAGGCAAGAGGAGGAGAGTGCCGTCCTACGATGGGACCGATGTCACTGGTGAGGTATGACACTGCTCAGTCTCCTAGTCACCAGCTGGGATTCTCTGTACTCCCCCACCCGGGATGTCTACTTACCCCACTTCCCTGACAACTGGGGAAAAGACACACACCTCCGGGAGGTGACCTTCCCCCAACACCTGCCAACACTGACAGAGAAACCTTCAGAAATTGCTAAAACAAATCCCTTAACACCTCCTCGGGGGGCCCCTGAAGGGCTGCAGGCTTCAGATTTTCTGTCACATGGCTTTGCCCTCCCAGATCTAAGTTGCCCCCCCCCAAAGCCCCCTCCACCCTGCATGCGATCTTCACAGGGAGTATCTGCCTACTGCAACTACACTGTCATTCCGACCAGAGAATTTCACAGGTCAGAAGGGCAACATAAAAGCCAGATGTGAAGACTGATAGACTGTGTGTAAAGGAATGTGATTTCAGCCCTGTGTAGTGTTAAGGGGGGGGGAGCTGTATACAGTGCTGGGATGGGAAAGGAGCTCTGCCAAGTGACCTGCCAGGGGTCACTGTCCTCTGATTCTCCAGCAGTGATCCCTGTCCTCTGATGTAAATAAGAACTCTGGGAACTCAAAACTCTTAAGTCACTTTGAGTATCTTGGCGTGCGGTGGATGTATCTGCACACACGTTGGAAGAAGTGGGGGGTGGGGGGGCCCAGGTGAACTTTTTTCCTCAGTTCAGGCCAATATGTATTCTTCTACATATTTTTTGTAACAAAAATCGCAATAAGCATATATTGATTGTTTTTCGCAAAAGTTATAGCGTCTACAAAATAGGGGATAGGTTTATGTCATTTTTATTATTAATATTTTTTTTTTACTAGTAATGGCGGCAATCTGCGATTTTTATCATGACTGCGACATTGCGGCGACAGATCCGACACTTTTGACACTATTTTGGACCATTGACATTTATACAGCGATCAGAGCTAAAAATAGCCATTGATTACTGTATAAATGTCACTGGTAGGGAAAGGGTTAAACACTAGGGGGCGATCAAGGGGTTAACTGTGTTCACAAGGTGTCTTCTAACTGTAGGGGGTTAGGACTGCCTAGGGAAGGAGAGAGATCGGTGATAATACTTAGTATGAACACACGATCTGTCTCCTCTCCCCTGATAGAACCGGGATCTGGGTGTTTACACACCCAGATCCCGGTTCTCGCTCTGTCACGAGCGATCGCGGGTGCCTGGCTGTCATCGCGCCCGCCGGGCATGCGCATCGGCTTCAGGGACACGCGCGCCTGCTGTGACTTCTTGAAGTAGCGACGTACAGCTAGGGTGATTTGCGCAGCCATGCCAACCTGCCGCAGCATAACTGCGGCGGCTGGTTGGCTAGTGGTTAAAGCGCCCGCTGTACAGCTATGGCGATTCGCGCAGGAGTGCCATTCTGCCGACGGCAGGCAGTTGGCAAGTGGTTAATAGACTATGTGGAAAGGTAACTCAGTGAGTCCACTCTGACCACGTGTCCTCCACTGAGACAGAGTACTCTGAGACTTACCAGAGTATATGCAACCTCCACACCAAAAGACATAAACAGCCTTTGTATTAATGGATTGTCATCAGCCCTATAGCAGTTTTACTGCTACAGGGCAGCAACTGTGTGCCGGATCACATGTATATATACGTGATTCCGGACTGCTGCCTGCAGGGTGCGCATGGGCGCCACTGCTTTTTTGGTGATAATTCACAACAGAAGCTGATCTGCAGGTGCCAACTCAATGTCCTTCAGCACCTATCGATCGTCTGCAATACACAGAGAACTGAGGTATGCCCATGTAAACAAGGCATATCTCAATTCTGACAGGGGGAAGGAATGGATTCTGTGTTCCTGCAAAGCAGGGACTAGAATCCATTTCTTCTCCTAGTAAAAGCAGCATACAGTTAACACACAAACACTGGCTAGGCACACATTTTTTTTGGTCACCCTAGATGTTAACCCAATTCCAAGCTAGTGTAATTAGTACAGTGACCGTGCATATTTTTAGCACTGATCGCTGTATTAGTGTCACTGGTTCCCACAAAGTGTCAGTTAGTGTCAGAATGTCTGCCGCAATATTGCAGTCTCGCTGTAAGTCCATTATCACCACCATTACTAGTATAAAAAAGATAAAAATTCCATTATAAATACCATAGTTTGTAGACGCTATAACTTTCACATAAACCAACCAAATCAATATACGCTTATTGCAATTTATTTTAACAAAAATATGTAGCAGAATACATATTGGCCTAAAATTTATGAAGAAATTTGAATTAAAAAAAAAAATTATTGTTTGCTTTTTTTCAAAATTGTCAGTCTTTTTTTGTTGATAGCGCAAAAAAAATAAAAAACACAGTGGAGATCAAATACCACCAAAAGAAAGCTCTATTTGAAGGAAAAAAATGATAGGAAATGTATTTGGGTACAGTGTTGCACAACCACGCAATTTTCAGTTAAAATAACACAGTGCCGTATCGCAAAAAATGGCCTGGTCATGAAGGGGAGTAAATCTTCTGGAAGTCAAGTGGTTAAGCAGGTTGTTCCTCCACACTGTGGCACGTGGATCAATCACTCGCCTCCAAATTGCTCCCTCAATATTTGGCAGCAATACATCAGCATCATACATGTAAGGAAATGCAAATAACACCTCCCATAGTGTAAATCGCATTACTACAATATCGCAACCCCCCCGCAGGAGCCAATAGTTACTGGTTCCCCCCATTCCTGCACAGCCAGGCAACACGCATTTCCAATTTGCATCCTGACACAAGTAATCAGTCCATGGGCTTGTTTTTCTTATTTTATCAGGGAAAGCAACTTGAATAGGGTATAGGAATTATGGGATGCCCAACTTGACTCAAAGAGTTTATTAAACATCATTAACTACATTTATTAAAATCGGTTAAAAACACTTACATATGAATGACTTGAAAAGCGGCATGTAAAATCACATTTTCCAAATCCTCTGCAATGCACCCACATGTGTAGTAATGTCACGACGTCAAGCGTCACCGCAAGCTGGGTGGTGAGTGGTCATTGAGCTGGCTCTTTGAGTGTTGGTTTCATCTTTCAGAGGGATATTTGTTATTTATTCACTATTGAGCTCACTCTTCAGAGTTTCATTTCATCTTTCAGAAGTTTTTTTTTTCTCACTTCAGTTTTGGTACTTAGTGCTGCATTTATTCAGATATTGATGAATAGTACAGTGTATCCTATACCTTGGTGCTGGCTGCTTTAACCACTTGACCTCTGGAAGATTTACCCCCCTTCATGACCAGGCCATTTTTTGCGATACGGCACTGCGTTTCTTTAACTAACAATTGCGCGGTCATGCAACACTATACCTAAATCAAATGTATGTCTTTTTTTCCCCACAATTTTGGAAAAAAAAATTATTTTCTACTAAAAAAACATATCCAATAAAAAAATAGAAAAAAAATCAAATTTCTTCATACATTTACGCCAATATGTATTCTGCTACATATTTTTGGTAAAAAAAAAATGCCAGAAAGTGTATATTGATTGATTTGCGCAAAAGCTATGTCTACAAACTATAGGATATTTTTATAAAATTTTTAAAATAAATATATATATACACACACACGTATACAGTCAGGTCCATAAATATTGGGACATTGACACAATTCTAATCTTTTAGGCTCTTTACACCACCACAATGGATTTGAAATGAAACGAACAAGATGTGCTTTAACTGCAGACTTTCAGCTTTAATTTGAGGGTAGTTACATCCAAATCAGGTGAACGGTGTAGGAATTACAACAGTTTGTATATGCGCCGACCACCAAAAGTAATGGGACAATTGGCTGCTCAGCTGTTCCGTGGCCATGTGTGTGTTATTCCCTCATTATCCCGTTTACAAGGAGCAGATAAAAGGTCCAGAGTTCATTTTAAGTGTGCTATTTGCATTTGGAATCTGTTGCTGTCAACTCTCAATATGAGATCCAAAGAGCTGTCACTATCAGTGAAGAAAGCCATCATTAGGCTGAAAAAACAAAACAAACCCATCAGAGAGATAGCAAAAACATTAGGTGTGGCCAAATCAACTGTTTGGAACATTCTTAAAAAGAAAGAATGCACCGGTGAGCTAGCTGGGAAAGGTTTAACATTAGGGGCAATTGAAGGGTTACCTGTGTGCCTAACCAATGTTTTACTATACTGTGTTAGGTGCTTTTACTAGGGGAAGAGATGGAACATATTCCCTACTTGTTTACATAGACAGATACAGTAAGTATCATCGGTTCATCTTCCCCTAATAATGGTGTTGTAGAGAAAGATTAAGTTCACATTCTGCGAGCTGTGAATCATATTATGTTGTTCTTACTAGTAGTGCTACTTATGTGATTGATTAGTGCGGATTGCGGGAGCTTTGAAATGTTTAGCCCTGATGGGAATGTTCCATATATCAGGGGAAGATGAGCCTGATGATTCACCGGCCACCGTGGCAACCTGTAAACAAATTGTGGCACTAAATTCCTGGCGCTCATCACTAGGATTCATTCCCTTGAGAAAGTCACGTGACGCAACGCCTCAAGAGGAGTCGGTGACATCACTTCCGGTGTTTCGAAGGAGGCAGAAGCAGTGAGGAGGCGAGCTCTAGATGACTACTTATTACAGGCTATTGTACGAGATGTTTATGGATTGAAAACTGGCTACAAGGGCGTGTTCAGAGGGTGGTGATAAATGGGGAGTACTCAGAATGGTCAGGGGTGGGTAGTTCCCCAGGGTTCTGTGCTGGGACCAATCCTATTTAATTTGTTCATAAACGACCTGGAGGATGGGATAAACAGTTCAATCTCTGTATTTGCAGACGATACTAAGCTAAGCAGGGCAATAACTTCTCCGCAGGATGTGGAAATCTTGCAAAAAGACCTGAACAAATTAATGGGGTGGGCGACTACATGGCAAATGAGGTTCAATGTAGAAAAATGTAAAATAATGCATTTGGGTGGCAAAAATATGAATGCAATCTATACACTGGGGGGAGAACCTCTGGGGGAATCTAGGATGGAAAAGGACTTGGGGGTCCTAGTGGATGATAGGCTCAGCAATGGCATGCAATGCCAAGCTGCTGCTAATAAAGCAAACAGAATATTGGCATGCATTAAAAGGGGGATCAACTGCAGAGATAAAACAATAATTCTCCCGCTCTACAAGACTGTGGTCCGCCCGCACCTGGAGTATGCTGTCCAGTTCTGGGCACCAGTCCTCAGGAGGGACGTACTGGAAATGGAGCGAGTACAAAGAAGGGCAACAAAGCTAATAAAGGGTCTGGAGGATCTTAGTTATGAGGAAAGGTTGCGAGCACTGAACTTATTCTCTCTGGAGAAGAGACGCTTGAGAGGGGATATGATTTCAATTTACAAATACTGTACTGGTGACCCCACAATAGGGATAAAACTTTTTCACAGAAGAGAGTTTAATAAGACTCGTGGCCACTCATTACAATTAGAAGAAAAGAGGTTTAACCTTAAACTACGTAGAGGGTTCTTTACTGTAAGAGCGGCAAGGATGTGGAATTCCCTTCCACAGCGGGGAGCATTGATAGCTTCAAGAAACTATTAGATAATCACCTGAATGACCGCAATATACAGGGATATGTAATGTAATACTGACACATAATCACACACATAGGTTGGACTTGATGGACTTGTGTCTTTTTTCAACCTCACCTACTATGTAACTATGTTAAAATGTAAGTGGTTTATTTTACATTTAATAAAAACACATATATTCAAGCTATATTGCGCTATGATGTTCTCTTGTGTTCTGAGCAATCCCTAAGGAGCAGGTCCCATTGTATGATACGAGGACTGCAGGTGATCTGGGATACAGTTCATGGTTTCTTATAATCCTTAAAGACCTTTATACCTAAGGCGTGACTTGACCTGCGGGGTCTCCCCCTGAGGTGAGCAGGCAATTCACCTAGAAGTGGCGGTGGTGGTGAACATATCACTGGATTTTGGCTGCTTGACACATACTGGAACCAGTTTTTTTTCACAAAGTGGATCCTTGTCTAACTTATTAGAATCTGTTTGGGACTTTTTCACATTTATTTGTCTAATAGTGTTATGCAATATTTTTATTGTGTCTGTGAGTTTTATACTTTATCACATTAATTGTATTTAGTTATTTATGAACACTAGGCAATATAGTGATTGATGCTAATTAGCAGTGTTTCTGAATATTTTTTTGCACAGGTAAACTTTCCAAGGTTGAATTAGCGCACCATTTTTTGACTTTACACTTCAATTGGGTGTTTTGAATTCAATGCTACATACCTCCTACATCAAAACATGGTAAAGAGGGAAACCTGAAGAGGAAAAAGGTGAGGTTACATGCACTAAACAATAGCATCATAGAATACATATTGCATATAAGATATCAAAGGAAAAAACTTAACCAAGCAAAAACAATAAAGTTACTACATAAGTGCCACATAGGGCTGCCACTTTTTCTTCAAGCCAAACCTGAACACTTTAGAGGTGCAGGGCAATTCTTTTTTTCTCATAGTATACATTGTAGTATTATAAAAGACCTGGGACACCTTTGGGTGGCCCAAGGATAGTAGTAATGCAGCGCGTGTAGTGCGCAGTGGCGAACAGTGCCTGTGGCCAAATTGCTTTTGCTGACATCATTGCCCCGCCCCCCAGGTATGCTGAACCTCCCCCCAGATAGCTGCTCACAGCTCTTGGATGGCAACAGATTTTATGTGACTATCTTGGTTACTTGAAGAGCCACAGTCCTGTCTGAATAATGTGTGCGGCTTTCAGGCGGACTGAAACCTGGACACATGATTTAAAACCGGGTGAATCCTGGACAGGGGCAACCCTAGCACCACAGAAGATTTTAAGAGTTGACAAGCAAATAGGAATTTCAATATTGCATAAAGACATATGTGAACTACAAAGCTAGTAATCAAAATATCCACCATAGTGTGATACCAAGACCTCATACTATGCCTAATATTACTTGTTTGTGAAACTTTTTGATAAAAATGTATTGAAATAGAAAAATAAAATAGAATAAAGAGAGCTAACACTACAGGATCTGTTTACAAAAAATGCACTGTCCAAATGTTTCAAACATTTGTACAGCCATCACAAAGACCTGTGTAAATATTCTGAAAAATATAAATATAGCGCTCGCAAACATAATAAGTAAATGTGAAAAAATAGTCCAAAAACAAGTAACTCAAGGTGCTCCAATCCAAAGTCAACAGAAGAAAGGTGCTTGAGAAGATTCAGGTGCACAACACCCCTTTGTGTGTCCCCACTCACCAGATCCACATGACCCCCAGCTTTTCAGTCTGGTGGGTCAATTAAGGCTTGGTATGGATGTCTTTGAGATAGTGTGTAGGAAGTCAGGTCAGCAGATCCAGGGTTCCTTGGTGAAGAGTTTAAACCAGATAGACACGCACCCAAAAGTAAAACATGAAACTAATAGTGAAGTACCATCAAAAACTGGTTTATTTAAACAAAAGATGGGTACTTACAAAAATGGGATTAAAGCACGCATTGAGCATGGAGCAGATCGTGTGAAACCGTTGTTTGTAATGTTCGTTCCAAATATGCGTTCCAAACGACCGGAACTGATGTCAGTGTTCCCGGAAACAGCGTCAGCGTTTCACCCTCCCACAGGGCATCATCACGGATTGGGACTGTATTGGACAGGTGATGAGCAGTGCCTGTTTTTCTCCACACATACCGCTTAGAATTAAGGCCAAAAAGTTCTATCTTGGTCTCATCAGACCAGAGAATCTTATTTCTCACCATCTTGGAGTCCTTCAGGTGTTTTTTTAGCAAACTCCATGCGGGCTTTCATGTGTCTTGCACTGAGGAGAGGCTTCCGTCTGGCCACTCTGCCATAAAGCCCCGACTGGTGGAGGGCTGCAGTGATGGTTGACTTTCTACAACTTTCTCCCATCTCCTGACTGCATCTCTGGAGCTCAGCCACAGTGATCTTTGGGTTCTTCTTTACCTCTCTCACCAAGGCTCTACTCCCCCAATAGCTCAGTTTGTCCGGACGGCCAGCTCTAGGAAGGGTTCTGGTCATCCCAAATGTCTTCCATTTAAGGATTATGGAGGCCACTGTGCTCTTAGGAACCTTAAGTGCAGCAGAATTGTTTTTGTAACCTTGGCCAGATCTGTGCCTTGCCACAATTCTGTCTCTGAGCTCTTCAGGCAGTTCCTTTGACATCATGATTCTCATTTGCTCTGACATGCACTGCGAGCTGTAAGGTCTTATATAGACAGGTGTGTGGCTTTCCTAACCAAGTCCAATCAGTATAATCAAACACAGCTGGACTCAAATGAAGGTGTAGAACCATCTCAAGGATGATCAGAAGAAATGGACACCACCTGAGTTAAATATATGAGTGTCACAGCAAAGGGTCTGAATACTTAGGACCATGTGATATTTCAGTTTTTCTTTTTTAATCTGCAAAAATGTCAACAATTCTGTGTTTTTCTGTCAATATGTGGTGCTGTGTGTACATTAATGAGGAAAAAAATGAACTTAAATGGTTTTAGCAAATGGCTGCAATAAAACAAAGAGTGAAAAAATTAAGGGGGTCTGAATACTTTCCGTCCCCACCGCATATATTTCTTTATGTGTAAATGTTCACCAGCACACGCCAGCAGGGCCCCTTTGTCAGGCATGTGATCACACACATCACATGCCTAACGAAGGGGCCCTACGCAGCTCTGAAACGTTGCACTTTTCTAATGTGATCTTTCTTCAATAAAAGAACCGTTCTCACTTATTTGAAGATCCATGGTGCACTGGCGAATATTTACATTGTCATGCACGCTCCAGTTTCCAGCTGGTGGTCGCTGCAGCACCCTGTACCTGTGAGAGCTCATTCCAGGAATGTGTGCAATAGGAATATGGACAGCCATCACAAATAATTCCCGTAATTTGCCTAATATGCTTATTTCCTATGATTGTTCGCTATATCTAGTGGCCACAATGCAATATTTTCCTGATATTTCAAGAAAATACTGCATTATGGCCATTAGATGGAGCTGACAATCATAGAAAATAAATTATTAGGCAAATTAGGGTGATCATTCTTGACGCCTACACAAATACTTGAGACATTTGCACCTTGAAGAAGAATTTCATTAAACAATTGCAAACTACATAGCAATGAGCAGCTATTGAGAAAATAAGCACTTTAATCACACATAGAGAACACATAACAGAGTAAAGAATGCAGGTGTAAAGTCTATTCAATGTTATAAATTATATATATAAGGCTCAATTTACAAAGTTGGCACACCAGAACAAATATCCTTACTGTGTGGTCTAGTATGGTACTTAGTGCATTAGACTGGATTCCCACTATGGCGCTACAATACCATAAATTTGAATGGCACCCCAACACACTAATGCAATGCACCTGTGCTTCATGGTGATAAAAAACACACAGCAACCTGTGTGTTGCATTTCCATAAAAGAGTGGCTGAGGTGGCCTAACATAATGCTTATAAAGAGCAAGATGCATGTATGTGGACTGGAGGAGAGCCACCAGTACTGACACCGATCATCAGCAGCTGAGGCATTGAGAATAAGCTACTCCAACTTGGACAGTACCACTACTTATCTGCTGTTGGGATACTGTTCTCATGACCCCAAGTCTGATTCCCTTGCCTGCTCCATCAGTCTTCTACACCAGTGGTTCTCAACCTTATTCCTTCAAAAACTTCTGTGCCTCAACCATAAACATTTTACTTTACACAATACAATAAATAATAAAAGTATGAACATACAAAACATGCATTGAAACTTTGGAAAGCTAGGGTTGTGGCTGGGTCTGTGGAGATGCAGCAGACTTGGTGGCCCTGTAGGGGATGAGGTTCTTGGAGGGAGCTGGAGACAACTGTTGGGGGTAGAGGCTCCAGAGAGGGCTGGAGTCTCTTCAAGAGGCTGGGGGTTTTGTAAGGACCATGTGAGAGACTGGAGCACACTGTGGGGCTGCAGAGTACTGTAGGACACTGTTAGGAGTTCGGGGGGGGGGGGGGGGGCTGTATGCTCAGGAGCAAGGTAGGGGCTTGCCAGGACTGGTGACAGGGTCTCATTTGGTACATTTTTAGAAAGTTGTAATAAAACAAGCTTAAATGGTGCCATCAATTTACTTATAAAATACTATAAAGTACATAAACTGGACAGTGGGATGATGTGGAGCCACAGGAAATATTGTCTGGCGACACCAAGAACAACAAGGACATTAGTTAATTATCTGAACGAAGGTAAATATTTGGCCTCAGACATACTGTAACTCTCTGAAATATCATGCTTTAATTTCTAAATGAGTAATGTCCATTTTCCATTTAATTCTAATTATACTGTTCACAATTCTGTGGTAATTGTAACGGAAATTTTAGGACAATACTGAGTGGGAAATGATGGTCTTAATTCTTAACAACTACAGGAAAATACAGAAATGAAATCCTTGAGTTTATTTCTGTATTATTTCAAGTCATAAAATCATTCTTCAACTCATCTAGTGTAATTACTAGTAATCAACTTGAAAGCTGAAATCAGTCTGGAAGTAGCAGATAATAGAAAGGGTACGGTAAGGGTATGGTAAGGTTAAAGGATATGGTGTCTTCGCAGCGGCTTGGGCCTCTCCTGAGCCTGGAAAAAGCTGCACAGAACATTCCTCGAAGAAGCCAGAAAACCTGATGTGTTTGAGAACACTGTGAGCATAAATACAGTATATACATATTCTCCTGTGGGCTAGTCCTCTCCTACTTAACTGAAAAAAGAAATAAAGTATTTCTAAATCACAAACTTTTTACAATTTTATTTTGGATAGAGGAGAGAATTGTGATTGCCACTGATTTCCTTGTCCCGTGCTGAAACTGCTCTGCTGCTTAGTGAACACAGGAACTCGCTAGCTTGCCATGGGTACCATTCAGAGAAAACTTTGCATTTTATCAATGAATGCAAAGTGCTCTCTGATTGGCCGAGGTGGAGAGGTGGGGCGATGACATCACGATTTACATCCTGTGTGACCTGCTTTTTTCACTATGCAACAGAGGCAGGACCCGGGAACTAGTGATCACTGGATTAGAGGCACCTACCACAGTAATATCGTGCTTCCACAGGGATCGGCCAGGTATGAATCATGCATAGTTACCCTGGTCTAAGCTGGATCAATCAAAATAACTATGCAAACATATCTATACCTGGAATTCAGTTAGCTGATGATCACCCTCTACCCTTTGCCTTTTCCATTCCCTCTTCTCCCCCCCCCCCCAATCCTTCCACTCCTTTCTTCTCCCACACCATTCCTTTCCTATCGGCTGTCCCTTTCCTTCCCTCCCTTTTCCATGGTGTTATATTTTTCTAAGGGTATCTTCTGTACTAAGATTACATAGTTGGTATGGTTGAAAAAAGACACCAGTATATCCAGTTCTACCTGTGGTGTGAGTGGGTATGTGTTTATTTCAATAGTACATTGTATACCCCTGCATGTTGTGATCGTTAAGGTGCCCATCTAATAGTTTTTTTTAAACTATCGACGCTCCCTGCTGATACCCTGCTTGCAGAAGAGAATTCCACATCCTTACTGCTCTGACAGTAAAGAACCCTCTACGCAGTTCAAGGTTAAACTGCTTCTCTTCCAATTTCAGTGAATGGCCACGTGTCTCTTTACATTCCCTTTCACTGAAAAGTTTTTTTCCCTATGCTTGGGTCACCAGTAAGGTATTTGTACATCCCCCTCAAGCGTCTCCTCTTCAGAGAGAATAAGTTCAATGCCTGTAGTCTTTCCCCATAGCTGAGATCCTCTAACCCCTTTATTAGCTTTGTTGCCCTTCTCTAGACTCTCTCCAGTACCAGCACATCCTTCTTGAGGACCTGTGCCCAGAACTGGATGGCATACTCAAGATGCGGCTGGACTAGAGTCTTGAAGAGTGGAAGAATTATCATTTTATCTCTGGAGTGAATCCCCTTTATAATGAATGCAAATATTCTGTTGGCTTTGCTTGTAGCAGCTTGACATTGCAAGCTATTGCTGAGCCTGTCATCTACTAGGACCCCCAGATCCTTTTCCATCCTGGATTCCCCCACAGGTTCTCCCCTTAGCGAGTAACTTGCATTCGTATTTTTAGCACCCAAAAGGTTTCCACATCCTGCACAGAAGTTATTGCCCTGCTTAACTTTATATCATCCACAGATATTAAGATTGCGCTATTCATCCCATCCTCTATATAATTTACGAATAAATTAAACAGAATTGGTCCCAGGACAGATCCTTGGGGGACCCCACTTACCACACCGGACCATTCACTATTTATCACCACCCTTTGGACCCGTCCTTGTAGCTATTTGTTAATCTAGGTACTCATCCAATGGTCCATCATAGAAAAAACATATGCGAGAATCAGGGGAGCTGCACACCCCAAAAAAAACTGAAAACATGGAAAGATTCTCCATGAGGCTTTGTAGCAGCAATAGACAAATGTCTATTGTAAAAAAGTTCATTATTTTATTTTGTAAAAAAGATTCAATTGTACAAAAAATATATATATATTTTTTTTAAATATGAGCTCTGGTCAATACACATAAGGCGGGATAGCCAAAATTGATGGTGACATTATACATCATAGGAACAATGTGTTTACAAGTTACGTTACACCATGGGATGCATGAGAATACCCCGATGCATTTCGACCCCTACATTCATGGTCTTCAGAGGGGTTTTTAGCATTCTAGAAGATACATCAAAGAAAGGTTTTTACCATTTTTGCACTTAGACATTTACAGTGAGAGTAGAAGACTACTTCATTTATATTATCATGTATAAAACATACATTGCTTTGTATCTATGATGGTATATTTACCTATCAAGTAGTGGACCTCACATAACCAGAGACTTAAAAACGGTTGTTTTCAAATGATCCAGGACCTCCACATACCTCCTCTGTGTCCACTCAAGTGAGCCCCCAATCTGCAGGGCTTGCAAGGAGCTACATGTTATGGGCGGAGGGTGGGAGCACCTGCAATTTATAATTTGTAATTTAGGTGATCAGCAGATATCATTTTTAAAGTGCTAATGGTGGCTCCTGGCTATAAGTCTCACTGAGTGTAATGAGTCAACCAATTAGAGTGACTCTCTATTGTAGTGTGTTTAGTATTTAATAAAGTGCTCAATATATATTTATTTTAAAAGGAGAAAACTGTTTAAGTATACCCCTGTGGTGAATGATAGGCCTTTGAAATCAGATAATATATTATACTATCATCATTGAGGTGATGATGTGTAGGAATAAAGTGTGTAAACTATAATGAAAATTATGTTTGAATTGTGGGAATGGCAGAACAAAGAGGGAATATGTGCATTTGCTGGAAAGTGGGGTGCTTGAAGGTGAAGTGCAGTGTATGTGTGGAAAAGGTGATAAAACATAAACAAACAAAAAGTGAAACTAATTATGAATAGTTTACATAGGTAATGTGTGCCAGTGGTAATGCTGCAGTGGGTGAAAAAAACTGTGCAAGTGTAAATAAATATAATTTTACCTTTAGTCTTAAGGGTGTAGTGTAAGATGCCGAACCTAGCACAGGTATAGGCGCTTATATACAAGGTTCAAGCTGGAATACTAGGAGGCCAATCTATATAGAAAGATTAGTGTTAAGTATAAGTAATAATTGGTATGATATTCGTTCAGCTAGTGCATCAAAAATAGCACTTACCTGTCTGCCTTCCTCTCATGGTATGAGCACTGTTAATCCTCCAGGGATCACCTGAAGATCCACTGGGAGGAAGTGCCGCCGGCACAGTGTGGGCTTCCCCAGTGGCCAAAGGCTTAACTGCGGGGACACATTAAGGAAGAATCGTGATGAACACGTCTCCCCACCGTGCCGAGAAGCCGTGCGAAGACAGGGGCAAACCACTTTGTACAGTCCAAGGACAACTTTCCTGGATATTGGTAATTGAGTTTATTATAAATTCTACATTCATTTTCCCCATGAAGCCTAGCTAGTTTTTCCTGATGTGTAACCTTTAAGAAAGGGTGCATAGGAGATGGACTCATTTAGGCCCAGAAAAACGGTAGCCTGGAGTCCAAATATCCATCTTTGTTCGTGTTGAAGTAATGTTTTATTCCAATCACCGCCTCGATCTGGGATATTAATCTGATCTAGGACAGTGAAGGAAACTTTGGGCATACTATAGTTATCAGAAAAAAGGAAGGTTGAAACTGCGCATAGGTGAAAAATATGTAAACAAAAGATTATACAAAGCTGCGAGTTCCTGTATATAATACAAACACAAAGTAAACAATTGGAAAAAAATGAAACCGCGCTAGTGAAAAAACTAGTGTCCATACAAATAACATCTGTCCATCATTTGAGTGAAAAACCAAGTAAGGTGTATATGGAACAAATATATTGTACAAATCACCAAACATATGAATTAAAACATTAAGTGAACAAACAAAAGTGCATATTCCATGTGCAATAGTGAAAAATGCGAATTAAAATTAAATATAAGTCCATATAAATATAATAGGATGAATCACCCAGGTGTTCATTGAAATGTGGTTAAAGTCCTGATGAGTAGGGATAAAGTGTTTGATCCGCCACCACCAATGAAGATACTGGCCGCTTACCAGAGACCCATGACCCACCACTACAGAGGATCTGGGTAAGCTGTTAAAACTGATTGCTCCGGACCACCATCAAAGAACCAAATAGTAGCACTGCGATGGAACATCAGGGGCCTCGGTATCAGATCGATTAATTTCACAGTGGCGGAACGTCAAACTCTCAGCAACGTGGTTAACCATAAACAGAAAAGAGAGCTCCAATAGTGTAAAATCATAAGGTTTATAAGGCAAGAAATGTTAAACACTCACATGTAAATTCAGAATGTTGAACGACTAAAGAGAGGTCTGGAGCACCGGCCGGATGCCCGCAGACAGGTGCCCCTGGAAGACGTAATTTTGTTACGAAACGCCGCGTAGGGCGGAGCGGAGCGACGTGTTCACGTCACCCCCCATCGCTGTTGTGTACCAGCAGGACGGGTTGTCTGCGGGCATCCGGCCGGTGCTCCAGACTTCTCTTTAGTCGTTCAACATTCTGAATTTACATGTGAGTGTTTAACATTTCTTGCCTAATAAACCTTATGATTTTACACTATCGGAGCTCTCTTTTCCATTTATGGTTAACCACGTTGCTTAGAGTTTGACGTTCCGCCACTGTGAAATCAATCCATCTGATACCGAGGCCCCTGATGTTCCATCACAGTGCTACTATTTGGTTCTTTGATGGTGGTCCGGAGCAATCAGTTTTAACAGCTTACCAAGACCCTCTGTAGTGGGGGGTCATGGGTCTCTGGTAAGCGGCCAGTATCTTCATTGGTGGTGGTGGATCAAACACTTTATCCCTACTCATCAGGACTTTAACCACATTTCAATTAACACCTGGGTTATTCATACTATAGCAATGCTGTAGGACTACGTGTCTGCCTAGGGGGAGATACCTATTTCCGATTTCCATACTATAGACATGTTTCAAGGTTCTACACCAAAGTTTCTGCTTGGTTTTGCCTATATAGAAGGCCCCGCATTCACATACCATCATATAGACAACACCACGCATTTGACAGTTGGCAAAATGCTTAGGATTGAAAGTTTGGCCATTTGGGAGAAGAAAGGCTTTTTTCTTTTCTAATTAGGGGGCAGTAGGCACAATGCCCATATGGGTAGGTGCTGTAAAGGGAACAGTGTTGTTTGTTAGGCTTTTACTAATATTCACTTTTGACTAGCTTATCTTTTAAAGAAAGAGCTTGTCTAAAGGTAATTGAAGGAATGTCAGTTAAAAACTGCTGGACTTTGTTATCGTCTGTAAGTATGGACCAGTGCTTCTGGATGATTTCTCTAATTTATCCATGTTGTTGAGAAAAACACATGATTATGCGCATAGAGTCAGCATTCTTGTTGCCCTTTAATTTTTGTTTGAACAGGAGATCTTCCCGTGGTTGTTGGACCGTCCTATTGTAGGCTTTGCTCAAGCAGCAACAACTATAGCCTTGTTCAAGCAGCCTGTTTCGAAGTTTTCCAGCTTCTGATTTGAATGAAACTTCATTGGAACAATTTCTTCGCAAGCGAAGGTATTGTCCATAAGTAATTGATTTTTTGAGGAGAATTGGATGAAAGCTATCTGCATGTAACACTGTATTTTCAGCAGTGCTTTTCTGTACAGGGTACTATTCAGATTTCCTGTCTGATTCCGATCTATTTGAAAATCCAAAAATGTGGCCGACTTAACGTCATGTGTCATAGTAAATTTTAGGTTGTAGTCGTTAACATTAAATCGGTGAAAAAACTCAAAAAGGGTCTCTTCGGAACCTTCCCATATGATGAAGATGTCGTCGATGTACTTAAGCCATGTGGAAATATGGCCCAGGTACTCAACAAGATCCTCACCACTGAAAAGGGACCACTCCCACTCCCAGATTGGCGTAGGATGGGGCACAGCATGTCCCCATCACTACACCTTGTACCTGGAGGTAGTGGGAGCCGTCAAAAGAAAAGTAATTGTGATTTAAATGTAGTCCAATCCATTCAAGATAAAGTCATTAAGGGCCCTATCATATCTGGAACCTTGTTGTAATACCTTCCGTACAGCTAATAATCCTTTCCCATGTGGGATTGAGCTATTGTCATGGTTATGCAATAGAGTCAGCTTACCTGTCTCCATGTGTTCATCTCTAGAGACCAGCTGACTCTCACCTGGCTGCTTTTATAATCTCTCCTCTAGCATGGCTCCACCCCAGCTCCTATCAGAGAACTCTATATTAACCTCTGCACTGCAGGCCAGCCCTGCTGATCAACCTTTGTGTGTTTTGGCTTCCTGTTTCCTGCCTGCTGTGTGCACCACGTTTGTTTCTGTTACCGACCTTGGCGTGTTCTCAACTATTCCTGTCTGCTCGTGTCCCTGACCTTTGGCGTGTCCCCGACTATCCCTGTTTGCCTGTGACCCTGAACCTTGGCGTTAACTCTGTTGTCCTTGTCTGCTTGTGGTCCCGACCTTGGCTTATTCCCTTACTATCCCTATCCTACTGTTGCCTACTGTGGGTGTGAGCTGGGGGACAATGGGGGTCGTGACCTGGAGCCAGTTGTATCGCAGTCCATCCTCACAACTAGAGGCTCTGGTGAACACCTGCTGGCTCTTAGACTCCGCGCCCCAGGGAATCTTATGCTCTAACCCCAGTGGGATCCGTGTTGGTGTTCCAGCGGCCCTGCCTTCCTTACTACCCTGACTCCCATCCGCAGCAGTCAGCCGTAGGGTCCACTACCTTGCGGTGCACTCCTAATCCCATCTGTCACCTAGCCTCAAGGTGACCTGACAGCTATATAGGGTCCCAACATCAATAGTGACCAATATGGAATCTTCAGATAATGTTAATAGTATGCAAAAAAATGGATTGCATCCTTGGTAGGGCTACCACATATGGTTGCAAGTATGAGTCAATAACCCTGCTCAGGATTTCAGAGATACCCCTATTACCCGAAACAATCGGTCGTCCTGTAGGACAAATGTGATTTTTGTGAATTTTGGGCAAACTATAAAAAGTGGGTATTTTGGGGTGCTTTGTTCTAATAAACTCATATAGATCTTTGTTGATTGTCCCATTTCTATGGGCATTGTCAACAAGACTATAAAATTGTTAGTTGACAATAAAATGTGTCTATGTGCCTAGAAGGGATAATTTTGTACCAGTGCTTGTTGTCTAAGATTTCCTGACACATTTGTTTGTATGCGGAGTTGTCCATTAGGACATTAGGACAACGTTACCACCGGAGTTGTCCATTAGGACAACGTTACCACCTTTATCTGAATGGCCATCATTCAGTCTGGAAGACAAGCAGTACTGGACGTTTCGAGTGGTCTGCAGGGGACAGTGCAGGCGAGGAGGAAATGTAAACTGATGTGTCAGAATTCAAAGTACAAAGAGTTTACAGCGAGAGCTCATCGCTCCTCCCTAACTCTCCCGGTGAAGTCTTTTGCTTCCATAAACGGACTCCCATTGGGAAAGCCAGGACATTGACTCTCCAAACAAACGCTCAGATGCTGGAACAAGAATCAGAGTCAAATGTAAAGGAGGAACGGAGCGTCATCGGTTGGACTTCCTGAAGAACTATACGTATCTAACACATGATGCTATGGAACATCTGATTAAGATGTCTTGGTACCGGAGGGCCCCTTCCCCCAACTGATTGCATATCGATCCTGGACCTGTGTTCCCCGGGAGCTTATGGTCTGATACTTCCTAGAAAGGCCCTGGCTGGGTTTAAGCTGCAAGCTCTCTCTTGCTTGCCTCTGGTAAGCGCGCATTTGTTTTGGTGTTTCAATATCACTGGTGATGGAAGATTGCACTTCTGTACTCTGAACCCAGCTTATGGCATATTGTTTGGACTTCATTGTTTGGATTTTTTTTTTTGTTAACCCTTCTTTTTCCTTGAATATCACCATATTTTTTGTGCACTTATCACTATTATCACTATTTATGTGACAATCACACTTTGGATTATCATTTTTTAGCGCAGCTATTGTTTACCTACTTACCAATTCATTATTGCATAGTGATTCTAGGGCTTGATTTTCATCTACAGACAGATTTTTTTGAATATTCTTATTGTGAGGTAATTTAGCAATATCTTTAAGAGTTTGTTTTAGAAAAGTGGCCACACTGGGATTAGTATTTAATGGGGGAAATTTTGTAGAAGGTTTTTTAAATAGGGTAATTGGATTTTGGGTGCATTTATTTACCTCGTCAAACTGCTTGTCTAAATCTAATTGATCGATTAGGTCGTCTGAGTTGCTCTCCTGAAAGAGGAGGGCTAGGTCACATAAGGCCTTGAATTCTCTCATGCTGTATTTTGACCAGTCTGTGGCATCTATGTCTTTATTGCTTGTTTTGTATTGGCATTTTAATATCAGTTTGCGAGCGAAAAGATGAAGGTCGGTCGCAAGTTCAAAGATGTCAAAATTGTGTTGAGGACAGAAGCTCAAACCCTATGATAGTAGCTGGGTTTCTGCTTGGGTTATAGTGTGTGAAGACAGGTTGATGACATTTAGTGGTTGTATTAAGTCCGAGTTACATACGGTTCCATCCCCTTTCTTCCCTTGTTGATCTGAGGGGAGTCTGCTTCCCGTGTGAAGTTTAAAGTTTTCTGAGTTACTATACATTCAATAGGATTGGATGCTCTAGTGGAGACAATGGTAGCGTCCGAGAGTGATGAATCAGATTCTCCAATTGCTGCATTTGAGGACTGACCAACTCTCAATGAAGAGGAAAGGTATTCATTGGCGTTCGCTTGATGTACATAGTCATAATTGGTGTCTACGGTACGTTTTTTGTTATCTTTTTCAAAGGAGCCTCTATTGTGCCTACTTCTTTTTTTATTTAAAATTTATTCGATGGAGGGTATGATGGTCCATGTCGAGAGACCTCAGAAAACCTCAAGGTTTTTTTATTGAATATAGATAGTCAGTCTTTTTTATTGTAGTGTTTTTTTAATAATCTCAGTGTTGGTTTGGTAGAACTGGAGCTAGAACTAGCAAAAAAAAAAGATTTTTTATGTTAATGTATTTATTGCAGTACTTACATTGCACTAAAAGCATCTCCATTTATATTTCATGTGCCATAAGCAGCATCATTTCTTAAAGAGATCTCTTTTGAATATTTTGCATTTGTTGAATCCTATAGTTTTCTAAATTAATTCATTTGATCTGGGTATTTAATCAATCCTTCTTCAAACCTTCCCCATCTCTATGACTAAACTCGGAAGTGTGAAAAATGTCAGCGAGGGGCATTCTTCTAGTGGGAGGAACTGTGTTGCTTTTATGGCTAGATAAAATTTGTCTGAGCTGAGTGTCACAATTGGGATGTTGGCTTCTCCTTTTCTTTCAGTAAATCTTTACAGAATGAGGATAGGCTCCTTAGGCTTCATGTACACTGCTGCTGGTAAATGAAAGTTTAGGAGCAGTTGGGCATTTCTTCCAGCTGCCCCTGAACTCTCCTCTATGTTATCTTATCAGTACATGTACACAGGGTCGTTTATAGTAATTTCTAGGCAGTTGAGTTTAGAAGCATTTTTTGGACAGCTAAAAAATGCATTCAGGACGGATGTTTAGAGGCATTTGAAACGCCAAACGCCTGTAACAGCTTGTAAACGAGTGTAAACGCGGTAAGTCGCATTTAGCCATGTTTCTTTTACAGGTGTTTTTAATTTTTGATTATTTGAAAAAAAAAACAGATGTTTTTAAACGTTGTTTACTATCTGTCAAGTTAAATTGTTAAGGAGAGGTTGTAAAACGTCCTGTGTACATTAAGCCTAAGACCAGCACCTCACTGGTTGTACAGTGGAAGAGTATTGAAGTGGTGACTCCTGCATGACTCACTGACAGAAGTGGAGACTCAGGCCGGTGGTGTTACATGACCATGGCGTCACATGACCTTGGCTTCAAGTAAGTAAAGAAAAGCATTTCAATTTTTTTTTGTTTTGTTTTGCTTGTTTACTAAATCCATTAGTTAGAGGGGTGGGAGGATGTATTTATCTAACCATGTTGAATGACTTTGTTACGTACTTGGTGGGTGAGCCTGACGTGTAGAGGAAGGCCTCTCATACAGCTCCGGCTCGAGAGCCCCTGATAGTGGGACAGCAGGCTCAAGAGCACGGCGGGGTAAGAGTGCCTACGATCAGTCCAGAAGTCTGTATCAGCAGTAGCCACAAACTAACAACAGGAAGCCGGACACACAGCAGGTAGCAGGCAGGCGAGGTGGCTGATGGCTGGCGGACTTGGTAGGAGATAGGCAGAGATGCACCACAGGAAGCAGGGGCTAGAAGCAGGCTGGACGGCCGGAAGCAGGATCAGACAAGCCGGGTAGACAGCAGACAGGCAGATCAGGCAGAAGCGGCAGGCAGAAGCGTAGTCGGGTCACAGGCAGGTTCTGGCAACAGACGGGCAGATCAGGCATAGACAGCAGGCAGAGGCGTAGTCGGGTCACAGGCAGGTTCGGCAACAGATGCTAGGTAACAGGAACTGGAGACAGAGATCAGTCCATGGGAAGCCAGGGGTCAGGGCAGGAAGCAGGCACCGGTAGTCGGGAACAAGCCGGATCGGTAGCAGAAGTCAAACAAACAGGAATCAGGATTCAGGTTACGCTGTAGACCAAGCAGCAACCAGCCAGCATTGAAGCTCCATTTAAATAGGCCAACTGGCGCCAGTTCTGGTGACAGGTGTGCGCACGCCAACGCGTGGTTGCGGTCACGCACGCGCGTCTGCAGAAGCACCCATGGTAGTTCTGGTCATTCTTGCTTGGTGATTGCGCACAGGTGTGCGCCTGGAAGCAACAGCTGTACTTTGCAGACGTCTTCCCTGACAGACTTGGAATAAGGCATTTCAAAAGCATAGGCATTTCACAGAACCTAAAATTAGAACTAAATAAATGTATACACTGCCAATATAGAGGTTATACACAGCTAAGTTGTAACTAAACTCCTTAATCTAAGAGTCACTAAAGTCAAAAACTTTGGCCATGTGTGTATCTGTCTCAGCCAAACTACTTTGACTCTTCTAGGTGTTTAAACATACCTAAACAAAAGAAAGTGACTGTGACATAATGAGGAATGAGTGCCTATATATAAAGAGCCTTGGTGTCCCATCTCTGCACAACTGGAAGTACTCCACACTGTGCCTGCATTTTAGGATATACAGAATATATTTTAAAAACAAACTGCAGTATGGAGCCTCTGATATCCTCCAGTGTGTTCTTAGCATACTGTAACTTTGTGAAAAAACGCTGTCAGGTGACTTTAAACTGGTCCTGTTTGTCTCTTCCTGACACACTTTTCTTTTCCCCCCATTACCCTAGGTTCACATGTCCCAGTTTTGCACAGGCCACGTTTGCATGGGCACTGCAGCCCATTCAGTGTCCTTGTATTACCCTTGTGCTTCTTATTTCTGTGCTTCATATGGAAACTAATTAACCAGAGGTCACTGTTTCCTAAGTTGCCCCGTATTTCCACATCCGCGATCCTGTCTGTGTTGTTTGTTATCAGTAGATTTAGTAATGTGTTATTTCTTGTTTGGTGCATTCATCAACTGACCCATGAAATTATCCTGCAAGATATTTAGGAAATGGCCAGTTGTGGCGTGGCCCAATTGAATTGAATGGGCAATTTTGATAGTCAAATCGACATACCATGTTACATTTTTGGTGAACAGCCTCTTCCAGCTGTATTTTAGACCTCAGCTGGGTGGCCATGGGGCAGTAAAACTGGGGCTCAGCCAACTGTTCTTACTTCCCCCAACCACCCACGTGAAAGAGGCCTTAAAGGGAGTAAAATTATCTGTCTGCAAGCACTGACCCTTTAACCACTAGTCAACAATGCCATAGCCGAATGATGGCTACAGCGCAGTCATCCAGTTCTGGGAGGGCGTCTATTGACATCTTCCCAGAACCACGGCCCCCAGCACCCACTGCGGCACGCTCTGTGATCGCTATTTCTTTCGGACACAACTGATCACAGATCGGGGTATTGGGAAAATCACATCGGCCCTTTACCACGTGATCAGCTGTCTCCAATCACAGCTGATCACAATTTAAACACACTTGCCGATTATCTGCATTCCTTTCCCCACGTGCTATCACAGCCTGAGGAGAGGAGAACCAGTAACAGGCAAGTGTGAAAGGGAACATCTACAGCCGTGGCCAAAAGTTTTGAGAATGATACAAATATACATTTTCACAAAGTCTGCTGCCTCAGTTTTTATAATGGCAATTTGCATATATGACAGAATGTTATGAAGAATGATCAGATGCATACGAGAAAAAGGCTTTAGGGCGCCCAAGTCCAGCAATGCATAGCATACTAGCTCATTATGAATTACGTAGCTGAGATCGGAGCCCACGCAGTGGTCCTCATTCACCGCTAACATCTCTCCGGGCGGTTACTTCCGGGTATGCCGTCACTCCCGCACATGCCGGTACAACTACGTGCCATTGCTTCAGTTTGCTTAAGTGCGCATGTGCCAATGACGTCGGCACATGCAAATACAGGGATATGGGATATCTCCTGAACCGTGCAGGTTTAGGAGATATCCAGTGTAGCTACAGGTAAGACTAATTATAGGCTTGCCTGTAGTATAAAGTGGTTGTAAAGGGTTTGCAACCATTTTAATGCCTTATCTGCTCTAGTGGTGGACTGTTTGGGTCTGTCATAGGATTATGTGGAATGATGAAGGGATTTATGTTTATGCGAGACCTGCCCTCTATGGGTAGGACTATCTGTGTTTGAGGAATTTGTTATACTTGAAGATGACTGCAGTATTGGAGGGCTTTGTGTGCTTGGCTGTAGCTATGTTTGCGTGTGCTGTTGCAATATTGGCGACTATATTGCCATTAAATCATTCCTTATTCCTTTTTGACAGTGGTCCATATTTGATGGTATCATATCTTATGACTGCATTCACTCCCTGCCCCCCCCTGCATGAGTATTTAACTATAGCGGAGTTTTGTAAGTATAGTGGAGGCTATGTTAGCCCACAAATTGGACATATTTCTTTATTCAAGAATGGATAATTATTATTTTTCTGCTTGTCTGCCCTTTTGTAGCCTGGTCTCCATATATCCCCTGTGGTCACACAACCCCCCCCCCCGTAATCTGTGAATTGGCCTGGTGTGTGTTCTCTGAGGCTCCCTTGGTGAGTTTAGTGGAGAGGGGACATGTTGAACCATGATATATGATATTTCCATGTTATTGTATTTATAAAAATGAATGTTAACCTGTATATGAATTTATTGTTATCAGAGCTGTATAGAAATTGGTAGTCCGCATAAATACCCTGAAGAAGCCATTGTTGGCGAAACATGTAGAGATATGACATCCATCACTGACCACCTCATGTATATGGACACTATTGACAAGCAAAACAATTTGTAAATATACGCTGCTAACAATTTTAATGAACCCCACCTGTACTATTTCTATGTAATAAAAAAATTCCATTTTACTATATTTATGTATTTTCTCTTGTTTTGGACACCTCTATAATCCCAACCTCCCTGGTATTGCCCTCTGCTCTGTATATTATGCACTCATGAGCCCTGCACTCTGTACATTACATACACCTGACACTTGCACTCTATACATTACATACTTCTGATTTTAAGCCCCTCCCATTGTTAATGCAATTTTGCCACACCCACACACCACTCCATAAATCTTCTCTGGGTGCCCAAAAGGGGGCACTGCCAGGTAGTTTGTACAGGGCCCCAAAATGTATAATGGTGGCCCTGCTGATAGGACACTGCAGAGGGAGAGAACACCGATTAATTGCATTGGCAGCCTAATTTGACCCACCCACTGGCAAGGAGAAAGTGTGGGGGGAAGTTTGAGAAAGTACATATTATTGATGGGAAGTTGGGAACTATGGGCAGGAGAAAATTCTGGCAGGGACTGGGAAGCAAGCAGCCTGCAGTACAAGAGAAGCTGGGGGTAAAGAGAGGACTGTTGCAAAGAGTGCTGTGTACAAATCTGAGTGAGGCATGAGCAGTGCGAGCCAGGGCAAAGAGCAGCTATGCAGGGAAACCAGACCACCTGGAAGCAAGCGGGGGTCTGGGGACACACAGAGGCAGAGCAGATCTGTCCAGAGAACCCAATTAGCCAGCAGCCTTCAGCTCAACCCAAAGTAAAGAGAAGAGCCCCTCTGTAAAGAGCCTGACAGACTGAAACCAGACATTGAAGGCTTACTCCATGTTTACCATTTACATCTGTTTACAACAGATATGCCTGCTGGAGGCACAGTATAGACTGTATATAGTGCTATGTTCCAGCAGTAGAATGAGAAATTCCTGTCCCGCTCCCGAAACAAAATCAAGTCAGGGTTAGCTCTGCTCAGCCATTCACAGGAAGATTTGTATTTTATCAATGAATACAAGGCTTCCTCTGATTGAGGTGGGTGAATAACATTACAATCTCTGCCTCAGCCAATCAGAGAAAGTTTTGTATTCACTGATGAAATTCAAGGGTTCCTGTGAATGGCTGAGCAGAGATTGGTTGAAATGGATTTTGTTCTGGCAGCGGATGGAAAGTCCCCATCCTGCTGCCAAAACACAGCGCTGTATACTTTATGTATCTGATGCAACACACTTTGTACAATGCTGACAGTGATCGCATCTATTCATAATGGAAATAGTTTATTTGGACCTGTTTGCTTCAATGAACTATTAAAAGTCACCATAAAAATGGAGTTAGGCTTTAACCCAACCCCTGTGCCACAGGGATAGTGGGGCCTGCTCTTTCACCTTCATTCAGCCTTCAGGATTATTCAACATGTGATGGATTGCTGAGCCAGAGGACCAGGTTTGCGAGAGAGTCCAGGAGCACTGGTGGCTATTGGTGGTACCTCTTGCTTGGTTAGGACAAAGTATGTGAGAGTGAGACTGATCTCCATCCGCGTGTCATCTGCAGCATTGATGTGGTAAGAGGCCTTTGGCCACCTTTATTTATTTCATACTTGTTTACTGTCACAAGGAATTTGCTGCTGCCAGTAGAGTTCTGCCTAAAGGGAACTTCATATTCTAGGCTGTATATGATATACACCTGACCCCTGCACTGTTTATGCTATATTGTACTGATGCTGGTTGCTCAGTAGTCACTGTTAATGAAATTCTTCTTCTAGGTAGGCTGTGTGCATAAAAGCAATGTAATTATAGAGTTTAATTTAATGAATCATTGTGCTGAGGTTTGTATGTGTCTGTTTGACTCTCACTTGTAGCACAGTAATTAAAGCATATTTCTTGAGTATGAGTACTGGCGCATACAGTATGTTAACGCGTACACAGTGAATAGGGTCATGTTTTAAGCCCCTCCCACTGTTAGCGCAATTTTGCCAAACCCAAAATTTGTCACAGTGTGGCAGGCAGCTGGTTAATTGTTGTCCTCTGGGTACTCAAGGCTGAACCCCCCCCCCCCCCCCCGGAAAATAAATTATCTACGGCCCTGCAGGCTGATGTGGTAGGAGGTACATCAGATCTTTGAAAGGATAATGAGAGAGGGTTAGCAAGCAAAGAATATATATATTTTTTTTATAATGAGAACTGAAGAGTGAAGATACAGTCATGCCATTCTGGTCAAAATAGAAAAGACTCCTCCATCTTGAAAGCATCCACTACCTGATTGTATGCTTCTTTCATAGAAATTTCTATTGGCAAAATATCTGGTGAAAGCTGCAGCTTCTCCATTTGGGCCAATGGTGTGGTGTGGTCAACTCAAAAAGAAAGAAAGAAAAAAAGACTGCAAATCTGCCAGAATAGGCCATGGAAGTTGGAAGAGATTGCTGGCAGATGTGGTAAAAGGTACAACAGGCATTTGGAAGGGTGATGGGTAGGCAAAGAAAAAAAATGTTTAAATGTAAAGTTATTCAAATGGATATGTTGGTTATCCCTGTCTTAGTACAGATTAATGTAACTATGTATACAATATCCATACCTGGAATTCTCCTTTAAACAAACCTTAAACCAAAAATATAACAAACTACCAGAACTGTCTTAGGCTAGGTTCACATCTTTGCAATTGGTGTGGGTCATGTTTGTTGCCTGCGGGAAATGCAGCTTTTTAATTTGATTTGAAAAAATGTTTATTGAGTTTTACACACAAACAATAATGTAAACGTACCCATTACATAGTAAATGTGAGATACAGGCGTAAGAAAAACCTAAGAAACATAAATCTAACTGTCTTGTAGTCATATAAATTGTAATGAATTTTGTTTCCATCAGATAAAGTTAGATGTCTCCGCGGTAAGTGACTACAGGTGCCTACGCTTGTATCCTGTGGGAGTAAGTCTTCTCCCCCCCTCGGGCACCCCGTCAGGGTTCTTGCTGTGCCCACCTGGGATGATCAAAGGCTCCCCCCAACAAGATCCTGTTTCCTGTGTTGTCCTTATAGTCACCACACCAGTCTTGGTACTAAATAAGTCCTAAAACTATGTTATGTTGATAAAGTATGCAAAATCAGAACAAGAAAACCCTGTCTTAACTGTATGTAACCTAAACATTGTAAGAAAGAAAAGCATCATATCTTATTGTATGTCTCTCCTGAGTGCTCCGTTTTGTGTTTATGTCTACTTCGCGTGTCTAGATATTGTCTACTGTATGGAATGATTAATTCATCCCTTCTGAAAATAAAACAAGATGTTTCCAATTTCCAGTAAGCGGATCCTATGGAGTACCCCATCAGGAATGTGTCTTGATGCATATAAGGTAAAGAAAGGGCCAAGAGAGGCCAGTGAATACCAAAGAGGCTCGATAAACCCTTTCTTAGAGGGAGGAAAACGTGTTAGAAAGAAGAATAGAAAAGCAAGAGAAGATTATTGTCACTGTAAATTATGTAAGTTTCCTGGTCCCATCTCCATTCCCGGAAAGAGTGGAATGTTACAGTATCGCGCCCATGGCTCCCAAGTGACATTGAATTTCTCAACCGTATCCAACGGTTTTGCTACTATCCTCTCCTGGGACATTATCCATGATACTTTTCTTTTACAACATTGAAAGGACACTGTATGCCTTTTCCAGGCCTTTGCTATGGTAAGTTTTGCTCCCAATAGAATAAAGAAGGCTAACTTCTGGGAACTTTTAGGTAAATCCGGTATGGTATGATTGAGTAATGCTACAGTTGGGTCAGGTGATATCCGTATACTCAGTATGCTGCCCATCATATGGAATATTTTCTTCCAGAAGGTTCTAATACGTGGGCAAGTCCACCATACGTGTATCATAGTGCCTTCCAGTTTGCAATCTCTAAAGCATGTTGGAGAAGTCCCAGGATAAAACATAGCCAACCTAGCAGGTACATAGTACCATCTTGCCATCACCTTTATGCTAGCCTCTATCAGAGAGATATTGCAAATACCTTTAAATGAGCGGTTCCATCCTCTGAACCAGTCCACTGAAGTCCAAGATCCACTCAAGTCCTCCTCCCGGGTCCTGGCATATGTTGGTTTGTCCGAATTAGACATGAGTGCTGTGTATATTATCGAGATCCCCCCTTTTGGTCCATCGAGGTTAGAGCACCAATGTTCGTATGGTGTAATCGAGGGAGCCACAAGTTTGTTGTTCCAAATTGATTGTATGAAGTGAGAGATTTGGTTAAATCTGAACCTCTCAGAATCAGGCATTTCCAATGTTCGTTTACAATAATTCAGATTAATGGGACCCGTCACTGTTAGATAGTGTCCTATTCTGTAGAGTCCTTTGTCTGTCCACCACTTAAATGCCTGAATGTTTAGCCCATTAGGCGGACTTGCGCCGAAGGGTTTGAGTACACAGATTTGATTATATTTAGGAAAATGCTACCGAAACCCCACCTTTGCAGAATATCAGACAGGTATGCCCAGTCAATAGAGTTGAACGCTTTATGTAGGTCGATTGATAGAATAAATCCTTTTTGTGGTGATCCCCCATCCCAGCTCAAATGAAGAAGAGAAACTATATCAGTGGTCCGTCTAATTTGATCCGTCCCCTGTCTGCCAGGTATTCACCTGGTGAATATAGGACGCAACGAAGCTGGACATTCTATTTGCTAAGATCTTCGTTAGAATTTTAATGTCGTTATTAATTAGGGAAATAGGTCGATAGTTCCCAATTTCACTTGGATCCTTCCCTGGCTTGGGGATTACTGTTATGTACGCAGCATTCAATTCCGAACCCAGTGGTCCCCCTTCTCTAAGAGCGTTCAGGAATTTCGTTAAGTGTGGAACTAGCGTAGGTCCAAATTTCTTGTAATAACCGTTGGAGAACCCATCTGGGCCAGGAGAGGATCCAAGCTTCAATGAGTTCATGGTTTCAAGAACTTCTTCCTGAGTGAAGGGCTCCTCCATTAGATCCCTATGTGACTGTGTTAGTGCTGGTAGGGTTAGGGAGTTAAGGAACTCCTGCCTAAGCTCACCTCCCGCAGATGATTTAGACTTATACAGATTACGGAAGAAGGTAAAAAATTCCTCCATGATCTTACTTGGGTTTTGTGTTAAATCCCCTGATTGGAGCTTAATTTTAGGAAATGCTAATGCCCGATGTTTCGGACTTATCTTAACCGCTAATCTTGAGCCTATCCTATCTTTTTGACTGTAAAATTTTGCTCCCGTACACCTGAGATGTTTTTCTGCCGTAGTGGTCAGAGTAAGATTGAGGAGAGCTCTAGCCCTATCCAGCTTTGCTAGAGAATCTACAGTGGGTGCCCTTTTATGTGCCCTAGCTAGAACCTTAAATTCTTCAGATTGTTTTAATGTGTCTGCCCTGAGTTCCGCCTTTAGTTTCGCTGCCATTTGCTTTATCTTCCCCCTGATCGCTGGTTTGTGCGCTGCCCAAATCACTTCAGGTGAAACATCTGAAGTCGTGTTAACTTGAAAATATTCCTTAATGGAGTTTTCTAATATTGTGCACTGAATAGGGTCACTTAGTATGGATTCCTGTAGTCTCCATCTTGGGGGTTATTACGCCCTGATGGCTTTTTGAAACTTAAAGTAACCATCGAGTGGTCCGATATGGGTGAGTCTACAATCTTGGATTTCAGTATCAAGGGGACCGAATATGAGCGCGTAAAAATATGGTCAATCCTGGCGTATGATCTGTGGGGTGCAGAATAATGTGTGTAATCTTTTACGTGAGGGTTAGTTTCCCTCCAGATATCAATGAAACCCGCCTCTTGAAATATTTCGGCTATTTGGACACTTTGCCTAGAAGGACGCTTGGGTTTAGGTTTACCAGAACCAGATAGTCCCAATGAAAAATCAAAAGCAACATTCGTATCCCCTCCGAAGAAGATTGTACCTTTTTAAATGAGGTCGTAGCTTGATCATCAATGATTCAAAAAATTTTTTCTGTCCCTTGTTCGGGGCATAGTACGATACAAAAGTATAAAATTCCCCGTTGATATGTCCCGATACCAGGATATAACGACCCTGTGGATCAGTGATCACTTCTGACTGGGAAATATTAATGTGTTTAGCGAAGCAGATTGCTACGCCCTTCGTTTTGGTAGGCGCGGAGGATAAGAAAAATTGGGGATAATGGTGATGTAAAAATTTAGGTTGGTATGATATGGGGAAATGAGTCTCTTGTAAGAAGAGAATGTCAGCATGCATGGATTTATAAAGTTGAAATATCTTCTTACGCTTAATGGGCGAGTTTAACCCCTGGGTGTTATTGGAAATAATCTTAAGAGATGGGGTAGCATTAGACTGTCCAATCATGAGGTGTACCTAGTGGTGCTATGATTGTATAGAGAGTCTTACCTAGTTGGTCGGGAGGATCTGTTGCACATGGTGGTGGCAAAGTGACTCGAACCAATGCGGGACCTGGAAGGAGAGACGATTTGTGGATCCAAGACCTGTATTCTATCGGAAGTATAGAGATCAGGAAGTAGAAGAAAGAGGTGAAAAAGAGAAGGAGAGAAATGGTATTCGTTATAATAAGCAATATTGTGTCGCTCTTATCAATTGCTGCGTGATAAATATCTAAACCGTTAACTCGGGAGTCCCCAGACCCCCTCCCCCATTCCCGAGGCAGAACGTACCGGACATTCTAAACCTTCTACCCCATGGGTGCCGTCCCCCTACTAGTGGGGAAGTCAGCCCTGGATCCAGGGGCAAAAATGCCTTCCCGGTACCTACAAGGGGCGCATTGCAACCACCACGACCCCATCACCTGAGTTACATAACCATTTAAAGTGAACTAGCGAACTGAGACCAAAACCGGTCTAACGGTAATCAGAACATCATACATAAAATACAAACCTTCACTGTATTATATCACCCGCTCCCTGCGAGGGAGAGCCCTCCCCCCCATGTCCCGCCCCACTGCAGGAGAGGCCAGGAGGGGGAGGTCAGCCCCCCATCTAAAATCCCCACACAAGCCAAAAACATATATGCGGTGCTTCCATTCCCAGCAGTGTGTGTCACCCAAATAATATTAACCAATGGACCTCATCTGCATATGTATGCTGGCTGAAATGTCATCACCCATAATCATTAATAGAACAATACATCCGGATAACAACCAATCACCCTCCACCTCAACCCAGACCCTGTAGGGGTCGAAGTATGTTCTACCCCCCCCTCCCCCCACCCACCAACCGATTCTACCCCTATTGAAATGTGGGTCTCATGCTCTGCAATGCGTGAGCATCTTGTCTGTCCAAAGCCAAGGTAGACTACGCTGCAGTCAATTCTTAGTAAATGGTAGGGCCTAAGGAGCTGTTCTCATAGGCCTACGGGTCAAAGGGAGAAGTGAAAACCCGGAACTTCAGAAGTGTCCCTAAGGATCCAAGGACTTCAGGGTGGGATGCTTTCTTTGGAGCTCTCTCTGTAAGCAGATGTAATAAAGGTTTCAGAGAACGTCTCTTCTGCACCGTATAGGGTGACAAGTCTGCAAATATTTGAATTTTGTGGCCCCGTAACTTTAGATGTTCTGTTCCCCTTGCTCTCCTCATAATTTCTTCCTTGATAGCAAAATAGTGGGGTTTCACAATAATGTCTCTTGGGAGACCATCTGAGCGGGAAGGTTGTAGCGCTCTGTGCGCCCTATCAAGTTCTGTGCGATGTTCAGCTATATCTGGGATGAGATCCTTCATCAGGGTTTTTACTGCTGCACTAACATCCTTCTCAGTTTCAGGTAGGCCCCGAATTCTAAAATTGTAGCATCTTGAGCGATTTTCGAGGTCATCGACTTTCGCAAGAGCGGTGTCCAGTTGTTCTTGTATATCTTGAATTCTGTCTGAGTTTTGATTTATACGGGCGGCAGCTTGATCAGCTCTCTTTTCAATGAAATCCATACGCTGCCCTAATTGCTGCAGATCAGCATGTATGGAGGAGGTGATGTGATCAGCATTTCTGGCCAGGCTCTGAGAGAGCAGGTGGGAGAAAGCCTCCATCATGAAAGGAAAGTCTGTGGTGACAGGGGAGATGTTAGAATCCTCGTGAGACAGTAACAGGCCTGTGTGCGGGTCCAGCATAGGAGTGGAGGGGGGACCACCCTGTAACCTGCCTAGCAGGGATTCTGTGGAAGCAGGAGAAGCTCCCATAGGCAGAGGAGGGAAATCGGTACCTGGTGACAGTGGGGACCGAACATCCTGATCTGCAACTAAGTCGTCTTCTTCCCCTGTGCTGTGTGTGCCTCGTGCTGCCGCCGCCATCTTAGCATAGCTGACCGGGCCGGGCGCCGCGGTCATCTGGCCGTTTAAGCTTCTTCTGGCTTGCGCCATTTTGCCCCACAGATTCCGGGAGATCTCCCCCACAAATTGAGCCAGGTTTTCAGTGTCTGTGCCCACTCTGTTAGGTCCGGTGATCACCGTAGGGCCGTGGTGGAGCTGCCGCGCATTCGCTCTCTGAAATGCAGCTTTTTAAAATCACAGCGGGTGCTGTTGCACCCTGCGATTTCCCGTATCGGAAAAGGCATTGCGTTTTCAGATGCATGGGGGTGTCATTAAGAATTAATGGCAGCCCCATGCGTCTGCTAGTTAGCAGTGTGGTTTGCCTGCAGGTTTGGGAATGCATGCGATTTACACACATTCCCACATTCACATATACTCACCAGTCACTTTATTAGGTACACCTGTTCACCTGTTGCTTGGTAACACAAATTGCTGATCAGCCAATGACATGGCAGCAACTCAATGCATTTAGGCATCTAGACGTGGGGAAGTCACTTTGAACATGGCATAGTTGTTGGAGCCAGACAGACTGGTCTGAGTTTTTCAAAAACTGCTGATCTACTGGGATTTTCACACACAATCATCTCTAGGGTTTACAGAGAATGGTGTAAAAAAGAGAAAATATCCAGTGAGCGGCAGCTGTGTGGAGGAAAATGCCAAGTTGATGTCAGAGGAGAATGGGCAGACTTTTTTTAAGATGATAGATAGGCAACAGTAACTCAAATAACCACTCGTTATAACCAAGGTATGCAGAATACCTTCTCTAAATGCATAACAAATCGAACCTTGAAACAGATGAGCTACAGCAGCAGAAGACCACACTGGTTGCCACTCCTGTTAGCTAAGAACAGGAAACTGCAGCTAAAATTTACACAGGCTCACCAAAATTGGACAATAAAAGATTGGAAAAACCTTTCCTAGTCTGATGAGTCTCGATTTCACCTGCGACATTCAGATGGTAGGGTCAGAATTTTGCGTAAACAACATGAAAGCATGGATCCATCCTGCCTTGTATCAACGGTTCAGGCTGGTGGTGGTGTAATGGGGTGGGGGATATTTTCTTGGCACACTTTGGGTCCCTTAGTACCAATTGAGCATTGTTTAAATGCCACGGCCTACCTGGGTATTGTTGCTGACCATGTCCATCCCTTTATGACTACAATGTACCCATCTTTTGATGGCTACTTCCAGCAGGATAATGCACCATGTCACAAATCTAAAATCATCTCAAACTGGTTTCTTGAACATGACAATGAGGTCACTGTACTCCAATGGCCTCCACAGTTACCAGATCTCAATCCAATAAAGCACCTTTGGGATGTGATGGAACGGGAGATTTGCATCATGGATGTGCAGCCGACAAATCTGCAGCAACTGTGTGATGCTATCATGTCAATATGGACCAAAGTCTCTGAGGAATGTTTCCGACACCTTGTTGAATCTATGGCATGAAGAATTAAGGCAGTTCTGAAAGCAAACGGGGGTCCAACCCGGTACTAGCAAGATGTACCTAATAAAGTGGCCAGTGAGTGTATATGTGAACCTAGCCTTAAAGACTCAAGCACCATAACGTACCAGACCATATGAAACACCGACAGAACATTGCAACAAAGAGAAAAAAAGAGAAATGTTGCAGGATTTCTGACTTTTTTTTTAAGGTCAGAATGGCCAATAATGTGAAGGATATATGAAGGTAAGAGCTGCAACTCATTGGGTTTCAGACTCCCCGTCCAACTGTCAGTGGCTAATTTTCTTTGATAGCTGTTAGAATTTACCTTAGATTTGTAGTCATTATGTCTAACAACAGCTATCAGGCAATCATGACACAGATAGAACCCCATGTACATGGGTGTATAAAATGTATGCAAGTTTTTACTGACAACAAGATCCATCCATACATACATAAAAAGTAACCTTTAATGCATTTAAACTCTTATAGACGTACACCTGCTCATTCATATGAGTTGGTATATGTACTGTGTAAAATTGTGTGCAACATGACCCCTGCAAAAAGTCACCTATGTAATGATTTTTAGGTGACAGGTTCTCTTTAATGAGACATGACATAAAGACTCTGCATGTCTCCTCTGTGCTCCACTGCCTCCCAGATATGCTAGCTTGGGAAAGTGACCAGGTGACCCGGAAGTGGCATCACAGATGTCGCTTTCCGGGTCACAGCAAAAAATGGAGGAGGAGCGGGCATGTGTCTACTCTTCCCCTACCATCCTCCCGTTGGCACCCAACATGTCGGTCCTTGGCCCGCAGGTTACATAGTTACATAGTGGGTGAGGTTGAAAAAAGACACAAGTCCATCAAGTCCAACCTATGTGTGTGATTATAGGTAAGTATTACATTGTATATCCATGTATGTTGTGGTCGCTCAGGTGCCCCCCGCTGAAACCACCGCCTGTGGAAGGGAATTCCACATCATTGCCACTCTTACAGTAAAGAACCCTCTACGCAGTTTAAGATTAAACCTCTTTTCTCCTTTCGTCTTCCAGGACAGCCTCTGAGACATAGGGCTCCCCCCTCTGGGACAGCAAACACATATACCAATTGTCTTAAAAGGTGGTCCTCCAGGCCTCCCTCTTCAGTTATTGTGTTTCCTGCCGGACAGGAAGGAGCACGCTAAGGAACCAAGGGAGCTCCATGTCTCAGGACCGTCCTGTGAAGAGCCCCTGGCATTGACTCTCCTCTGCCTGGGCACCCCTCTGTCCTGCTGGGGAAGAGTGAGGTGCTAGCTCTGCCGCTAGCTCAGAGAGAGCTGGACCCCGGGTGACTACAGCCACGTCCCCCTACAAGCACCGTACCTGCACCTGTGTAATCAGGCGATTCCTGGCCGGCGAGCGAGAGACGCTCAGTTGGCCATGCCGGTGACCTCAGGGCTCTGGAGTGCTGGCTATCTTCCAATCTCAGCGTGCGGTGTAGGGGGCGGGGCTTCTGCGTTCCAGCATGCGGAAGTGACGCGAGGTATTTCCGGCGGAACCACGTCGTCAGGGGCATGGTTCTGGTCTCTGAGGCGCAGCGGTGGATACACAGGCATCCGGAGCGGTGTACAAGGCTCAGCAAGGCTGCACAAGACACCAGGGAACATGGAGACAGCTGTACAAGCAATAGACTCCGGTTCTGTTGGCTCCGGCACCTCCTAGGTAAGGTGGTGAGGGTGGACCATTCCTTACACTGGGGGTCATTGTTCTTGGGACCCAAGTATCTCCCTCCCTGGGTGGGGAACCTAAGGTGATGGGCTGGGCACTTCCTAGGCTGACCCTAGCACAGTGGTGGTGTGGGTCAGGGAGGCATTCTAACGGTAGTTTGTCCTCTTGTCTTTTCTGTTTGGTTTTCAGGTTAAAGCCCAAGACAGGACTCAGACACAGCTGCCTAGGAAAAAATGTGCTGTATGTGGGACTAAGTTAGGCCCCAATTGGGAGAAGCCACTATGCCCCGATTGTGTCAGTAGTCTCGTTAAGGATGATTCTGGTCCTTCAAAGATTTTTGGCAAAATCGATGGATCTCATCCTAGTGGGGCCATTTTGGCCAAAGAGGCCCTGGTTTGCCATCCTGAAGAGACTGGCCATTTGTCCTCCTTTACCCCTCCCGGTCAGAGAGGATTTAATTTCCCAGGGCTTAATTCTACACCTTCAGATAGAGAGCCTCAGACTATCAGCCTGGTATCTGAGGAACAGCTGTTGAGAGCGCAGGGGTTTTCAGATAGAGTAATTAGAACTCTTCTCGAGTGCCAGGGCAATTTATGTCAAGGTATGGAAAAGATTTAATTCCTGGTTGGTAGAGCCGCGGCTGAGTCATCCTGGAATTCCGGCAGTCCTGGATTTCCTCCAGACAGGTGTAGAACTGGGCCTTTCTGTTAGTACATTGAAAGCCTTGAGTATTTTCCTGCGGACCTCACTTCAGCAAAATCAATTTGTTAGGAATTTCTTCAAGGCCCTGGCGAGGTCCAGTCCAGTGAGGGTTACAGCCTGTCCCTCTTGGGATCTAGCCTTGGTCCTCAGAGCACTTACTGGTTGTCCCTTCGAACCCCTGGAGAAAGCTATGCTAAAATGGGTGGTACTCAAAACACTTTTTCTGATAGCTATCACGTCAACCAGAAGGGTGAGTGATTTGCAGGCTGTTTCTATTCAGGAGCCATTTTTGCTGATTCGGGAGGATAGGATCGTTCTTAAGACAAATCCCAGTTTTCTCCCTAAGGTAGCATCTACGTTCCATAGAACTCAGGACATGTCCTGCCGACTTTCCGTTCCACCTGAGAAGCAGATAAGGAGGAATCTTTAAGTTTATTAGATGTTAAGAGAAGCCTTTTAGTTTATTTAGAAGTCACTAGAGGTTTTAGGAACTCAGACTCTCTTTTTGTTAATTTTTCGGGGGCTCTCAAGGGTTGCAGGGCCTCTAAATCTACCATCGCTAGATGGATAAGAATGGCAATCATAGAAGCCTATAAGTTGGAAGGTAGACAAGCACCATTAGTTAAGGCACATTCCACCAGGGCAGTCTCGGTTTCATGGGCAGAGAGGGCCGAAGCCTCTCTGGAGGTCATCTGCAAGGCAGCAACATGGTCCAGCTAGTCAACGTTTGCTAGGCATTTATTGTCTGACAAAGAGCAGACATTTGGACAAAAGGTCCTCCGGGCAGTGGTCCCGCCCTGACAAAGTAAGTTTCTTGCTTATCATCTCAGAGGCTGTCCTGGAAGACGAAAGGAGAAAACCGGAGTTAGACTTAACTCTTTTTCTAGGAGTATTCCAGGACAGCGTGGTTTGGTTTCCCACTCGGTGTTTTGTATTTTACTGGTGTTGGAGTTATGTACTGACGTGGTGTTAGTGTATTATGTCTTTCAGAGCCTTCCAGTAGTTCTGAAGTGGTAAACTGAAGAGGGAGGCCTGGAGGACCACCTTTTTTTTTGAAAAAAGCTTTATTAAAGAGCAGTGCAGTACATTGTAATTAAATCCAAAGGTATACTGACAAATCCCGTACAAATAGGGAGTAACATTTGAAATGTACAAAAATATTAATCAATCATTCAAAACAACTTATAAATGCTATTGGAGCAGTAGGGAAAGCGGAATCTTATGTTCCCTGAGTGGGTTGGCACTCCCAACACCCCTAATGGGTTCACAGTGTGTCAGGTGCCCCCCCATCTCCAGGGAAAGAGTTTTGGCTACCCCGGGACCCCTACTGGCCCCGCGCCCAAGGACCTGCAAAAGTCCCTGGGGTAAAAGTAGGAACTGCTAGATAAGTAAACGGTCCTCTCCAGCAGCTCCTATCTAACTGGTAATAATCCGTTTTAAATCCATGTCTTCAACTCACTATTCAAAATCTTATGTTGACTTAAGAATTTCTACTCCATTGTGGACTAGTAAGGGAAATATTACTGATACACTGCTGTTGTGATTTCAGATCACTATATTAGCAGAAAGAAAGGACAGAGAAGAAGGAAAGAAGAGAGAGATAGAAAGCTAGGATGGTTGAATATAGTTGTGCCCGGTCCGGTTTTCTACTAGCTTGTCCATACCGTTTGTATACCAGGGGTAAGGTGAATGCCTATATGCCTAGCCCAGGGCTCCCATGTTGCCTCGAATGATTTAGTGGTGTCCGTCATAGAACTGACCAGTTTTTCTTGGGACATGATCCACGAAATCTTGCTTCCATGCCTTAGCTATGGTGGTTTTAGCACCTATCAACATAAAGGATATCAACTTTTGTGAATGTTTCGCTGTCTTAGGAATTGGGGCATTGAGTAATGCCACTTAGGGAGATTTCACAATAGGAAGACCCGAGACTTTTCGAATCATGGTGAATATTTTGTTCCAGAAACCTCTTAATCTCGGACAATCCCACCAGATATGAATCATGGAGCCCTGAGCTTGACAACCTCTGAAGCATAACGGAGAAGCAGAAGAAAACATAGTCGCTTGTCTGGAGGGTACTAGATACCATCTCATTAACACTTTTAGGTTAGCTTCTATTAATGAAATATTTAAGATACCTTGAAAGGCTCCAGTTCCCCTCCGATGCCACTCCTTCAGGTTCCAGGTCTCCTGCAGGTCCCTCTCCCACGCCTCCATGTAAGAAAATTTGGTGGTGGGTTCCACAAGAGACGCATATATGAGAGATATGCCCCCCTTTATGTCTAAAGCTTGGCCGCACCAGCACTCATATTGTGTGAATTCCATAGGGTGCGCCTGTCCCTTCGTTAGTGAGGAGAGGAAGTGAGAGATCTGGATGAATCTGAATCTCTCTGAGCCTGGGAGTTCAAGTTTATCTATACAGTGCTTCAACGTAATTGGACCCGAGGGAGTAAAAAAGTGGCCAATACGATACAACCCCTTGTCCAGCCACCATTGGAAGGACTTGATGTCCATGCCCGGTCCAAATCGGGGATTATGGAAAATGTGGTCTAGGGGGTGGATGATTGAGGTCAGTGCTGGTAAATGTTTCACGGTGTCCCATAATTTAAAGGATTGGGACAATGCCGGAGCTAATATGGAGGGCCTTGATTTCATGGAGCACCAGAGGAGGTAGTCTATGGTGTGTGTCGGGACAGCTTGTCTCTCAATATTTATCCAATCGGGTTTCTCAACTCTGAAATATACCATTCAGAGTTGGGCCAGTCTGGCTGCTTGGTAGTAGCTATATAGGTCTGGCAGACCTAGTCCCCCCTGGTTTTGGGGCTAGCCTGTATCCTTTTTTACCCCATATGAATTTTATGATCTTCCCTTGGAGTGATTTGAGATGGTGTTTTCTAATGTCTATCGGGAGCAACCTAAACAAATAGAGGAGCTTGGGCAATAAAGTCATTTTGATAGAATATATTCTGCCTAGCCAGGATATATTGTGATGGGACCAGGATAGGATGTCAGATTCTAATTTGCGGAACATGGGAGGGAAATTGGCTTGAAAAAGCCGCTCAAACTTGGGGGTGAGGTTTATCCCCAGATATCGGAGTCGCTCCATTTAAATTTGAATGAAGGCTTGAGCCTGTCTACTTCTGCCTCTTGAAGTGAAATGTTTAATACCTGGGATTTGTCCATGTTGACCCGTAGACCCGACAAGGATCCAAATGTTTTTAAGAGTTTGCATATATTGGGTAGAGAGGTAGTTGGGGATGTGACAAATAGAAGGATGTCATCTGCAAAAAGGGCGCACTTGTGGGTGTACGAACCACAATTCACACCTTTAATGTTTTGGTTAGACCTAATTGCAATGGCCAGAACCTCTATAGCCAATGCAAATATCAGAGGGGATAGGGGGCACCCCTGTCTGGTACCCCTGGTTATTTGAATGGGATCCGAATAGAATCCGTGTAGTTTGACCTTGGCACTAGGAGTGGAGTATAGAGCTTTCAGGGTACTTTTCCCCAAATCCCCAACGTCCCAGGACTGTGAATAGGTATGACCATGACAGGGAGTCGAAGGCCTTTTGAAGGTCCAACGACAGTAATAAGCCTTCCTGTGTGGGCCTCCATCCCAACCCGATTGTAGTAATGAGACAATATGGACCGCCCTTCTAACTTGATCCAGGCACTGTCGTCCTGGTATAAAGCCTACTTGGTCTTTGTTTATATATTGGTTGATGAAGGAGTTAATTCTGTTAGCTAGGATTTTAGTAAGTATTTTCAAATCGTTATTAATCAGCGATATTGGTCTGTAGTTCTCAACTAAAGATGGATCCTTGTCGGGTTTGGGGATGACAGAGATGAAAGCCATATTTAGTTGTGGTTCTAGAGGTGCCCCTGCCCTTTTGGAGTTGAAGAATTTGATAATATGGGGTGCTAAGGTATTCGCAAAAGTTTTGTAATATTGATTGGAGAATCCATCGGGGCCGGGAGATGAACCCCCTTTTAAATTTTTAATTACATCCAATGTTTCTTCTGTGGAGAAGGGTGCTTCCATGAGGTCTACATGGTCTTTACTTAGAGTTGGTATATTAAGATCATCTAGGAATGATTTCATGGAAGATTCTGACATAGAGTCATTTTTCTGATATAGGTTAGAATAAAAAGACTGAAATGCTTGCAGAATTTTTGGAGGGTTAAGTGTTGTGGAGCCATCCTGTAGTCTGAGGTTTGGGAGTGTGAAGCTAGTGAATTTGGGAGAGAGCTTTCTTGCTAATAGCGTACTCATCTTGTCTCTCTGAAAGTAGAATTTCGCATTATTCCATTTCAAGGATCTCTCGGCCCTTACTGTATGAGCTAAGTTTAAAGCTATTCTAGCTGTGTCTAATTGTGCTATTTGGACCTTAGAAGGGTCCCTTTTGTGTTGTTTACATAGGGCCTTGAAGTCCCTCTCGAGTTTCTCTATCTCCGCTATTTGTTCTTTCTTCCATTGAGAAGACATTTGAATGAGTTTTCCCCGCATGGTAGCTTTATGAGCGGCCCATAGAGTCTCCGCTGAGATTGCCTCCACATCATTCCGCAAAAAGTAATCTTTCAATTCCCTCTCAATCTCTATCACTGAAATAGGGTAATTAAGGATAGTGTCATTGAGTCTCCACTGGATAGTGGGTGGTTTGTGGGAACTGCCCTGTAAGGTGATGACCACCATGGCATGGTCTGATAAGGCTGTGTCCTTAATATAGGCCTTGACCACATAAGGGATATGGATCGCTGACAGGAGGATGTGGTCAAAGCTGGAGTGGGTGTTCTGTGTGGGTTTGAATAATGTGTAAAATCTCTCTTTGTGGGGTTATGTCTCTCCAGATATCGGCTAAGCCTTGTTGATAAATAAGTTTCGCAATCTTAGAACTTATTTTTTAGGGGCGGACTGATTGTGCGGATAGAGGTTTAGATTTATCTAGACCAGGGTCGAAAGCGACATTAGAGTCACCTCTGAATATTACCGTTCCTTCTAATAGGGGGCTTAGAGTTTGAAACATTGCTTGAAAGAATTTTGTCTGACCCTTGTTGGGGGAGTAATATGATATGAACGAGTATAAGCACTCATCTATTTTACCCTTTACCATAATGAATCTACCCTCTGGGCCTCTGTGCACCAGACTGGGCTTGAATTTACAATTTTTCGCAAATAGTATTGCCACACCTCTGGTCTTATCTTCCGCGTTAGCTAGGAAGAATAGGGGATATTGAGCATGTAAAAATGTCGGGTTATATCTTGATGAGAAATGTGTTTCTTGGATCATGACTACCGCCATTTTTTGTGCATGATAAGACTGGAATAATTTACGCCTCTTTACCGCTAAGTTTAGACCTTGGGCATTGTGTGACGTTAATTTAAAATGATGTAAGGGGCACGGTGTTACTTGGCATATTGGCTGAGTAGGGGAAGCATGTGAGAGTTAGTATTTTTTACCTCCTCTGGGTTGTTGTGGAAAGTTTCTTTTCGAGGTGTGAAGCAGGACCTGGAACCTGAAGGAGGGGAGCGTAGCCGCATGACCTGTGGACTGGCACAAAAAAAGACAGGGTTAGAAGAGAAGAACAGAAGAAAGGAAAAACAGAGAAAAAGAAACTGCGGATGCTGTCGTGCAAAGTGGCCCAAAAAGGACCTGTGGCATCGGGAGGGCGAAAAGTGCCTCCCAATGACGCAAAAAATTAAACAATAGTAGCCCTCCAAGGGGGCTAACTGTCCATCTCCCGACAATGGGGAATCCATTATCGTGGGATGGATGGAGGCGCATGACTGCTACCCCAGTCAGTGCCAACCCAATTGGTCAACCTGTATAAAATACTTTTCATAACCTTGTGATGAAAACCAATTAAAAACTATAACATTGTAAACTGTGTGAGTCAAAGCCAGCCGGCAGTATTATTCTTACAGTAGGCCTAAGAAGCCTTGGGGAGGTATGGGGGAAAGAGGGGTGAAGGTAGAGGTGGGGAGGTAAAAGGAGGGGAATGGGGGATGAGCGGGAGGGAAGAGGGGGAGGATTACGAGAAGTGATGCATCTCAATCTACTAGGGGATAGATATTCCTATCCCTAGGTTGTTAGGGGAACGAGGAAGAAATCCTCTAAAAAGTCCTCTGCATGTCCCCCTAGAGTCTTTGGAGAAATCTTCGCAGGGTTCTATCATGTCCGACTCCTGGTCTCCAAATCTACCAGCCGGTGTTGAAGAAGTCCAAGAGGGGAGGAGGGTCGAAGAACTCGATTTCTGTTGCTTGTTGTCAAGTTGCGAGATAGAGGACAGGGTAAACCTTTTGAAGAAGGGGGGGGAGCAATGGTATTTCGACCCGCTTGATTAGGATCCAAAGATCCAGCAGAAGTGCTTGCATTGTGTATAGAGACATTCTTGTGGATCGGTGAGACCTATCAGGTCCGAGGTTTCAGAGTCAGAATATGTATTGGAGGTGGGGGGATTCCATTAACCCTGATGGGTCCGTAAATCGGACTTACGAAACCTGTGGGGGAGTCTGGGGGGCCCTCATCTCAGTAAGTAGGGTTATTAGGGTTATTAGCGTCCTGGATTAGTCACTGATGAGTACGTCGTATGAAAACCTGGAAACACTTGTCGGAATCAGGTGGGCAGCGGTTCCGTCAAGCGTCTGCTTTTTGTAGTTTTCCATAATGGGGAAACTGGGCTGGTCGGAGTAGGTCTCTCGTAGGATCCGGATTGTGTATTTGACGTGTCCATCTCTGAGTCCTGAGATATAAGCTTCAGTGAAAGTAGGACCCGTTCTCCTTCAGACAGATTGGTGAATGAGTGGGTTTTGCCTTTGTAGGTGAATTTTAAAGCAAAGGGGAAAGCCCACTAGTATCTAATTTCCTTCTGCGTCAGGATTAGTAATAGTGGTTTGAGGGCTCTGCGTTTTTGTATCGTCATAGGCGCAATGTCCACAAATATTTGAACATCGTGGCCTTGAAAGGAGATGTGCGGTTGCTGGTGGGAAAGCTTCATAATGTCCTCTTTCACTCTGTAGTAGTGCGGCTTCACCACTACATCCCTGGGGGACCCATCCTTCCTGGGGGGTCCCAGCGATCTGTGGGCTCTGTCTAATTCCAGCTTGTGTGTAGAAATAACAGGTTTTGATCAAATCTTGCACCGCTGTAGGGACATCTGTGCAAGATTCTGGAATGCCTCTGACCCTAAAGTTCTCCCTCCTCGATCGGTTTTCCAAATCATCGATCCTATTTAAGGCTACATCCAACTGCTCCTGAATGATCTGAATGTGATCAGTGTTTTGATTGGTTTTTGCGACTGTATAATCAAGTTTCTGTTCAATCGCTTCTATTCTGGTGCCCAGGTTCTGGAAATCAGAGTGAATGTCATTTGTGATTTTGTGGGCTGTGTTAGCTAATCCCCTCTCCAAAAGGTCAGATAACTTGAGAAAGAGATCCCCAGCATTCTGGGGCATGTCGGTGTCTGGTCCTCCCATAGTGTTGATAGTGTGCTGGAGGTTAGAGTTATGTCCCATAGGAGATAGCATGGGGGTGGCCAGGGAGTGATCATTCAGAATGTCTGAGTTATAATTTGAGGGGGCTGCGGTTAGGAGGGGTGAAGGGATCGCTGGAGGAGGATATGACAATGTAGCAGGAGCGATCACTTGCCTGTTGTCCTGTATTCCCCCTGATGCTGTGTCTCGTGTCTGAGGTGCGGCCGCCATCTTGGATTCGGCCTGCACTCCTCCGGCCTCAAATCGGGGTCCCAGATCCCTTTTAGCTGTTGTGCCTGGCATGGATGGGATGCCGCTGAGTTCCTCGAACAGATCCCGCTGTGTACGGGGTCGCGGCTGGCCTTGAAACGGCGCTAGGGCGGCTGGCTGGGGTAGTGAGGAGCTCCCGGCTTACGCGGCTATCTTGGAGTCCCTCGCACATGCGCCTGTGGAGGACCACCTTTTAAGACAATTGGTATACCTGTTTCCTGTTCCGGAGGGAGGAGCCCTATGTCTCAGAGGCTGTCCTGGAAGACTCCTAGAAAAAGAGTTACCGATAAGTCTAACTGCAGTTTTCTTCTAATTTTAGTGAGTGGCCACATGTCTTATTAAACTTCCTTCCACAAAAAAAGTTTTATCCCTATTGTCGGGTCACCACCAGTATGGTATTTGTAAATTGAAATCATATCCCCTCTCAAGCGTCTCTTCTCCAGAGAGAATAAGTTCAGTGCTTGCAACCTTTCTTCATAACTAATATCCCAGACTGCTTGCTCCCAGTCCTCTCAGGCCTCAGAGAACTGGGAGCAAGCAGTCTGGGATGGGTGCAGAGCCAGTGGAGTGGACTGTGATGGCATGGGCAGTGGAGAGAGAGGCAGCTGCAGCCAGGAGGACTGGCAGGACCTGAAGATGTGGTACTGGGCTCAGTAGCCACATGGACAGCTAGCACTGTGACTACCTACTTTTTGCTACACCATAGGGGCCCGCGGTCCCTGCCTGCAAAGGTCATTTGCTTTGGGCCTGGCTGAGTCAGTATCAGGCCTACATATCAGTGCTAGGTTGTCCTGGAGAGGGAGTTCTGTAGAAGCAAATGAAGTACTGGGGAGTGAGATCAAGAGTTCTGCTGGAGCTGGAAGTAAAGAAGTTGTATATATTGGAGGTGTATATAGTTGGTCCCATATACTTTTTCTGAAATCAGTTGGACATCTCTTCAGTGGCGGTGTTTCCATAAGGGCACATGGGTGCCGCCCCCTCTCTCCAGCCACCCCCTGCCGCTGTTGACACCCCCTATTCAGGGCGCTGGGAGCCTGAATTACAGCAGCGGGGGGCCATAGGCTCTAATAGGCGTCAAAAATGGTGACCCGCAAGCGCCATGCTTGGCGCTCGCAGTTCACCCAGGTGTGTTAGAACAGCGAATGAATATTCGTTTTTCTAACACTGAACCGCCTCTTCGCCAATCAGGTGCTCGGGTCTGTTACCCGTCACCTGATGGCTGAAAGGACAGGCAGTGTGATTGGACGCCTATCACCTATAGAAGAGGACAGGAGGAGAGGAGGGGACAAGACCCATGGAGGACACCACTCGCCGTCACCCGCTGCCCCACCGAGACAGGGTAAGTGCCGGGCAGACAGCGAGCAAGCGGGCCCGGGGGGATCATTGGCTGCATTGGATGGGCACAGTGGCGGCATTTGATGGGCACAGTGGCAGCATTTGATGGGCACAGTGGCAGCATTGGATGGGCACAGTGGCAGCATTCGATGGGCACAGTGGAGCATTTGATGGCACAGTGGAGCATTTGATGGCACAGTGGCAGCGTTTGATGGCACAGTGGTGGCATTTGATGGGCACAGTGGCTGCATTTGATGGGCACACTGGCAGCATTTGATGGGCACAGTGGCTGCGTTTGATGGTACAGTAGCAGCATTTGATGGGCACAGTTGCAGCGCTTGATGGGCACAGTGGCGGCATTTGATGGGCACAGTGGCAACATTTAATGGGCACAGTGAGAGCATTTGATGGGACAGTAGCAGCGTTTGGGCACAGTGGCTGCGTTTGATGGGCACAGTGGCTGCATTTTCATGGCACAGTGGCAGCCTTTGATGGGCACAGTGGCTGCGTTTGATGGGCACAGTGGCTGCGTTTAATGGGCACAGTGGCTGCATTTGATGTGCACTGTGGCTGCGTTTGATGGCATAATGGCAGCATTTGATGGGCACAGTGGCTGCGTTTGATGGGCGCAGTGGGAGCATTTGATGGCACAGTGGCAGCGTTTGATGGGCATAGTGGCAGTGTTTGATGGGCACAGTGGCGGCATTTGATGGGCACAGTGGCGGCATTTGATTGGCACAGTGGCTGCAATTGATGGGCACAGTGGCTGCATTTGATGGCACAGTGAGGCTGCAATTGATGATTTTTTTTTTCAAAAATTTTCAATTTGTTTGCGCCCCCCAAAAAAAATTTTGAGCACCAGCCGCCACTGCATCTCATGAATATTCCATCCCTATCCAAGTTAAATTCCCTCAAAAAATTTACAAAAACAACGTTCAAGGACTGGTTTTCTGCCTGAGGGTGAATGAGAACTGTAGGCCTGGCTGGACAGGGTGGCGGAAGGACCACAACATCGGCAGCTCTTACGGGGGGTACCGCTACATACAAATATAACAATGTTTGTTCAGAAATGTCATCAGAATGTCTTCACCCTCATGTAGATGGAGGGCAAGTAATACAGCAAAACAAAGAACTTTCTCCAGAAGAAAAGCGCGAGGGAGCCTTTGAGTATCCAGTGGTTGATGGTTAAACAGTGGAACAATAGGGCAAATCGTGTGCAGTCAATATAAAAGGTATAAGCTAGAGCGATATTATTCAAAGATAATGTCACACAGGAAAACACGAGGAGAACACTTCAATGAGGCGTATAAAGGTACAATAGGGGTAGCATGATTGTTTTCTTTGCAAAGTGAAATTACACAGCAATCACTAATGTCTGAGGGAAATTCCCTTGCAAAGTGAACAGTCTGTTTGCCTTTAGTAAATCAACCCCAATGCGTGTGTAGCACCCTCACAGATTAGTGCAGGTTGTTAGGTAAATGTAGTTGGTTCCTCTGTAATCAGTGGAGCAGGGGTTTATTGTTCAGGCCTGCTCAGTGTATCACAGGGTGCTGCTCTGATTGCTTCCCCCTGTATTCTAGAGAATTCTAAAGTTATAATGGGTGGAAGAACATAGTGAACAGCCTAAATATTTATGAGGAGTTTAGCCAATCCCTGGGGAGGTGTACTCAGTAGGTGGCTGGAGTGCTCCATAAAAAGGCTGAGGCCTGAGGCAAAGAGAGAGAGTTCCTGGGTGCAGTGCTGCTGGTGGAGACCCCTCTGCAAGGGCTCTGCCCCGGGGCAGGATTACTGGAGGTGCCATTTAGAAGACATCGAGCTGAAGCTTTAGCTGGGGGGGCTTATTCGCAAAGCCTAGTCCTGGAGTCTGTTTGGGTCTGGCAAAGCTCACTGGAAAATATCAGTGCCAATACCAGTACCAGTGAGTATCAAAAGGAGGCAGCTAATGATCCTGTGGCCACATTAGTAAATTACCCCGGTGCTGGAAGTCAATGACTGTGTGCAGTTCTTGTCTTTTGGCAAAAAGTCCTAATCACCTGCCAGCATTAGATTAGCATTAGTGGGACATTTTTTGCAGCTCAGCAAGATAGAGAAGGAGTCCTCTAAGTGTTCAATTTACCAGTTTTTGGGGTATCCCATGCCCCCTTTACCCCACCCAAGATCATTGATCTAATAAAATAACAAAAAGACACTCCTAGATTGTTCTATTTGAGCCAGTGGAGTACAGAAAATGCCGTATGTGTTTTAACTGGAGATGAGGAATCAAGTTCACCAGCGGCTCATTGGTGGGTGCACTGCATGTGAAAATGTCTCTCATCTCTTATTTCTACATGGCAGTGTGCTTGCTACTGATGGTTGACACACAAATTGTTTGTGGGAGAGCAAACGAAGAGCTCAGATCTCAGACTAGTTCATTTAAGTGGCGGTGCTTCCATTAAGGGCGCCGGGGAAGCCCCATCTCTCCAGCCACCCCCTCTGTGTAGAATGGATAGATTCATGCATTACATGAATCTATCCATGGGCGCTGTAGCCACCCCCTATTCAGGCATCTGACCCCTTGCCGGGCGCCTAAATTACAGTGGTGGGGGGGGGGGTTTAAAGCACCTGATTAGAGCCCTAGGCTCTAATAGGCTTCAAAAAAGGTGAACTGCGAGTGCAAACATGAATCTATCCATGGGTGCTGTAGCCACCCCCTATTCAGGCATCTGACCCCTTGCCAGGCGCCTGAATTACAGTGGTGGGGGGTGTTTTTGAAGCACCTGTTTAGAGCCATAAGCTCTAATAGGCTTCAGAAAAGGTGAACTGCGAGTGCAAACCATCGCACTTTCAGTCCACCCAGGTGTGTTAACAAAACAAATGAATATTTGTTTTGCTAACACAGAGCCACCTCTCAGCCAATCAGGAGGCATGGATGTAATACTGGTCACCTGATTGGCTGAAGGCAGAGGCGATCCCATTGGCTGCCTAGCAGAACAGGAAGAAAACACACACGGAGGACATAGGAGTCATCGCCGTGCTACCCATCCCACACCTCTCCACCTGACCCGCTGCCTGATCCGCCACCATGATGGGGTAAGTGCTGGGCAGACAGCGGGCAAGTGAGCAGGCGGGGGGGGCACAGTGGCTGCATATTTTTGGCACAGTTGGCTGCATTTGCTGGGCATAGTGACTGCATATTATGGGCACTGAGGCTGCAATTGATGGGGCACAGTTGGCTGCATTTGCTGGGCACAGTGGCTGCATATTATGGGCACAGAAACTGCAATTAATGGGGCACAGTTGGCTGCATTTGCTGGGCACAGTGGTTGCATATTATGGGCACAGAGGCTGCAATTGATGGGGCACAGTTGCTAGCTCTGTCAATATATTATTTTTTGTAGTAAAGCCCTAGAATTTGCTGTTTGTCTGGGGCTAACCTTGTTATTTAACCGCTTTAACTGATTTAACCGCAAGCACTTTTTGCGATTCTGCGCTGTGTCGCTTTAACTGACAATTGCACGGTTGTGCGACGTTGCACCCAAACAAAATTGACGTCCTTTTTTTCCCACAAATATAACTTTCTTTTGGTGGTATTAGACCACTTCTGCGGTTTTTATTTTTTGCGCTATGAACAAAAAAAGAGCGACAATTTTGAAAAAAACACTTTATTTTTTACTTTTTGCTATAAACATCCCCCAAAAATATATAAAAAAAAACAATTTTTTTCCTCAGTTTAGGCCAATATATATTCTTCTACATATTTTTGGTAAAGAAAATCGCAATAAGCATATATTGATTGGTTTGCGCAAAAGTTATAGCGTCTACAAAATAGGGGATAGTTTTATGGCATTTTTATTTTTAATTTCTTTTTATTAGTAATGGCGGCGATCTGCAATTTTTATCGGGACTGCGACATTATGGCGGAAACATCGGACAATTTTGACACTATTTTGGGACCATTGTCATTTATACAGCGATCAGTGCTATAAAAATGCACCGATTACTGCGTAAATGACACTAGCAGTGAAGGGGTTAACCGCTAGGGGGCGATGAAGGGGTTAAGTGTGTCCTAGGGAGTGATTCTAACTGTGTGGGGATGGGCTTCAAGCCACATGACATCAATCGCCACTCCCGATGACAGGGAGCGGTGATCTCTGTCATGACACAAACCAGAAGGGGGAAGTGCCTTGTTTACATAGGCACTTCCCCGTTCTGAGGCTCCATGACACGATCACTGGGAGACCGGCGGACCACAAGTCCGCTGGTCCCGCGGGCACGGTCACGCTCTACGCGGCAGGCGCGCGTGCACCTGCTATCTCCGGCTCTTAATGGGGACGTACAGGTACGCCCATTTGCCCACCACTGCCATTGTGCTGACGTATATTAGCGTGCAGCGGTCGGCAAGAGTTAAGATGGCATGGCAGTGTCTTATGCCTACATACTTTTGCTAATAGGTATCACTTGTTCCCATGCTAAAAAATGTGAGAGGTATGTACATATATATAAAATATTATTGCAAATACGTTACACAAAGAATGAAATAATTTCAGAAATTAAACATAGATGAAAATTTTAATGGAGGCTTGGAAAATATGTGAATGTCTCTCTCTAACTATTGACACTTATTCAAGAAGCCATGTCTTGGGGAATGATAGAATGTTTATAACAGAAAAAGAAAAACTGATCAAGTATATCCATCATCACAATGAAAGAATGTCTTTGTAATAGAAGATAACAGCTGGCAGCAAGACAAAAACATTCTAAATTTTTTATTTTTAGGTGTTGCAGAAATTAGTACATTAGGTTTAAGGGAGAGATCTATTACAATAAAAGCACAATAAAAAAAACTTCCTGTCTTTGTTTCACTTGGCTTTTCCTTATCAGGATGCATCCCAAGTGCCTTGTTTTGGAAACATGATGTGTTTTACAGATGGGACTGATGATTTTACTATTGCTTATGTTGCAGCATCAGACTCAAAAACAATCCCATTTTTTATTCAGCCGGGTCTGTGTTTCAGCTGCCTATTATGTGGCAGAGATTTATTTTTATCATTTAACCTCTTCTTGCTGATGTGGCACATACAGTATGCAGCCTCTCGGCAGGCAAGCTTTAACATAAAGAGGCTGCATATACAGTGCCTGGAAAAAGTATTCACACCCCTTGAAATTTTCCAAATTTTGTTATGTTACAACCAAATAACTAAATGTATTTTATTGGGATTTTATGTGATAGACCAACACAAAGTGGCACATAATTGTGAAGTGGAAGGAAAATGATAAATGTTTTTCAAAACTTTTTACAAATAAATATGTGAAAAGTGTGGCATGCATGTGTATTCAACCCCCTTTTCTCTGATATCCCTAACTAAAATCTAGTGGAACCAATTGCCTTCAGAAGTCACCTAATTTGTAAATAGAGTCCACCTGTGTGTAATTTAATCTCCGTATAAATACAGCTGTTCTGTGAATCCCTCAAAGGTTTTTTAGAGAACCTTAGTGAAAAAAACAGCATCATGAAAGCCATGGAACACACAAGACAGGTCAGGGATAAAGTTGTGGAGAAGTTTAAAGCAGGGTTAGGATATAAAAAAATATCCCAAGCTTTGAACATCTGACAGGCCAGGCAACTAGAGCATTAACCAGAGAAGCAGCCAAGAGGCCCATGGTAACTCTGGAGGAGCTGCAGAGATCCACAGCTCAGGTCACAGGACAACTATTAGTCATGCACTCCAAAAATCTGGCCTTTATGGAAGAGTGGCAAGAAGAAAGCCATTGTTGATAGAAAGCCATAAGAAGTTCCATTTGCAGTTTGCAAGAAGCCATTTGGGGGACACAGCAAACATATGGAAGAATGTGCTCTGGTCAGATGAGACCAAAATTGAACTTTTGGGTCTAAAAGGAAAACACTATGTGTGGCGGAAAACTAACACTGCACATCACCCTGAATACACCATCCTCACCGTAAAAGATGGTGGTGGCAACATCATGTTGTGGGGATGCTTTTCTTCAGCAGGAACAGGGAAGCTAGTTAAACTTGATGGGAAGATGGATGGAACCAAATACAATGGAATGGTTTAGATCAAAGCACATTCATGTGTAATGCCCCGTACACACGGTCGGATTTTCCGATGGAAAATGTCCAATCGGAGCGTGTTGTCGGACATTCCGACCGTGTGTGGGCTCCATCGGACATTTTCCATCGGATTTTCCGACAAACAAAGTTTGAGAGCAGGCTATAAAATTTTCCGACAACAAAATCACGTCAATTTCGACCGTGTGTGGCCAGTTCTGACGCACAAAGTGCCACGCTTGCTCAGAAGAAATTCCGAAACGGAACAGCTCGGTCTGGTAAAATTAGCGTTCGCAATGGATACAGCACTTTCGTCACGCTGCAATGTAAAAAATGGTTTAATACAGTGCAATCTCTTCTTCTTTATAATGTGAGAAGAATGAAGAATGAAGTAGTTTTGCTGCTCATATTCACACAGACTTCTCTCAAGCTTCGTTCTTTATTATTTATCGTGATTCCCTCAATATATTTTGATTTGTCACATCTGACAAAATTTTTTTTTGTTGTTTTCTTTTTTTTTTTTTTAAATGCTGTTTTTTTTTTTTGGGTTTGTATTTTTTTCAAGGCTGATCTTTGTTTTATTTTTTTTTTAGTTTTACTCCCTAATATTTTTGGTTTTGTGTGTTACAACACCATTGTTATCTTATATTATTTAATCTCAAGAAGGCTGCTTGGTGTTGGTGTCCCTTGTTAATTTCACATTGTATTTTTGAAATTTACCTGCCTCCTCACAAACAAACTGTCCTTTTTGAAGAAAAACACACATAGGCGAGTATAATGAAACAAAAAGTCCTTTATTAAGGGCTCAGAACCAAACAAAGAGGGAGGCAACGCTGGAGAAACATCATAAGTTGGTGAAGCCTTGGACCCCCAGGGCAGACATCAATTATTTAACATCAAAATTGGTGGCCTGAGGAGTTCATATCTAAGGGAGTGCAGTCTGGTCCAGAAGTCCCAGAGATCCTGAAAGCAGCAGATGACATCTATGTCCCCAGGCTGTGGTACTACAAGAGGCTGCATCTTTTGCCAGACCAGACTGGACCCATGGTCATCACTTTCTGGTCTTCTTTCCACGCTTCCTTCCTGGCTGTGGCTCTGGTGTTGGAGATGTGGCAGGAGGAGGAGTAGGATCTGGAGGAGGAGTAGTAGGACCTGGAGGAGGAGGAGGAGTAGTAGGACCTGGAGGAGGAGGAGGACTATGTGTGAGGTCACAAATGTGGGTAGCAGATGCTATTTGGCCCCTCAACCCCTTATTGAGAGCTTCCAAAATTAAGGACTCACACAGGAGTCATTGGCCCTCCTCCATCTGCAGCATTTTACAGGCAGTTAGGCCAGCAAAGTCCTCCTCCACAGTGTGGGGACTTCTCAGGACCTCTGTAGCCTTCCAAAAGAGGCCTATGGCAGCCTCCTCCAAGTTACTCATCTTCCTGCCACTTTGTCTTTGAAGGTGTAGGGGAGGGACCTGGATATCAGGCAGTCTGCTTGGCCCGGCCACCTCCTGGCTGAGACTTCCCTGTGTATGAAAATAGTTTTTGCATCATCAATCACAATCATAAATTAGTACTCCAAACTAACATCTATTTAACATCATTGATTGGACAACCAGAAATATTTAGAGGAATGCTATACCTGGCTCAAGCTGGGCTCCTCCACACGTTGCTGCCTGGAAGGCCCAGGTTGGGCGTCAGAAGCCTCAGCTGGGGGGGAAGGAAGCGTGGAAGGAAGACTGGAGAGTGCTGGCCTGGGTTCAGTCTGACCTGCCAGAAAATGCAGCCTGTCATAGTACCAGAGCCTGGGGAGATAGATGTCATCTACAGCTCCTGATCTCTGGGAGTCCTGGACCTTCTTGTGCTCCCTTAGATAAGTGCTCCTCAGGCCACCAATTAGGATCTTCAAATAGGTGATGTCTGCCGTGGGGATCACCGTCTTCACAAATTCCAGCAATTGATCCAGCGCTGCGTTCCTCTTTGTTTGGTTCTTATATTCAGGGTGGTTTATCTCCCACAGACAAGGCAGCTCCCTGAACATATCAATGAAGATTGGCATAAAGTCCTTATTTTTCAAGATATCCATTTTCACTGCAAGACACAACACAAGACAAACCCTAATGTCAGCCTAAAGTCTTCTAAACTTGTGCAAATACAGGCCTCAATTTAGAAGCAGTATAGCCCAATGTTAAATCTTACCTTCGTTATCACGATCGGCGCCTCCGTTACTCCTTCCTCCGCTCACAGATCGTACGTACTATGCACGCGTGTTACGCTTTATAGACACTGCGCATGCGTGAAACTCCGCCCGCCCCTGACATTCTTTCTAGTCTATTCCCCGCCCCTTCTCATTCGGCGCAGTGGGGAAGAGCACATGGCGGAGTCAGAGCAGGTGTCTGATATTTACACCAACGATGAGGAGGAGGAGGAAAGCCCGGAGCCTGAAACATCCCGATCCAGAAGGAGACGATATAAGGCATCAAATATGTCCTTTGGGGAGATGTTGGAGATGGTCGACATAATGAAGAAGGCCGACTATGATGGAAAGTATGAACCTTACCCCAACCCCAACCCCAACCCCAATGTCCGTAAGGCCAAGATCATGGCGAAAGTGGTCAAAAGTGTGCACCGGAATTTCGGGGTACGACGATCGAAAGATCAGCTCAGGAAGCGGTGGTCGGACCTGAAATTACGAGAACACGAGCAGTACAGAAAGATCCAGAGAGTGCTGCAAAAAAGTAAGTAGTTGTGCTGTGTTCCTATTCTTTTTGTCTTTATTACGTTCGTGCTGCTCCATGTGCTTTTCTTAACTTTTAATCCAGTTTAAAATGTCAACTTTCATGCTCATGGGCACATTATTCGTTTCGTATCAAACATTTTTCTTTCGGCCTATAAAACACCATTGTTTGAGCCATATGCATTTGCCAACATTTTTTAGGGCCTACTTGTCTGAAAATAATTTGGTTGTATAGATGTGTTTGTTAAGAGAATGAAATGCAAACTAGATTCTGTGTAAGGAGAGGACACTCAGCAACTGTTTAGACATCTGGACGCTGGAGCACTAGTGTGGGACACAAGAACACCCTTTTTATTAGGGGGCCCACACAGGTGCTCCAGTGTATACTGTGGGGGTGTCTCCATCTGTGAAGCTTGTGCAAAACAGGTAAAGTATTGAAGCTTGACAAAGGACACTAAAAATTCGACATCTTGTAACCAAAATAGACAATTATACCCCACTTCCAAGCAATGTTTCATATTTATAGTTCTTCCCTCAAATATCTGTGTGCTAAGTATACCATTTTTTTTTTACATAGGGGAGAAAAGACTCGGAGGACACCCCTCATCCGAGGAGACCAGAGACCCCCCACCTCTGGAAGAAGGGGAAATCCCCCAAAGACAAGAAGAGCAGGAGGAGGAAGACATGGTTGAAATTGTCACCACAACAGGTGAGTGTCTGCGACCACAGGCTCAGGTAAGAGATGGATGCGGGCATATTTATAATACATGTTTTTTTTGGTTTCTATCTTTTTAGGTGATCGTGGTGTTGTGGATCCAGGGCATTTCACCTCGGAAAGTGCACAGATCCTGATTGGGGAGATCATGGGGTGTAATAGGGACTTGGAAAACATAAAGAAAAGCATCAATGATGTTCTTCAAAAAAATAAGAACATCATTGATGTTTTGGGGAGAGTTTAAAACCCCTCCAAATCCCTTTCTTTTATGGTGTGCTACAATTTTAACATTTTTTGTCTAATTGGAGAAAAGCCAAATTTTGAAGATGCACACAGTGTGTCAACATGCGCTATCTGCCATCACGGGAGATCAATGGACGCGTTTTGGGGGTGCAACCCCTTCCTCAATAACAAAGTAGCTGTGAGGAAGGGGTTGCTCCCCCAAAAAACGTCCCTTGATCCCCCATGATAGCAGCTAGCACATGTTGACATTCGGCTATTTGTGTGCATCTTCAAAATTTGGCTTTTCCGGGGGGTGACTTCACCCCATCTGAACGCAATATCAAACACAGTTCCTAAATACTCATGTCTGATATTGCCTTCAAGTTCTACCAAATGTGAACTTTGTAAGTTCAAGATTTGTGTCTTTCTTGTGGGTTTTAAACATGCCTGTTTTATCTTAAATGGACATTTCTACTTTTTCTAATGTGACCCCAAAAATTGTTATACAACAAACATGTTGGTTTGTTTTAAAAACCTTTTCTAAATGTACATGTGATTGTGCAGGTATTAAAAAGATTGTTAATCAAGAATGTGTGGATTATTGTCTCAACGCTACAACACTTTTTGCTTAATGTTTTTTTTTTATTTGATAAAGGTTTCACACATTGTCTGGCATATTGATTGCCCCCCTACACGCAAAGAATTCAAAGTATCTTAGCCGGACATCACGGGCACTCAGGGAGGGCAAGCCTGGACGGCCACTTTCAAGCGCCGTCAGGGTTGGTTCATTTTGAATTCCGGGCTCAGGCCCAACTGAGCTAGCATAGTTGGCAGAATGTTGCCGTAAAAAGTTGTGTAGAACACAGCTCGCCAGGATAATATGATTCAGTTTATACTCCGCCATATGTATGGGTGTAAGAAATAGGCGGAACCAGCTGGCCATGATTTCAAACGTGTTCTCCACCACTCTTCTGGCTCTGGCCAGCCGGTAATTAAAAACCCTCTGGTCCGGGGTGATGGTCCTCATCAGGAATGGCCGCATAAGATGGTCCTCCAGCGCAAAGGCTTCAACCGCAATGAAGACGAATGGGAGTCCTTCCACATTGTCTTCTGGAGGTGGCAAGTCCAAGCTGCCATCCTGTAGAACTCCGTCTGGGCGATGACTCCACCATTGGACATACGGCCATTCTTCCCCACGTCCACATACAGGAACTCATAAGTAGCCGACACCACCGCCAACATCACAATACTATTGAACCCCTTATAATTATAATAGTATGACCCCGAGTTGGGTGGTGGGATGATGTGGACGTGTTTCCCATCAATTGCCCCTCCGCAGTTAGGAAAGTCCCACCGCTGGGCAAAGTGGGAGGCCACAGTCTGCCATTCCTGTGCCGTGGAAGGAAATTGTGGAGGAAAACAAAAAAAATAGTCTTTTTGCACATAAACATGGAAAGCAGATTAGACACAAACATTCTTGGCCAACATCAAGATAACATTTATTTATGGGAATTTTTAAAGACCAAAGTATAAGGTACACCTATCATATTCCCCATCCCCCCCTCTCATGGGCCATTTCTAACATTATAGGGGGGGGGGGGAGCTCTTGCACAGGTAACCCTCTCCACTTCATTGAGAGATGAATGCATAAATAATGGGTATTACTTTGAACAGCCCCTCCTTAGTTACACTATTGGCAGCCCACTGGACAGGTAAGAAGTGTCATAATACAAATATATAAATACACACTGTACACATTTGAGCACATTTGGAAATTCTGCTATTACCTATCAAGATAATAATAGTATACAAAAACTTTAAACAGTACCATTTGAAAGTATACAGGCAGGCCCTTGCACTACATGCTTTGGGGAATTCATCCATAAATCTGACCACAAAAGAGGTGGGTATAGTGTGTATGGGTTTGACAAAGTCAGCAGATAGATGATTGAGGATAGATAGAGAATTGGGATCAGCTGACTTAGCAGTTGGGGGGAGGGAGGGTTCCAAATGATTTGGGGACCCCCCAAAAAAAGCCTCTGGCACTCTGCCTGAATTTAACGCACACATCACATTTCAACACATTTTAGGGGTGTTTGGGGTAAAGCACTACTATGGAGCTGACAAAATACATTGTTAAGTGACTACATGAGGTGAATATAGGGACAGGAGACAATGCTGGGGAGGTAAGTGAAGGCAAATATGTATGAAGGACAACAAAAATAATTACAGAAAAATCCAGCATGCATGAGGACAAAGGGGACATTCACAGCATATTACAATCATAGTAATTAGGGAATGAGGAAAGAAATACAATATATTAGCAAACATTAAATACAATAAAATGTGATATTAAAGGATACAAATCTTACCTTAATATACTCCTTCTGCAGGACCTGGATGATGGCAGAACAAGTGTCAGGAAAAGCCTTCTTGCAAGCATTCCAGCAATTTGAAGTTTAAAAGAGTGCCTGTGCACAGGAGCGCCATCCGGCGCACGCGCATGCGCAATAGCGCCAATAGCGCGCACGGGCGCACGCTCATGCGCGATAGCGCCCTTGTGACAGCACTTGGTGCCAGATAGGCTATTTAAAGGGGACTGTTCCATTGCTGCCTTGCTGTCCGGTCTACAGCGTTCCTGAAGACCCCTACTGCCCTGTTACCTTGTACTCTGAATTTGCTGCCTGATACCTGTTGGACTGTTCCTGACTACTCTGTTCGCTGCCTGCCCTGATCTCGGCTTTGGACTTTGACTATTCTCTTGGATTTACCTTCTGTACCTGATCTGCCCGCCTGTGTTTTACCCGGCCTGCCTGTACCCTGCTGTCTACATCCTGCTGCTGGACTACAAGACACCTCCCTGCTGTCTACATCCTGCTGCTGGACTACAAGACACCTCCCTGCTGTCTACATCCTGCTGCTGGACTACAAGACACCTCCCTGCTGTCTATACTCTGCTGCTGGACTACAAGTCACCTCCCTGCTGTCTGCGTTCCGCTGTTGGACTACAGGACACCTTCCAGCTGACTACCTGATCCAGCCCTCTGCTCCAGCCTTCCAGTCAGGCACTTGTGCCCCTTCACACTCTCAAGCTCCTGTCATCACTGCCAGGGGTTCCCGAGTCGGAGGTATACGAGAGGCCGTTCCCTGCATTCCGGGCTCTACCTACCAGGTACGTTACAACAGGTCTCTGGGATAATGATCCCCAGAGCCTGGGGGGAGATGCCTGTCGAGAACTTCAAGTCCTGCAGGCTTCTCCCTGTCGCCAAGTACCGCAGGGTGGCGATGAGCCTCTGCTCCGGAGTGATGGCTTGCCTCATGCAGGTATCCTGCCTACTAATATAAGGGGTCAGCAAAGCCAACAAACGGTGAAATACAAGGTCCGTCATCTGGAGAAAGTTCCTGAAATCATCAGGATTATTCTCACGGATCTCACGGAGCAAAGGCATATGACAGAACTGGTCACGCTGAAGCAACCAATTCTTGGTCCATGAACTCCTCCCCACCCTGTTCATGGACTGGACTTGTGTCAAGGTCAGGACCCCAACACTAAGCCCCCGCACAGCACGAACTCTACGAGGAGCACGCATACGCAACATGGCTAGAAAACGGTCGGCTGCTCAGAACGAGGTAACAGAGCGCACTGAAGAACAGCAAGGCCTGTGAAGAGCGACCAGAAAAACAGTAACGAATGAACAAGAACACAATGACAAAGTCACGCGTAGCTTGCTTGCACGCACTGAAGAGCAGATACAAACCCACAAGCACAAACTGAACAGCAGAAAACGATCTGAAAACCACGAGTCTGAAAAAGCACGAATCGTCTCTCACCAAACTTTTACTAACACGAGATTAGCAAAAGGAGCCCAAAGGGTGCCACGCTTGGTTCTGAACTGGCCTTTTCTAGGCTCGTCGTACGTGGTGTATGTCACCGCGTTCTTGGCGATCGGAAATTCCGACAACTTTGTGCGACCGTGTGTACGCAAAGCAAGTTTGAGCCAACATCCGTCGGAAAAAATCCTAGGATTTTGCTATAGGAATGTCCAATCAATGTCCGACCGTGTGTACGGGGCATTAGAATGACCCAGTCAAAATCCAGACCTAAATGCTATTGAGAATCTGTGGCAAGACTTGAAAATTTCTGTTTACAGACGCTCTCCATCCAATCTGACAGAGCCTAAGCTATTTTGCAAAGAAGAATGGGCAAAAATGTCACTCTCTAGATGTGCAAATCTGGTAGAAACATACCCAAAAAGACTTGCAGCTGTAACTGCAGTGAAAGGTGGTTCTACAAAGTATTGAATACAAATGCACGCCACACTCTTCAGATATTTATTTGTAAAAAAATTTGAAAACCATTTATCATTTTCCTTCTACTTCACAATTATGTGCCACATAGGGTTGGTCTATCACAAAAAAAAAATCACAATAAAATACATTTACGTTTTTGGTTGTAACATGACAAAATGTGGAAAATTTCAAGGGGTATGAATACTTTTTCAAGGCACTGTATGTGGCCCTATGTAAACACTTCTAAAGGACGTGCGCCCTGTGCACTAACAGCCTGGTCACCGCCGGGGACCGGAAAGTTCCCAGTGCATGCTTGCAATCTGAAGCTTTCCGATCACGTGACCTCTGTGACAGCTAATCACAGTGGTCACATGACCCAAATGCCCGCCGCCACCTCCCAGCATTTAGAAGCTCTTAAAGGGATGGGAGGCAGCGGCAAGAGGGAAATAGTCACTCTTGTTTCTTTAGGCCGACTTCACAGCATGCTCCTCATGGAGGGGCTTGCAGATCACAAATGTCTCTTGGTTCCTGTTTTGTTGCCTGTTGCATCCCAACATCTCAACGTCTCAGCTTTTTAAGTAGAACTATAGGGAAAACTTTCTTATTAATTTTGGATAAAGCTATAGAGAGTTTTAACCTTATCAGATTTTTTTCACCATCTGTGTCCCGTTGGGGAGATTTCCCTTCAATTTCTGACTCCACCCTTAGGATTAGTGAATATTATAAAAGAAATGGTTAGTGTACCCACAGCATTCTCCATAATATATAATACTGAGGATTGTATTGTATGCTACCATGGATAGGTACCAGGAAAAGAAAACTACAGTAGGTATTGCACAATTTTCTGTTTTCCTGGTGCCTCCATGGGAGCATACCTGTGAAAAACAACTAGCTGAAATGGGTGGGATGATGCTTAGAAAGAAATTTATTTAAAAAAGATTATTACTTAGAGGAAGCAAAGGCTGAATTTATAGCCTGTGTACATATTGGATCACACCATGGATCAACAATCACCGTCCAAAGGTTTCTTTTATTGGGAGAGATCACATCACAGAGATAAGTGCAATGTTTCGGAGCCATGCAGGGCCCCTTTATCAGTCATGTGTTTCCAGGACCCAGCTGGTAATAGCTACAGCACCCACCATTTTAAGAGCCCTATATGCCAGGAACTTGTGCGATAGGAATATCTGTCTGCCAAATTCCACCGATGAGAGAGCTCCTGGATCCACTCTATAATGCTTTAGAAACGTATGTTGGGATGACCATGTTGCTACCCATATAGTTTTGATTGACATGTTGGCTCTTGCTGCCCAGAAGGCAGAAACTGATCTGGTGGAATGCGCCCTGATTGTCGAAGGGGGTTCTAGACCCTTTGCCCTGTATGCCTTCTGTATGAGTTTAACTATCCATGAGGCTATTGTTCTTGTGGATGCCACTTTGCCTTTGTTCTTGCCCTAGGGAATTATAAACAGCCAGGATGGGTTCCTGAAGGGTGTTGTGGCTTGGAGATAGTATCTTAATTTGAAAGCAATATCAAGTTTGTGAAGAGAATCTGAATCCAGATCTGAAAACGTTGGTAGTGCCCATGGTTCCGATATACTAGAGGAAGATGTGACCTTGGGAATTAATCTGCATACCGTTCTGAGCTCTACTCTGTCCGAGTAAAAAAACAATACGGTTATGATCTGCCCCTAAAGCTTGTAGTTTCAAAACTCTTCTGCCAGATGCTACAGCTATAAGAAAAGACAGTTTCAAAGTCAGATTTCACAGCGACGTTGACAAAAGGTTGGGTGTGACATCCCTGAGACAGAAGAAAAGTTATCGTTGGAATCTTGACTGGAGACTGGATACTTAGAAACATTGCCATAGGAAACCATGGGCGTCTTGGCCAGTATGGTATGACTGTCACCACCGCTATGATTTATAGCATAAGTCTCGTCAGGAATTTCAAGATAAGAGGCCGGGGGGGTAAAGGGATAGGCCAGATTGCATGTCCATGGGCTTTTTTTCTTGCTCACACAGCACTGGGGTTACTGGCTCCTCCTATGCATTACATCATTGGCACGTGACTTTTTCAAGGTTAGAACCAAAACAGGCGTTATCTGACGATTTCTCATGTTTTTATGTGCTGTTTCCCCTGCTGTAAGCATAAACATCACTAAGCATCTTGTCTTATGCTTGAAGCATAAGTAAAATGGCGGATGGATTTTTTTGATGCCGGCGCCATCTATTCTAATTGTCGGGCTTCGAGAAAATGGCGACCGGACGCCCATCTGAGAGGACTTCATATACTGGTTCTCCTGCTCTAAGTAAGATACACCATTAGGCATCTGGTTTCATGTTTAAGGCCTAAGCAAAATGGCGGAGGTATTGTTTTGATGCTGGCGCCATTTATTTTAATGGCGGGCTTTGAGAAAATGGCCACCGGGAGGACTATTTAAAGACATGTACCTCACCTAGTGCCAATCCCTGATGAAGTCACGTGACGTGACGATACGCGTCGGGATTGGAGCACTGGGTACAGCCACAGCCTGATGGCAGGAGATGAGCTCGGCGCTCATGGATGATTTTATCTGGTTGTTCATTCATGTAAGTTTGGCTTTTACTTTTTATCAATAAATATGCCTTACATATGGGATTATGCTATGAGCACTCTCTTTTCATATTCATATTAATATCCACTGAGCCTATACCTGGTAAACACCTGAGAGCGGGAGCGGAGAGGACCGAGGATCCCATTTAAAGGGCATACGAACTCGGCGTTCGTGGATTGAGGCCTATGCTCCTTTATTAAAAGTGAGTGCATCATTTTCCTAATCTGCCCCCGTCCCACTGTGTTTATCACAGAGTTACACTATATATAACCCTTTGTATTTCTCCATATGATCTAACACCTGCCATTGGGATTGCTCAAGCAACACAGAGGAGACCATCATATCATTGTATCTGCCATCCCTATCTGCGACCAGTTTATGCTGTACACCTTACAGCAGTAAGGTGAGCTGCTTGCAGACACAGAGGTGCCATCACTGAAGAGTTTTATTTTGTACACTCGTGTCTTCTGGTGGTGGGATCAATTGGTTGTTTTTTTTACACGGACTTTTGCTATTGGATTATATCACTTTATGGACTTTTTGCCACACATATATATTTTTTACCAATACCGGTTTGGATTTGTCATTGCATGCATTTTTTTGTGTATTTATTTTGTTTTATGTGACATATGTTTGTTTGACGGGCACAAGTGGCTGCATATGATGGGCACAAGTGGCTGCATTTGATGGCCACAGTGGTTACGTTTGATGGGCACAGTGCCTGCATATGATGGGCACAATTGGTTGCATAAGATGGGCACAGTGGCTGCATATGATGGGCACAAGTGGCTGCGATTGATGGGCACAGTGGCTGCATAAGATGGGCACAGTGGCTGTGTTTGATGGGCACAATGGCTGCGATTGATGGGCACAATGGCTGCGATTGATGGGCACAGTGGCTGCATTTGATGGGCGCAATGGCTGCATTTGATGGGCACAATGGCTGCATTTGATGGGCACAGTGAGGCTGCAATTAATGGGGGGGGGGGGTTTCAGTATTTTTCAGTTTGTTTGTTCCCCCCAACAAATTTTGAGCACTTGCCGCCACTGATCTACCTGTTATGCAATAAAGTTGTTATATACAGTAAGCACTATTGTGCTTTTCTCTTTTGGGGCATTTGGTACATGCTTTTGAAGTCGGGTTTGCAATTGTACATGATTCCTTGCTGTTCATCCATAGAGACTTTACATGTGTTCATGTGAATATCTACCTGCAGCTGCCATTTGAGATCCAGGCTTATGATATAAGGCTCCATTGGTTGGACCATGTAATGAGGGCTGTTTTGTGAGGTGAGCATACACCCTTGGGGCATCCAGTGTTGGTCTTTCATGCTATTTCTATCCATTTGGAGTGGATTTCACTTTTTCAAGACAGACTTTTGTTGTCACAATTATAGGACTCAGTATATAGTATATATTTTCTTTTTATATGTTTAAGATTTTTACATTTGTTTTACACTTTTGTGATCGATTATTTTTTATCCCTTATATTAGAAGTGCAGCACTGTTCATGTTCTTAATTTGAGTATTAGCCTACACTTTATGTGCTAGCACCTATTTGTAGGTTTGATGTACAAACTTTTTTTGCTTTTATTACATTATTCTGAGGACATATCTATGTTACGTTCAAGGGGTCAGAGGAGGTTCCCAGTAGTCCTGTCCTGTTTCTGTTGTCCTGATACATTACAGTGATTGAGAGTTTTCATTTTAGGACAGTAAGTGTGTTCCTGGTAGAATTATCAGGTGAAATAAGGGGAAACCGCTTGTGAAAAAGAAAATAATGCGACCACTACTTCTAAGGTCTACAGTGTATTGCCTTTTGTTTTGGGTTTTAGGTATTTTCTAAAGCTGAATTTCTTGCAGATAAAAATAAATAAAAGGCGCAAATCAGTTATGCTGACATGTACTGACAAGGAACATGCTAACACGGGGGAGAAAGCAGAGTGAAAGATGTGCTCACTAGTGTTCTGCTTCTCCTTCGCTGTCCAGTCACATACAAGGGGCAGGAAGGAGACCTAGTGGTATTACTTAAAGTGGTTATTAAGCCTGAAGAGGTACAAAACCTTCAGTGTGCTATACCCGCCCCCCCCCCCCTCATACTTACCTGGGCCTAATATCAATCCAGCGCTGTGCAAGAGAGCAGCGTCTCTCTTGGCTCTCTCTGTCCTCACTGAACTGAGAGGCAGCAGTGGAAGCCAGTGGTTCCTGCTGCTGTCAATCAGAGCCAGTGAGGAAGGAGAGGGGGTGGGGCGAGCTGCCCTCTGTGTGTCCATAGACACACAGAGCAGGGCTCAGGAGCGAGAATGCAGGAGTGCTGCCATAGCAAGCGGCTTGCTTTGGGGGCATTCGGCAAAGGGAAGGAGCAGCGAGGGACCTGAGAAGGGGAAGGTCGGGGCTTCTCTGTGCAAAATCATTGCACAAAGCAGGTATAGCAAAAATAACATGTTTGTTATTTTAAAAAAATACATTTGAAGCTTTAATGTCGCTTTAACTGTAGTGGAGAAAAGTCAGGTCTCCAAGATGGCTATGCTGTCTGGCAGAGTTGTGTACATTTCTGTAATGAATGGACAGAATTCAAATCATTTGACAGGTAAAACAGCTTTCCTATTTGTTTCATCTGTATTTAGCTGTTTACCTCCAGAAAGCCACAAACATAGGTTAAGTAAAGCATGTAAAACATGGAGAGAAGAGCACTCATTGACCCACATTAACATTATACATTAATCTAATGAAGCTAGAACAAAATTGCCAACATAATATGGAAATGCAGAAATCACCTTGTTGCATATTACTACACAGTCATTCCTGTGTTATGTTATACTAAATTGAGCCGGGAAAGCAAATGTACCATCCCCTAGAAGGATTACTGAGAATTAGTGAGCTAATTTGAAAATTCATGTTCTGCCAAGCAAAAAGCAATAAATAATTTGTCATCTCAGGCTATTATTATCCATTTAAAGCACCCTTTGCACGTAGCCTAATTTCTACTGAACTTATAATGCATCTAGCAGATAAATGGTATTTCATGATACCGATGTCTTTATTTGTCTTACTAAATTAAATCTAAATCCTAAATTCAAGATACTAACAACAACTTACAAAGCCATCCACAATTCTGCACCCAGCTACATCACTAACCTTTTCTCAAAATTCCAATCAAATCATTCTCTCCGTTCCTCCCAAGACCTCTTGCTCTCTAGCTCCCTTGTCATCTCCTCCCATGCTCGCCTCTAGGACTTCTCCAGAGCTTCACCCATCTTCTGGAACTTCCTAGCCCAATCTGTCCAGCTATCTCCTACTCTATCCACTTATAGATGATCCTTGAAAACTCATCTTTTTGGAGAGGCCTATCCTGCCTCCACCTGGTCACCTTTGCTTTAGAGGTACAGTATCTCACAAAAGTGAGTACACCCCTCACATTTTTGTAAATATTTTATTATATCTTTTCATGTGACAACACTGAAGAAATTACACTTTTCTACAATGTAAAGTAGTGAGTGTACAGCTTGTATAATGCCCCGTACACACGGTCGGATTTTCCGATGGAAAATGTCCGATTGGAGCGTGTTGTCGAACATTCCGACCGTGTGTGGGCTCCATCGGACATTTTCCATCGGATTTTCCGACACACAAAGTTTGAGAGCAGGCTATAAAATTTTCCGACAACTAAATCCGGAAATTCCGATCGTGTGTACACAAATCCGACGGACAAAGTGCCACGCATGCTCAGAATAAATAAAGAGATGAAAGCTATTGGCCACTGCCCCGTTTATAGTCCCGACGTACGTGTTTTACGTCACCGCGTTTAGAACGATCGGATTTTCCGACAACTTTGTGTGACCGTGTGTATGCAAGACAAGTTTGAGCCAACATCCGTCGGAAAAAATCCTAGGATTTTGTTGTCGGAATGTCCGAACAAAGTCCGACCGTGTGTACGGGGCATAACAGTGTAAATTTGCTGTCCCCTCAAAATCAAAAAACTCAACACAAAGCTATTAATGTCTAAACAAAAAGTGAGTACAGCCCTAAGTGAAAATGTCCAAATTGGGCCCAAAGTGTCAATATTTTATGTGGCCACCATTATTTTCCAGCAATGCCTTAACCCTCTTGGGAATGGAGACCTTGCGCTCCTATACTTTCCATTTGAGGGTGCCCCACAGATGCTCAATAGGGTTTAAGTCTGGAGACATACGTGGCCAGTCCATCACCTTTACCCTCAGCTTCTTTAGCAAGGCAATGGTCGTCTTGGAGGTGTGTTTGGGGTCGTTATGTTGAAATACTGCCCTGCGGCCCATTCTTCGAAGGGTGGGGAGAATGATCTGCTTCAGTATGTCACAGAACATGTTGGCATTCATGTTTCCTCAATGAACTGTAGCTAGCCAGTGCCTGCAGCACTCATGCAGCCCCAGGCCATGACACTCCCACCATCATGCTTGACTGTAGGCAAGACACACTTGTCTTTCTACTATTCACCTGGTTGCCACCACACACGCTTCACACCATCTGAACCAAGTGAGTACTGACAGGCTAACGTCCCACCCCTTCAACCTTTTCAGCAATACTGGCAGCACTCATACATCTATTTCCCAAAGACAACCTCTGGATATGATGCTGAGCACGTGAACTCAACTTTTTTGGTCGACCATGGCGAGGCCTGTTCTGTGTAGAACCTGTCCTGTTAAACAGCTGTATTGTCTTGGCCACCGTGTTGCAGCTCAGTTTCAGGGTCTTGGCAATCTTCTTATTGCCTAGGCCATCTTTATGTAGAGCAACAATTCTTTTCTTCAGATCCTCAGAGGGTTCTTTGCCATGAGGTGCCATGTTGAACTTCCGGTGACCAGTAAGAGAACGTGAGAGCGATAACACCAAATTTAACATACCTGCTCCCCATTCACACCTGAGACCTTGTAACACTAACAAGTCACTAATTGGGCCCAAAGTGTCAATATTTTGTGTGGCCACCATTATTTTCCAGCACTGCCTTAACCCTCTTGGGCATGGAGTTCACCAGAGCTTCACAGGTTGCCACTTAAGTCCTCTTCCACTCCTCCATGACGACATGTCATGGAGGATATGTCACATGACATTGGGGAGGGGAAATGGCTAATTGGGCCCAATTTGGACATTTTCACTTAGGGGTGTACTCACTTTTGTTGCCAGCGGTTTAGACATTAATGGCTGCGTGTTGAGTTATTTTGAGGGGACAGCAAATTTACACTGTTATACAAGCTGTACACGTATTACTTTATATTGTAGCAAAGTGTAATTTCTTCAGTGTTGGCACATGAAAAGATATAATAAAAATATTTACAAAAATGTGAGGGGTGTACTCACTTTTGTGACATACTGTATCTTCGCAACATTCTGTTAGCTTTAGAGCCTGTAGCCAATGGAGCTTTATTAAAACAAAGAAAAAAAAAAGCCTGGAGGACAGCCTGCTCATGTGCCCTCTCAATGACACATGACCGGGTCTCTCCCAGTCACAGGGTTCTCCCTTCTGCAGAGAGACCTCGGGAGGACAATGCAGGTTACATACTGCAGGCTGTGTTTTATGAATAGGTTGTAAATCGCAAAAGTACATTTGTCGGCAAGGTGCGCTGGAGTGCTATTCAGAATAAAAGGCACTGCACTTCACCAATGCATGCAATTTGGCTTGCTGTGCATTGATATAACTGCTGTGTCAATAGTGTGAATGGTGTCTTAATGGTGTATTTAGGAATACAGAGCTGCAATAATTTGTGTCTCTTATAGCTGATTGGAGTTCTGCTTTAAGTAAATGATTCAAATTATGGCAATGCTAAACCACTCTTTCCAAACATCTTTTACCTTGTTGTTGTTGAAAAACCTTGTACTGTTCTAAAATACAAATAGGACAAGCGTGGAAATTGGTTATCATTTTGGCAGTAATTCCAGTGAAAACCTCTGGACTCCATTTCCTCTTTAACACACTGATGCAGGTCCCGTAGACCCTAAATCCACTTAGTCCTTGCTCATTATATATTTTCAAGACGCTAGAAAGGAATGGCTGGATATTCTGGAATATGGCCAACGAGGGACTATAACATTCCCTTTAGGGTGCTCATGGGGGGATGGACAAAGTTAAGCATTACAATACAACCATGTTTTTTTCATATGACACATAGATAACATTATCTGACATTGTAATATTAGGTAAAGTAATCTAATCCAACCCAAACTCCTCATTCCAGTGCATACTTACCTTTCAGGGGTGGCATCCCACAGTGCTTACATCCTAGGTGCAAAATTCTTCTCTGGCGCCGTCAATGCCAGTGGGCAGAGCCACGCTCCTTTAGTATAGTTGCTAGGAGTACAGCACTATTCAAGTCTATAATGAATGCAAGTGCATGCATGACAAGCGCCACAGAAGATTTATTCATCTGGGAGACTGCCGCCACCAGAAGGGAAGGGAGTTTTGGGTTAGTTTGGCTTGGATGGGAAGGAAAGAAGGGGCTTGGGATTTTTGCAAGAAAAGTGTAGTTGTCCTTTAATATTTTCTCGAACTTTACACAAACAAATGCAAGCAAAAATCACCCACTATTTTCAATCTTTGATACATTTAATTTTATTCTTTATTATCAAGCAAACACTTTATATACAATAAATTAATCATTTCATACAATGACCCAAATGACAAAAAAAAACAATCTATAAAAAGGATTTAACAAAAACCATCTTCATGTACACGGACATTTATTTACATTTCACAAATGAGTATAAGTTACAAATGCAATTAAAATATGCAATACTCTTGCATTCTTCTATCAATAGCCAATAGCAATCTTTAGACACTTGGATGTCCAGCTTTTAATGCTTTCTACTTTAACATATGCAGAATGAATGAGACATACAGCTGACTGCGTCAAGCTAATTTGTGAGGTGCTGATGCTAGTGAACTTATGTCAGTGCTGGACTGGGAATGAAAACCTGCCATGACATGTACTGGCCATTTCAAGTATAGCAGACACGTAGCAGGACTCCACCCAAACGGGAAATTCGACTTTAAGTCCTCCTCCCCTTCTCCCCTGCCAGATTTGGCATGCCATTTTTTGGGGGGGGGGGGTACCTAGTTTTGAAAGGTACCTGTTCCCATTGCCTAGGTAATTCAAGCAGAAGTTTTCTCCTCCCCCTTCCCGCATTCTTCTAGGACACATCAAAGGTCCCAGAAGACTGCGGGATGTTCACTAAGCACAGTGGCTCGCGCATACGCAATGGGCAGCTGGCTGTGAAGCCGAATGCAGCAGAGCTGGCTGCCCACATTTAGGATGCCGGTTCCAGGAACCCGAAGGCTAGTGAAGAACTAGCCTAGATGTGGACCGCGCTGGATCCCTTGACACTTAAATGTCCTTTTAACAAAAGTCAGCAGCTGCAGGATTTGTAGGTGCCGACTTTTAACTTTTTTTTTTCAGAGTGAACCTCCTCTTTAAAGAGGCGTTTCAGCCTGTGAAAAAAAAATTAAAGTCAGCAGCTACAAATACTTGGAAGGAGAAGGGGCCATAGAGCACTGCACAACTATTGCGACAATCTTACCTGGTTTTGACAGGTATCCGCCCACCCCGAAAGGTGCCAATTGTGGCAGCGGAGGGGGAGGGGAGGAAGCAAACAAGCAGAGATGTTTGGGTGGAGCTCTGCTTTAATATGTTTTTTAAAAAATGTAGTCAGACATAAACTTTAAAGGAAAATCGTCATAAGAAACATACATGGGCTGCCATGCTAATTTTCCCAAAAAAACTAGTGCAAATTTCCTGATCTGCCTATTTGTGCCAGGCCAGCGACTCAAAGTTTTCTGAGACCTGAGAATTGGCATGATAGAAAGAGCTCAACAATGGCAGTTTATGTATGAACCTCACACTAGTGTGCCACAACCTCATGCATTGCAAAGCAGCTCCACTCACTTGTAGCATCCTCCAAAGGCGTGAGGGGTATAATTCCAGCAAAGCACCACATCCATGGCATGTGTACACTCCAGGTCGCTGCTTCTGCAGCTAAAGGGGGAGCAGTTGGCAGCACAACTGCAGGGTTTTACAACCCCTCAACCGCTAAGGTGAACAAGCCCTTATTTACTCTATCTGCGGATCTGTCCCTCGACATCCTCACTTTCAATACAATGGTATGGGCTCTGCATTGGGTTTTATGATGTTAGAGGGCATACAACCACCAAAGCATAGGCGAGAAGAGGTTGCTAGGATGGGTCTTAAAACCCAGAGGAACATTACCGTAAGGTACTGTACAATACAATTTGGGGGAATATTTTTTTACCTCTACACTTTAGGTAAGTGGTGGTTCAGATACATTTTAGGTGGGTGCTTAATGTGATGACATTTTTTTCTATGGAAGACGTTTCATGGAAAATGCACCAAGGATGTAGAAAGCAAACTTTTTGATAATACACACCAAGGTGTGAAATGGCTTTTATTGTGCTAGTATATGATGCCTCAAGGGAGCCATAAAAGTAAAATAAAAAAGCTTTATTTTGTGATGTGGTTTCTAACAGCATTCACAAATAATGATCTACATATTCACATTTGCACAGAAAGTAAGATATTTGACATGTCTATCTATTCTAAAATTAGCTTATATAATACAGCCCAGAGCTGTTTTAAATGTAAGCCACTCTCTGAAATGGGCTCCGCTGAGAAAAACTGATTCTTAAAGTAGGAACTTCCATAGATACAACTGTATGTTTATGGCAGCACTTCTGACTACTCAATTTCAGATTTGGCAGACACGTTTTCCGTCATCTAACAGAAGGCAGAGAACGTTTACAAAATTTTAAGGTTGATTCACCTGTGTTTTTAGTTACAGTTTACAGTAGTCATTATAAAAAAAAAATTACCAAGGTGTGTGGGGTAGGCTAGCATTCTTAAAGGGGATGTACGGAGGCACAGACGTTTTAAAGATAGAGTGCCTGAAAGCAAATACCTGCTGTGCTGTCTAGGTAACAATGTTATGAGAATTTTCAAAAACAACAGATATAAAACTATAATACATCAGTTTAAAAACATATAGAATAAATAAAATGACCAAAAATTATTTAATGTACACCTTTCCTTTTTTTCCCCGACAGCCTAAATGATACATGGTCATCCACTTGTGCCCGCATTTACTTCATTGCTCTCGCAAGAACCCAAGGACACAACTGGAGAAGGCTCTTATAGCCGAAGCTTGATATTCCCCAAGAAATTGAGGGCTGGCAGACCTAGTGAAGGGATGCATGATACTTTTCCAGTTGCCTGCAAGATTTGTATATCAGCGCACCCAAAGTTTTTGAGGACCTTGAGCTGCTCATGTAACAAAGAAATGGTTTGTGTGGGTATCTGAGGCATCAGAACTGCATTATGACTATGTTTTAAGGGAATTCAAAGAAAGGAAAGGTGCACCTTAAATATATTTTTTCTGATAGTGCAGTTTTGTTGAACTCCTATTTTGAGTAACAAAAATTATATGTTATAAGAAATGTATTGTGTTAGCTAGTACATGACACTTTAAATATAGCTTAAAGCTGAACTCGGGGATAAACAAATATTCAAGAGACGTGTATTCTTACTTAAGTCTTGGTGTGCTTTGTATATTTCTTTCAGATCTATGCAGTATTCTAGTGTTAAACTTTGCCTCTGTGAAGGAGTTTCCTGTAATTAAGACCAGTCACTGATGCTCCCTTTCCTTGTGCAGGAAGATCGGTCTTGTATCTGCCCCCTCCTGTAGTTTTTAGCACTCAGCCTGTAATGGGTGGACCTGATTGGTCCCTCCCACTGCTCTGCTCGCTGCACAGCCTTATGCAGCAGAGCGGTGATGTAATAATTGAGATTGCAAAGGCAATGGTGTACACAGAAAGGATTTATATCCTTTTTGGCTATTGAAAAATGTATTCAAATGAGAGTTTTTTTTTCCCCCGAGTTCAGGTTTATTTGACCCGTACACCTAGAACATAAAAGATGTGTTTGCAATGGAAAATAGAAAAGGTGCCTGGAACAAATTATATACTTAATCAGCACTTTGATCATACTGGGCAAAGTATAAGGATCACTTTACAGAAGGAGTTTTCAGTAGCATGCATAACCTTCTCTACACAGTGACTGTAATCCACAACCAGTCCACATGAAAGTTCTATGCAAGTAAAATGTAAACACTACCCTCCCTTCCTCGCAATGGCACTCCTTTATCTAAAATCAACTTTTATTTTACCAGTTAAGGTTAAAGTACAGGTTCATCTTAAATCATTCAGCTAAGCAACAGCACAATATTAGTACTAATATATGGCTTATTTAGACGAGACCTAGTACCACATACTTAATTTGTACCTTTGAAGCAAAGATTAATCATTTTTGTCTTTTTAAAGTGGAGTTCCACCCAAAAATTGAACTTCCACTTTTTGGATTCCTCCCCCCCTCCGGTGTCACATTTGGCACCTTTCGGGGGGAGGAGGTAGCAGATACCTTTCTAATACAGGTATTTGCTCCCACTTCCTGGCATAGATCACCGCGGAGCTTGCGGTGACCTACGCCACTTCCGGCGCCTGCGCTTTCCTCCACCGCTGTGTTCTGTGAGACACAGAACATAGCAGGGACCAGAGAGGACACGCAGCACGACTCGCGCATGCACAGTAGGGAACCTTACCTTACTTATTCCCTTACCGAGGATGGCGGGGGCAGCAGCCGAGAGCCGAAGGACGGATCGGCTTCGGCTGCCGACATCGCGGGCTCCCTGGACAGGTAAGTGTCCATATATTAAAAGTCAGCAGCTGCAGTATTTGTAGCTGCTGGCTTTTAATAATTTTTTTTCAGCGAACCTCCGCTTTAAGGTCTACACCCCTCTCTGCCAATCCCTCCACTGACTTCCACTCACCCAATGCATAAAATTCAAAGTACTAACAATAATTTACAAAGCCACCCATAACTCTGCCCCCAGCTACCTCACTAACCTAGTCGTCCCAAAATACCAACCAAGCCGCTCTCTTCGGTCCTCCCAAGACCTCCTGCTCTCTAGCTCCCTTGTCACCTCCACCCATGCTCGCCTCCAGGATTTCTCCAGAGCTTCTCCCATCCTTTGGAACTCCCTACCCTAATCTGTCCGACTGTCCCCTAATCTATCCATCTTCAATCGATCCCTGAAAACCCTTCTCTTTAAAGAAGCCTATCCTGCTTCTAACTAACACTGTTTTACTTCCTCCACCAGCTCATCACCCACAGCTATTATCTTTTGTATCAATTGACGCTTCCTTTTTAGATTGTAAGCTTTAATGAGCAGGGCCCTCTGATTCCTCTTGTACCAAATTGTAATGTAACTGTAATGTCTGCCTTTATTTTGTTACGCGCTGCACAAACTGTTGGTGCTATATAAAACCTGTATAATGATAATAATATTATAGGATTATGAGGGTTCACTTTTTTCTCCAGAAGTACCACTAACTGCTGTAATTCTATTCCATGTAGCTTGTACAACTTTACTGAAACCGCATGTTCGGTGTTCCATTACAAGAATATATTAATTTGTTTTGTGTGCCTAGGTAATCACTGTGGGGAAGAACCTGTTATTTTTATTAACGTCTTAGATAATGGTTTCATGAGTTCCAGAAGTACCTGCAATGATAATTTAAAGTAATTTCTCAGTAGCTGAAAATATCCACTTTTAGTTGCTAAATTAACTGTTTGAAATAAAATGTTTCTAGCAAAGAAGACATGTATTATTCACCTCTCACTGCCTGCACTGCCAATCCCTGTAGTAGTCAAAAGACTCTACAAAAATCGAACATTTCTGGAAGTGTCGGATGACTGGTTCCCTATTACATGCAATGCTTTTATCCACGACCTCTACTTTACTACTATGCCCTGTCTTAAGCCTCGAACACACGATTGGATTGTTTGCCAACAGAGTGTCAGACTTTTGTCAAAAGGGCATGTACCTGGATCTTGTCTTGCATACTAATGGCACACAATTTTTGGCCAACAAACATGAACGTAGTGACTTACTACATGGAATTTAAGCTCTTGAGCACCACCCTTTGGGCAACTTCTGCTAATGTTGTGTTTGGTGAGCATTGATTCCGAGCATGCGTGTTTGTACTTTGGACTTTTGTGTGACGGACTTGTGTACAGACTATATGAAAATCTGACAACAGACCGTTGTCCACTGAAAATTTACTAGCCTGCCATCCAACATTTGTTGGCCAAAAGTTGGACAACAATCATCTGAAGGAGCGTACTAACTGTTGGATTTTAGGCAAATAGTCTGTCATCACACAATCCCCTGCCAACAATCGGATCGTGTGTACAAGGCTTTTGTGTAGGGGTCAGCAGGAGGAACCACAGCATGCAGCATGAAAATAGTAATAAAAAGGTAATTGACACTTCCAGAAGTGTCTGATTCTGTGGATACTACAGCCAGTTTTTCCTCACTACAGAACAGATAGATGATGTTGAAACTGGGAAAATTATTTAATGTTTCCTTTACAGGAAACATAGGCTAATTTTAGCAAAAGGGCCATTTAAAGTCAGTGTGAGAAACTTGGACTTGTAACTGGCTTAAAGGAGAAGTTTGGAGTTTGCAAAAAAAAACAAAACAACATATATACCCATCTCTATGCTGCAGCTTCGGTGTGATGCTGCAGCTTTCCAATTTTGGCCTAAGACTGAGAAATGAGCGATCACTGCTGATTGCTGAGCTCTTGGTCTGTTTGGAATGGAGGGCAGAGACTGGAATGGAGAGTAGTAATTTCACTCTGCTCATGCAGCGCTCACTGGGCAGGGAAGAGGGTGGGTGTAGCTGACTCCTGCTCTCAGCCTCACGCTGAAAGGTGGAGCCAGCTGTCAATCTGGCAGCTGCGTGGATCCTGACAAAATTGTCGGGATCTTTCCAAAGCCTGGAGTGGCTTCGTCATGCCTGCGGTTAGCTAAATCTTGGTTGCAGGAGAGCAAAAGTAAGTGCAGTCCTGTGACCTACAAGAGAACTAAAGAAACGTTTTGGCCATACTTCTATTTTAAGAATTACAAGAAATATGGGATTTTGATAAAAGATTCTTTTATGTGGGATTATAAATGGAATCCTGTGAGCATAAACTGTTTCCCCATTGTTGATCTAGGCCATTGTGTTATTTCTATCCAGTACTATGTTGTATGTCAAATTTGATTACACAGATGGCTGCTCACCATAAACATTTAAAGCTGAAATCCAGTCAAACAGCATACACAGATATACTGTACATATATAGAAACTGTTTATTCTGCTATCCATCCACTTCTGAAATTTACACAGCTCTGCCACATCATACAATCCTGTCGCCATTGGTTAATACTTACAAGATTTGTCCTTCTCCCACCCTGTGACTAGATGGTGAATGGAGAAGCAACAGACTGATGAGCTCATCTCTCTGTCACTGTTTTCTCTCTTCCTATTAGCAGACACCATGTTAACACATCAGTGCTGCAGCACAACTGACTGTCTCCTTGTGCTAATTCTCTTTTTCTCAGTCTGAGTTCTGATATACAGTTGCTGCAAAAAACTGATACCAGGCAAAATTCATGTACTTATACTGCTTGAATTTAAAAAATACATGTCATTGTTGTGTATGAATAAATACTTAGCTACATTAATGTGTGTATTTTCTTATTCAAGCATTTTATTAAAGATTATCAGAAAACATTGAATATAATGTATAAAAATAAAAGTTTTACATCGTTCCATTAAAGTGGATGTAAACCCAATGTCATCCTTTCTAAACTACTGCCATAGGGGTTATCTATAAGGATATACATGCCTCCTGCATGTATCTTTACCTGTCAAATGTCTCCCCTCTGTCTGTTATGAGCGCCGAAAAACTGCAGATTCTGTGGGTGGGTCTGTTGTCTGGAGCTCGGTGGGTGGAGTCGTGATGTCAGTAGACTCCCCGCCCACCTCTACACTCCCCTTGTCAATATGCATTTTCTCCTGTGTATTTCTTACACTGAACTTCTGCTATGATCTCTAACATCCAGTGAAAAGACGGGAAAGTAACCACATGACTTCAGCTTGCCAAATCATGCTGAGGTGTGGAACAGACAATCCTTACAGAGCTGCTGAAGAAAGGAGTGGGTGGGAATTAAAAAATAATGCCTGCCTTAGGCTGGTGCACGAGATGTAAATCACCTGTCACTCACAGCAAGGGGGAGGATTTGACAAAGTTTTTCTCTGTTTGTCAAGTTTTATCTCACTGAACAATAAAAGAGGATTGCTCAGAGCTGGATTAACTCTTGTGGCAAGACTGGGCTCAAATGATAGGAAATCTACTCTACATAATGACAAAAAAAAAAAACTTTAAACTTATTACAGGAAAGTGTATTACTAGTTGAATATGACATTTCAATTCATAAAATTGTTTAGTTAAGAATTAAATCAAAACTGGTCCATGCAGTAAATTAACACTTTTCTAAGCAAGAGTCTACCTTACATATATATATATAAATTTATGTAAAGTCGCTAGTATATCTGTTGCTCTTACAATAACAAAACATTATGTTTAATCTATTGCTGATGTGGGGCTTGTTATCAATAGATCAGGCTGGATTCACACCTATGCATTTTTAGTGCTTTTTGCATTTTGCAGATTTGCACTACAGTCCATATAACATGGTTTCCTATGGAACGCGTTCTGCAGTGCAAATCTGCAAAATGCAAAAAGCACTAAAAATGCATAGGTGTGAATCCAGCCATATATGGTATGTAATAATGTGTGTATTTTATATCTGCCTGGAGTTCAAGCTTTAAAAATGTAAACCCAACATTGCTTTTATCACAGTTATGCTTTTCCAGGGCAGTTAACACTTCAGATTTCTCATCCATGTTGCCCCTCTTTTTTCCTTTACTCTCCTCACTGCACAATGCTAACAGAGTGCTTCCTCATAGTAGAAAGTCTTCTACGAAAGTTTTCCCCAGCAAAGAAATACAGCATTGGATCAAAGCAGCAGTTGGAAGCAGCAAGGGCCAAACAGATGATAACTTTCTTCTGGTGTAGTATCATGCTATCAGAACTGTTGTTATGAACAGTGTGAAGGTGAAGAGTCCGCTGGATGTGATATGGCATAAAGCTTATAAAGAAGACAACCAGGACTATGATGATCATTCGAATGGCCTTCTTCCTGGAAGCTTGCTGTTTGTTCAAGCTATTTTTCATTAAGGCCCTAATGATCAGAGTATAACAAACCAAAATGATGATGAGCGGAGCGATGAAGCCGAAGGTGAGTGCGATATAGTTGAGGATGAGCACTTTTTTCACCGAGGTATTATTTTGGGAAAGCTCAAAGCACTTTGTTAGGTTTGTTGTCGTATCAAACTCTGATCCACTCATTAAAAATGGGGAAGTTGCTAATAAGACAAATACCCAAATTCCCACACAAGCCCACCTGGCTCTGGTTACTGAGATATATCGAAGATTTTTCACAGGGTGGACTATCGCCAGAAAGCGAGTGACGCTCATCGCGGTCAGGATGAAGATACTGCAATACAAATTGACGTAGAAGGTGTAGGAGCTAACACGACAGAAGAAGTCCCCGAAAATCCAGTTACCTCGGCTGACATAGTAGGCCACTCGGAATGGAAGGGTGAAGATGAATAGCAAATCAGAGATGGCAAGGTTGAGCATGTAAATGTGAAAAGCTGTTCTCTGTTTGTAGGTTTTTATTAGGACGAATAGTGCAAAACAGTTCCCTACTAGGCCAAAAACAGTAAACATGGAGTATGCAGTGGAGTAGACTTGGTTACGGAATTCATCAATATTTTCTTTTGCATACAACATTTTTTCTTCTGAAGCAGCAGTTGTTAAAGTCTGGAAAAACAAAGAGCTAGATTAGGAAAAAAAAAACAGTTTTCCTTAATTTAACAATATCTCTGTTATATAAATTATATTAGTTTTACTTTGCCATTTTTCTGACATGGCAATAAGCATAGCAGAGGTGGAAGCTGTCCTGGCTATTAGGGTTTCAGCCGTGATCAAAGAATACTTGTTTTTCTGCTCTGGAACACTAGGTGCACGTGGATGTGTTTATTAGCTAAAGGAAAATGTTGTTGTTGAAAGCTTCTCATATGTATTTGTTTTAATTGTGGAACTCCCTTCCACAAATCGGTGGCTTCGGCGAGAAGTGTCGCTAATTTAAAAAAACTTTTAGAAGAGCATCTTATTGAACACAATTTACAAGGATATGGGAAGTGGTAGAGACATACTGTAAATACACACACACACACACACACAGGTTGAACTGGGTGGACCTTGCCAACTATGTAACTATGTAATTAGGAGACCTATAGGGCCCTTGTTCCATTACTGCAGCATTAATTAATCTAAAGTCTATATCTATATTAAATTATTTGGCAATATCTTGAATACAACTAAAACATAACAGAAATGTTAAATGTTTAAATTTCATTTTGGATAGAGTAAAGAAGGATTAAAATTACACTAAACTCAATTTTTTTTATGTCATCATTCTAGAATATCAAGTATATCATGGCCCTGTTTTTTTAAGTCTCTTACCATCGTTTTTAGGCATCTTTTTTTGTCCTGTGCATGCTTCCTATCCTCCACTGCAGCACTTCACGGCTACTAGTGTAGAGCGAGCGATGCCGTTATTTTTGGTCATATGCTCCGCTCTATGTGTACTACAATTCTCATAGAGCTGAATGTGCCTGCATGTAGATGTGTAGTCCATCACGGGGTGAGCAGGAAAGGGTTACATTCACACACACAGGAGGAACATGGAGAATGAACGTAGCAACCCTAGAACACTAAGGCCCCATGTACACTGCTGCTGCTAAACGCACATTCAGAGGCAGTTGGATGCTTTTTTCAACTGCCCCTGAACTCATGCAATGTTATCTTATGTGACCATATACACAGTTTAGTTTACAGTCATTTTTAGGCAGTTGAGTTTGACAGCCTTTCTTTGAAGGCAAAAAAATGAGTTCAGACGCCGAAGATTTCCGTGTTTCAGACGCCAAACGCGGTACTGGCGTTTAGCCGCGTTTTCATTTATAAGCGTTTTTTAAAGGTACCCAATTTTTTGGACATTAAAACACTAAAAAATGATGAAAAATGATGAGAAAACAAAAAAAAGTTTAAAAACTGGTAATTACTTGCAATGATTCATAAACCATATAAAGCCCTTGATCCAATCAAATACACCACTAGCAATATTGTTTTACAAAGTATAATTGTAATTTGACCCATATGCTGTTAGATATGAAAAAGATGACCCCACCATTGAGCCTGACCACCGATATGATCAAACATAGTTTCATAAATTTTGATAGTCACCAACAGACATTCCTCTGGTGGCACACTCTTCCTCATGTTCGTGTCCAAGCGTGTCAGACTGGGCTGAACTTTTTCTAATAGAATGTCAAATGAGGCAATGGACATGCGTGTAAAATTTTAAAAATTATCGGGGTAGGTATGCAGCTATACGTACATGTTGGTAAAATATCCTACTGATATGCGCTGCACGATCAATGAATGGGTCCAGTAGCGACAAACTCTGGTCCTCGCACGCAATTTTCAGCGTCATTCTAGCCTCATCAAGAGCAACGTCAGGAGCATTTCCTCACAAATGCTCATTATGGGATCCATTGTAAAAAAAAAGCACAGAAATGAGGACAAATACATGGACACTGCTGCTCTCTGTGCTGCTGCTACTCACTCTGGCCTCACAAAATAACTGAAATAGTTTAATAAAACCTTTTTTTGAGCTTGGGGAGGGTCTTATGATATTATCCTTACTAAACGCTTCTGGACGCAAAAGCGGCTAAGCGTGGCATGCAAACGCAGCTAAACGGGAGTTTATAAACCTCGGTTTCAAGCTTTAAAAAAAAAAAAAAAACGTTCAGAGGATTTTGCCTCAGCGTCTCGTGTACATGGAGCCCAAGTGTGAGAATAACAGAAAAAAAGTTTGCATTTGAAAGATGAAACAAAGGCAAAGAGAGATGGAAGGTACATTCTACTTATATTTAAGCATATTGCATTTATTTGTTTTATTTTTAAAAAATAGTTTAGTGTAATTTTATTGCCTGTCAGTTTTTTTTTGGCTGTCTATGTACCCATTAGAGAAATTTTCCCACACTTCTTGTCAGGATTGGATATTATGCCACAGACCTAAAATACATTTACAAAGAGCCAGTTATATAGTACCAAAGTATGAGCGAGTAAGGTTTGTTTTTTACGTGGTTTAACATATGAAATACATTTTACATTACTTTACATTATTTTTATATATTGTGATAATTAAAATCATGCCTACTTGTCTTACTAATGTAATCTCTCTTTATATGGCATACACATGCACTAAAACAAGAAAGGGGATGCGTACACCCACGCACAAAAGCCAAGGTAAGGAGAAACAGCCTAACATTTATTAGGACTTGGGTAAATAGTAGGATAGTAGATAATAGTAGAGAGCCCAATGACCCTCCAAACTAGTTGGGAGAAATAAGACTCTACCATCTAAATAGTGGCAAAAAAGAAAGGAAACTCAATGAAATCAAAATAACATATCACAAATGGTGTCACTATTCTGTGGCCAATAAGGGTATCTGTGACTCACAGAATTATGACACCCTAGAACTCGTCTTAGCAATGCAATTTTAACATCTTCTGCAGATTTTGAAAAATTGGGCAATTGGCAACTACGGTTGTGATTCCATTCCAACCTCCCCATCTGTACCACAGGCCCAAATAAAAGTACTGGGGCTATTGGGAGTCACAGTGGCACATGAATTATACCCTCCTCAATAGCTCCGCCTGCCCAGATTAAGCCAAGAGTTAGAATGATACTGTATGAGTCCTCTCAAGCCACTAACATGAAGGAACAAACTGAGTAGCAGCCCCCCCCCCCAAAAAAAAAAAAAAACACATGTGCCCCCCCCCCAAAAAAAAAAGAAAGCAGATAACTGTTCAAATAAAGAAAATAAGTCTACATGTTTCACTCAGAAAAAGAGCTTTGTCAGGAGTGTCACAATCAAAAAGTAAATGTACACCGAAAATCACATACAGTGGTCCTACTACTTACCCAAGTCCTAAAATCCCAAAGTCCAAGTCATAAATGTTATATTGTGATAATGTAAAGAGTGAAACCTTTGAATATTGTGACCTCTTCAGTGCTTTAAAGTAGAACTTTAGAAAGCATTTTTCTTTAACTTTTGGATAGAGCAAGGGAGGGTTATAACCACTGTCAGATATTTTTTATCACCATATATGTTCTATTGCGGAGATTTCCCTTCACTTCCCATCCCAAAGCCAAACAGGAAGTGAGAGTGCAAATTAGGGAATATCCTTGGTGACCACCAGGTAACCAGAACAAGTGTTCCCATTGGAAGATTGCCCTCTATTACTTTTCTGGGAACAACTCAAAATTTGAGATTTTCTTTTACTTTCACTTTCAACGACAATGGTAAACAGGATGAAATAGAGGGGGTGAATCTCCTTAACAGGGGCACAGACAGCAATAAAAACTGACAAACGTTCTAATCCCTCTCCACTCTATCCAAAACTAAACAAAAGTTTTGCCTTTAGTTATACTTTAAATACTAGCTGGGATATGTTGAAACAAAAGAAAAGATCCCCATGTCTAGGCTTCACTCTCTAGATTTACGTTTTTCTTTTGAGTTAAGAATTTAGATACTAAGTATGGAATACCACATTTTTAGTAGAGTGCAGAGGGGTGAGACATTCTGACAATGTTTTTATTGCTTTCCAAATCCTCCTGTTCTGGGAACGACTATCCCCCAAATCTTGAATGGAAATCACAGGGACAGGTTGTAAATCTCCACACTGGGGACACAGACAGATATAAATGCCAGAAATGCCAGAAATTGTACTGTAATTCTCCACCACTCACCAAAACTGGAAAAAATGTGGGGCCAGAGCTATGTTTAGGTTTAAAGTGATACCAAAGACAAAATAAAAAATTACATATATGATCAGGGGCGCATCATGAAACCAGTGGACCCGTGTGCAAGATCAAAAGTGGGCCCTAGGAAATGAGAGGAAATAAATGCGGCACGCTAAGCGCACTACACTGATAAGTGGGCATGGTTTAAATTACAGTAAATAATGGGTGTGGCTTAAAGGGGTGCAGTTAAATAGGGTCTGAGATGACTTATATGGTGCAGAATGTGGTAATGTTAAATAGGGAATATACAGTTCAGAGTGTACGGCGGTAGGTAGTATGTGCAGAGAGAGAGGTACGGAGTGTACGGCGGTGGGTGGAGAGGTGGTTACTGTTTAGGGTGGAAAGGCGAGGAGGGGGGTTAATGTTTAGGGTAAAGAGGCGAGGAGGGGGATATTGTTTAGGGTGGAGAGGTGGATTACTGTTTAAGGTGTAGAGGCGGGTTATTGTTTAGGGTGAAGAGACAGGGAGGGGGTTACTGCTTAGGTTGGAGAGATGGGGAGGTAGGTTATTGTTTAGGGTGGAGAGGCGGGTAGGGGCTTAATGTTTAGGGTGCAGAGGCAGGGAGGGGGGTTATTGTATAGGGTGAAGAGGTGGGGAGGGGGATTACTGTTTAAGGTGGAGAGGTGGGTTATTGTTTAGGGTGAAGAGGAAGGGAGGTTATTGTTTAGGGTGGAGAGGGGGTTATTGTTTAGGCTGGAGAGGCAGGGAGGGGGGTTATTGTTTAGGGTGGAGAGGCGGAGAGGGTGGGGGAGTTACTATTTAAGGTGGAGAGGCGGGTTATTGTTTAGGGTGGAGAGGAAGGGAGGGGGGTTGTTTCAGGTGGAGAGGCGGGGAAGGGGTTACTGTTTAGGATGGAGAGGTGGGGAGGGGATTACTGTTTAAGGTGGAGAGACAGGGAGGTGCTTATTGTTTAGGGTGGAAAGGCGGGGAGGGGTTATTGCTTGGGTGGAGAGGCAAGGAAGGGGGGTTATTGTTTAAGGTGAAGAAGTGGGGGGGAATACTCTTTAGGGTTGAGGGGAGGGGGTTATTGTTTAGGATGGAGAGGCAGGGAAGGGATTAGACTCCAGACTTAGGCAGATAGTCTCCTAAATGAGTCCCTCGACTGGATGCTCAGTGAAACCCCATTTTTAACTCTCTAGGAACTTGCAGCTATGCACAGCTGGGACCTCAATGAAACTAGCAGGATCCTCAGCTGAACTGCCAGGAAAAGCAGCAGCCTTTCTGGTTGAGAACCTCTCCTCCTGGGGAAGAACACTGCTCTTCCAGGCTCCAGACTATTTATACACTCTCCCAGCCACCATCTGATCACCTTCCCCCAGGGATTGGCTGGAGTTGCACAGACGACAGAAGACAATGGGAAGCAACGAAACTTGCAGCCTGCAGAGCCCAGAGCAGACCAAAGCAATCACATGCTTTTCTGCTGATTACAGCACAGCCACAAGAACTAAATTTGCCTAATTATTATCTTTAATTCTTCCTAATCCTGCACTCACCCTAAACCCCTCAACACAAACAGCTGTATAAATATTTGAACTATATTGAAAAAAAACTTGTTGCATGTAGTGTGTCTTATCACAGAAGAGCTGCACATTATTTTGTTGTTTGCAGGTTTGGTTCTGTTTGAAGTATTGATGTATGGCAGTAATTTAAATAAGGTTTAGGTAGATAGGTAGATAGATAAACTTTTATGTAGCCAGGTGCTGGACTACAACAATATAGAGAAGTAGACATTGAGGGTTATTTAAGAAAGGCAAATCCACTTTGCACTACAGGTGCAAACTACAAGTGTAAAGTGCACTTGAAATTGCACTGAAAGTGCACTTGGAAGTGCAGTCGCTGTAGATCTGAGGGGGACATGCAAGGAAAATAAAAAACAGCATTTTAGCTTGCACATGATTGGATGATAAAATTAGCAGAGCTTCCCCTAATTTCAGATCTACCCCTCTGCACTTCCAAGTGTACTTTCAGTGGAATTTCAAGTGCACTTTGCACTTGTAGTTTGCACTTGTAGTGCAAAGTGGATTTGCCTTTCGTAAATAACCCCCATTGTCTTTTATTCCCTCCTTCTACTGAGATAATAATGTTATGCTGCACCATTCTGCTCTTGCCAGCAGGGGTAGGGCTAAAGCCAAGCAAGACCATATACTTCTATGCAGAATGCTGAGGGAGTTCATGGGAGTTGTAATTTTAGATGGCAGCCATATAATGGGATGAATAGACTTCTTACACTATGGATCCCAATAGACACTGTGCAGTAGGAGGAGTGGATATATGAAGTGTATTAAACTGCTCAAGAAAGTAGGAAAGGAAAGGAGTTTGAGAATGAGCACCTCTATCTGGATATTCACCTGTCAGAGACCATACCATGCAACGCTGCCGAAGAGAGACAGAAGCGTCCACTCTGCTTCCCACTGCCAAATATAATTTCATGCCTATTCCCTACTGTTAATCAATTTGTATGTGAAACTGTGTTATTACCATTTTAAAATCCATTTTATGCTTGCCTGGTTACCAATCATATTGGGTGACATAAATATTATTAGAGGGGTTGTAAACCCTCATCATTTTTCACCTTAATGTATCCTATGCATTAAGGTGAAAAAAAACTTCTGTCACTGACCAGCCCCCCAGTTTTTCTCATCTGAGCTCCTTCATTCCCACACCGGAGACGCGCTCTACCTCTCTGGCCCGGGTTCTGCTGTCAATCAAATCCAATGACGCGGGCGCCAGGGGTTGGGGCAAAGTCCGGCATTCTGTGTCTATGGGTGCAAATGCTGGACTCGGGAAAGTGCCCGCACGGTAACCCCCATGGAGAGTGCTTCTCCTTGGGGGTTTACCGATGAGGGGAGGCGCTGCGAGCGCTCTTGGGGGATCCCGGAAGATGAGGATCTGGGCAATTCTGTGCAAAACGAACTGCACAGTGGAGGTAAATATAATATGTTTGTTATTTTTAAAAAAACAAAAAACAAGGGTTTACAACCCCTTTAAGCTTGCATTTACTACCTGGTTTGGTGCCTGTTTTCTTTGATATAGCACTACTATTGGGTATGAACTATTACTTTCAGTGAATTCCTGTGATATTGTATGTTTGTACACTCAACCTGGTGTGTCAGAGGGGCTGAGGTACCTGAGAAGGTTGAGGCAAAGAACAGAGGACCCATCCTATCCAGCAGCTCCTATGGGAGTAGCGATAAATTTAGATAGTTTGATAAACTTTTAACATCTTACCAAGCTCTGGAGTGATTTGTGGCTTCTTATAACAATGGTGCAGGCTGGTAGTACTGGCATTATTGGAGGTGGTCCCACTCAGGTTTGAACGTTGCTGTAACACTCGTATGTGAAATGCAGGAAAGACACAGGCTTTATCAGTGTGAGTGCAATTTATACAATATTTTTCTTGTGGTTTTAAATATTACACAAGGAGAAGGGTGCACTTTTTTATCTTATGTTAGTCTTGTGGCAACTACTTCCATCAGATGTGACTGCTTGGGAAAGTTCTGGACAGGCCACAGTGTGGTAAACAGAACTACTGTTGGTACATGCAGCACAGGACCAGTGGGTCTGACCTAAGACCCCAGAAGCAATAAAAGCCATGAGCAGCCACAAGAGTTGGGGACACTGACGGGAATGCTCAGGGCAGGAATGGAGAGGACAAAATGTGAAGCATTAGTGGTACTGTATATGAGTTCTTTGTAGACATTAAAGACGTATAGTAAGCTGCACTGAACTATTAGATAAGACTGTGTAATGGTAGTGTCATTACCTAATCAGAAACTGTACTCGAGGACCTAAACTTTTCATGAATATAGTACATTGGTGCAATTACATACAGGGGTGTCTTTGGTGTGGAGTGATCATTGTAATACAATTGTATTTTATGTTGGTCCGATGCACTTTTAGGACAGTTGGAGCTGCAATTCTTATTTATTTATATATATATATATATATATATATATATATATATATATATATATATATATATATATATATATATATATATATATATATATATACATACATACACACACATACACACACACATACACATATATACACATATATACACACACACACACACACACACACACACACACACGTAGACAAGAGCCACAATCCACGTGGGAGGCAGCTTCTATGGTATCAGGTGCTTGGGGCAGAGCCCGAGTGGAGCAAAGCACTATCTTGGAGATCGCAGGAAGTGATTGCACTGAGAAGGAGATTTGACAGTGGGTGAGAGCTCTAGCCCCAGGACAGAGGGCCTACATCGTGGATGCAGAAGTCGAGTACAACCTGGACCAAATCAGGGTACTGTTGGAGCGGCAGGAAGCACCTGTGTGCTTTCAGGAAGAAGAGGTATGCCTAGCTGAAGGGGTTACTGCCAGAATGATCCTACTAAAAGTGGGGGGAGAGACTATGGAGAGAGAGCCATCACCGAGGGCCCAGGAGAGGGGCTTAAGATTGGTTGGGACAGACTCCCCTGGTGCCGGTGCCCCCCTGTTTCCTTCTACAGTGATATGAGATGGCTAGTTGATAGCTTAGTGAAGAATGGATCTGGGAATGCAAATCAGAGATACCGGAGGCTCAGATTTTTCTCAGGGCAGTTGCCGACCCCTATTGGTGAAGATGAGCTTGAGACCTGGATGAGTCAGGCCATTCAAGCTATGGGGGAATGGAGTGTTCCCAAGGCTGTGAAACGACAGCGGCTCAGTGAGAGTCCTCGAGGCCCTGCTGTAATCCATAATTTGAGAATGGGAAAGAGAACCTGTTTTGCTATAGACTACATAGATGCTTTGTATTGCCCCCTCAGTGGCAAACATATTCATGAGCCACTGGGAAAAAGATGCCATTTTTGGTGGTAACTTACCTTAGCTCAAGTTTTACAAGTGCTACTTCGATGACATTATCATTGTTTGGGCAGGATCAAAAGAGTCGTTCTTACAATTTTTGTCAAAAATTGGTGAGAACAGATATGGCATTTCCTTCTCGGCAATTTCTGACAGAGTATTAACTTCCTTGATCTTGTAATTTTTAAGGATAATCATCAATTGTCCACCAAAACCTTTTTTAAGGAAGTAGATCGTAATGGTTATATTCCCTTGGGGAGTTGCCACCATCCTTGATGGCTAAGTTCCATCCCCAAGAGTCAATTCATGAGAGTCAGGCGCAATTGCGCCAGAACTGAAGATTTCGATTCACAGTCGAGGGTCCTTTTCAATAGATTCATAGAAAAAGGTTACACCTCACAAGAGCTTAATAAAACCCTACTCTCAGTAAGGAATATGAACAGAGATGATCTTTTCAAGAAAAGAGAGGCAAATGAGAGAGACTTTGAAATTGCTTTTATGACAGGTTTCACCCAGCAATATAGACAAGTAGAAAAAATTATTCATAAGCACTGGCACTTATTGTTGAAGGACAATGATCTTGCCAAATCCCTACCTGATCAACTATTGTTTATCAACACGAAACCTCCCACTCTATGGCTGAAGTTGGCTCCCAATGTGGTTGATCCCCCTAAGAAGACTGTTACCTTTTCGGACCAAGTTGTTTTTTTCAGCTGTGGGAGGTCATAGAAACATAGAGTAAGGAAGACACTTGAGTTCACATCCCACTCCTCTGGTGAGTCCTTTAAGATCAATAAGTTCATCACATGTGGTACTACTCACGTCACGTATCTTCTGTCTTGTCCTTGTGGACTGTAGTACGTGGGTAGGATCTCCAGAGCATTGGGGGTCCGTTTACGTGAAAATGTCAACCGGATAAAAAAGGGTTTCAAACAGCACAGTTTGTCCAACCACTTCAAGTTATTCCATGGCAGGGATCCCAGTGGTTTCATCTTCTGTGGTATTGATTGAGTTGAAGCCCACTGGAGAGGAGGTTATCTCAAGAGAGCCATCTCTCGCAATGAGACCCAGTGGATTCAACGATTGAGGATGATAAACCCCATTGAACTAGATCTTAACTGTTTCCTGTCCAATTTTTAACAATTTTTTAAGAAATTTACTGGTCTGGATAGGCATTTATGTTTTTGGTTTTCTTTTTATTTATTTTTTGCCTCCTGTTTTTTTTTATTTTCATTTTTTTAAAATTTTTTTTTCATTTTTATTTTTATTTTTTTTTATTTCTTTATATTTATTTTTACCTTTATGTTTATTCTTATTTTTGTGATTTTCATATTTGTATTGGTACATTACATTTTTTGGAGTGCCCATGTTTTTTTGGTCCCATGACACCAGAATTGACACCTTATCATGTTGATGTTTATCCAACCAATGTTATGTTATGAGTCTCTCATATGGAGTGTGCTCTATCCATATGGGCTACATGTTTTCCTAACCAACAAAATGGCTGCTGTTGCTTACCTGCTTGGTGAGAGGAAGGGGAGTGCACTTTCTCTATTGTGATTTAAGGCAGTCAGTCCCAATCGGAAGTCAGGTTCTTTGATGACGCCCTGTGGGAGGGCGAAATGCATTGTCGCGACGCACTTCCGGCACGACTGACATCACTTCTGTTCTCGTGGGAACGCCAATAACGGTGTTTGCTGCTTCCTCCTACAATTTCAATGCCTGATTTTAACTTATTTTTTTAAGTATATCCTTTTATGCGCAATAAATATTCTCTCAACATACTTCACTATTGTCCCTCTTTTTCCTTTCTGGGTACCTGTTTTGTATGGCTGAGTATTATCGTTGAAGGATCGTTTATCATCTAATCTCATCAGTGAACCTGCCATCTTGTGACATCCTTTGGATATCGCTATAAGCCTGTATTGACTCCCAGACTGAAAAGCTGGGCGTTATTGTAATCCTGGTGAGTGGGGACGCATGTGGGGGTGTCTTGGTACGCCTGAAAAAAACTTTTTCTGCAACATTTTCTTTGCATTTTTTGTACACCAGATGTGAAGCATTCTCTGCAACTTTGCACATCAGTTGTGAAGTACCTTTTAGTTTTATATGGACTGTATATTTTTGTTTACATTTATCATGAGTCTGTTTGTGAGCGCTGTATTTATATATTTTATCACTATGTCCAAGTGTTTAGCACTTTGTGTATAGCAGCTTCATTCATCTTTTATTACCTCTTTTTTCCCTCACACCATCAGCGCAAGTTTATATATTTAGATTATATATATTTTCATAGAGTTACCGGAGTCTCAGATTTTGCTCAGGGCAGTTGCCGACCCCTATCGGTGAAATTGAGTTTGAGACCTGGATGAGTCAGGCCATTCAAGCTATGGAGGAATGGAGTGTTCCCAAAGCTGTGAAACGACAGCGGCTCAGTGAGATTCGAGGCCCTGCTGCCGATGTAATCCATAACTTGGGAATGGGAAAGAGAACCTGTATTGCTATGGACTACATAGACGCTTTGTATGCTTTATTTGGAAAAGTGGAAACAACTGAAGACCTGATGTACAAATTCAGTCACACTCAACAACAGAAGGGAGAGAGCCTCTCTGGATACATTTCCCGAGTAGACAGAATGTTACACCAGATTATCCTCAAAAAGGGCATCGATTCCAAGGATGCTGACCAAGCTTGTTTAGATTGGATCTTGCAAGGGGCCCGACCGAACCATCCTATTGTCTTAAAGTTACTACTGAGGAGAACCAAGGTGGTACCCACGTATCCTGAGTTGATAAGAGAAGTACGGGAAAAAGATGCTCTACTGGAGGAAAAGAGTCAAGAAACAAGAGAATTGAGCTCTATTGCTGTTAAGAGGGAGAAAGTAGTTGCCTGAACTGTCCATGTTGAAACAGGTTTCTCAGATGAGGATAGTCAAACCGAGTCAGAGCAGGCTGGGCTGGCCATCCCTGATACTAACAAGCTGGTTGCTGAACTCGGACCAGCTGAGCTGATGACCCAGGTAGCTGAAGCCCAAACTCAGATGTCTCATGCTCTAATGCGAGCAATGGAAACCCAAGCAAAAGGTCCAAGAACAAGGATTTCATCAAGGGGGATCAAAGCTTTCCCGAGTGCGAGAGAAGAAATGTTATAGCTGTGGAGAAATTGGACACTTCGGGGCTGAGTGCCCCAAGGCTGGAATCAGTCCACGATTACTCACTGAAGTTCTAAAAGCCTTACAGAAGCTGCTTTTCCAAAAGCCAGCGGGAAACTCCAAGGGACCTCAGTGAAGGAGCTAGTTGAGAGTCCCAAGGTAAAACTGCACTCCAAGAGAAAAAAAACAGAAGCTGTCCACTACCTCTTCTCCCTCCCTTGCCTGTTAAAAGAGAAACTGTATCCCCCAGGGAAGGAAGAACGGACGTGGGAAATCAATGCACACCTTTATGATCGAGTTATTAAACAGACTCCACCACACTCAAAGAAATTGATTAGGGCTCAGACTACACCAGCTAGAAATCTGACAAAGAACTTGGTAGGGCCTTCTCCGATAGTCTCGATACAAGTGGAAGGTTTCTATACTCAAGCTTTGCTGGATACAAGAGCTTAAGTGACTTTCCTGTACCGGGACATCTACAAGTACTTAAAGCACATTCCTTTGTGTAAACTCGAAGAGTTGGAGATTTGGGGGAAACATACCCAAAAATGCCCATATGACGGGTATATCCCTATCAAGATAACCTTTGATACTTCCTTGGCGGGAAAACCGGAAACCTTTGACACCTTGGTCATTGTTTGTCCTCAACCTCCTGGGGCAGGCAGCAATTCTCTACTGATAGGTGCCAACACCAACCTGGTGAGGAGACTTTTCACCCCATTGGCTGTGGAAGGCGCTCCAGTAGGGAAGATCCATCCCCAGTTGCAACAAGCTTTTTTTTAGCGTGTGCTGCAGGAAAAGAAGGCCCCGCAAAAGGAGAAGGAAGACTATGGTGGTTGGATACACAAGAAAAGGTGTTGCAGCCTGGTGAAAGAACCTGCATGAAGGCCACTGTTAAGCTATCATGGGATCAACCGGGTCCCTATGTGGTGGTAGAAGCTGATCCACTGGAGGAAAATAGCGGAATAGAACTGGTCCCAGAGATCATACCCACTAGGGCCCTACTGGGAAGGGGGGGAGAATCCCTGGCAGTGTGAGGAACGTAACAAAGAGAGCAAAGGAGGGCGCACCGACCTTGTGCATTACCAAAGATAAAATTTATTTTAAAAAAATGTAACAGCAGTAGTCATACTCACAAACAAACATGTTTAAAAGAGCTTGTTAGTACACCAGCAAATGGAACCGTGTCTCTAGACACCTGCATCCAGGACCGGGTGCTGAAAGGGACCCAATGGCATTGCAAATGGCTAACGCATTTGAGGGAGGACCCTTTCCCTCAGAGGCAAAGCGGTGAAATGATGGCTCTGAGGAAGAGGGTCCTCCCTCAAAACACGTTAACCATTTGCAATGCCACCAGGCCCCTTTCAATACCCGGTCCAGGTTGCAGGTGTCTAGAGACACGGTTCCATTTGCTGGTGTACTGACAAGCTCTTTTAAACATGTTTGTTTGTGAGTATGACTACTGCTGTTACATTTTTTAAATAAATTTTATCTTTGGTAATGCACAAGGTCGGTGCACCCTCCTTTCCTCTTTCTTTGTTTCAGTTCTAAGGACACTCATTGTTCTGAGAAGGGCAACAAGACCACAGGCTTTCCATCTTTTATCCAGAGGGTTGGCTGTACCACCTATCTATAGACTAGGCTCCCAAGCGCAAGAGATTGTGTTGTGTTGTAGTGTGAGGAATGTAACCAGCCATCCAATCAGCCTGAGGCCTCATATGGCGATTGGGAAAGTGAGAGCTGCTACCCCGGTAACGGGATGATTTAGTCTGGAAGGAATATGGAAGAGAAACCACTGTTCAGTGCCCAAATCTTTCCCACAGATGGGAAGAAAGGGTTAAAGCTCAGTTAGCTAGATGGGAGAACATTTTTCCAAGAACGACTTCGAAGTGGGTTGTGCCAAAAGTGTCAAACATCGAATTCGGCTGAGTGAAGATAAGCCCTTTCAAGAAAGAGCCAGGCGAATCCCTCTGTGTGACTTGGAGGACCTTCGGGAACAGTTGGCTGAACTGAAGAAATCGGTCATTAGGGAATGCAGGAGCCCTTATGCCTCCCCTATTGTGGTCGTGAGAAAGAAAAATGGTTCCCTCTGGATGTGTATTGAATATCGAACTTTGAATCGAAGGACTATCCCAGATCAGTACACAACTGCCCACATAGAAGAGGCCCTACAATGACTATTAGGAGCTAAATGGTTCAGTGTTCTAGATCTGAAGAGTGAATATTATCAGATACCCATGCATCCTGAATGAAAGAGAGAAGACAGCCTTTATCAGTCCTCTAGGATTCTTTGAATTCCACCACATGCCACAGGGGTTAACAGGGGCCCCTGTCACCTTCCAGAGACTGATGGAGAACACAGTGAGTGACATGAACTTGATAGAAGTGCTAGTGGATCTGGATGACATCATCGTGTTTGGCAAGATGGAGTAGCATGAAGCTCGATTGGAGAACGTCTTCCAACAACTACACACAGAGGGGCTGAAGTTGTTGTTAGAGAAGTGACAATTCTATCAGACCTCAATCACGTATCTTGGACATGTAATTTCATCTGAGGGAGTAACCTCTGACCCTCAGAAGTTGGAGGCTGTTACCTCCTGGCCTCGCTCAAGCACCGTCATTGAATTAAGGTCATTTTTGGGTTTCTGCTCCTACTATCGAAGATTTGTAAAGAATTTTTCGCAGATTGTCAAGCCTCTGAATGGGTTGTTGCAGAAGCAGATGGAAGGGGACCCGCAGAAGGCTCTCCCTGGAGGTCCTAGGAAGGCCTGGAGTCTATTCAAGAACAATGGACCGGGAGGTGTGAAAAAGCCTTTGAACGACTCAAGGGGAGCCTTATTGAAGCGCCTGTGTTGGCCTATGCTGATCCCTCCAAACCTTACGAATTACAAGTGGATGCTAGCAGAGATGGCCTAGGGGGAGTGTTGTATAAGGAGGCGGAAGGGAAGCTTTGTCCGGTGGCTTATGTGAGTCACAGCCTCCCTCCCCCTGAGAAGAATTATCCAGTACACAAATTAGAGTTCCTGAGCCTCAAGTGGGCTGTAGTAGACAAGCTACGGGATTACCTGTATGGGGCCATTTTGTGGTAAAAAGGGATAACAACCCTCTGACTTACTTGCTGTCCACTGCCAAGTTGGATGCCACCGGACATCAGTGGTTGGCCGCTTTGTCTAAGTTGCGGTTCAGTTTGAAGTATTGGCCAGGTGTGGAAAACCGAGATGCTGATGCTCTCTCCCAAAGACCTTACGCCACGGATACTTGTCAGAAGAACTGGGTCCATTTGTTCCTCGAGGGAGTACTAGCCGTATGCCAAGGAGTATAACACAGACACAGAGAGGAGACAGGGGCTGAAGCCGTGGGGGTCACCCCTGCTGGAGTACCAAGATACTATTGTGATTTGACACAGGTGCGTAGTCAAGAACTGCCTTAGTTAACTAGAGAAGACATGAGGAGAGATCAACGTGAAGACCCATTAGGTAGCCTTCTAAAGGAATCTTTGTCGGTTCGGGATCCCCAGATGCTGTTAAATAGTTCCACTGAGGGAGCAAAGGTGGCCTATAAAAAATGGGAATGAATGAGGTTGGAAGATGGAGTCGTATATCGGAGAGGCCCATCTGAGGAACCAGAGGGTGTTGGTCAACTGTTCCTCCCTGAGAAACCTTGATTGATACTGTTGGCTGCCCTTCACAATGACCATGGCCATTTATGTCCAGATAGAACCTTCAAACTAGTCAGGGATCGATTCTATTGGCCGTCCTTGAGGGCTGAAGTAGAGAGTTACTGTCGTTCTTGATACAAGAGATGATACAAGAGATCAATGCAGTCTCACTGTGCCCATAATCACAACCTCTCTGTGCCCATAATCGCAGCCTCTCTGTGCCCATTAATGCCACCTCACTGTGACCATAATTGCAGCCTCTCGGTGCCCATAATTGCAGCCTCTCTGAACTATATATATATATATATATATATATATATATATATATATATATATATATCATATATACCCTGTATGTATATAGATATACAGTACGGTCCATAAATATTGGGACAGCGACACAATTCTAATCTTTTTGGCTCTATACACCACCACAATGGATTTGAAATGAAACAAACAAGATGTGCTTTAACTGCAGACTTTCAGCTTTAATTTGAGGGTATTTACATCCAAATCAGGTGAACGGTGTAGGAATTACAACAGTTTGTATATGTGCCTCCCACTTTTTAAGGGACCAAAAGTAATGGGACAGATTAACAATCAAACTTTCACTTTTTAATACTTGGTTGCAAATCCTTTGCAGTCAATTACAGCCTGTAAGTCTGGAACGCATAGACATCACCAGACGCTGGGTTTCATCCCTGGTGATGCTCTGCCAGGCCTCTACTGCAACTGTCTTCAGTTCCTGCTTGTTCTTGGGGCATTTTCCCTTCAGTTTTGTCTTCAGCAAGTGAAATGCATGCTCAAGCGGATTCAGGTCAAGTGACTGACTTGGCCATTGCATAACATTCCACTTCTCTCCCTTAAAAAACACTTTGGTTGAGGGGCGTGGCCTGGACAGCGATGTGATCGGACGTGCGTACCTGTAGCTCCGCTCGTGGCAGATCCTTTTCTACACATCCTGCACCCTAAAAACCTAACTTATCCCTTAGCCTTTGTGGGACCCTATGGTGTGACCTCGGACCATCATGTCTCTGCCGAAAAGAAGCGCGGCCTCCACATCTCTCGACCGCTACAGACGGACGGAGCGGGACCCGGAGGAACAAGATGGCGCCACGGCAGCGCCTCACGCGGCCTCACACACAGAGCGCGAGCCAGATGGTACAACTAAGGTACTAGAGGCAATCTCTCTCTGCCAATCTACACTAACCTCAAAGATAGAGGAGGTGAAGGTAGACATATCACTTATCAGGCACGATATGACCAAACTTCGGGAGCGAGTGACCAAGGCTGAGACTAGGATTGGGCAGGCGGAGGACATATTACACCCCATGCAGCACTCGCAAGACGAGCTACAATGTCAGCTACAACTAGCCCAGAAGCATGACGATTTGGAGAACCGTGCCCGCCGGTCCAATCTCCGGTTTATTGGATTACCTCCGAGGGCACGGACCCAGCCACCTTTCTGGAGCAGCTCTTAATCACAGCATATGGCAGAGATGCCTTTTCGACCACATTTGTGGTAGAACATGCCCACCGCATGCTGGCACGCCGCCCGCCTAAGGGTGCACCTCCACGCACTTTTATTGCAAAACTGCTAAATTTCAGAGACCGAGATGCGGTTTTGCGACTAGCCAGACTGAAGGGGAATATTCCATTCCAATCCAGCTTCATTTCAGCGTTCCCGGACTTCTCTGCGGAGGTCCAGAGGCAGAGGGCGTGCTTCTCTGATACCAAGCGCCGTCTGAGAGCACTCCACATCAAATATTCAATGCTCTTTCCGGCTCGCCTTCGCATAGTAGGAGAGGATCGAGTGCATTTCTTTGAAGACCCCGGCCAGGCCTCGACATGGGTAGATCAGCTGGACGCGCAAAGAAATCGACCTGCCTGAAACACATCCATGCCTACTAATTACTGTAAGTGCTCCCTTTTAGTTTCCCACACACCCTCTGCTCAGTGACATGTGCTGCGAGTGACCGCTACAAAACTTACACTGATCTACAACCATCCATAACGCCACGGCCAAGGAAGATAACAGCGAGGCACCAAGGCCCCCTGTGCTGATCGGAACTTCCTACTATGCCCCCTTCACTGCTGAACTGCCATGGGCCCCTTAATACATGGTCCCCTTTTTCCCCCCTTGCTCCCTTCTTTTACCTCTTCCCCTCCCTTCAAAGAAATATCCTCCCGCTTTGTATCTCCTCCGTAGAGAGCCATACACCCGGAATTACCATGCTAACACTTTCTCCTCCTACCCTCCCGGGCTTCCGCCTGAACATGAACCACGTTATGGAGGTGTATAGGGGAAGGAATACCTTCACACAGCCACGCTAAGCCAATCTGAACTATGCTGATCTTCATTTTCTAAATGCCACATCGGAGCGAGAACTCAGGAACTTCCCCTTCTCCTTTTTTTTCTTCCCCTGTTTTTCTCTTTTTTATTTTAATGACCCTGTTAATTAACTGTTGCAGCGTTTGCTCCATCGCTGGATTTATATCCAGAATTTGTTCGTCCTCGACGGGAGACCGTCACATCAATGCTGGCACTGCCCTATAGGCTGCTGCCGGGATTGATCAGTTTAATGTGCACTTGGTTCTATTTTCCAAATTTTTTTCTATGCTAAGTAACTTGCAAGTAATAATTGTCTATACACATTGCACAAGTTTTGGGATGCAGGCCCCAGTCAAGTTGGGGCGACTGAGGGCAGGGAGGGAGGGCAAGGGAAATGTTAAAGCAAAAGTTAAGATTAAGAATACGTGTTATAACTTGAGGATTAATGTTATGAGTGCATGTACATGTGGTCAGTCGGGGCATGGGGGGAGGTGCAGACCTGCTTCAGTGTGGAGAGTGATAGCTCAGGCCCTTGTAAACACCCTCCATACACCCCACCATATACAATCAAATACCATACCATCATGGCTAACCTAAAGTTCCTCACTTGGAACATTTGTGGGATCCATGACAAAATTAAACGTGCTGCAGTCTTTGCCTGCCTTAAAACATACCGCGCAGATATAACAATCTTAGTTGAAACACATATTACCGGCCAATTTCAACTCGCACTAAAGCGACCATGGATAGGATGGGCATTTCATGCCACCCACTCTCCGAACTCGAGGGGGGTATCAATCCTCGTAGCCAAAACCACTCCCTTTACAGTCATCACCATACGCACAGACCTCCAAGGTAGATTTATCTTTCTGCACTGTACCTTGAATGGCTCACAATATCTCATAATGGCATTTTACATACCCCCACCTTACAAATCTAATTTGGTCACTGAAGGCCTACTGTATATGGCACAACATCCCAACATACCAGCCATATGGTTGGGCGATTTTAATATGGTCCTAAACCCCCAAAAAAGACAAAATACAGACAAACCCAACTACAACCCTTCCAGACACTACCCGACTTGGACGTACACTACAAGAATTCTCATTAACCGACACATGGCGACATAACCATCCCACCACTCGGGCATACTCGTGCTTTTCTGCAACCCACTCTACTATGTCCCGCATCGATTTGGTTCTGGTGTCCAACACACTGATTCCCCGCCTGTCGGACTCGGGCTACCACACTAGAACTATATCCGATCATGCTCCATGTTGGGCGACCTTACAACTTAACCCGAAAATGGGACCCCCTGTGTGGCATCTTCATCCCTTCTGGCTATCACTGTTGAAAGACCAAGAAGACATATACAAAGAGTGGCAATTCTTCTTTGCCACTAACAAACACAGTCTCGGTGGGACAGGTGTGGGAAGCATTTAAATTACACGTCCGCACTATCCTATCTTCATGAATACGCAGGATTAAAACCTCCTCTAACTTAACCCTTCACCAAGCCTCAGCCAAAGCAGACGTACTGACAAAGGAATTTCAAAATGACTCCTTCCCTGACAGAGCAGCTGCACTTAAACTTCACACCCGCCTATTAGACCAACTTCATTACGAGAAAGCCAAACAGACACTTTTCTTTTTGAAACAGCGTTCATTTGAGCAAGTAGAACGAGCAGGGAAACTACTAGCATACTTAGCCCGACAAGAATCACACCCCTCTGTACCGGTAACCCTTGCTGGCTCACATAATGAAACTTTCTCGGACCCCCAGCTTGTCGCTGAAACATTCCAGAAATATTACACTGACCTATACTCCTCCAAGGTTGAGGTCACCCCACAGGAAACTAGGACCTTCCTTCAGAACATCCCCTTCCCAAAACTTTCAGAATCCCAAGTGGAAGAGCTAGAAGCTCCTCGCACGGCAGATGAGATAGCTCTTGACATAGCATCTCTTGCACCAGCTAAGGCACCTGGAGGTGATGGCATTCCATTAGACTTCTATGCAACATACTCGGAAATTCTGACCCCTGAACTATTGACATTATACAAATATATTTTTGAAACCGAGACCCTTCCCAAAACCCTCCGCCAAGCGGTAATTATAGTAATTCCCAAATCAGGAAAAGATCCCCGCCTACCTGAGTCCTACCGCCCAATCTCGCTTCTCCAAGCCGATATTAAAATATTAGCCAAAATACTAGCTATGCGCCTTAATAACAGCATCCTTTCGCTTATCCACTCTGACCAGACGGGATTCATGCCGGGGAAAAACACAGCCATGAATCTAAGACGCCTTCACATGAATGTCCAGGCGGAACATGACCACATGGGAGACAGAGCGTGACTCTCGACGCCGCAAAGGCGTTCGACTCTGTGGAGTGGAGCTACCTATGGGAATGCCTAAAAGGATTTGGGTTCGGCCCAAACTTTGTAAGATGGGTACAACTACTGTACTACTCCCCGATGGCCCGGGTGGTGGTGAACGGATGGCTGTCGGACCTCTTCCCATTAAAAAGAGGAACTCGTCAGGGCTGCCCACTATCCCCGTTGTTGTACGCCCTCGCGGTGAAGCCCCCTTGCCATTTCCCTTAGGATGAACCCAGACATACGTGGGTTGCGCGTAGGACCTTTGACTGAGACGTTAAGTCTATATGCAGATGATATACTCCTTTACCTGGAAGACACGGGCCCATCCCTTCGAGCAGCCTTACTGACCATTGAAGAATTCGGGAAACATTCAGGCCTAAATATGAACTGGTCCAAATCCCAAATCCTCCCTCTTGATTTATCGCCCCCGCCACAAACCGCAGCCTCACTCCCCCTGCAGAGAGTTTCCTCTATTAAGTATTTAGGAGTAGAGATTACCAAAGACCCGCTAGATTACATTATTAACAATATTGAACCACTCTTTCTACACTTAAAGTCCCGTACACAAACTTGGGCAAGACTCCCCCTGGGCGTATCGGGCAGGATCAACCTATTTAAGATGATATCGCTCCCAAAATTCCTATATATATATATTCTGGAACTCCCCGGTACTCATCCCTCTTAGCATCTTTAAATCTCTTGACAAAATAGTTAATTCCTTTATATGGGGACCTAACAGACATAAACTGGCCTGGAACACGCTCAAAAACCCAACCTCCTTGGGAGGTGCGGTCCTACCGGATTTATATACATACTACATCGCGGCACAACTTTCGCATTTTTATCACATCCACAAAACGGACGAGACTAGATACCAAGCCTTAATATGCAAAAGACCAAACGGTGACATGCACTCCCCACTACAAGTGATATTCAGGAAAGGCAGCAAACATGACAAACGCAAAGACTGAGATTTATTGCTATCTCAACATAGACATGTGTGGGAGAAAGCAGTTAAACTAACTGGAGCCGACTACTTTCACTTGCACACACCCTTATGGCACAACCCCCAACTGAGGGAATTGATCTCTCTACCAGGAGCCACTAGATGGGCAGCCAAGGGAATAGTGTTCTTGTTCCAGATTACTACTGTATTTGGAATAAGAAGCTTCCAAACACTTTGTAAGGAATTTGATCTCCCCCCTCATATGCAATTTAACTACACACAGCTGAGACATGCGCTCCAAACCCAGTTCAGACACGAACTTCCCAATCCCCAAGTACTACCACTTGTAGACATAATCACAGGGACAAACCCAGACAAGCTTATATCCACCCTCTACAATACACTCCGCACCAAATCGGTAGCACGGATTGCAGACACAGCAAGACTCAGATGGGAGGAGGATGTGGGGCCTATAGACATCTCCGACTGGGAAGATATTCTGGCAAACGTTAAAATTACCTCACCTAAAATTTCTGACCGATTGACCCAACTCTATATAATACACAAGGCATACCTTACACCATCCAGAGTTGCTAAATTCTCCCCACATCAAGACCCAAAATGCCCAAGATGCTCTGACAACCCATGTTCATTCTTTCACTTACTCTGGTCATGCCCAGAAATACAAAGCTACTGGGCACAAATCATAAAATTCCTCCACGACCACATGGGATCACCAGTTCAACTTGACCCCAGACCATGCCTCCTTGGGTTACTCCCAGACGCCATCACCGACAGATCCCTGATCACACTTCTCAGCGAATCACTATTTAGCGCCAGGAAATTAATAGCCAAGCACTGGATGAGAATAGAACCCCCCACTCTACATGCCTGGATCAGGGAAGTTAACACAGTACTACCATATAAAAAAGTGATGTACAAAAACAGAGGTTGCCCAACTAAATTTCACAAAGTTTGGGATAAATGGCTAGACAAGACGAGCACTTGTACAGATTAACTTACCATATTCATTAAACCAATGGACAGTAATGTTATTTACGGCCACTCCATCAGATAGACACTGCAATTTAATGTCGCTGTAGCCATATATGGTTTGATGTAACGTTGTATTTTTCTATGACAAACATATCCATGTATAAGTAATGTATGATGCCCCTCTCCTTTTTCTCTTACTTACTGTTCTTGTCTACTTCTTGGTATGCAAATTTTTTTTTTATATACCGCCTTTGTACAAATGTCCTCAGTTTAACAATAAAGCTTACTTTTGTAAAAAAAAAAAAAAAAACAAAAAAAAACAAAAAACTCTTTGGTTGCTTTCGCAGTATGCTTCGGGTCATTGTCCATCTGCACTGTGAAGCGCCATCCAATGAGTTCTGAAGCATTTTGCTGAATATGAGCAGATAATATTGCCCAAAACACTTCAGAATTCATCCTGCTGCTTTTGTCAGCAGTCACATCATGAATAAATACAAGAGAACCAGTTCCATTGGCAGCCATACATGCCCACGCCATGACACTACCACCACCATGCTTCACTGATGAGGTGGTATGCTTTGGATCATGAGCAGTTCCTCTCCTTCTCCATATTCTTCTTTTCCCATCACTCTGGTACAAGTTGATCTTGGTATCATCTGTCCATAGGATGTTGTTCCAGAACTGTGAAGGCTTTTTTTAGATGTTGTTTGGCAAACTCTAATCTGGCCTTCCTGCTTTTGAGGCTCACCAATGGTTTATATCTCGTGGTGAACCCTCTGTATTCACTCTGGTGAAGTATTCTCTTGATTGTTGACTTTGACACACATACACCTACCTCCTGGAGAGTGTTCTTGAGCTAGCCAACTGTTGTGAAGGGTGTTTTCTTCACCAGGGAAAGAATGATTTGGTCATCCACCACAGTTAACCACAATTAAAGCTGAAAGTCTGCAGTTAAAGCACATCTTGTTCGTTTCATTTCAAAGCCATTGTGGTGTATAAAGCCAAAAAGATTAGAATTGTGTCAATGTCCCAATATTTATGGACCGTACTGTATATCTATATACATACAGGGGTCAGTACATTAGGCTGCGTAGAAATTGTACCACTGATGAGGATTTTATAGTACAATCACATATTTTGACTACCAGGTTTGAACAAAAGGGATACGATCGTTCCAAGTTAGAGGAGGAGGTCATTAGGGTTAAGGGTCTTGACAGAGGGACTTTGGTCTCCGATACCGTTAGGGAGAATGGTGGAGATAATTATAATTTTAAGATGGTGCTTGATTACAACGTGCAATATCGCACATTCGAGAAAATAGTACTCAAAAACTGGCCCATCTTGAAACGGGACAAAGTCCTAGGCCCCGTGCTCCCTGACCATCCACAGTTTATTTATAAGAAGGCTCCATCATTAAGGGACCGATTGGCCCCTAGTGTTTTGAACCCCCCTGTTCCATCTTCTGACAGGTTATTTTCGTTTTTGGGTGGTTTCTACGCATGCGGTAAATGCATTCCCTGTAAACATGCTAAGGGGAACATAAAGAAAAGGAAAACATTTCTAGCCTCTGTTACGGGTAAGGAATATGAAATCAAACAATTGATTACCTGTGACACGGTAGGGGTCGTGTATATGCTGGAGTGCGGTTGCGGGCTCCAGTATATCGGGAGAACATCCAGACCCCTACACGTGAGGCTCGCTGAGCATGTTAACAATATTAAAAAAGGCCTGAAAACCCACAATGTCTCTAGACACTTCAAACTCCATCACCATCAAAATCCTAAAAGTTTAAGATTTTGGGGTATAGAGAGGGTTACGAGACACTGGAGGGGGGGGAATTTCATAAGGCAACTGAGCAAAAGAGAATCATATTGGATCTTTGAAACCAAGGTTCTTAGCCCTGAAGGGTTAAACGTGGACTTCGACACAAATTGTTTTATATCTGACCGTTAATCGTTCTTCATTTGATTATGTATCTTATTAGATGACAGTGGCCGCGGATTACTCACATTCCATTTAATTTTAAGTATTGTGAAATTGTATATACTTCACATAGAATTTTTACATATTTTTTTACATATGCTTTTATTAATTTTTTAATAACATTATGTTTTTTTAGGATCGCCTTTATTCCCTATTTGGGATTAGTGCACTTGTCCCGTTTAGAATTGATGCAATTTTTGTTGCCGTTTGCGATTGATACTTCCGTTTATTTATTTTCCCATACAAGGGGTCCCATCCGGATAGACTTCCGGATGTGCCTGAGGTTGATTACGCTTAGTGTATTGTTGCCATGGTTACTCACCTGGCATATAGCGCGGGTGCCCGCGATGTCCCTCATCTGCTGATGAAGTCCCCGCCCACTGGGACGCAACGCGTCCAGAACGAGGAACGTCGTGACGTCACCCTCGGCCACTGCGCATCTGTTACACTGTTCGGAAGATCGGAGGATCTTCAATATCGTTTATCTGCTTTTACCAAGTACTTCCTATGTGAGTGTTACCTTTTTAATCATTGAATTAAAAGTTTATTATACGGAGAGCACTATCCTCTTGCCACTTTTTATTTCATATGGCCGTTTTGGAGTGTCCTGCACCCGGTCCTTGATTGACATGCTGCATACCTATTGATTTATGAAAAAGGCGCTTTGTGACCCTCTATAATCAAAGGGTCCATTACATCAGGTGAGAGGCCATTTGTTACCGTGGTGGTGGGCTCCTGGAATCACCGTCTGTATTAGCATGCAGTCTCCTACACTTTGAAGATTTATGTGGACTGGATTTATGGACTGATTGTTCATACACGGTGGTGGATCGTATTGTGCTTTATCCTGTCTTTTTAGCCCTTACTTTTTATATATATTTTTTATGTTTTATTAGCGCTGCACTTTCTGTTTTAAATGTATATTGAGGGATTTGAACTTTGACCCTGGTGTTCAGCTGCTGTTCCTGTTATTCACCATTTCGCGCTGATTCATTTTTTATCTATATTATCTGTGCAATTTTCAGCAATCTAGCTGCGATATGGAAGTGTTCGATTATTTTGATAAGCGAGATATAAAGATTAATGAGGTATTTTCTAGGAATCCCACCCTAGAACCCACGAATGATTTACCTCAATCTTTTAGAAAATTGGGTTATATTTATGAAAAAAAAATTAAGACCTGGTGGGATATTACATCTTTTGAGCAGTATCTTGCTGCCAGACTCATACCTAGACGCCTACGTTGGGATTTACCTCCCAATGATGGCTTAACTGATGTTCAATCTATGTCAGAATGGAGTGATTTCTTCATCAAAAGAGGTTTCGAATTGTTGGAGTTTCTCCTGATCCGTAAAAGAAAGGAGGATGGCCACTCTTGATTCGCAGATAGGAGAGATTACCAAGAATGTCGAAACCTTTAAAGATAGTGAGGAGTTTATCAGATTATCTGGAGAACTCAAAAACAAACTCACTAAATGGGATTTGGAAACACAAAATAAGAAACGTAAGAAATTTATCAGAGATTTTGAGGATTTTAATGGGGGGATAATCTTTAAATGGCAGAACTCCCCAGCCATGGAAGATCCTGCTCCAATTTTGGCTAACGCTCAGGTAGCCACAGGAGGGACTAGAAGTCATGCCCCCAGGAATGATCCCGTTTATGAATATGATCACTCGCATTATAGTAAACAGGCCCCTCCCCCCAACACCTATGGTTGCAAGAGAAAAAATAATAAAAAAGGTAATGCGAGGGGAAAGGGCAGAGGCAACAATAGGCCCTATAACCATTATGAGACACCTTCTCGTCAGAATGGTTATCCAGCGTATGAAGAAAGTAGGGAACGTTTTGAAAAGAGGAGGCTATGACCCCCCCTATAACAAACCTATTCCCACTTCTAGACTAGAGGGGGGTTGGTAGTTGCGCTGTGATGGGAAAGGGGATGGGAACAAAAGGGGGGGGAACTACACTAAAGTGGATCTGGCAACCATGCCAGGTGACCTGAAAGCAAGATAAATATATAAAACGGACACAGCACACTGGTGAGTGTGTATAATAAATAACTGGAAAAGTGACGAGTGCATATAGTGAACAAATAGATAGGCTGCACTAAATAGTGTGAGTATAAAGACAAAGTAGTAATGAATCACATAAAAGTGAGCAATGCACATGATAAGAAAGGCAATCACACTGGTGACATATAATGCATATCTCACTAGATACACAAAAAAGCTAGTGAGTAAGAAATAGCGAATGGTCTTAAACATGAATCAGAAACGCTTGACCAATAAAATACAGAGTGCAACCTAAGAGTATATCAAATCAATGAGTAATGATTGAATAATAATAGCAAAAGAGGATATAATTCCAAAACATCAAAAAACCGTGGATCTCAAAATATATAAAAAAAGAAAATTGTGTTAGTGGTGTTGAATATAAACGACAGTCCCACCACCAGGTGTAATAATGCTGGATCACAGTCCAAACAAATTGACAGGTGAAGAAGGGGGGTGGTCTTTGATGGGGGCACCTCAGTGAACACAGGCCCCTTACCTTACAGCTGTAAGGTATACAGCATAAATGTTAGACACTCAGTGGAATATGGAATCCAGAATGGTTGCAGCTGACGGTATGGCTCGTAAATTCAGTGGTGTCACATGCGGAAAGAACATATAGACAGCATGTAGTGTGATACCGTATGGCACTGGGGGGATGGACGAGCTGAAGGAGGAGGGGGGGTTGCACTCACTTTGTGGCAGATGAGCGCAAGCCTCAATCCACGAGTGCCGAACTCGTATAGTCCACACTACTGGCCGTAGAACCCTCTACCGTCTCTCATCTCCTGTGGCTCTCCACCCATCATAAAAGCAAACAGCTGGGGGGTAAAACCGTGCTCGTAGCTGATGCTACGAGCACGGCGCTCGCGGAGTTTTACCCCCCAGCTGTTTGCTTTTATGATGGGTGGAGAGCCACAGGAGATGAGAGACGGTAGAGGGTTCTACGGCCAGTAGTGTGGACTATACGAGTTCGGCACTCGTGGATTGAGGCTTGCGCTCATCTGCCACAAAGTGAGTGCAACCCCCCCTCCTCCTTCAGCTCGTCCATCCCCCCAGTGCCATACGGTATCACACTACATGCTGTCTATATGTTCTTTCCGCATGTGACACCACTGAATTTACGAGCCATACCGTCAGCTGCAACCATTCTGGATTCCATATTCCACTGAGTGTCTAACATTTATGCTGTATACCTCACAGCTGTAAGGTAAGGGGCCTGTGTTCACTGAGGTGCCCCCATCAAAGACCACCCCCCTTCTTCACCTGTCAATTTGTTTGGACTGTGATCCAGCATTATTACACCTGGTGGTGGGACTGTCGTTTATATTCAACACCACTAACACAATTTTCTTTTTTTATATATTTTGAGATCCACGGTTTTTTGATGTTTTGGAATTATATCCTCTTTTGCTATTATTATTCAATCATTACTCATTGATTTGATATACTCTTAGGTTGCACTCTGTATTTTATTGGTCAAGCGTTTCTGATTCATGTTTAAGACCATTCGCTATTTCTTACTCACTAGCTTTTTTGTGTATCTAGTGAGATATGCATTATATGTCACCAGTGTGATTGCCTTTCTTATCATGTGCATTGCTCACTTTTATGTGATTCATTACTACTTTGTCTTTATACTCACACTATTTAGTGCAGCCTATCTATTTGTTCACTATATGCACTAGTCACTTTTCCAGTTATTTATTATACACACTCACCAGTGTGCTGTGTCCGTTTTATATATTTATCTTGCTTTCAGGTCACCTGGCATGGTTGCCAGATCCACTTTAGTGTAGTTCCCCCCCTTTTGTTCCCATCCCCTTTCCCATCACAGCGCAACTACCAACCCCCCTCTAGTCTTTATGCATTTTTGTCTGTGTGGAGCAGTCTCTTAGGTGTTGCAGCAGTGTCCCCCTGGTAGCTTAGGAGTCCGCTAGCAGCGCAGGAGTCTCTTGCTCTATTTATTCCCACTTCTAACCGTTTTGCTCCATTAGCTGTCCATACCCCTTATAAAGGGAATGGTTTTTTAGGCCAACGGGGGGAACAGAGATACCCCCCCCCAGTCCTACCAACCTCAACAAAGAGAGCCATGGAAACAACCCATATCTTACACTCCATCAAACGCCGGCCCTCGCAAGCGAAAAGAAAGAGAGGAAGGAGAGGGGGCAGGAGAGTACAAAAGGTCCAAACCACGGTAGGAAAGGGTATATACAATTTGAGTCAAATTACTCTCAGTGATGATGAGATTAAGGTTTTGGATCGTGGTTTAAAATTTGCCCCCATTAAAAACCTTAATAAATTTGACACATATGTTAATATCCAGAAATATGTCAGGACCCTTAATATGAAAAAATATTTTTTGGCCCTACCGCATCAGGGGACTAAATCGTCCAGTTCCCAACATTCATCTTTACAGAACAAATCCACGTTCATTCCCGCAGAATACTGATAATAAGTATCTAGAAGTGTTTAAAAGTATGGTTGCTCATGATCTGAACCAGCTAAAGGTTAAGAAAATTGTCGATCCTTTATATATTAAGCGAGGGATACAATCGCTCGCTGAGCAGAAAGATATAGTTATCCGCCCCGCCGACAAAGGGGGGGGGTTTGGTCATTTTGAGTAGGGACTATTACCAGTTGGAGATGAGTCGCCTGCTTTCTGACCATGATACCTATAGGATCCTTAGTAAAGACCCTATGTTAATATATAAGGACGAACTGCATGCAATTATAGAGGATGGCAGGGATCAAAAAATCCTCACAAAGAAGGAAGCAATGTATTTGGATCCTTTGTTTTGCAGAACCCCTGTGATTTATTTTCTGCCCAAAATACATAAGGACATCACCAATCCCCCGGGTCGACCCATTTTTAATGGGATCGACTCAGTGTCAGCACGTCTTGGGCAATACATTGACGTTTTTTTGCAACCATTAGTGACTAAAACCCCTGCATACCTCAAAGACACTAAGCATGTCATACAGATTTTGGAAGGTCTTGAGTGCTCATCACCCACCTTTTTGGTTACAGCAGATGTTAGCTCTCTGTATACCATTATTGGTCACAGAGATGCTATGGCGTCTGTTGAATGGGCTCTAGCTTCTTCTTCATTGTCTGGGAGACATCAAGAATTTCTATTGATTTGTTTGAATTTTTGTTTAACCAAAAACTATTTTTGGTACAATAGGGATTTTTATTTGCAGACAAGGGGAGTTGCTATGGGGGCCCGTTTTGCTCCCAGTGTGGCCAACTTATTTATGGCCCACTGGGAGGAAGAGGCAGTATTTGCCAATAGACCCCCTGAGCTCATCTGTTACCGTCGTTTCATTGACGATCTTATCCTGATATGGAGAGGTGATAGGGATAGGGGGGCGTGGCCGGACGTGATACAGGGAGGACGTGTGTATGCTGAGCTCCGTCCAGGCATCTTCCATCCATTGCCATCCCTGCTCTATTTCCCTTGGGAAAAAACCCATCTATTGCTGGGAACGTCCCCAACCCTCTCCGCTGCAGATCCGGCTGGATCTTGCTTCAAATCAGGCAAATCTGAGCTTTTTTAGGCCTCCTGCCTGCCCTGGACTGTGAACTACCGCCGCCATATTGAGGCCTGCGGCCTGTCCGGAGCCTGGCGCTCGCCTACGCCGCAGACCGGGGGACGAACGGATCCTTCCCTGGGAACCTCCCGACCGGGACATCCGAGCTACCACCGAGAGGAGGCAGACACCCACAGTGTGAGGGAGAGCCGAGCGGGATCCTCTCCTTCCATCCCGGACCCCCCCCGCGGCCTGCTGCCACTTCTGGGCTTCTCCACCGGCCATCCTGGACTCTGTGAGTACAAGGGCTGTCGCCCGAGCCTTCTTCTCTGCTGTACCTAACCTCAGAATCCCTGTACCTTAGGCCCGGGGGACCCGGTCCGGGCCCGGGAGAGGACCCCCCCCCGACCGGCCTCAGCCTTCAGGACAGGCCGCGGCTTCGGCCTAGTCCTGGAAGTCGGCGGCCATCTTGGTACTCCAAGTACCCCCACAACCTATTCCCTGCAGTTTAACCAACTACAGATCATTTGCAGACACCAAATTCTTTCATATACCTGCTAATCTCACAGCTGCCACCTCAGCACTCCCTGATCCTTAATGTGACCACCCCCAGACCGGCGTGCAGGGAAGCAGACATGTAAGAGGAGTCCTTTGATCCCCGTCTCTTTAAGAGATGCTCCTACAAAGCTAACAGTCCCCTATTAATCGCAGGAGCGATATCATAACAAGACATCAGACCCTTCCTAACACTGCATGGGGAAGATTGGCTTCCAGAAAGCAATATATAGAGGTTTTATCCCACCGCCAAAGTCGCAGACCCCTGACACCATGGAGCGATTTCTATATAAACAAAGATCCCCGACCCCCAGTGAACAACCGAGATCCTCGGACATTGCTGACCCACATACTCGGCCGGAAGACATGACCCAAGATGATAACAGGTCTCAATACTCCCAACACTCTCTTCCACCCGATCACCCCCTGGATGTAGTAACAGTAGCTGTCCTAGACACAAAGTTGAACTCATTACTACACGAATTAACCCGCAGTATTGCTAAAGAAGTGAGCAAAATAGCACATGAGTTACGGGGTGAAATTGACCAACTAGGTGAACGCACCAACACATTGGAGAACAAATTCGATGAACTGACCCAATATGTACATGTTCTCGAAGAGGACAACTCCAACCTGAAACATACAATCTCCCTACTTCAACTTCAACAGGAAGACCTGGAAAACCGTGAAAGACGCCAGAATCTGAGGATTAGGGGAGTCCCTGAGACGGTGAACGACAAGGAACTACGTCCCTACCTTTTAGGCCTATTCGTCACTTTAGCCCCACACATTCCGGACATTGACTATAAACAACACAAAATCCAGATATTCAACGATCTCTCCCCAATCACTTTGGCCAAAAGGCGCAGTTTCCGTCCTGTTACTACCCATCTACAAAACCATCAAGTTCCATACCGCTGGGGATTCCCCTTCCGCCTAACCGTTTCCAAAGATGGTGTTCAACATTCCCTGAGAGACCTTTACGAAAGCGAAGCCTTTATCCGCAATCTAGGTCTTCCCCCCCTGCCTGAGGAAGATTCTATACCCCAAGCTCCGAACCCCAAACCACTTTCCACACCAGCCAAAATTTGGACCCCAGTTCAACGAAGATCCCAGAAGAACTTCTCTACCCCACAACGAGCCAATCGTCACAGATATCCAACCTGATGTGACTTATTATTTTTTTATTTTTATTTTCTCAATTTTTCTGGCCATTTTTTCATGACCAGATAATATTTACCATGGTTATCCTAGTGGCCTCACAGTGGTCGGGTCACTTTGTTGAGAGGTCACACCTCTCACCGATGTCTTAGTTAGATGCCTTCTTGGGGGTTTCCCCACCCCCTTTTTTTGTTTTTTTTTTATATACTTTTTTGACATACACCAGCTTGTCTTAAGATTTATCTACCTGTTCATAATTACATGCCAAATACCTATGCTCCTCCTGTCTGTTTGTTTTCCCTTTTTTTTTTTTTTGTTTTTTTGTTTTTGTTTTACAAAAAACAGAGACGAGGATCTCCCCACCTCCTCCCCTCCTCCATCAAACCCTGCAGGCTAACATGCCCCCCCTCATGACCCAAGGCTTATGCCTGGGCAGCCTGAAATTTTTTCTCAGGCTTTTCAAAAATTATTTTTTCTTTTTTCTTTTTTTAACATTTTTCATCTTCTTATGCAATATAGTTCCTAATTTTTTTACTCCCTTTGGAGTTTACATATGCAGGTCTTTTTTCTTTTTTTCTCTTTTTGACCTATATATGTTTTTTCAGTCTTGTACTTACATCAATGTAACAATTGTAAGCAATGTTTGTCTTCAAATGTTTTTCTTTTTTAAGGATGCTCATTTATATGCTCTCAGCCTTTATACTACATTAGCACTTTCTTGGTTAGCCAAATATGGCCCTCAAAGTTTACTCTTGTAATGTTAAAGGATTGAATTCTATAGGCAAAAGGTGGCAGGCCTTAAAAGAATTTAAATCATCCAAAGCAGAGGTGATCATGGTTCAGGAAACCCATTTTAAGCCCAGTGGCTCCTTTAAGTTTGCCTCTAGACACTTCCCCGTAGCATATACTGCCTCTGATCCCTCTGGAAAAGCGGGAGTAGCAATTCTTATTAAACGCACAAGCCCAATAAAAATACTCTCCTCCTACCTAGATCCTCACGGTAGGTTCATATTCCTGAAGTGTAGTCACTTATCTACCTCTTTTTCCTTAATTAACATTTATGCACCAAATGTAGGACAAATCAGTTTCCTTGAAAAAGTTTTTGAGAAACTACAACCCTTCTCCCAGCCTTTCATGATCATGGGAGGCGACTTCAATGTGTGCATGTCCCCGACCAGGGACAGGAAAACTCTATTCCAAACCACCCCACAATCTTCCTCTAAGAAACTATCAACATCCTTTCGCAAACTAGTTAGATCCCATAATCTATTTGATTCTTGGAGGATAAAACACCCGACCCAAAAACACTATACATTTTATTCTCACCCCCACAAGTCTTATTCTAGACTAGATTACTTCCTTGTTACAGGCCCTCTATTGCCCTATGTAGTATCTTCTGAAATAAATCCTATTACCTGGTCGGATCATGCACCCATTGAACTCAATTTATTATTGACAAAGTCTTTTACTAAAACCTGCCACTGGCGCCTCAATGAATCCTTGCTTAAAAACCCTTTATCTCAAACCCAACTACAGCAGAAACTAACTGAGTTTTTCCAGCTTAATGATGGTTCTGTCCCGGAAATTTCCACCCTGTGGGAGGCCCATAAGGCCCTTTTTAGGGGTGAATGCATAGCTATAGGCTCACGCCTAAAGAAAGATTCTGTAAAACTCAAAAAGGATCTTATCACCCAACTGCAGACAGCGGAAGGAGCTTTGTTGACCTCCCCCACAGTGGAAAAACTGAGAAATGTCATCTCAATCCGAGATCGGATTAAGTCTTTCGATACGAATCAAATTTCTAAATCCATGTTGTGGGCCAAGCAAAAATTTTACGATTATGCAAACAAACCACATAGGATGCTAGTGAACAAATTAAAACCACGGCCCTTTCTATCTATACCCGACCACCTGATACAATCTGACGGCACCCCCACATACTGTCCGAAAGCTATGTCAAAGGTCTTTGGAGATTTTTATAAGCGGCTTTATAACTGTTTAGGTCCTGATTCACATCCTCAATTCTCACAATCAGAGTTTGATAAATTTATAAATTCCCTCCCGCTACCAAGGATCTCTGCTGACCATCTATCCTCCCTTAACTCTCCGATTACTGGGGAGGAAATAGGAGAGGTGATTAAAAATCTTCCAACCCACAAATCTCCGGGCCCTGACGGTCTCCCTTACATCTATTATAAAACCTTTACACATACTTTAACCCCCTATCTACAATCCCTATTCTCCTCCTTTTTTAAGGGATCCATCCCACATTCACAATTCTTACATGCCAATATAACGGTAATCCCTAAACCAGGGAAGGATCCTGCACTACCCGACAACTACCGCCCAATTGCTTTATTAAACTCAGATTACAAGATTTTCACTAAGATATTAGCCAATAGACTATCCCCACTTTTAACGCTCCTGATTCACAGAGACCAGGTAGGATTTGTACCCTCGAGACATGCTGGAGATAATACAAGAAGAACCATAGATCTGATAGACCTAATAAACAGAACTAAACGTCCCGCCTTAGTCTTGAGCTTAGATGCTCAAAAAGCTTTCGACCGTTTAAGTTGGCCCTTCATGTTCGCAGTCCTATCCCGATTTGGATTCTCAGGCCCCTTTATAAGAGCTCTACATACCCTATACTCCCTCCCTACGTCTCAAGTCCAGCTGTCCTCCTACATTTCGCAACGATTTACTCTCAGTAATGGTACGAGACAAGGCTGCCCTCTGTCGCCCCTATTATTTATATTAAGTCTAGAACCTTTAGCAGCAGCTATTAGATCCCATCCTAATATTAGAGGAATCCCACTACGACATCAGGACTACAAACTCTCTCTTTTCGCAGACGACATTCTGCTCACCATCACACACCCCGAGATTTCATTACCCTTCTTACACGAAACTCTATCCACATTCGGATCCTTATCAGGATTTTGTATTAATCAGACTAAAACAGAAGCTCTCCCCATCAATATACCCTCAGATACACTCAGCTCCTTACAAAACAGATTTAAATACAGATGGTGCCAGACTTCACTAAAATATTTAGGAATTCATCTTACCCCTTCATACCACTCTCTTTATCAAGCCAATTTCCCTCCTATGTTCGCAGAAATTGCTAAACTCCTACAACATTGGTCTTCCATCCCAATCTCCCTCCTAGGTAGGATTAACGTTCTTAAAATGTCGGTTTTGCCCAAATTATTGTACCTTTTTGAAACACTTCCGGTCCCAGTCCCTATGTCGCAGTTGAGAAATCTCCAGAGAAAGTGCCTTAACTTTGTTTGGAACAATGCATCCCATAGAATTGCTCAATCGGTAGTCCTCTCTCCTAGAGCTAAAGGTGGATTAGCCTCCCCCGATTTTATTAAATATTACTATGCTTCTCATCTTAGAGTGTTGACAACATGGACCTCAAGGAAGGCTGCAAATAGATGGGCCGAAATTGAAATGGGGATTACTGCCCCAGTACATCCATGCTATCTATTATGGCCTTCCTCAAAGAAATTCATACCCCAACTAAGGTCTCTGTGTCTCTCCCCGATGCTTTTTACGCTATCAATCTGGAAAAGATGTAGAGACAAATTTCACCTCTCCTTACCCTGCTCCCCTCTCCAGAATTTCCTTTTTAACCCAGAAATTCCGGACGGATTATCATATCTGCGAACAATTGCATGGACACACGCGGGGATGTTTCAGCTGCGACATTTAGTTCATCCAGTAACACATAAGCTTTTACCTTTTTCAGTCCTTAAAGAAAAACACACCCTACCGAAATCTACAGAATACTTCTACTTACAAATTAAACATTTTTTCCAATCCTGCTTTCCCTCCTTATCTTTAGAAAATCCCACTGCCTTTGAATTATTGTGTACAAATGGCCCATACGAACCAAACTTAATCTCATCCATATATAAAATACTCCAGACAACACCCCCTCTAAATGACTCCATACATAGATACATGACAAAATGGTCCAAAATGCTAAACAGATCAGTTTCATTAATTGATTGGGGTAAAATCTGGGAGTCAGCTTTTAAAGTTTCTAGATGTGTGGCACAAAAGGAGACCGCTATTAAGATAATATTTCTTTGGTACAAAACTCCTGAGTTGCTACATGCCCAAAATGCATCTCTTTCTAGTTTGTGCTGGAGATGTGGACGGTCCGTAGGTACGCACTTTCACATTTTCTGGGACTGTCATGTCTTAGGTACGTATTGGATTGAGATACAAAATCTATTACAGTCACTTTTCGCCACATCTATTCCATTAAAACCCATACATTTCCTGCTAGGTCTACCTTTTCCGGGTATTCCTAAACCACTACAGAGATTAGGGTCCTTTGTACTTTTGGCAGCAAAAAGAGCCATCCCTAGACTTTGGCTCTCCACCAACGCTCCCACTTTACACCATGTTCTCTCCATTATTACAGATATGCGTAAAATGGAACATTTAACAGCAAAAATTGAAGGTAAAACTCCCCAATTTGAAAAAATTTGGAAATCTTGGGATGATTCGAAATTTTCAAAATTTTCTTCTGTACCTTCCATTTCTGCTTCCTTTTGATTCCAACTTACACATCCTCTTGAGCATCCTTGTGTTTTGAATATGTAATTGAGATAGAAACATAGATACTGTATGGAATTATTTCTTTCTTAATATATGTCCCAATTCGGGAAGAAGCTGATTTCTATCTATACAGATATTCTCACTATGCTTCTATACAATGTTTGCACTAATTTTATTTTGATTGTTTATATGTAAATTGTCATGACTTTTCCTTATACTTTTTGTTATGATGATTTATATTTGTTGAAAAATTATTGAAAAATAAAAAATTTATAAAAAAAAAAAAAAAATGTAGTTTTTTATATCCTTCCTTTGGAGAAGAGTGATGTCCTTGCCAAAGGGAGCTTTTCTTGATGAGAATGCTGTGTGTCTGGTTTGAGGCCTCAGGGATGGAGCCTGGGTCTAGATGGTATTGCCATGTTGGACTTAAGATTTGCTGCTAGAGTAATCACTGGAACAGAGATACACCCAAACCTCTTGTCTGTGGCTGATGTGCTTGAGTAGTTCTGTGTGATACTTCTGAATGCTGAGACCCAGCAACCTCTAGCCAAGAAGTTGTAGGAGCCTCATGTGAGTTTTGGGCAATCCACCTCCATTGTCCTCCTCTTCTACTAAATTCAAGTGAAGTTTTAAAAACTTTTCAAGTTTGGACCTACTTCCTTAAAGAGTAAGTTAGCATGATCTATCCTGGGGACTAGGAATGTCCTGTGTGGGAGTCCCTCTTGTATTTAAAAGATCCCTTTAGCTGAAAACACAAGAACTTAAGAATATCAGGAAAGCTGCTGTAAACTCCCATTTGATCGGGACTCAAGATCCCCTGTTACCCAGATGTTGCTACAATGTTAAAACGTTTGTTACCCCAACACTTCATATTCCTGATATGTGCCTGCTGTACCATGTACTTGTATGAGAACGTATCCTGTTCTCTTTGTATTGCTTCCTTCATGTGAAATCCCTGGTGTTCCTGCTAGTTCCTCTGCTGTCCAATTAAAGACTGACCACCCTAAGCAGGACAACACATTGTGGTCAGTTCTCTAGCTATGCTGGGAACTCAGCCTGCTCCCCTCCAATGATCAGATTTTTCCTGACATGCCCCTGTTGCACAGCCGTTCACTGGCAAGCTCAGTGTACTGCTGCTTCTCCTCCCCCAGCTCTTATGCAGCTGAGAACAGAGGGAATGTGATCACTTATAAAAAAGGGAAAACCTATAATATATATATATATATATATATTTTTTTTTATATCTATACAAACATGTTTTGCCTTTCATTTCTATTTTAAACTGAATAGGTTGTTTTACAAGGTGATCGTTTACTTTAAGATGTAATGGCTGTGAGGTAGGGATCAAAGCACATGATCTCCTTTCCCAGAACTTAGTTACATGTATATAAATTTCCAATTTTTTTGGGCTGTTTGCCAGGAGATCAGTTTTACGGTGTACCTACCCTTTCTTCTAAAACTGTTCCTAAGAAGAGGTACCGCAAGATGTCCACTAGTGTTATTGTAGCCTTATAATAACTGCATATAATGTTTACCTGGTTAGTCAGCTGCATTGTGTGATTAGGGAGAAAAGTTCTGTCAAACATTAAGTCTATTTCTGTCATCAGTGTAATCCCCTTCTGATCATTAAATGCATTCCTGAAAATCAAGAAAACACTTTAGCTTTTCTTAAATGGATCGATAAAAAATGCTATATTTAAAAAACATTATCAGTATAAATATCAATGTAAAATTAGAGTAAATCAGGTAAAGTGGAAGCCCATGCTAAAACTAAAATCCCTGCATCTATAGACACCCACAATCTAACCCATCTAGCCCTCTAAAGAAAAACATAGTATACATACTTTTTCTGAAGCCGATCTGACCCGATCTCCAGCGGCGGAAGCTCTGCAGAGGACATGGCCGACAACAGCAGTGAAATTAATGGGAAGTGACGTCACCCATAGACTTACTATGGGGCTTCCGTTGTCGGACGTGTCCTCTGCACCCGCCTCCACCACGAAGCCGCGGCTGACAGCTCAGCATGGAATCAGGTCGGATCAGCTTCAAAAAAGGTATGTACTGTATACTGATTTTTTCTTTACAGGGCTAGATAGGTTAGTGTTAGATCGTGGGTGTCTATAGATGCTGGGATTTTAGTTTTAGCATGGACTTCCACTTAAAGTACAGATCTTCCGCATGGGAAAATACAGAACTGGAGGCATGTTTAAACCCTACTCTTTTTCAGTCTGCTCCAATCTGTTCATATTCAGGCAAATCCCATTTTACTGGCATATAGTCCAAAAAATCTGAAATATCTTTCCAGTATAAGATAATTAGAGGCTGTGTGTTTTCTGAAATGTTTAGTTTGTGCCTGGAAACAAATTTCTTGCAATAAACATCACTAAAACAAACATTTTACGCTACAATTAACATTCTTAAAGTGATACTTAAAGTCAGGTTTTTTTTTTCTTTCAAAATAATAAACATGTTATACTTACCTGCCTTCTGTAGTGGTTTTGCACAGAGCAGCCCAAATTCTCCTCTTCTCTGATCCCTTGCTGGTGCTCCTGGCCCCTCCCTCCTGTCGCATGCCACCACAGCAAGCAGCCTGCTATGGGGGCACTCGAGCGGAGCCGTAGCTCCATGTGTACATTCAGACATGGAGCTGTGCTTCAGCCCTGCCCCCTCTCTCTCCTGATTGGCTAACTGGCTTTGATTGACAGCAACGGGAGCAAATGGCACTCAGACAGCCTGTGCACTCATGCACATCACTGGATAGAGATGGGGCTCAGTTAAGTATTAGGGGGGCTGAGGGGGGATGCCACACACAGGTTTTTTTTTTATCTTAATGCATAAAGATGCATTAAGATAAAAAATCTTTTGCCTTTACAACCACTTTAAATATGGAGAGTCTTTATATAACGTCCATGTTTGTTGTTCACTTAACCTTCTGTAAAGCTGTGACAAAAAAAAGGTGTTGCCCCCCTGCCTTAAATAGGAGTGTCTAAATTTAGTTCTGCATGGCTGTAGTCAGCCAAAGCTAATCTGCTCCCGTTGCTGTCAATCAAAGCTAGTTAGCCAATCTGTGATTTGCTCTGTTTACCTTCTGAGAGTAGTTGGAACTTTCGCCTCTGGTATTATTGAGAGGTCCTATGGTAGGTATGAATTATTTATATATTTTCCCATCCCACTACTAGGAGTTTCCAGTGGTGCATTATGGGGAAAAAAGCATAAATATTTTGGTTGGCTAATGCAAGGTTCTTCCTCCCTGACTGCTGCCAGGGGAGGCTGCGTGTGTTAGAGCTGCTGATTTAGGCTTGCCTAGCCTGAAGGCAGGTGTGGGAAGTAATGAGGCCTGGAGCTGCTGAGCTTTCATTGGATTTAGGATGAAGTCCCATGGATGCTGGTTGACCAGCCTTAAAGGCACTTTTCCCTGTGATGTGATTCATGGAGTACCAGAGTTCTGCTTTAGTCTTGAGCGTTCTGAAACCCCCAACCCTCTCCCTCATTTGACTGTGAGTAATAAAACCCTTTTTGTTGCACCAAAAAGTGACTGGCACCTATTTTTATACATGTCCCACCATGCCTAAAAGACCTACCCCTGAGGTGAAATGTCAGCCCACCCTGTCTCTGGGGGGGGGGGGGGGGGGGTCGCCATGCTTCCAGAGGTCAGGGGGTGCTACAAAAGGGAAAAATGAATTGCTAAAGTCCACAGAGAAATAGAAGGATAAAATCATTACATTTTAATACTTATCTGCCTAAGAGCATCTACAGACCCCTTAGAACAGGGGTCTCAAACTGGTGGCCCTCCAGCTGTTGCAAAACTACAAGTCCCATCATGCTTCTGCCTGTGAGAGTCATGCTTGTAACTGTCAGCCTTGCAATGCCTCAGGGGACTTGTAGTTTCGCAACAGCTGGAGGGCCGCCAGTTTGAGTCCCCTGCCTTAGAAAGATTCAAACAGTCCAGTCAGTTATGCGATAAAATGGAGAGAGAGGCCTTTAGCTGGGATGTTTGCCAAGTACCCACCTACTCCTTCTCTACTTCTCTCACAGGACAAACAATTATTTGTTTGGAAATGTGTGGGGTCTCTCTATGTATATAAAACATTCTGACCTGAACTATGGAAGCTGTACCCAAACAGTCAAGCAGAAGACAAAAGGACTAGTCACTAGGGTTGTCCCGATACCACTTTTTTAAGACCGAGTACAAGTACCGATACTTTTTTCCTAGTATTCGCCGATACCGATTACCGATACTTTTTTTAAATGTCATGTGACAGTGGCATGTGTGTCAGTAGTTTTTTGTTTTTACAATTGTATTTTTTACAAATTTGTAAAAATTATTTTTTACAATTAATTTTGTTATGTGTTTTTTACAATGCGTTCTTTTTATAAGGGGGGGGGGGGGGGGGGGGCAGTGGACAGTTTCAGTGTGTTTTTTATTTTATTTTTTATTATTTTTTGCAATTAATTTCTTTTTATTATTTATTGCAATTCTTTTTTTTATTATTATTAGCCCTGTTGGGGGCTTTGGGAAGATATCAAGGGGTCTTAATAGACCCCTGACATCTCCCCTTTGAGAGAGGGAAAGGGACTGAGGACACATGTTTCCCAGTCCCCTTCTCAGCAGCCTCAGCTGCACTGAAAATGAATGGAGAGGAGACAGAGGCTCCTCTCCATTCATAAACTGAGACATCATAATCACAGGTTACGATGTTTCAGTTATGTGAAAGGACAGAGTCAGTGATCACTGACTGTTCATTCGCAAAAGGAAGGAGCTAGATTTACTGGCTCCTATCTCCGCTCTCCATCCTGAAAGATCGAGGGGGACACGGAGAAGAGCGGAGGGGGACAGAAAGGTGGAGAACGGAGGGGGACTGAAAGGAGGGGGACACGGAGGAGAACGGAGGGGGACAGAAACGAGAACAGAGGGGGACAGCAGCACGGAGGGGGACAGCAGCACGGAGGGGGACATTGAGGGGGACAGCAGCAGAACAGAGGGGGACTGAAGGAGGATACAGGGACAGTCAGAGGTGATCGGTGCAGCTTTGGGGGCAGTTACAAGCACTGATCACCGCTGTGTAGATTTCACTATAGCAGCTGAAAGCGGGGGGAGAGAGAGAGAGAAGCGGAGAAAGGGCTGTCAGGCTTTATTGAAATCTATACAGGGTGATCGGTGCTTGTAACTCCTCCTCCGCACGATCACCCTGACTGCCCAGGTATTGGGTGAAGCATTGGAGCATTTGCCCGAGTACAAGCAAATGCTCGGTATTGGTACCGATACTAGTATCGGTATCAGGACAACCCTACTAGTCACCAGTATCAGCTGTGGTCTCCCTGAATTTTCATATCCTGTACTACACTGTGTGTCAATGTAGAGTTGCCCATCTTGGTGTTGGACTTTGCTTCCTCGGGCAAATTCTCATGATAGCTGGTAGTCTCATGACTGAGGAAGGAATAATAAAACAGCAGTAGTTTGGAAAGCCCATGTAGGCAGGTGAAGTATACTTTCTCCACTGCAGGTGGTGCTCTTCCACAGCGGCACTGCAACTGGAGAGAAAGTCAAGAAGAACTTGGTTCCTCTATGGTTTTTCTGGGTCACTGGGGAGCTATCCTATTAGATGCTGCTGCCCCATGTGACTCTAGCAGCCATCTTGGGTCCAGAAGAGCCTTTTTAAGGCTGTGGCTCCCAGGCTTGGGGCGCATTTTGCGAGTTGGTAGATTAGGAACAGGTACCCTACCTGGTAGGGACAGAACTAGCGTCAGGGAAAGGTTCCCGGCTTGGCTGTCTTCCCAAGGGTTATTTGTGAACTGTCTATGCATTATTTCAATATAAGTCCTTTCATTGCACCAGGACTGAGTGTGTTATTGCCGCCGCACCGCCCTGCATCCCACCTATACCCAGATTCACTGAAAGAGTTAAGTAGAAACAGGGACATCCTTGCAACAAGATCTCAAGCAAAAACAGTGAGCAGCACAACAGAAACATCATCAAATCTCACTTTAAATGCATATTGTCATTTTTAAAGAGGAATTACAGGTAAAATATGAATTTTGGTTAGGCAAAGAAAACATTTTTGAGTTTAGGTTCATTGTAGAGTATAAAATCCAAAAATATGTCCAAAACTTTTTCTAGTTTTTATTAGACAATGGGTAGGACCTGTCAGGTGGTCTTCTAATCAAATCTAGAACTAGGAGCTTTGTAATTTGAATAGGACTGTCACATGGGGCTTGGGAAGGAGTCTATAAGCAGGAGTTTATAACCTTGTATAAAAGGGAGAGAGGGGAGGCACCACCAGAGTGCAGTATTAAAATGGCATTTATTGCACAAATATTAGAAAGAAATTATGTTCATGCTTGTCAAAAGTTTCAGTCTCACGGTCACTGCCATCCTACAGGCTCCACGGGCAGTCCAAGTAGGCTGAAAGAGGTTGTGGAGAGGCTGGGTGCCAGATGGATACAAGGAAGTGCACGCTAACCAGAATGGACCTCAGAAGCGAAAGTGACATCACCAGAAAAGGCGGGAGCGAGACTGTCCTAGTGCAGGTTATGCACTCAGAGCTCACAGCTCCTCCTGCGTCTGGTATGGATTTTAAGGGGAACCCCCACACCAAAAAAAACTGTGTGGGGGTCTCCCCCAAAATCCATACCAGACCCTTATCTGGCAGGTCAGGAAAGGGGATGGGGACGAGCAAGCCCCCCACCCAAAGCACCTTGTCCCCATGTTGATGAGGACAAGGGCATCTTCCCGACAACACTGGCCGTTGGTTGCTGGGGTCTGCGGACGGGGACCTTATCAGAATCCGGAAGCCCCCTTTAACAAGGAGGCCCCAGATCCCGGCCCCCCCACCCTACGTGAATGAGTATTGGGTACACTGTACCCCTACCCATTAACCTAATGTAACAAAACGTCCTACACTCCACTTGAGTGCTTTCGTCATTCCTCCAGTCTGAATATAGATATTAGCTGCATATTACAACCAGTAACAAGGCAGGACTCATTTCGCTGCAAGCTGGAACATGAGCTGTTTTATTTGAAACACAGGTACACAGATAATACTCTGAACAATCCCCCACCTTTGCATTCCGAGCGGGGTTGACTGTCCAATCAGCAGGGAGAGCTGTTGGAGGAATCCCCCTCCCTCCCTCCTCACAGCAAACACACTTATACATCCTATAATATCCAAGGCAGACAGAAACAATAGGACAATGGAATACAACCACACCCCAAACAACTCAACAAGGCAAAGAGTACACAACAAAATGAGACAATATACAAAAAAACAAAAAAAAACAAATTATATATATATATATATATATATATACACACACACACACACATACACACACACATACACACACACATACACACACAAACATTCCAGTGTGGTTGTACAGGGAGTCAGATTAGTACAGATCAGACTGGATTTCTTGGTCACCTTGTGCCCCTATTAGAGACACAGGGTGAGCTGAAACAAGGGTTTCCCAACCTCCCCAAGGGATTCTGGGTTCCACAGGCCACCCGTCCAAAGTGACTCCCGTCACACCTAAAAAAGTGTAAAAAATAAAACAGTACACAGGTTTTTAAAGTAATTTATTAGGCAGCTCCGGGGTTTCTTCCGACCTCTTCTCCCCTCTCCGGCTCTTCTCCCTCTTCTGGCGATGTCTTCTGCCTCTGACGGTTCTTCTCCGCTCTCCACTGATGTCTTCTAGGGAAGGTCCCCACTGCTGCCTACTGATTTTATACAAAGCGCTTTTTCATCTAATACCTTGTTGTTGTTTCATTTTAATAAATGTTATTGTTTATTACGGAATCACGCTATGTGGCCCCTTTTTGTTTTCTCCTCTACCATCTTTGCCCCTATGGATTTCTGAGAGACCATTCCCTACGTGTCTGCATTGGAGTGTGAGCGGGATATCTCCAACCTACAGAAACCAGTATTACCTTTATTCATACATCGTATAGAAGCCTGTTTGACACGCAGAGCGTATGCCCTGGCAAATTCAAACGTTCAGGTAAGCCCCCCTCTGTTTATGGTGGTGGTCTAATCACAGTCACTTATACTTCCAACGGATCTACACGTGTTTTGATTGGAACTTTTTGGGGTTTTATTTCACCTTCACATATTTGGATTACATCTAATTGCATTCTTGCGATTTCACACGCATCATTTGTATATGGACAATGTGTTTACTTTGTTATAATGTCACTCCACATGTGGTATTATCACTATTTCATTGTTATTTTCTACATATGGATACCACTTTTATTTACTCACTGCGTTTGTGTGCTATCAATTTATAATTCAATATTTTTTATTTAATTTTTTATTGATGTTTTTGGGTTTGTACCCATTCTCACATAGCGCTACACTTTATTTACATGTCTTCTAGCCCTGTCCGCCATCTTCTGCCTCGTCTTCTCCACTGTCTTTTCGCTCTTTTGCCAGATTTTCTCCGCTGTCTATTCCCTCTGTTCTTCTTCCGATGTTGACATGACGCTCTCCCGTTCTAATGCTGGGTGCGCTGTGTGCCACTACTTACATTTGCATGGGGCGGGGTCCCCCCCCCTGCCTCAAAGCACCCACCCCCCATGTTGAGAGCATGAAGCCTGGTATGGTTCATTGGGGGGGGGGTGCTCGCTCGTCCCCACACCCTTTCCTGACATGCCGGGCTGTGTGCTCAGATAAGGGTCTGGTATGGATTTTGGGGGAGACCCCCACGCAGTTTTTTTGGCGTGGGGATTCCCCTTAAAATTTATACCAGACCGAAGGGCCTGGTATGCTCTTGGAGAAGGAATCCATGCCATTTTTTTTTTTACATTTTGCGTGGAGTTTCCTTTCAAGATCATCAGAGCTCAAGTCGCATGGCAAAGTCGGATCAGTTAAGACGGCGATCCGACTTCAATGATATTCAATGGGCTGAATTAGGATCAAAGGCGGACCAAAGTAGTGCAGGGACTACTTTGAAGTCATACTAATATGAATGGTAGTCATTGGAAATCGTGGGGAACGACTTGTCATACGACTTTGCAGTCCCAAGTCGTAGGACAAGTGTGAAAGGGGCCTTAGACACACACTTGGGGTGGCTGCCTCCTATAGTTGTCATGTATGTTCTTAATGAGAATAATGGACTTTTTTTGTCAATATCAATTTCTTAAAAGGGACATACCATTTGGTGCGCCAGAACTTTTTAATTATTTTTTACTATAACCCTGATGAGTTCGTTTGGAACCAGCACAAACCCTGTTCTTTCCCTAGTCATCAAGCAAAATATCATGAAAACAAAGAAAGGTTAGTATAGCTAGGAGGATAGAAATGACCCTTTTACTTTGCCCTGCATTAGCAAGAGTGGAAAGAGTCAATTTACATGTATAAATGGTGCCATTTTCTAACACTTTACTGACTTAAGTACACTTCATAGATATGCAGCTACAGGCTGCTAGTATGAATGAGGTTATTTTATCTATTAGATTTTAAAATAAGGAATAATGCAGGGTAGGGCTGTAGGGATCTAAGGTCACAGAAATAAGGCAGAAGCAATGCTAATGCATCCTTTAAGATGAAACATGGGATGGAGTGAGTGAGTGTATGGAGAAGGAGAAAGGGAATCAGGCAGCAGCAGCAGCAACTAAATTGGAACGTTTTGCCCATACAGCTTCCCTGTCGCCCTCTAAGGGGGAGCACCAGCAGGCAGCGGCACAAGCCAAAACTCAGGTGGGGTCCGCATGAGATAGACGGAGTCAAGGACAAGGCCAGGTATCCTCAAACCCTACCACCCCATCCAGCAACAAAACCGTGAGTACTAAGGGGACAGGGGGAGGAAAAACAGGAACTGTATCAACAAAACCCGCGGCAGCTGGGGGCGGCCACTGCGGCTGGTCCTATTTTTGAGGATGGGGAGCCGATATTGAGGGATGTTCTCTCTGCCATTAATGCCTGCAAAGACTCAATTGTCAGTCTCGATAGTCAGCTAAAAAGTATTAAGGAGGAATTACTCTCAACGAGCCAGGTATTGTGCAAGACCATAGAGAGGACTACTGCCTTAGAAGAGAGACTAAGCACAGTCGAGGACAATTTATACCCACTAAAGCAAGAAATCAAGGGGTTACAGGAACAAATGGCCGCACAGGCTGCTAAACTCGATGAAATGGAAAACAGAAACCGTAGAAATTATGTGAGAGTGATAGGCCTACCAGAGAGGCGCGAGGGTCCCAATCCCATAGCTTTCCTTGAGGGGTGGTTTGGGGAAATTTTTGGGGCCACCACTTTTACATCACTATTCATGATTGAAAGAGCCCACCGAGTTCCTTTCAGGGCCCGTCAAATCGGGCGAATATATCATTCTACTGCTCTTGAAACTTGTTATTTATAATGACAAGGTGATCCTACTACAGAAGGCCAGAGAAATGAGGGTCATTATGTACAACGGGGCTAGGGTCTCATATCCAGACTTTTCGCTGGATCTCCAGAAGCGTAGGGCGGAATTTATACTAATCAAGCAACCTTTGCAGAAATATAAGCTTGCATATGCTTTGCCGTACCCAGCACGTTTGCGGGTGACAGCATTGGGCGGAACTTTGTTCTTTGGCTCACCGCCTAAAGTGGAGCAGTGGTTGGAAGAAAACAAGAAGGACCTGTAGAAGATGTTGAACATGGAACTATTTTGATTGTGGGGGGGGGGGGGGGGGAGGGTGGATTGTGGATCGGTTGAGGTTTGTTATACCTTTTCAGGTTCGCTGGCCCCCCCCCCCCCCCTTATTTTTCTTTTTAGGGTTTTGATTGCACTATTATGGAAACATCACTGAAATATCACTGCTATATCATGGAAATAAGATTGTTTAGATTGGAGGGAGTGGAGGAGGGGAGGCACTTTTTTTGGTTGTATGTTTGTAAGTAGGGGAGTAAGAGAGCGTTTGGGGCTCCCATGGTTATGTTTTATATTGAAATCACAGGTTTGGAATATGAGAAGGGTAACATGGGAGAGGAATGGTAAGGTCACAGGTGAAGCCCTTAGGGTTGGCCCAGATGGGCATGGGGGGGGGTGGTTTTTGGTGGTGGGGATGGGAGCAGGGTGAGGGTTAAGAAACACATACCACTAACATTAGTATATTGGAAGGCACAAATTGAGAGAGAGGGGAAGGATATGGAGAGAGAGGGAGAAATACACAGATTGGAGAATTCACCTGAGATTGAGAGATGTGAGTGTGATTGTTAGGTTGACCACTTTTTCATTTAATTTTGTGTTCGTTTCTAGTTTTTGTTATTTCACCATCCAAGAAAGGAGAGACAGTATAACCTCATGGAATGTCTGGGGCCTAGGGGATCCAATTAAGAAAGCTATGGTCCTATCGGCATTAGAGGGGAGTGGGCCCAGACTACTTTGCCTGCAGGAGACGCATTTGACCAATGACACTGCGACACAATTCTGCAGTCGGAAGTTCCAAGACCAAGACCAATACCATTCGGTCCATTCCTCCTATTCAAGGGGAGTGAGTGTTTTGGTTGGGAGAGAAGTGGCATTCTCCTGCAGGGAGAGTTGCATTGACGAACAGGGCCGATATATTTTTCTGCTTTGCTCAATTGAAAACAAACTATTTGTGTTGGCAAATATTTATATCCCCCCCCATTCAAGCTAGAGGTTCTACATAAATTATTGGAGTTGGTGCTGGATAAAGCAGGAACCCCGATAATAGCGGTGGGTGACTTCAATGAAGTACTCGACAAGAGTAGACAGATTCCCATCAGGTCACAGGTCCAATACAGCAGGCAAGAATCGGCTATCCCGATTCCTAGAGGAAATGGCCTTGAGTGACATATGGCGAATGTGCTATCTGCAAGAAAGGCAGTATTCATGTTTTTCAAGCTCCTATCTCACTCTTTCTAGAATCGACATGGCCCTGGGTAATTGGGAGGCAATATCAACAATATGTAATATATAATAGTATGGTCCAAGAGGAGTCTCAGATCACTCCCCACTTGTGCTGACAATAAATGCTGGGGGCAAGACCCATTCTAGACAATGTAAAATTAGCACTTATTGGCTGGAATGGATTGGCAATTCTGGAGAAGTGGTGTCTAGACTAAACGAATTTGTACAAATCAATACAGGTACGGCACTGCCGGATGTGGTTTGGGACTCCTTGAAGGCCTCAGAGGCCTCCTGATCCAACAAGTGGCAAGAACGAAGGGGAAATCTAGAGAGTGTCAAGGGGATATTAGGAAAGAGGCGATACAGGCAGAGAAGCGATATGTCGAAGATCCAACCCCAGACAGGCAGAGGGAATGGCTAGATAAGCAACAAGTCTATAAAACGGCTATTACCAGGACGGAGAATAGACGAATATTTCAGAGGCAGTGTCATTTTGGAGAGGGGGAAAGGGTTGGTCGTATGCTGTCCCTCCTGATTAAATCTAATACTCCCCCCTCTACCGTTTCGGCGATCAGGACATCAAGCGGAGATATCAGTACCGATGCGATAGAGATAATGCAGGTATTCAGCGACTATTACAAGTCTTTGTATAAATCTAACAGGGGAGTAGGGGGTGAAATAATGGATGATTTTCTCCAGGGAATATCAATCCTGTCCTTGTCAGAGCAGGATAGAATAGATATGGAAGCACCAGTGACCTTAGAAGAGCTAAAACGGGCAGTGGATGCCCAGCCAAAAATCACCAGGCCCGGACGGGCTCCCAGTAGAAATATATAAAATATATGGCGAGGTACTACTCCCAGAACTGCTGAAAGCATTGGGATGGGCGTTAACCAACGGGAGACTCCCTACCTCAATGTTGTAAGCCACTATTATCGTAATACACAAGGAGGGGAAAGACCAACTGGATATCTCCTCCTTTCGCCCAATCTCATTATTATGCACTGATGTAAAAATCTTGGCTAAAGTCTTAGCAACCCGCTTAAATAGATGTATTCAAGGGTTGATACATCCGGACCAGTATTCAGAAGTGTTCCAGCTGGAGAGAGGGACGAGAGGGTTGCCCCCTGTCTCCCTTATTGTTTGCCCTTGCAATGGAACCCCTAGCAATTATGACTAGATCAAGGCTAGACATACAGGAGTTCCGGTGCCAGTTAAAAGAGGACAGGATAGCACTGTTCGCAGATGATGTCCTGTTTTTCCTTGGGGATATTGAAACCTCGTTAAATTCAGTGATACAAATGGTTGGTGAGTTCGGGCGACTTTACGGTCTGGTCATCAATTGGGATAAAGTCGGCTCTGTTACCGATTGACCCACTTAGCAATCAGATACTACTGGGAACTTCCCACCTGAAAGTAGTGGCCAAGTTGAAATATCTGGGTGTTTGGAGTACGAGTGATATAAATCAGTATGCCAACAATAACTTAGCCCCATTGCTATTGAAATTAAAACAAAAGGGAGACATTTGGTGCAGATTTCCCCTATCTGTTGCAGGGCGTTGTAATTTAATAAAGATGATATGGCTACCGCAGGTATTGTATCTGCTTCACAATTCTCCGACCTGGATAGGCCAGAAGTGGTTTAAGAAAATAGAATCCCTTTTTAGGGAATTAATTTGGAAAAAGGGCCAATCTAGGATTAGCTTGCAAACTTTGCAATTATGGATTAAAGAAGGTGGTATGGCGATTCCGCACCAGAGATTATATTTTTTGTCATCCCAGCTGCAGCACCTAGTGGGCTGTGGAACCCTAGGTGGTGGGAACTCTAATAATAGAATGATGATAATGGGGGTCCCACACAATACACTGGTGGAGGCACTAGAGGCAGACTCTTATTTACAGATGCCCGACGATAAAACTAGTTAGTAAAGTGTGTCAGCTAATGAAGGCACTAATGGGGTACAATGGGGTAACAGAATATACCCCTTTATGGCATAACAAAAACTTGGCTGAAAAAAGGGGTATAGAGAGACCCAGGGAATGGGAAAGGCAGGGCATTAGCCGTTTAATTCAGTTATATGAGGGTAACCTCATGAAGTAATTTTTATATCTAAGACAGGAATTTAACATATCAAACAAGGCGTTCTATAAATACCTGCAGATTAGGCATGCCATTCAAGTGCAGTTCAGGTCTCAAACTATGGAGTGGACCCAGATCCCCGTACTCCTAAAAATTATTAATTCAGCCTCAACTAAAGGTCTAATTTCCAAGTTGTATGCTAGTCTGGGGGATAGAATTATAAGTGGAGTGGGACCTCTTAAGAGTAGAGAGGGGTGGGAGAGAGACGTAGGGACAATAACTATGGTACAATGGGATAAGATTTTAGAACAAGGAGCCCTGGTCTCGATTTCCCCTTCGCAGAAAGTCTCTCACCTGTTCCTAATTCACAGAGTCTACTATACCCCCAAAAAATGTTTAAACTTGGATGGAAACAAAATGATGAGTGACCCAGGTATAAGGTGGCAGGAAATCTTATCCACTTGGTGTGGAAGTGTCCAAAGCTTTTTAGATATTGGGAGGAGATAATTGTTAGGATAAATAAAATCTTTAGGAGCTCATTAGAACCTGAGGCCAAGACATGCCTATTAGGGAGCTTGGAAGAAGATAGAGTCCTGCCCGGTACCACCGTAGCAGTGTTGAGATGTCTGTTTCAAGCGAGAAAATTAATTGCACAGAAGTGGCAGGCTCAGACCCCCCCCCCCCCCCCGACTGTGGAGAATTGGATTGAAACCATCAATTCAATGGTTTGGAGCAAGAGAGTGATGTATATTAGACAAGACAACCTCAGGAAGTTTGAGAAAATGTGGAGACCCTGGCTGGAGGACATGGGGTGTCCCTTATGAGGGGATAGGGCGAGCTGAGGAGAATTTTCTCCCGTTTACCACCATGCCCCTGTCTCCGCCTTTTTCTCTTTCCTATATCTTTTATCTGTCCATGGAAAGGATTTCCTCTTCGGCTAGATAATGATTGGGTGATGTGTGGTAGGGAGGTGGGATCCGGTCGGGAAGGAGGAAGGGAGAGGGAATATAGATTAACAATAATGTTCTTGCATTATACGAGATTATATATGGAAACTCATGATGCTGTATGCTTTTAATTTTTGCAATATGAAAAACAATAAAAAGAAAGAAAAAAAAATTAAACATATTAATTTGGATACAGAAGTGCCTCTGATGTTTTTTACCCCACCTCTTCCCGTTTAAGTTATATACGTGTAAAATCCAATATACAGATATCTAGCAGCTGTTAATGTCATGTGTAGTATGGGAAGGAAAAAGGTGGGGAAATGTCCTCTAGAGAGTTTAGAAACAGGATGTCTGCTAGCTTCAGTATTATACCAGAAAACTATCATATTTTGTTTTCTTGTGAACATGCATCCATCTAAGCTGCCCATGTTAATGTGTTTGTCACACTCAAAGTGAGGTATCTACACATTTTTCAATTAAAACATTTCATTTGCCAGTTATGTATGAGAGATTTTTGCTGCAATTTTCTTTGCTCAAATTCTGATACCAGAGAACACACTAAAGGAATACTCAATTAAAATATAACACTACAGAGAGAGTGCATGCACGGCCGGATGGAATGGATGTCTTTCTGAGCTGCTCCGCACACCCCCGGCAAATATAGCTGTATTAAGTGGCCCTGCACCTTGCCCACCGCATCTAACCGCCCGATCCTCCAGGGGTGAGGACCGGGAACATAGCGGATGCTACACTAGTCGCGTGGCAAGCCCCAGGGTGGCCCCCGCTACTCCTCCCGGGCTACAAGCAGGGAACCCAAGATGGCGACCGGCAGCAGCCATCCATAGAGGAGAAGCCGCCCTCACAGAAGAAGGCCACTAAACCTCTTGGACAGAGCAACCTTCGGAATAGCATCTCCATGCCTTCTCCAGCCACAGGTGAGCACACAAATACACGCTGCTCACCCCCTTCACCTCCTGGCCCTGCATGGTCTCCCTCAAGGCCCGCAACCCTGTCACACAGCCAAGAATCCCACACCTCCTCTGTTCTCGATAGATATGTGGCAGACATTTTTTGCAGCCAGTCCAGCAGCCAAGAGCTAGATCAGGACAATGTTACTGATCTCCCTGCTATTGCACCAGCTCAGCCACAGTATTCAGGAGACCCAATACTTTTAGCCCGCTTTGCAGACCTGCTACAAAGAACTGGCTAAGGCTACCAACAAACTGGCCCTAGACATAAAACAGGATTTCCAGGAGCTGGGGAACCGGCTGGAAAGCATTGAATAAAAAGTAGATGATACGGTTCACAGAGTGTCCCAAAATTCAAATATGATAACCGACTTACAAGATCGCCTTGAGGAAGCATACTCCAAAATTAACCATCTCAAAAATCGCGCCGGACGCTATAATTTTCGTATCAGGGCATTCCAGAAAATGTGAAAGATATCACCTCTGTCACTTCTTCACTAATGCAAGCGGCTGTACCTGACATTGATGACATTCATATGGAAATAGATCGTATCCAAAGGGCTCTGATCCCTCCAAAACCTGATGGCCCCCCAGAGATGTCATCGTAAAACTGCACTTTTTCCGGATTAAAGAAGCAGTAATGCGTCATGCCAGAGAAAATCCAGATCTGGAAATAGATGGCCTCAAGAGATTCAAATATTTTCTGATATCTCGCAGGCCACCATCCAAAAGAGATGATCGTTTAAACCTTTGTTGCTACCGCTGATCCAGCGTAACATTCACTATAGATGGAACTATCCCTTCAAGCTCCAATTCTCCTTTAACAGCAAGTCCTACTCCTTTTCTACATTTGCTGAGGGTGAAACAACCTTATTGAGATTGGGCTTCATCCCTCATAGTCCCTCCTCACGGAACCGGCCTGGAACCAGTGATCCACCTCTTCCACTCTCCCCTCTTTGGTCAACAAAGCCTCCTCCTCTCATGCATCTTGAGAACTTGCTCCATACTACTGGACGGACCTTTCGTTTTAATGCGGCGGCTTCTCAGTGGTCCCATTACGGGACATTAGCCGCTGCTTCTGCCTTTTTGCTAACTTTGATGTAACATACGTCTGCTGCTTAATGGTTCTAGCCGACCTTGAAATTTTGGGTTAATTGCAGCTAACATGCATGTTTTCTTTTCCAGGTTGGACTTTTTATTAACGTTTATTCCATTATATGTTATATTATGGTTATTCCACTATGTGGCTCTATTAGTTCCTCCGGGCGGGGATGCGGGACCAAAAATATATTTAAATGTGCCTTTACTGCCGGGGGTCGTCTATGCACTCTCCTCACTCGAAAGACTCTTCCCATCACCTGCTTTTGGTGAAGACTCCTCCGTACTCTGAGCTTCGGCTCTAAGACATTTGAACTGTTTACTAATTGTTATACGTGATTTTCTACATTTCTATGCCATGTTACTCTACCTCCCAAAATATTCGCCTGCTCTCCCGTAATGTTCAGGGTTTCGGGTCACCCTCTAAACGGATTAAGGCCTTTACACATTACCAATCCTTGGGGGCAGACATTGTTGCTCTCCAGGAGACGCACTTTACTTCCCTATTTACCCCTCGATATCTCCATAGAGACTATCCTCTTTGCTACTATGCAAATGCGGTGGAGAAAAAGAGGGGAGTGGCCCTCTGCTTCTCTAGGCGCGTATCATTCGCCGAAACCAAAGTTCTTAGGGAAAAAAAACAGGAGTTAACTTATAGTTAAAAGGTCATCTGGGGGAAACATTGGTTACTTTCCTAATTTATTACGCTTCCAACACCAATCAAACCACATTCTTTCATTCCCTCCTACGGTCCATGGCTCCTGAATTTGAAGGCGACGTAATTCTAGCAGGTGACTCTAACCTAGCCTTGGATCTTATTAAAGAAAAAAAAAAAAAATATTTTATATATCACACACCGTGGGGCTTTGACCCCCTCCTAAACAGAGTCACAAATTCGCACAACTGCTTTACCACTAGGGATGAGCCGAACACCCCCGGTTCGGTTCGCATCCAGAACATGCGAACAGGCAAAAAAAATAGTTTGAACACCGTTAAAGTCTATGGGACACGAACATGCATAAGCAAAAGTGTTCACTTTAAAGGCTTATATGCAAGTTATTGTCATAAACAGTGTTTGGGGACCTGGGTCCTGCCCCAGTGGACATATATCAATGCAAAAAAAAAGTTTAAAAAATGGGCGTTTTTTTCAGGAGCAGCGATTTTAATAATGCTTAAAGTGAAACAATAAAAGTGTAATATTCCTTTAAATTTAGTACCTGGGGGTGTCTATAGTATGCCTGTAAAGCGGCGCATGTTTACCGTGTTTAGAACAGTCTGACAGCAAAATGACATTTCTAAAGGAAAAAAGTAATGTATAACTACTATTTCCTCGTTTCCACTGAGCGGATCGGTTCGGTTCGGTACGGTACGCTATTTTGGGTGTTTCCATTATGAAAGCGGCCCATACAACCGAACCGAACCATTCCATTCAGGGTCCTGCTTCAGATGTGGGGCCATAGAAAATGGAACGGTTCGGTTAGGGCGGAGCTACGATACATTACACTGATTGGTGGACGTGTGACGCCATGACGGCATTTTTTCTAAACCCACGTATGGCCCCTGTCGGTCCGACTTGCAGTGGAAACGCTCGCCTGAATAGGCCAGACCATTCTAGGCCTTCCAAAACGATCCGATCCGCTCGGTGGAAACGAGGCATATCATTATTCAAGGGCACATGGACATTACTCACGCATAGACCACGTTATTTCTCCTCTCGGGACTGCTGCCTAAATTGAAGTCCACCAAGATATTATCCATTCCCTGGTCAGACCATGACCCAGTTATGGTTCAGATCTCGGACTTCACCAGTAGGACAACAAATCCTCATTGGCGATTGAATGAATCTCTCCTCGAGGATGAATCTCACTGTCTTATGATTTTTAAACTATTTACAAACTTACTTTGACATTAACATCCCAGGAGACACACCCCCTGCTATTAACTGGGCCACACACAAAGCTTCTGTCCGGGGAGCCTTTATTCAGTTATCCTCCAGACTCAAAAAAGCTCATGCTGAATTGATCTCTGCCAAGACCAAGGAATTTGAAACTTTAAACACTCTCCGTCCCCTAATCTATTTATTAAAATGGAACAATCCCGTTTGGAACTTAAAACCTGCCTTACCACTAGGGCCGAGAAACAATGCGAGATAGGGGTGCGTTCCCTTTGGATGAAAAGAAGGCATACATCAGCATTATTCCTAAACCCAACAGGGACTCTACTGATGTTCGTAATTACCACCCAATTTCGCTAATAAATTCCGATTTAAAGATCCTTACGAAAATGTTGGCCTCTTGTCTTAATACCTTTTTAGAGCATTACATTCATAAAGACCAATCTGGATTTATAACAGGACGTCAGACCCTAGATCAAATTCGTAGATCCATAACCCTGATCTCAGCAGCGCACTCCAACTGGGATGCTCCACTCACCCGGGAACTTTTGCTCCTATCACTGGACCTTAATAAGGCCTTTGATAGCCTAAATTGGAACTACCTTTTTGTTACTCTTGAAATCCTAGGGTTCGGCTCTACGTTTCTTTCCCTGCTGAAAACATTGTATGACTCCCCAATAGCCCAAGTTTCCATTAGAGGCCATAAATCACCATTATTTCCTGTCCAGCGGAGTACGAGACAGGGATGCCCACTTTCCCCTTTATTATTTGCATTGGCAATAAAACCCCTAGCTATGGCGATTCGTTCCCACCCTAACATTCACTGTATTCATTGTGGCCAACGAACATAAATGTGCATGCATTATTTGCAGATGACGTTCTTATGTACATCACTAATCCCCAACTATCTTTGCCTAATTTGCTGTCCCTATTAGATAATTTCTCACAATTCTCCGGCCCGTTTCTGAATTCTCAGAAAACAGTAGCATTTAACATATCACTACCCCCTGCTGCGGTGCAGACTCTTCAAAATACATATAGTTTCAAGTGGGCTCCACATTCTCTCCCGTACCTAGGGGTCCAGCTGACTTCCTCTATAGACACTATATATAAGGCAAACTACCCCCCAGTATTTAAAAAACTTAAGGAGGATCTTCGTTGTTGGGCAAAGTATTCCCTTTCATGGTTTGGCAGAGTCAATTCAATAAAAATGACGTTCTTACCTAGACTCCTTTATTACTTTACCGGTGGGGGTCCCGAGGGGAATCATGCTGCATTTACAAGCTGAAGTCTTGCGTTTCGTGTGGGGTAACAAGAGACCTCGGATACAAAAGTGAACACTTTTTACACCTAAACCTATGGGTGGGCTTGGTCTTCCCAATTTACAGGCATATTACCAATCAGCTCAGATAGCCCAGTTAGCCTACACCACAGCTAAAGGGTCAGTCCCCCTTTGGGTCTCCATAGAAGCACTTGCCTGCAATCCGTTTGCTATAGGATCCTTAAAGTGGCTTCTCAGTCGCTTACACCCGCCTATACTATGCCCCGCTTTATCAATATGGAATAAGACACACAATCGCAGTCCTTTATCATCCCCTCATACACCACTAGCTCCCATTTTCTGTAACCCGGAGTTTCCACCCGGTCTTACCCCGCAACTGTTCCAGTGGTGGCTCAATAAAGGGCTACTGAGAATCAGAGATTTTTGTTAATGGCAATCAAATATACACCATACAACATTTTAAAAGACAAGTTTCTAATGCCTCCTAATGAAATATTTTGATACAACCAAATCGCATTGTTTGCCAGATCCAAACTTAACTAAGTGGTAGGCCCCCTCACACTTACACCATTTGAATTGACATGTCAAGCCAGAGGTTTCCAGAGGGGTCGGATATTTGCAATATATACTTCTGTTACTGAGCCAGACACAAAACTTGCTTATATGGACCAGTGGGAAAGGGATTTGAACCTTACCTTTGATCTGACTGAATGGCAAGATATTGCTTACCAGCTATCCAAAATTTCCATTAATGCCACTCTTAGAGGCTAACTACAAAATGCTCCTACATTGGCACTTGTTACCCACTAGGGTAACTAAGATACATCATTCTACTTCGCCAAACTGCTTCCGACGATGCGGACAGTTGGAGATGATGCACCATATCTGGTGGCAATGCCCCTTCGTAACTAGATTTTGGATTTCAATTTAATCAACTCAGTTACAGGGGTGAACATTCGCAGATATCCAGAAGCCACTCTCTCTCAAACTACCTGACGAAACACAAAAAAAAAAAAAAAAAAAAAAAAAAAAAAAAACCCCCGGTAAAATTGATTACTTATATATTGTTGGCGGCGAGAATTACAAACGCAAGACATCGGAAACAGTCGACAATTCCTCTTGACCAGGTTAAAAGTAAACTCAATTGGATTATGATTAACGATAAACTCACCCATATTCTTTGTAATAAAACCAAGAAATTTAATAAGATATGGGACCCGTGAATCAACTAAATTTCAACTCCGTAGTGAACTCCAGGACAATCCTCTCTCTTCTCATCTCCCTCTTTCCCCTTGTTTCTCCCTCTTCCTTTTTTTTTTTACTTGTTTTAATTTCCAGACACTTAACACACAATACAGATGACTACGTATGAGGCCTCATGCGACCATGGGACCTGAGATTGTCCCAGAGATCATAACCGGGACTCCCCAGGACTCTGGATCTCTACCATCCCTTCATACATGGGTACTCCAGATCATACCGGGGAAATTATTGTTAAACCCCATTCGTTTTTGGATACATATCACAGCCGTTACATTCTGTTATTGTGATAGATGATGGATAAGTATCATAGCCATACCTTTTATTTCTCTATTGTTAGGTGACGGTCTGAAAAATTGACGCCAATCTGTATGTGTCTGGTTGTTCTGAACCTTGTTATCCTTTCAATAAAAATATTGAAATATAAAATAACACTATAATATTTTAAAAGTACATGTAAACCCAAATAACTGAAATTTCATATAATCTTTAACATGTAATTTCAAAAGTAAAAATTTGTTTTATATCCACAGATTTAATTAAAAAATACCTGGTAATCTTGCCATGAAAGATCTGTGCAAGCACTTAAAAAATGACAACGCTGTGTTCCTGTCTCCCAGTTGTCCTCCCGTGTTGTCAACTTGGCACATGAGCTACTGATGCAAACTGCATTTGACCTTGGCAGCCCAGATTGCATTCACATGCTCCACTACTGTCACCATCAGAAATCCCACCTCAGAAATATCATGCATGTATAGAGTAAGTGGCCACAAAGAGGATGGAGGAGAACAACATCATCAAGATACAGCAAAGGATTAAACATTAGGTGAAAGCGAGTTTTTAAATAAAATGTTACCAATGAGATGGTGTGAGTGGATAAATAGTGCACCACATCTCAAATAAGTATAACTCTGAAAACCGATAAGAAAAAGTCAAAATATGGGACTTTTAAAAGTGTTACACACTTTTATGAAAAAATAAATAAACAATACTTTTCAAGTCAATGGATTTACAATTATATATCAATATATACATAAATCCACACATGTATAAACGAGACTACCCTGTATATAACCTGCCAACACCCAAAACATAGTAAAGTAACATAAAAGTATATCTTATTTATAACAATGTTTTCCAAGAAACACTGAGGTGGATATCTTCTCAAAAACCCTGGCAAAGCAATTTTTCCCATTGTTGAAGAGGACAGGGGCCTCTTCCCCACAATCCTGGCCTGGAAGTTGCGTCGGGCTGCGGATATGGGGCTCATTGGAATCTGGAAGCCTGCCTTAACAATATGAATGCACCCCAATACATCAGGACGAGGTCTTTGAGCAACCAAGATGAAAAGACCAAATGACCCCCCACCTTTCATGAGCTGTTAACTAGTTAAGCAGCTTAAGTTTCAGGTCCTGTTCCTTTTGCACCCCACTTCTGCCAGTTCATGGCCTGTGCCTCACCACTGAGGCAGGTACCCAGATGACAGAAGGCCATTTTTGATAAGAAGAAAAGTTGGGGTGCCTTCAAAGTTGATGTTTAATCCCCTCCCTGATTCAAGTGGAGAATTTTATGGGGATCTATGACAGCACCATCCAAGAGGGAGCACAAAGTGCCCCATACAAAGCTAGCATAGCTGCTGGGGGAAAACCAAAGGTCATAGAGTGGCCACTCTCACACAAGTTTGCTTTGGTTGTCCCATTTGTTCCTGATACAAGCAAATTGGTTGCATGTTGCCTTTTTTTTAATGTTCAAGTCTTACATTTTTATTATTCAAGGATTGAGAGGCCTACTGTTTTTGAAACAAAGAAAGGGAAGAAACATGACCTTTGATAACGTGGTAAAGCAAAAAGTAGACTCCTTACATTACAGATCACAATAGGCACTGTGCAGTAAGAGGAGTAGAGCGATTTTTATTAAACTGCCGGGGAAAGTTCTTTCTCTTGGCACATAGAGAGTTAGAGAGAGAGCACCTATGCCTGGATATTAGGGATGAGCCGAACACCCCCTGGTTCAGTTTTCAGCAGAACATGTGAACAGGCAAAAAATTTGTTCGAACAAACTGTTAACAGGGGCAGAAAAATTGGGCCTTGTGTGGTGGTGCCACAACACTGTAACCCCTCACAGATACTCTTGTTGAGTGCAGGAACTGGCCTTGCTGTGAAACATGACTGCCAGTTTCTTGTCCTTCGTTGGCACCCCCTCTTTCTAGGCTCATGTTACTCCCTTCCTCAAGCTGGGAACCAACAAATCGCTGCGTATCCTCCAGCAGCATATAACTGACACTGTGGTTGAATAATTCTGGGGACTCCTCCGTGCACGATGGTGGGGCCAAGGAAGGAGTGACTGGACAAGGAGCCGGTGAAATAGGCCGCTTTGGCAGCTGCATCAAAGTGAACTACTCTGAGCCTGGATGACAGAGGAGAAAGACAGCTTTGTTATCCACTCCACCAACTCTTCTGCATGTTGTGGCTCAATAACACGGCCAGCAGCAGCAAAAAAGGAAAAGCGTGCCCCACGGCCACCGGCAGAGGATGTACCATGTCCACGACCACCACTGTTGACTGTAGACACAGAGGTTGCTTGCCCTCTTTTAGTGGCCTGTGAGCGTCTGCCTCTCCTTGGTGGCCTTCCGGACATGTATTTTTTGTTTTGCAACACCACACTACACTGTATTAGATACTGTGTACACCGCCTAAAGTGTACAAATGTATACACCACCAGAAGTTTAGTAGAAACTGTACACAATGCCGCCTGCACTGTATTAGCAACTGTACAATACAGAATGCACTGTAGATATATGCTACACTGAATGCAGAATAGAATATTATATATATATATATATATATATATATATATATATATATATATATATATATATATATATATACATATACACACACATATACACACATACATATACACACACATACATACACACACACACATATATGTATTTATACACTGCCTGCAATGACTGAATATAGAGTAAACACAGAATATATAGTCTATGCTAAATGTAGAGCTTGAAGGACACCACCACTTGCTGGTTTTCTTTTTAAGGGCTTTGTTTGCCCATTTTTAGTAAAAGAAAGTTCCACAAACAAAGATAGGTTTCCCTCGCAGGGGTTTCAGCATTCCTTTTCATCCACAAAACAACATTCAGCCTAGTTGGCTCTCACTTGTAGCACTGCAGCTCTGACCTTACACTCCGGGCCCTTGTCTGTCTCATACAGACTGTTTCACCGACCAACCTTGGTGCGCACAGCTTTGAAGCCCTTCAACGCACACAGCTTCTGGCTCCCTGGACGCACACAGCTAACAGCCTCTTGCTGCACTGGCTCCCACGTGGAGGACTCCTGGTACTCAGACTTCCTATCTGCCGGGTGGAGCCCAGAACCAAGAACCATGGCCAGGTTACTACTAAAAGCCCAGCATGCATCCGACCAATCAGTATGCTGGCTGTTCTCAAAATCAGGACCCAGGACTAGGGATTTTATCCCACTCGGATCTCTCAGAAATCCCAGAGCTCCAGGTCCCCAAGTGGACTTTACAAAACACTGAGGAAACTGAAAGGCCAGTTTCCTCTTCATGTTACATGCTCCCTGGAGCCCCTTAACCCGTCTGGTTGAGAATTCTGGGTCACATCCTCCTTCTAGACCCTGGAAGGGCAACGCTCTGCCACATATCCTCCCCCCATGTTTCGACCCCGGAGGGGGCGTAACACACCAGCCAAACCTCTTCAAAATGGCACCTCTGTGCCAGTTACCACCAACAAGGGCCAAACCCAGTCTTATCAGGTGACTTTCCCTATGTCCCCCTGCTACACCAAAAAGCCCCCACAGTGACTATTTACGGGTGCGCTTCCAAAAACGCCATCTGCCCATTTTCCTTGGGGGTCACACCTTCAAATACTTTAACACTAAGGGACTTGCCAAGGACTTGGATATTGTTCCTCAAACTTTTTCTCTTTACTTCTAAAGTGGTCACATTTTTAAACACCTTTTTAGTCAGTGTGGGCACTTTTATTTGGGAATTAAACGCTTTTAATGACACCTTGTTAAGCTTTGGGCCAGTGTCCTCAGACCTTTTACTCTCGAAACTTGGGAGGGTCCTGGACTGCTGGAAATCCTTCCCAGAATTACATCCCTGAACCTGTAGGGGGCCCAATTCTACTGCACCTATTCCCTCTTCTGTGTCTGTCATACCATTCATCTTCCTGAATTTTTAAGATCAAGAGCAACCATGTCACCATGACCATCAGGTCTTCCCTTATTTTTTGCTGTTACCCATGGTAACCAAAACATCAATGTGTTGCACTTTTCCTCATTGTCCAAAGTATCGCCACATTTATCATAACTCTTTTCACCAGTGTTCTGCAAGGCAGTGTCTGGAGGAGAATCGCACAAAGCGGAGTGGTTGTCTACCATGGCAACGTCACTAACCACCAACTCCACTTCCACATGACGCTCCTCCAGCAACTGTCCTGAGACCTGATCCTCACTATCCAATTTCACCTTTGGATTGATGGGCCCAAACACATTACATGTACTTGTGCCCTCTGGCACTTCCGCCCAGATTTCTGTCCTGTCCAACAGTACTTCAGAGTGCCTCTCATACACAACCTCTGTATGACGCCATCCAGCAAACTGTGAGACAATTTTCCATAACAACAACGATTGCATTAAATGCTTCCAAAATTGCAGAGATTGCGATAGTACAGCCTGTAATATCCAGCTCCATTTATGCATACCCCATGGTACAAGTTCTCCAAACGCAGGAGAGGATGACAGGATATACACCGACTGTACACTCCAACATTCTAATATTTCTCTCAGCATATCTGTCATACAAAGGCAGTGTGATTCCACACCTAAGACCTTCCTGGGGTCCTTCATGTCTTTAGGGATGTGGAAAGACTAATTTACTGATGCCTTAGAGGTGGCGCTTCTTAAATGGGCTTCCTCCCCACTGGAGGTATCCAATGCAATAACCTGGTGCTCTCCTAGAGCGCAGCCAGGTGCGGAATCACCACAAAACTCTCAGACCCCATTCACACAGGGACGACTTGTCAGGCGACCTAGTCGCCTGACAAGTCGCCTCCCGTTCTGTACTATGGAGCCGTTCTAAGGGGAGCGACGCAAGTCGCTCCGACTTAGAAAAAGGTTCCTGTACGACTTCGGGGGCGACTTGCATAGACTTCTATGCAGAAGTCGTTTTGCAAGTCGCCCGGGCATTCGTTTGCATGTCGCCTCGCTGAGGCGACCTGCAAGTCGTGTTGCCCCTGTGTGAATGGGGTCTAAGGCTCAGTGTCAATGATCTGTTCCTTGTCTTCTCTATGGACAACATTAGTTTGTTATACCACACCAATAACTCCTTTATGGGTTGTGGACACAACCTCTGCTATGTGCTCAATCTCTTTTGGCCCTTCCATCTCCTGAGGAATATCCTCTGCAACAGCAGCAAGCGAGCCCTGGTCCAGAAGCTGCTCTGCAGTCCCTCCATTTAGCATAGCAGAAATGGTGTCCGCTCCATTGTTACACATTGAGACTTCTTTCAATAAAGCCAACAGACTTGTTGCCCATCTGTCCCAGTCTATTTGCTCTGGGCTCCCATCAGAGGTACTACGCAGTACAGCTCCAACTGCCAAAGGAGACACAGGACAGAGTGGCTCCATAGCAGGCACATTGCACATATAACTTTTGTGCAAACTAACCTGTGGCAAAACATTTTTAAACACAGCAGGCTGCAATACCATAACTTCGCCACCTTGCTCGGGTGGCGCTTCATTAAACTCGCAAAGATCTTTGCTGTCAGCAGTGACAGATCGCAGTAACCAATTATCATAAGTAATTTCAGACATTTTTGTTTTACTATTTGACACATTCTCATCACCAAGGTCAAGTACCCTCTTATCCATCAGAGCGGCACCACAATTGTTCCAGGCAACCTTTGGCTCCAACACACAGAGCTCCCTTGAGGTTTCCAGGGACACCTCTGCAGCCTTATATACTGTTGCTACGGGGAATAGCATATCCTGCTTAGCGATCACCCCTATATCTCATTAAGCATCACATTATCAGCATTAGTTAATACCAGTATGAACATACTCCTCAGTAAGTTTCACATCATCACATTCAATTTCAATACTTGCCTCCCCACTAGACAGGGCACTGCAGTGAGGCAAGTCCTTTTCTGCACCAATGGTGGATCTCCCCTCTGGGATCACTTCCACTTCAGTGTGAGCAATCCCACAGTCAGTCTTTCCCATGACTTCAACATCAACAGTCTTACCCATCCGAGTAACAGATCTTGCCATGTTCATTTGAGTACGTTGACTTTCTTGTATTGCACTTCTACTGGCCGACTCCCTCTGGTGGCCACGGGATGAAACTACAGCAGGCACAACAGGAATTTCCTCTCTGTTGCCAGGGGTGACTGCAAACATTTTAACACAGGAATCCAGGCTTGCAGGCAAAGAGTTAAACCCAGCAACAATATCAGTAGCTGTATGCCACAAACTGGGACAAGAAAAGATCCCATGCCCCAGTTGACCACATTCCTGGCATGTTACTTGGCGACTTTCTCCTGTTGCTGAGGGAGATGGCACTCTCCCAACATGCAGAATCTTACTGGCATCTCTATGAGGATGGTGGGGCACCTCTTCCCTGTAGCTCCTCATTCTCATTGGCACATGTTCTCCAGTTACTAATGGAAACGGTGCTTTCCCAGCTGCACTTTTCTGGCTCTCCCAAACATGTAGACTTCTCTCTCTATGAAGCGGTGTCACTTTAAACTTGCCACGATCCTCTATAGGCAATATCTTTGTCTTGCGGTCCTTCGACCTGACATCATAGGCGTTGCTATGGACAATTGCACTCCTTTCAAACTTCTGGTAAGCCTGTTGCTCACTCCTGGCACTCAGAGCAGGCTTCTTAAACACAGACCTTTGCTTTGCTAGGTAGCTTTGCTCTGGAGCCTGGGACAAAGGGCACTTGGAGACTGGATGCCCCCACTCACTGCACCGCAAACAGCACACTTGGTTCCATGTCTTGTCAGGGCTTCCCACACTGCATCTCATTTCAAGCTTAGGCCTCTGCACCTTGATAGCTGGCCTACTTGCACCAGCTTTGCCAAGGGCAGCAACATGCACTTCCCCTTTAACTTGGTCCAGTCCTGCCAGGTGTCGCTTGCACCAATCCACTGCAGACTCAGACTTTGGTGGACTCTCCATACTTGCAGTCACCTGTGCACTCATTGCACCAGTGTTGCTAGGGACAACACCAGCCCTCTTTCTCCTTGGCAAAATCTGTTCAGGCATGTATGGGGTTCTCTCAGGTGGTAACAACCCCTCCAGCCACAGAGTCTATCATCTCAGCCATCTTTGCTTCTTTTAGGCGCTTTGATCGCCCCTTTACTCACAGTCACTCCAGAAAACTCTGCACAGTTCAGCAATAAATTGGAGCACTGTCTCTTTAAGGCTAGTCACCTTTCTTTTGCAGGTTCTCCTCACCTGCACACACAGATTATGCAGTCTCATGCATCAAAACACAGTTCATATAACAGATGAACTTACTTGATTGTAGGGATCTCAGATTGTGCCCACAGCACTTCTCCACCACGTGCAAAGGATTCACATCAAATGTAGAGCTTGAAGACAACGCCACTCGCTGGTTCTTCTTTTTAAGGGCTTTGTTTGCCCATTTTTATTAAAAGAAAGTTCCACAAACAAAGATAGGTTTCCCTCGCAGGGGTTTCAGCATTCCTTTTCATCCATAAAACTACATTCAGCCTAGTTGGCTCTCACTTGTAGCACTGCAGCTCTGGCCTTACACTCCGGGCCCTTGTCTGTCTCATACAGACTGTTTCACCGACCAACCTTGGTGCACACAGCTTTGAAGCCCTTCAACGCACACAGCTAACAGCCTCTTGCTGCACTGGCTCCCACGTGGAGGGCTCCTGGTACTCAGACTTCCTATCTGCCGGGTGGAGCCCAGAACCATGGCCAGGTTACTATTAAAAGCCCAGCACACACCTGACCAATCAGTATGCTGGCTGTTCTCAAAATTAGGACCCAGGACTAATGCCCCGTACACACGATCCGAAAATCGTACGTAAAATGCCGCATTCGAAACGATCGTACGATAATCGGATCATTAGTACAGAGCTTTCGAGAGCCGATCAGGACAGTTCATCCGATATTATTCTATCGGACATGCACGGAAATTTTTTCCGTACGATGCCAGATCGTACGATTTTCGTTTAATCGGTACAGCTATCGTTCGAAAATGCAATACAAATGCATTGCAACACATGACATCGCTTCTGAATTTTTATTCTGTCGTACGGGAATTTTCGGGACTTTAGTAAACTCATCAGATTCGATGTGAGATTAGCATGCAAACAAAAACGGACGATCATTCGTCCGATATTCGGATCGTGTGTATGGGGCTTAGGGATATCATCCCACCCAGATCTCTTAGAAATCCCCGAGCTCCAGGTACCAAAGTGGACTTTACAAAACACTGAGGAAACTGAAAGGCCAGTTTCCTCTTCATGTTACATACTCCCTGGAGCCCCTTAACCCGTCTGGTTGAGAATTCTGGGTCACATCCTCCTTCTAGACCCTGGCAGGGCAACGCTCTGCCACAATATACACACACATATACTAGACTGACTGTATGTATATCAAATACACTGCCACTAACTGAATAACCTGCCTGCTTAATATAACTCAAGCTATCTCTCTGTCCACGCTAACAACGCTACACACGGCCGCACTGTAAGCAGCCTTATATAGTGTGGGGCATGGACTTAGTCCCCCTGAGCCATGATTGGCCAAAGGCACCCTGCCTTTGGCCAATCATGGCTATCTCAGCATCGTGCGCTGTGATTGGCCAAAGCATGGAGGTCAGGTGTATGCTTTGGCCAACCATCATACAGCAATGCACTGCGATCTTGCAGTGCATTATGGGGTGTTCCGCGGCGCTCTAATTTTTCACGACGCCCCATATGTTCGGTTCGTTTTAGAACAAACACCCGATGTTCGAAACAAAGTTACGTTCAACTCAAACAGCGGGCTCATCTGTACTGGATATTAATCTGCCAGCAGGAGATCATACCAGTGGTGATCCAACAACAAAATAAAACATAATGTCTCCTACTCACGGGTGTGGTGGTCTGCTAACCAAACCATTATAAACTGGGAGATGTAGGTACACCGCACCTTGCTGCCCTCTCTGGAGATGTCACAAGAGCAACTAAAAATATACAAAGAGAGAGGGCACACTAACTTAGTGCATTATCTCTAAAACCTTTTGGCTCTGAGGAAGAGGGCATGGCATGGCCCTCAAAACGCGTGAGCAGGGGTCTCAAACTGGCAGCCCCCCAGCTGTTGCAGAACATGAGGCACATGAGGCATTGCAAGGCTGACAGTTACAAGCATGACTCCCACAGGCAAAGCCATGATGGGACTTGTAGTTCCGGAACAGCTGGAGGGCTGCCAGTTTGAGACCCCTGATCTTGAGTGACGTCCGCTCAAATCTCTGGAGCAAGTGGAGTAGACAAATTGATTAATACTATTTAATATGCTTTGCTAATCTGAACATCTGTTAGTAGATTCATTTACATTTTTTTGGTTTGAATAAATGGTTTTAGAGATAATGCACTAGGCTGGTGCACCCTCTCTCTTTGTACCTTTTCAGTGAAGAGCCTAGCCTGAGACTGGAAGTGAAAGCACACTCGGAGGCAGTGTAGCACCACCCACATCACAGTACCTGCACCTCTGTTGCAGGTAGACTGGAGCATTCACTTACCCTCTGCTTCCCATCGCTGATCACTGGAGGCTTTTAGGGAGAGACCAAGGGGGCTCCCTCTTCTACAGCAAGAAGTCACTGCAGCATCCCTGAGACTGGTGAGAGGGCTATGCACTCATTGCTGATACTGCTAGCAGGGACTAAGCCATTGAGTGCAGGACACCAAGTTTTCCACATCGATACAGCACCCATACTGCACTCATTCCAAACCTAGATTGCACCTATACCAACCCTATACTGCATTATACTGAACCTTTACCACATCCAAACAACATCTACCTTGCACTTGTGCTGAGACGATACCATATCTATGCTGTACCTATACTGCATGCAGATTAAGCGGGACAGTAGTGCATACCGAGTCGGTCTAGGACTAGTATCACCACCATAAATGTGCTCTGGCTATATAATTTCAACCCTCGGTAGATTAAACTTTACTACAGCTCACTGCTGCACTTGAGGTGGCTCTGCTTTTGTTTATGCTGATCAGGGTGCCAAATGTCTAGTCCTTACCATGAAACACTTATGCTAATTTCTGTTATTACCATTGTTAATCTATTTTATACTTGTCTAGTTACCAACCCTATTGGGTGACAGTATATTACATTTGCCTTTACTACCTGGTTTGGTCCCTTTTTTTTTTTATAGCACTACTATTGGCTACTAAGTATTACTTTCAGTGGATTCCTGTGATATTTTATGTTTGTACACTCAACCTAGTGTGTCAGAGGGGCTGAGGTTCTTGAGAAGGTTACGGCAAAGAAGAGAGGACCCATCCTAATCAGTGGTCCCTACGGGGTAGTACTACAGTAGATGCTAACCCAAACTAAATGACATTTAGTTTGCTTATCTTGAAATCATGTTCCACACAATTGCCATTTTTATCAGGCTTTCTTGCTTTATCTCACCTATGGTCTCTTTGTAGCTTCTTCCTCATTTCTTACATTCCTGTAATAAGTGTATGGCATTTTTCAGGGCTTGTTTACTGATGGTGACAGCTCTGGAAAACTACAGCTCTATAGCACTCGCATTTTTGCTCAATAATTGAATGCTATGTTATCCTATGTACAGTGTATAGTTTAGTATATAGCACCATCTAGCGGTCAAAATGTGGAACGGACTGTATTTTATTTCTTTATTCAAGAATGGTACAGGAAGTGATTGATTATTTACTTTTGACAAGAATTGACCCACCCAGGATGCCGAGTGTTCTTACCCAGCAACACTCATGGACTGAACTGCATGCTGGGTAGGCTATAAAAGGCCCCTGTGCGGCCATCTTAGGTCTCTTTAGATGCATGGCCTGCCTGTGAGGACCTATGCAGAGGTGTTCCACAGAACGTGGCCTACATCCATTGCTGAGTGACCCAATCAACAATCCTGCTGCACTTCAGTGAGGCAGAACTGGGAAGGATCCAATGAAGCCTGTTGGAGCCATCTGAGGGTCCCAGAACATCTCGCTGAGCGGAGTGGCGTAGCAGAGCGGCCGGCTGGAAACATGACCGCGTGCACTGGAGCAGAACTATTCTACCCTGCAGACCTAGTTGGGTGAGCGGGCTGCTGCCCAAAGTTTCATTGACACATTTTTACACACTTGCCTTTATAACACAGTGCTGCTGTGACCTGTAGTCCCACAGAGGAGATTCAAAGAAATAAAGACTGAGTTTAATATAGGCCTCAAGCCTGCACTTCACTACAATTTTGACACTGTGTTATACCAAGTTACTTCCACCAGAGACAGTTGCAGTGCTGCCACATCACAACAATAGTTCAGCATTCAGTTTGCTCTGACCCAGGTTATGTTAACCACTGGATTACAATTTAACCTACACATAGCTAGCAGAAGACAGAAGAAAAGAAGGACTGCCTCTTTTAAGGCAAGGCCTTGCAATTTACTGTTCTATAGGGTTATTGTAATATAAAGCAGTGGGAGCTCCCTTGGAATTGTTCTATGCTTTATTAAAATAGCAATTGTCTCTTTTACACAAACAGAGCGTGCTGAGAGTGGGACAGTGCTCATAGTAAAGTCAGTTTCACTCTGCCATTGGTCCCACTTAAAAGACGCAATTCTAAGAAGTTAATTTGAACAACTATTATTTGTGTAGTACTTTTGTGAATTAAATCTGTTGGCTGTCACACTACGTTGGTTTGACAGTACAACTCTAAAATATTACTCTTGTTGAAGTACTATTGTGTGGAGTGTTGTTTCCTTTACGTTGCTGATCAGGTGGAGAGCTGAAGGGTAAAGGTAAAGAAAAAAGGCATATTATATTATAAAATGTGGAATTGTCTCTAAGTTCTTGCTGCACACTAACATTACACCACAGCTGTGTCAAGGGGACTGATCAAATTAAGGGGGCGTAATAGCAGAGTACTAACCAAATCAAACATCAGCAGCTCCTTCGAGGGTCAGTGCTACACAACTTTTTGCTAAAGTACAAAAACATTATAATTGCCCTATAAAGGATGTTTGATACTTATCTGTCCAGTGAGCAGAGCATTAAATCTTCCCTTGAAAAGCTACAGGCACTACCGGATCAAAATGTAATCCTTTTACAGGAGGGTTTTTAAGACTTCTTCGGTCAGACGTTTAAACAGATAGCATGGTATGCTGCTTTGAGCCTTGGCAAGCACCCCCTTAAATAATAGCACAGCTAAGTACACATACACACATTACTTGTGAGTGGAATTACCTCATGGGGGCTTGAACATTGAATACAGTATTAAGGTTGCACCTGGTAATTGGTTTACACTGAGCTTCTATGCCAAGAGAGTGTTGAAGGATGAATGTAGCACATCACAAATAACACTGTGCTTTTCTACATCTAGTGCCCATTGGAATAAGCCATCAAAGACAATAGCTAAGTGATGGCAGCACCCATTAGACTAGCAAACCATTTATCTAACTGTAAGGTAGCTCTTGATATGTACAGCACCTCAGTAAAATCAGATACTTAGGAGCTCATATATAAAAACAAAAGAGCTCACCATTTTGAGGAAGAACAATAGAGTGTAGCAACAGGGGCGGACTGACAACTCATGGGGCTCCCGGGCAATAGGAGATCATGGGGCCCCCCCTGTGTCCCTGCCACACTGCCCATATTACATACATTGGACTCTACCCCCTTTAGCTGCAGAGGCAGCAGCTGAGGATGTACACATACTGCGGCAGGAATTATACCCCCTGTTGCTTTTGATGGGTGATCGTGACATAATCAAGTGAATAGGGCCACTCTGCAAACACCCAGCAACCATGTGTAATGCATGCAGTAGCAGCATGCTAGTGTGGGATCCAAGGGGTTAAAGCAGGTTATGTGATGATGCAATACAACGCCTCCTTATAGCCTGCTTTAGCCACTTGGTAGCTGTACTGCATAAGGTTGCCCAACCTTTGCAGAGTAGCCCCATGCCAAGCGTGACAGGGTGTATGATTTCTGCTGAGGCTGCAACATGTGTACACCTCTGGACCCCTAGGATGGGGGCAGAGATGGATCCCTGGGATGGGGGCAGAGAGAGGCCCCTGGGATGGGAGCAGAGAGGGGTCCCTGGGATGGGAGCAGAGAGGGGTCCCTGGGATGGGGGCAGAGAGGGATCCCTGGGATGGGGGCAGAGAGGGGCCCCTGGCATGGAGACAGAGAGGGGCCCCTGGGATGGGGGCAGAGAGGGGCCCCTGGGATGGGAGCAGAGAGGGGCCCCTGGGTTGGGGCAGAGAGGGGCCCCTGGGTTGGGGCAGAGAGGGGCTCCTGGGTTGGGAGCAGAGAGGGGCCCCTGGGTTGGGGCAGAGAGGGGCCCCTGGGTTGGGAGCAGAGAGGGGCCCCTGGGATGGGGGCAGAGAGGGACCCCTGGGTTGGGAGCAGAGAGGGGCCCCTGGGATGGGAGCAGAGAGGGGCCCCTGGGATGGGAGCAGAGAGGGGCCCCTGGGATGGGAGCAGAGAGGGGCCCCTGGGATGAGGGCAGAGAGGGATCCCTGGGATGAGGGCAGAGAGGGATCCCTGGGATGGGGGCAGAGAGGGGCCCCTGGGATGCGGGTAGAGAGGGGACCCTGGGATGCGGGTAGAGAGGGATCCCTGGGATGGGAGCAGAGAGGGATCCCTGGGATGGGAGCAGAGAGGGATCCCTGGGATGGGGGCAGAGAGGGGCCCCTGGGATGGGGGCAGAGAAGGATCCCTGGGATGAGGCCAGAGAGGGACCCCTGGGATGGGAGCAGAGAGGGATCCCTGGGATGGGGGCAGAGAGGGACCCCTGGGTTGGGAGCAGAGAGGGGCCCCTGGGATGGGAGCAGAGAGGGGCCCCTGGGATGGGAGCAGAGAGGGGCCCCTGGGATGGGAGCAGAGAGGGATCCCTGGGATGAGAGCAGAGAGGGATCCCTGGGATGAGGGCAGAGAGGGATCCCTGGGATGGGGGCAGAGAGGGGCCCCTGGGATGCGGGTAGAGAGGGGACCCTGGGATGCGGGTAGAGAGGGATCCCTGGGATGGGAGCAGAGAGGGATCCCTGGGATGGGAGCAGAGAGGGATCCCTGGGATGGGGGCAGAGAAGGATCCCTGGGATGAGGCCAGAGAGGGACCCCTGGGATGGGAGCAGAGAGGGATCCCTGGGATGGGGGCAGAGAGGGACCCCTGGGTTGGGAGCAGAGAGGGGCCCCTGGGATGGGAGCAGAGAGGGGCCCCTGGGATGGGAGCAGAGAGGGGCCCCTGGGATGGGAGCAGAGAGGGGCCCCTGGGATGGGAGCAGAGAGGGGCCCCTGGGATGGGAGCAGAGAGGGATCCCTGGGATGAGAGCAGAGAGGGATCCCTGGGATGGGGGCAGAGAGGGATCCCTGGGATGAGGCCAGAGAGGGACCCCTGGGATGGGAGCAGAGAGGGATCCCTGGGATGGGGGCAGAGAGGGACCCCTGGGTTGGGAGCAGAGAGGGGCCCCTGGGATGGGAGCAGAGAGGGGCCCCTGGGATGGGAGCAGAGAGGGGCCCCTGGGATGGGAGCAGAGAGGGGCCCCTGGGATGGGAGCAGAGAGGGATCCCTGGGATGAGGGCAGAGAGGGATCCCTGGGATGGGGGCAGAGAGGGATCCCTGGGATGGGGGCAGAGAGGGGCCCCTGGGATGGGGGCAGAGAGGGGCCCCTGGGATGCGGGCAGAGAGGGGCCCCTGGGATGGGGGCAGAGAGGGATCCCTGAGATGGGGGCAGAGAGGGATCCCTGGCATGGAGACAGAGAGGGGCCCCTGGGATGGGGGCATAGAGGGGCCCCTGGGATGGGGGCAGAGAGGGATGTGTACACCCCTGGACCCCTAGGATGGGGGCAGAGAGGGATCCCTGGGATGGGGCAGAGAGGGATCCCTGGGAAGGGGGCAGAAAGGGGCCCCTGGGATGGGGGCAGAAAGGGGCCCCTGGGATGGGGGCAGAAAGGGGCCCCTGGGATGGGAGCAGAGAGGGGCCCCTGGGATGGGGGCAGAGAGGGATCCCGGGGATGGAGGCAGAGAGGGGCCTCTGGGATGGAGGCAGAGAGGGGCCTCTGGGATGGAGGCAGAGAGGGGCCTCTGGGATGGAGGCAGAGAGGGGCCCCTGAGATGGAGGCAGAGAGGGGCCCCTGAGATGGAGGCAGAGAGGGGCCCCTGGGATGGAGGCAGAGAGGGGCCCCTGGGATGGAGGCAGAGAGGGGCCCCTGGGATGGGAGCAGAGAGGGGCCCCTGGGATGGAGGTAGAGAGGGGCCCCTGGGATGGGGCCAGAGAGGGGCCTCTGGGATGGAGGCAGAGAAGGGCCCCTGGGATGGAGGCAGAGAGGGGCCCCTGGGATGGAGGCAGAGAGGGGCCCCTGGAATGGAACAGAGAGGGATCCCTGGGTTGGGAGCAGAGAGAGATCCCTGGAATGGAGCAGAGAGGGGCCCCTGGGATGGAGCAGAGAGGGATCCCTGGGTTGGGAGCAGAGAGGGATCCCTGGGATGGAGCAGAGAAGGATCCCTGGGATGGGGGCAGAGAGGAGAAAGGGGCAACTCTTTGCTTTAGGGAGGGGGGGGTCGATTTTGAAATCCTCTTCCCTCAAAGACCCCCCCAGCACATTTTTTATTATACCCCTCTTCTCCATGTATTACCTGCCCCCAACCCCCTCCCCTATCCACAAACTATACACAGAATCAGCGCGGCTCCTGCAGAGTAAGATCTCTTCTCCCCGGCTCCTCCCCCTTCCTGTCTGTGTACTGTGGTGTACTGAGGAGGAGGATGCTCAGTGAGCTGTGTTCAGGCTCAGGATGGAGAGATGTCAGCTCAGCTGCTACAAAGGGGGATCACTGCGGGAGGGAGCCCAGGCACTGAAAAGATTCCTGACTCACTGCCCGACACTAGTGAGCCCCTGTCAGCCTAGTTACTGGAGCTCAGTGCTGGGACTTGTTCCCGCACTTGGCTTTGGGATAAGCAGAGATTGGGACTGACAGAGGGAGTCTCATGGGGCCCCCTGCTGGCTGACCGGGCCCTCGGAGGGCGCCCGAGTGACCTAATGCTCAGTCCGCCCCCTGTGTAGCACATACTGTAGTTGTAATACTAGCACAATAATTCAAATTTAGACAATCAATTGCTACTACAAGCAACTGCATACGTAGTGATTGCTAGTGATTACTTGCTGGGAAATCAAGGGTGATGATTGCTACAGCAAAAATTGCCTGTGTGTCTGTCCAGCCATTAACCATAAAAACATTATGTTCCATCTTTTAAGGCAGCATGGCTATATTATGTAAAGGATACAGATAAATCTAAAGACCAATATTGTAGCTCCCAACCATCTAAGATGGGACCCTTTTCTTGCTTTTTTAATAAAAGTTGTTCCTGCCACACACCTGATCATACCTTCCCAAACCAAGCATCCCTTCAATATTACAAATAAACGTGTTTTAATGTGTTTACAGACAACTACAAAGGTTTCTGCTTTCAACCAGCAGAAAAATCTGTGGTAACAATTATGGATGACATTACTGCCCTTGGCTGCTGGAAAAGAATTACTGTAGTTTGTGGTGGCAGGGCCAGGATTCAATTATTTTGTTTTGCTACATGGATTGCTACCCAATTAAAGGACAGGATGTTTGAGGATCATTTTTTCACAACTAAGCTATTTTGCTATTGGTTTGCTCCTGGAACAGAATGTGTAGCCTGCAGTGCATTTCTGTTTATGCCATTTCAGGAAATACAGAAAGTGGTTCATTGTGCCAAGAATCCAGCTGCTTATGTAATGTGTGACATGTATAAGCATCAGACTGAGTGAAGATATCCAGATAAAACATGAAGACTTGGATTGCTGATATTATTGTTGAATCTTGTTCATCTGTTATAAAACTAATAAATATGTTGGTCTCAGTCACTTAAATTTCATCATCCATTTAACACACCAAACACATCACTTGACATTGTCCTTTTAATCAGAATTGATGTCTCCCCATTTGTTTTTTTTATATCTCCATAAATTTGGTCAACACATTGCTTATAATGCTGTCAGTGGATCATTTTAAAATATTACTTCTACGTATAGCAGTGGTGGCTGGTGCTTAATTTTGGGGAGATGGACGATGGAGATCAGTGCCCCCCCTTGCGCGCAGGAGACGGACAGTGGTGATCAATGGCCTTACCTTAGGAGGCCAATGCCAATGCTGCTCCTTGGTCTAGGGAAGAGCCAGGCTGGGCTTACTGCGATGGCCAGTTATAGATGGGGGCAGTGACGCTTGTGTTTTTTATCAGTGTATACTGGTCAGGCAACGCACTGGCACCTTCGCAGACATTGAGCTACATATTGGGTGCTCAGTGTGCTCCTGTACCTTTAAGAAGGGGTGGGCTCCCCTTCAGTCCACATGCCCTCATCTATCCATCAGAATGCATTTGCTTCCACTGTGGAGACACTTATAAGTTAGTGTTAGGGACCACAGATACCAGGGTGCCGTGGCAAGGCTCTGGCTTACGCATGCATTTTCAAATGCGTGCAGACAAAACCCCTGCTTTTAATACATACTGTTAGACAGGTTGATTTGGTTGTCTGCGAGCTGATCGGTAAGTAAGCATGGTCTTTTTCCCTTGGATTTATCCTTGGCCTTGTTTTTACCTTATGTCGCCCCCCTATGCTGCTTACTACGATGGCCAGTTATAGATGGGGGCAGTGGCACTTGTTTTTGTAAATCTGTGGTAACAATTATGGATGACATTACTGCCCTTGGCTGCTGGAAAAGAATTACTGTTGTTTGCGGTGGCAGGGCCAGGATTCAATTATTTTGTTTTGCTACATTATTATTATTATTATTATTATTATTCAGGATTTATATAGCGCCAACAGTTTACGCAGCGCTTTACAATATAAAAGGGAGACAATACAGATATAATATAATACAATACAATACAATAGGATTAAGAGGGCCCTGCTCAGAAGAGCTTACAATCTAATAACATGGATTGCTACCCGATTTAAGGACAGGATCTTTGAGGTTAAGTTAAGCTATTTTGCTATTGGTTTGCTCTTGGAACAGAATCTGTAGCCTGTAGTGCATTTCTGTCTATGCCATTTCACGAAATTCAGAAAGTGATTCATTGTGCCAAGAATCCAGCTGCTTATGTAATGTGTGACATGTAGAAGCATCAGACTGAGTGAAGATATCCAGATACAACATGAAGACTTGGATTGCTGACATGTTTGTTGAATCCTGTTCATCTGTTATAAAACTAATAAATATGTTGGTCTCAGTCACTTGAATTTCATCATCCATTTAACACACCCCTACGAGCACCATTCCTTGGTTTCACCCCCTACCCATCTCCCAGTACTGCCTTTTTTAGAAAATACAGAACCAAGTATTTTGAAATTTGTATGGAATTTTTATGGAATTTGGTAATGATAACAAGAAAAACACTAAAATAGATCCCCTGCAGCCAGTAACAATAGAGCCCCCCCCCAGCAACATTAGATTTCCCCATCAACAATGGACCACCCGCAACAAAATCCCCCCCAAGCAACAATAGACTTGTGGCATCAACAACAGATCTCTCACAGCCAGCATCAATAGACTTTACGGCAGCCAACAACAATAGACCCCTCCCTCAACAGTAGATCTCTTCCAGCAACAACTGACCCCCAGCAATATAAGACCCACCCCAAGCAACAATAGATCCCCCACCAGAAACAGTAGACCTCCTCAGCAACAATAGACCCCTAGTGCTAGAGGTGCCGGAACTGCGTTCCCCCGCGTTCCCGCTGAAAAAAAGCTCTGATTTTATATCTCCATAACTTTGGTCAACACATTGCTTATAATTAGGCATGAGCCGAACCCCCCCCCCCCGGTTCGTTCGCAGCAAAACATGCAAACTGGCAAAAAATTTGTGCAAACACCGTTAAAGTCTATAGGACATGAACGTGTAAAATCAAAAGTGCTAATTTTAAAGGCTTATATGCAAGTTATTGCCATAAAAAGTGTTGGTCCTGCCCCAGGGGACATGTATCATTGCAAAAAAAAGTTTTAAAAACTGACATTTTTTCAAGAGCAGTGATTTTTTATAATGCTTAAAGTGAAACACTAAAAATTAAATATTCCTTTAAATATCGTGCCTGAGGGGTGTCCTTAGTATGCCTGTAAAGTAGTGCATTTTCCCCGTGTTTAGAACAATACCACAGCAAAATGAAATTTCTAAAAGGAAAAAATGTCATTTAAAACTACTCACGGCTGTAATGTATTGTCGGGTCCCAGCAATATAGATAGAATCATTGAAATAAACGGCATTGACCTTTGGGTCTTTGGGCCTTAGGTGTTGGTGGTACAAGAACACTGTAACCCCTCACAGATATTCTTGTTGGGTGCAGGAACGGGCCCTGCTGTGAAATATTAGATCAAAAATTGTAGTTACATACCCCTGTTAGACAGGGGCATAAAAATTGTGCCTTGGGTGGTGGTCATCAAGATTGAGGAGGAATAGGATAGTCAGCCTTCAAGGGATCCCACATCCAGGGCAAATTCAATCAGTTACATCAGTATCAGGTGCTTGATAGCTGCTGATCCAAGACTGATTCATTTTTATGAATGGGAGCCTATCAATGGAGTCTGTGGACAGGCGCACTCTTTGATCCGTTACAAATCCTCCAGCAGCACTGAATGTGCATTCAGAAAGCACGCTAGATGCAGGACAGGCCAGTAGCTCAATTGCATATTGAGCAAGTTCTGGCCAGTGGTCTGTCCTCAAGACCCAGTGAATGCTCTGTTGGAAAGGTCTCCAAATCTGCTCTTGCTCCTAGATATTCCTGCCCCATGTAATGCAGACGTTGGCGATGGTTGCTTGAACCGATCAGACCTTGGCTCTAACCTAACCTCTTCAGTACTATCAAATGTTTTGTTGAATGTATATTCTATGATTTTAGACATTCTCCTCAGCATTTGCACTGTCTGAGCCACTCCATACTGAGGAAGAATAATCATACCCAATCTATCTCCTTCTGTGACATCCCACCCCTCGGGTACATCTTGTAGTTCTGAGGAACCTATGCTCCTTTTCCAATTCCTTACCCTCCCAGGTGGATTATTAAAAACTATACGGGCTTTTGGTATTATATGTCCAATATAGCAGCTCCCTGTCAGAGGGTTAGCAGAGTCAGAGCCTGTCAGTATCGGTGCATCCCGGTGCGCCTGCGCGGTAGAGCTGCACATCAACACGTATGGGCACATGATTGGCGGGTACGAGCGCGTGACCCCAACGGGTTAGCACACGTGGGTACACGAACGCATGCACGTACAGCGGGACGTCCCCTTGGCGGGCCTATATAAAGGCAGTTATGCCTTGTGCTTGTTGCTGGTTTGTCTTCTCAGCTCCCAGTGTTCCCGTTTATTCTCTGCATACCTGTTCCTGCCTATAGTGACCGGACTGTTTGACTACTCTGCTTATCTTCTCTCCAGTGTTTGACCCTCGGCTTGATTAAGGACTCCTCTGCTTATCTTCTCTCCAGTGTTTGACCCTCGACTTGATTAAGGACACCTCTGCTTATCTCCTCTCCAGTGTTTGACCCTCGGCTTGTACAAAGGACTTGCTACTACGATTACCTGGTGTTTGACCCTTGGCCTGCTTAAAGGACTTGTCTTGCTTAACCCAGTGCTTGCTACTACGATTACCTGGTGTTTGACCCTCGGCCTGCTTAAAGGACTTGTCTTGCTTAACCCAGTGCTTGCTACCACGATTACCTGGTGTTTGACCCTCGGCCTGCTTAAAGGACTTGTCTTGCCTTATCCTGTGCTTCTCCTCAGCTCTGTTCCTGGTTCCAGGTCAAGTGTTGGAGTCCCTGCCAAGCTTCTCTCCAGTTCAGCAACCAGTCTACGTTACACGGGTTCTACACGCCTAGAGACACCTTGGTGACCTGCACACCTGCTGGCAACCCGTGCCTCTCCGTGCCTGATACCCTCTGTGCCACCTTCAGGGGTATCTCGCACCTAGTTGCTAGGGAAGCCGCTCTCAGCATTCCGGCCTTGGTGAGTACCTGACAGTACAAACCAGCCATGTCAGAGGCCGACAGAGCCGGCTCTCCCCTCGAGGCCCTATGCCAGCAGGTTACAGCCCTTACACAGGCTGTCCAGAGACTGCAGGATGGATACTCCCAAATTGAGGGTCGCCTTCAACACCTAACAACTTTCTCGGCTCCCCCGGAAGCACCTTTAGCTTCACCCAGTGGGGTTTCTTCTTCCCAAAGCCAAGTCAACCCAGTCATGATGACCATCCCTGAACCTAGGGTTCCCATTCCAGAACGGTTTTCCGGAGTTCGAAAGAAATTCAGAGCTTTCAAAAACGCTTTTCAGCTTTACTTGGCCCTTCAACCCAGGACTTTCTATTCCGAAGCCATAAAAGTGGGGTTTGTCATTTCGCTTTTGTCAGAAGAACCTCAAGCCTGGGCCCATAACCTCTTGGAATAGAAAAGCTCCCTGTTGGATACGGTAGAAACTTTTTTCAACGCTATGGCACAGCTGTATGACGACCCACAACGCACTGCCACAGCCGAGTCCATCTTACACACCCTGACCCAGGGAAAGAGACCAGTGGAAGACTACACCGTTGAATTCTGGAAATGGTCTGGGGATACCAACTGGAATGAGGCTGCTCTAAAATACCAGTACCGCCAAGGTCTATCGGAAAACCTAAAAGATGAATTGGCTCGGGTGGATACTCCTTCTTCCCTGGAAGAATTAATACAACTAGCAATTAAGCTTGACAGACGCCTGCGTGAACGCCGCTCTGAACGCTTCCAGTCCTCACGACCAACCTGGATGTTTCCCCGTATTCCTCCTGTTCCAGCACCCTCTGCCGTACCTTCCTCTTCCTTGGACCACGAACCTATGCAGTTGGGATTGGTACATTCTCCGCTCACCCCCGATGAAAGACTCCGCCGGCAGCAAGCCAACCTTTGCCTTTATTGTGGGGAAGCCGGTCATTTCTTACGCAACTGCCCCGTGAGACCCAGTAAGTGCCAGCCACAGTACACTATGAACTTTCAAGTTACCGGCTCTACCCAATCTCACTTTGTCCTTCCGGTCTCATTACAGGTGGCGGAAGAGGAGGCTCGGCTGCTGGCCATCATTGACTCCGGAGCATGCAGTTGTTTCCTGGATGCATCCCTGGCTCACACCCTGCATATTCCCCTCCAAGATAAGAAACAACCTCTGCAGATACATCTAGCCGACGGATCCCTACCATGTTCGGGCTTGTTACTCAAGAAACCAAACCTATTCTCACCTCCACAGACTCTGGCCACCAAGAATTCCTTTGCTTTAACATTATCAGCTCACCCATGTTTCCTGTTATCCTGGGTTTCCCCTGGTTACAAGCTCATGACCCTCAAATCAGTTGGTCCAAGAAAGAAATTCTCTTCTCATCTATATACTGCTCTCAACATTGTTTCGTGCCTACCACCAGCACACCGGCCTCCTGCTTGGCCCTTCAGCCAATACCAGACAATCTTCAGCATGTCCCTGCAGTATACCATGAATTTCTGGACATTTTTGACAAAAAGAAGGCCGACAGCCTCATCGCTCCTATGATTGTCCCATTGACCTTTTACCTGGATCCGAGATTCCTTTTGGTCGCATGTTTCCACTATCTGAGACTGAGTTGGAAGCTCTTCGTTCCTATATTGACGAAAATCTGGAAAAGAAGTTCATCCGCCCTTTCTCTTCTCCAGCTGGGGCGGGTATCTTTTTTGTCGAAAAAAAGGATGGATCTTTAAGGCCCTGTGTAGACTATAGAGAACTCAATAAGATCACTATGAAGAATAGATACCCGCTCCCCCTCATCTCTGAACTATTCCAGCGCTTCAGAACCACCCAAGTGTTTACCAAACTAGACCTACGGGGAGCATACAATCTCGTTCGGATACGTGCCGGGGATGAGTGGAAAAAGGCCTTTAGATCCAGGTTTGGGCACTTTGAATATCTTGTGATGCCTTTTGGACTCTGCAATGCCCCGGCCATGTTTCAACACCTAGTCAACGACATCTTCCGTGAGTACCTAGATAACTTTGTGATTGTATATCTTGATGATATTTTGATTTTCTCCACCTCACTAGAAGTACACCGCACCCATGTAAAGAAGGTACTCTCGGTTCTCAGGAAACATGGTCTATTCTTAAAGGGGGAGAAATGTGAGTTTGAAAAGACCACCATCCAGTTCCTTGGGTTCATCATCTCCACAAAAGGGGTCGCAATGGACCCACAAAAGGTTAGAACCATCCAGGAGTGGCCAGCTCCTTCAGATAAAAAGGGAATCCAGCGGTTTGTTGGCTTTGCCAATTTTTACCGCAGGTTCATTAGAGGATTCTCTTCAATTATTTCTCCCATTACTCGACTCACACGCCAGCAAGCCAAGTTTCAATGGCCCCAGGAAGCCCAAGAAGCCTTTGATAAATTGAAAGGTCTTTTTACATCGGCTCCCATTCTACAACACCCTGATCCAGCCTTATATGTACTGGAAGTAGATGCCTCCGAATCAGCGACAGGTGCAATCCTGTCTCAGCGGAGCGGTCTGAAGGCCCTTCTTCATCCAGTTGCCTTTGCTTCTCACAAGTTAAGCCCACCTGAAAGGAACTATGATGTCGGTGACCGAGAACTACTGGCTATAAAATTTGCTCTGGAGGAGTGGAGGTACTTGCTGGAGGGTGCGTCCCAACCCATAATGATCTTTACTGATCATAGGAACCTGGAGTATCTCCGAACGGCCAAGCGACTCCGACCTCGACAAGCTTGATGGGCGTTATTTTTCTCCAGATTTAATTTCCACATCTCCTACCGACCGGGTTCCAAGAACGGAAAAGCGATGCCCTCTACCGAATGTTTCCAGAAGTCAATGAGGTAACTGAGCCTGGGACTATCTTATCCCCACATAACTTCCTTCTTATCCAGCCTGATCTTGAAACTGCCATTAAAGAGGCATCCAGTCAATGCACGGAACCTGAAGTACCCTCATTAAGGAAGAGGGATGGCCTACTGTGGGCCCAAAATAAAATATTTGTTCCTTCTCCAGTGAGACTTCAAGTATTACAGAACTTCCATGACCATAAGTTGGCAGGGCACTTCGGAATCCGGAAAACCTCAGAATTAGTTCATCGCTCCTACTGGTGGCCGGGTTGGAGTCAAGACTGTAAAAACTATGTCCAATCCTGTATTACGTGTCAACGTAACAAGGGGTCGAACACTAAGGCTTGGGGGCTCCTGAGACCTTTGCCTGTCCCTGAACGTCCATGGAAGGAGGTCTCTATGGACTTCATTGTAGAACTTCCCCCCTCTGAAAAATTTACTACCATCTTAGTGGTGGTTGACCGCCTCTCTAAGATGGCACACTTCCTGCCCATGATGGGCACCCCTTCTGCTCTGGCTACAGCAAATATTTTTATCAAAGAAATCGTGAGGCTTCATGGTGTTCCCAACAACATCGTATCAGACAGAGGTATCCAATTTACCTCAAAATTCTGGAAGGTTCTCTGCAAATCCCTTGAAATAAAGACCTCTCTCTCCTCAGCATACCACCCACAAAGCAACGGTCAAACAGAAAGAACGAATCAAACTCTGGAACAATATCTCCGTTGCTTCTGCTCATGTTCCCAAGACAACTGGTCCACTCTCCTTCCTTGTGCAGAATTTGCTTACAACAATTCCACTCATTCCGCCATTAACCAAACACCTTTTTGGGCTAATTACGGCTTCCATCCTTCCTTCTTGCCAGATTCCTTCCATGACGTGTCAACCCCTGCAGTACAAGACCGGATTAACTTTATCCAAACCAATTTTTTACAGATCCAGGAAACCATGAAGAAGGCCCAAGACAGTTACGAGAAGTACTATAACAGAGGGAGAAGGCCAAACCCAAGTTTCAAGATTGGGGACAAGGTATGGCCATCTGCTATTAATCTTAGATTGCCCTGTCCATCCCGCAAACTAGGTCCAAGGTTCATTGGCCCTTTTGAAATTAAGAAAGTGGTGAACCCCATGGCTTTTGAATTAGCTCTTCCTGTCACATATAAGATACATCCGGTATTCCATGCATCTTTATTGAAGCCAGTGGTTCCTAGCCCTTTTTCTGGAAGAACGGAACCACCACCTCCTCCAATTGAAATTGCAGGTGAAATGGAGTATGAAGTGGAGTCGATAATGGACTGTAGAAAAAGGGGGGGGACAGATCCAGTATCTTGTTAAATGGAAAGGATACCCTCCAGAAGATAACTCCTGGGAACCTTCCAGCAACTTACACGCCCCTCGTTTAATACGTAATTTTCACAGGAGACAACCAGGAATCTTGCCCAGACTGGGCATCCGGAGGCTGCCCCTTGGGAGGGGGCACTGTCAGAGGGTTAGCAGAGTCAGAGCCTGTCAGTATCGGCGCGTCCCGGTGCGCCTGCTCGGTAGAGCTGCACATCAACACGTACGGGCACACGATCGGCAGGTACGAGCGCGTGACCCGAACGGGTTAGCACATGTGGGTACACGAACGCATGCACGTACAGCGGGACGTCCCCTTGGCGGGCCTATATAAAGGCAGCTATGCCTTGTGCTTGTTGCTGGTTTGTCTTCTCAGCTCCCAGTGTTCCCGTTTATTCTCTGCATACCTGTTCCTGCCTATAGTGAACCGGACCATTTGACTACTCTGCTTATCTTCTCTCCAGTGTTTGACCCTCGGCTTGATTAAGGACTCCTCTGCTTATCTCCTCTCCAGTGTTTGACCCTCGGCTTGATTAAGTACTCCTCTGCTTATCTCCTCTCCAGTGTTTGACCCTCAGCTTGTAAAAAGGACTTGCTACTACGATTACCTGGTGTTTGACCCTCGGCCTGCTTAAAGGACTTGTCTTGCTTAACCCAGTGCTTGCTACTACGATTACCTGGTGTTTGACCCACGGCCTGCTTAAAGGACTTGTCTTGATTAACCCAGTGCTTGCTACCACGATTACCTGGTGTTTGACCCTCGGCCTGCTTAAAGGACTTGTCTTGCCTTATCCTGTGCTTCTCCTCAGCTCTGTTCCTGGTTCCAGGTCAAGTGTTGGAGTCCCTGCCAAGCTTCTCTCCAGTTCAGCAACCAGTCTACGTTACACAGCTTCTACACGCCTAGAGACACCTTGGTGACCTGCACACCTGCTGGCAACCCGTGCATCTCCGTGCCTGATACCCCTGAAGGTGGCACAGTGGGTATCTCGCACCTAGTTGCTAGGGAAGCCGCTCTCAGCATTCCGGCCTTGGTGAGTACCTGACACTCCCTGACCAATTTGGTGGTAGCCATTTATAAGCGTTCAGACCACATATAAAATAGAATTGATAAGGCAATGGAGTACAAGTAGTTTGGTGAATCCAGTACTGCCAAAACATATCTGCTCGTGTTTGATTTTTAAACAGATTTCCACAGCTAATAAGGGCACTATCTTTGGCCACACACACATGTATCATTTTTAAATGCAGATCCTCCTATGCGGTACCCATCTACTTCAAAATAAAATACTTCTCCTCTCCCCACCACCTGCACCATAGAGATATTATTCCAATGATCTGTTACTACATAATCACAGTTACTATTTCCCAATTCTATGGAATATGAGTCATTGGTACTAGGTATTTGTACACACAATACACCAGTGGCTTTATGGGATAACTTTATGGAATATTCCTCTGGGCCAAAATTAGTTGGTATGTTTTTACATGATGGATTAGTCAAACTGTCCATAGCTCTATTAATTATTGCTATTCTCCAAGGGTCATCCAAAGGCAACCAGCTAATGTTAACTGGTAGTCCATATAATGGTATGCCCTCAGGTGCAGCACGGGGTGTTTGTCCACACACCCAACAGTTTGTAACGTTAAAAACATGAGCTGTTGCTTTCAAAGTCTCATGGAAAAAGTTCTTCTGTGCTGTTCCACTGAAAACGAGACTGGTCATCATCTGAAACCATAGTATTGTCCTCATGTGTGCCGTGAACAAAGCCATATCAGGTCCTGTCCAATTATCATGCACAGTAGGAGTTTCTATTAGAGGGTCTGCAATCAATCCACTTACACACCCATATTCTCGCAGCCTGTGAATTCCTTCCCCTATTGTATGCCAAGGAGTTAAATCCATAAGTTCTGTAGGAGTGTCATGAACTTGGACTATAGAATCTCTTATCAAGTGCAAAAGGGAAAATACAACAGTAGTGTCTCTAGCTGTTCGCAGATAAAGTCTTACTCTGGGGTCTTTGGCCATGCTGCCTAATCCCACTGCCTCTCTGTTAGACAAAAGTATTCCATCTCCTCCCAGGTCCCACACACGTAAAACCCATGACAATAAGCTTTCATTGGGTCTCTGGGCAAATTTCCATTATGTAACAAGGGGTTAAATTCCGTGTTACATTTATTCATAGATTCATTCATATATTTACCCTTTCAGATATGTAGTCAGTAAATGCACTGATTAAAACACACAAAACAAAGAATGTAATAAAAGAGATTAATTTAGCTTCGATTAAAGATGTAATACAGATGATACAATACAGGATAAATTCAGCATTCAATCCAGGGAACCCCTCAACTTCTGAAATCTCAGATAGTTCTGGAAGCCGACAGCCTTTTCAAGGTCTAGGGACAATCACGTCCTAGAAGAAGTTCTCTGCTGTTCTCTATTGTCTAAACTTTTAAAGGCTTGATGGAAGGCGCAAAAAAGCTGGTTTAATCTGGTACTAACAAAAGACTAGCCATAATGGTCCCGAGACAATGTGACCCTCTGTGAGTGACCATCTGTGAGCTCAGAAACATACATTTTTACATATATAGAAATAATCACCTTAAAACTATCGTAGTTAATGACTCATAATACCAAGTTCTTTGCAAATCAATTATGACTATAGACCCATACTACAACACTGTATTAGATACTGTGTACACTGCCTGCACTGTATTAGCAACTGTATGACGGCTGCACTGTATTTTGTATTCCACCAGAAGTGTAATAGAAACTGTACTCACTTTATTAGATACTGTGTACACCGCCTGCACTGTATTAGTAACTGTGCTACAGCTGCACTGTATTGTGTACACCACCAGAAGTGTAGTAGAAACTGTACGCACTGTATTAGATACGGTGTATACCGCCTGAAGTGTATTAGAAACAGTACACCACAGAATGCACTGTAGACAGGGCCAGTACAAGGGGTGGGCAGAAGGGGCGGATGCCCTGGGCGGGACCATTTACTGGAGGAAGGGGGGCGCAGTAGAGGCCACGCTACAGACTGCTTTGATCTGTGGCTGCGGCGCTCCCCTCCCACCTCCTCCTCTTGTCACACAGCTGGTTCTGAGTGTGTGTGCGGCGGCGCCGTAAAAAGGACCCGCCCCCCTAGACTGGCTCATGTGGTAGCAGATTGAATCAGTGTTCCGCCTATCACACGAGCCAGTCTAGGGGGGCGGGACCTTGTTACGCCGCCAAACACACACACAGACCCAGCTGTGTGACACACAGTGCTGCAGGAGATGTCAGCTGTGTGATGCATCCAGGGCAGGCTATGGTGAGTCTGCATTCATAGGCAAAGTGAGGCTGAAAATATGGTCACAGAGAGAGAGGCTGCGATTATGGTCACACAGGCTGTGATTATGGTCACTCAGGCTGCGATTATGGTCACAGAGGCTGCAATTATGGTCACAGAGAGGCTGCGATTATGGTCACAGAGAGGCTGCGATTATGGTCACAGAGAGGCTGCGATTATGGTCAGAGAGGCTACAATTATGGTCACAGAGAGGCTACAATTATGGGCACAGAGAGAGAGGCTGAAATTATGGGCACAGAGAGAGAGGCTGAAATTATGGGCACAGAGGCTGCAATTATGGGCACAGAGAGGCTGCAATTATGGGCACAGAGAGGCTGCAATTATGGGCACAGAGAGGCTGCAATTATGGTCAAAGAGGCTGCGATTAGGGGCACAGAAAGGCTGCGAGTATGGTCACAGAGGCTGCAATTATGGGCAGAGAGAGAGAGGCTGAAACTATGGGCACAGAGAGGCTGCGATTATGGGCACAGAGGCTGCAATTATGGGCACAGAGAGAGGCTGAAACTATGGGCACAGAGAGAGGCTGCGATTATGGTCACAGAGGCTGCGATTATGGGCACAAAGAGAGAGGCTGAAACTATGGGCACAGAGGCTGCGATTATGGGCACAAAGAGAGAGGCTGAAACTATGGGCACAGAGAGGCTGCGATTATGGTCACAGAGGCTGCTATTATGGGCACAAAGAGAGAGGCTGAAACTATGGGCACAGAGAGGCTGCAATTATGGGCACAGAGGCTGCAATTATGGGCAGGCTGCAATTATGGGCAGGCTGCAATTATGGGCACAGAGGCTGCGATTATGGGCACAGAGGCTGCGATTATGGGCACAGAGGCTGCGATTATGGGCACAGAGAGAGAGGCTGAAATTATTGGCACAGAGAGAGAGGCTGAAATTATGGTCACAGAGAGGCTGTGATTATGGTCACAGAGGCTGCGATTATGGGCACAGAGAGAGAGGCTGAAATTATGGGCACAGAGAGAGAGGCTGAAGTTATGGTCACAGAGGCTGCGATTATGGTCACAGAGGGGCTGCGATTATGGTCACAGAGGGGCTGCGATTATGGTCACAGAGGGGCTGCAATTATGGGCACAGAGAGGCTGCAATTATGGGCACAGAGAGAGAGGCTGAAACTATGGGCACAGAGAGGCTGCGATTATGGGCACAAAAAGAGGCTGAAACTATGGGCACAGAGAGGCTGCGATTATGGTCACAGAGGCTGCGATTATGGGCACAAAGAGAGAGGCTGAAACTATGGGCACAGAGGCTGCGATTATGGGCACAAAGAGAGAGGCTGAAACTATGGGCACAGAGAGGCTGCGATTATGGTCACAGAGGCTGCGATTATGGGCACAAAGAGAGAGGCTGAAACTATGGGCACAGAGAGGCTGCGATTAAGGGCACATTGAGGCTGCAATTATGGGCATAGTGAGGCGGCATTGATGTGCACAGCAGTAGGCTGCATTTGATGGGCACTGGTGAGACTGCATTGATCTCTTGTATCATGTCTGCAGTCTCTGAGGAGAGTTTGCTTAATTAGCAATGGTACTGGTAATATGCAGCAGGAAGGGGGTTAATGCACTGTCACTGATGCATTAATATAGATCCCATCGTCTGTAGGCTCTGTAGCCTTTCACGGGGGGAGGGCGCAGTTTTTCATCTTCGCCCTGGGCACCGGATACCTTGTCCTGGCACTGACTGTAGATATAGGCTGCACTGAATGCAGAGATTGATATATATCAATAAAATACACTGCCACTAACTGAATAATTTGCCTGCTTAAGCTTATGTTTGACCCGAACATCAAGCTCACCCCTTCTTATAATGCTGTCAGTGGAATATTTTAAAATATTACTTCTACTTATAGCAGTGGTGGCTGGTGCTTAATATTTTGGGCAGATAGACGACGGCGATCAGTGCCCCCCCGCTGGAGACGGATGGCGGCGATCAGTGACTTTACCTCAGAAGGCCGATGCTGATGCTGCTCCTTGCTCTAGGGAAGAGCTGCGCCGTTACTTCTCCTTCCGGCCTTAAAGGAAGTGGGTCCTCCTGAGACCCAATTGGCCAGGGAGTACTAAGACTCCCTGGCCAATCTGGTCTCAAGACCCGCTTCCTGATTGGCTGGGAGGAGAATCAGGAAGACAAGAGCAAATATTAATTCGCTATTGTCGCACAACTGGTCGCACACCCTTTTTTGAAGCCAATTAGAGCCTAAGGCCCCTTTCACATGAGGCGAACTCTGTTTCTACGGAGCGTGCCTCGGTCCGCCGGCTCAGCGGGAGATCTGTCCCTCTCGGATCACAGGTCCCTCTCTGCTCACTGAGCGGGGAGGGGCTTGTCAGGCGCCGCTGTCGCCTATGGAGGGATCGGATGAAAACGGACAGCCTGTCCGTTTTCATCAGATCTCACCCGATCAGATCCACCAGCGACGGACCTGGACGTAGGGCCATCCGTCTGCTTTTAGCGGATCGGACCGGGTCGGATGTCAGCGGACATGTCTCCGCTAACATCCGACGCTCCATAGACTAACATGGAGCGCCCGTTCAGGTCCGCCGTCAAAACTGACAGGCAGACCTGAACGGTCCGATCATGTGAAAGGGGCCTTAGGCTCTAAACATGTGCTTTAAAAAAAAACTATTGAAATCTATGTGTCTGGCGCCCTGCGTGTAGATAAGGGGCCGAGTGCATGGATTAGGGGGCCGGCACCTCTGCGTCCCTACTGGATGGGCCACCACTGACTTATAGTCTCTAATAATTGTTTCATGTTACATATATGTATTGTGATTCATGTGTGGAACGCACAGCATAGAAGTTAAGCCTGCCTTTCTAGAACAGGCATGTCCAAAGTCCGGCCCGCGTGTGTATGCAAGACAAGTTTGAGCCAACATCCGTCGGAAAAAATCCATGGATTTTGTTGTCAGAATGTCCGATCAATGTCCGATCGTGTGTAAGGGGCATTAGACCGAATTTTAATGGTTCAAAGAATGTCAGGCAAAATGGTCGGCCCTCACACATGTTCACTTCATCAAATCTGGCCCTCTTTGAAAAAAGTTTGGACACCCCTGCTTTAGAAGGTCAGACTCTAGAGTTTAATTAAAAACAATGGCAGTGATATTTAAAGATCTCTGTACATATAATAGCACAACTGTGACCAGATTAAAATTTGTTCAAGAGCAGCAACCTGTATACTTACCTTTCCTGGGTGTGGTGTGTTGACTATTGGCACCCTAAGGCTGGGTTCACACTGCTGCGGTGGCAGACATCGCATGTGATTCGCAGCGCACTGCTGTTCACATCACATGCGATGTCTGTGCTGTGCGATATCAGCCATACAGATAGTATGGCTGATATCGCACCGCATTCGGTCCAAACTCGCACAGGACCCTTTTTTTTGTTCGGACCAAAATCGGATCGCATGGGTGTTCACACCTATGCGATCCGAAAATGTCCGAATTGTCAGTTCGCATTGCGATATGCGGGCTGAACTGGGGGTGTCATTAACATTGTATGACACTCCCCAGCAGTTCGCATATGTCAGTGTGAACTGCCGTGCGAGTTGGTGCGATGCGGGAACCCGCAGTAAATTCGCTGCGTTCCCGCACCGCAGCAGTGTGAACCCAGCCTAAAAGAGAATTGGGTGCTTCTGTGATCCATTGGGTAATGTGGTTCCTGTCACTGACCCCTTTTTCAGTACAAGGCGCCAGTGGAAATTACCACATGGGTTCAGAATGGAAATTATTTCCATCATAAGTAAAGTACAAGAACTTTACCAAAAGTGGGCATACATTTTTTATTACCTCACATTCAAATTTCACATGTTGGTAGCATAATCCTTCTTCTATAGAAACTTTTTTTATCTTCTTTTTTTTCGCTGCAGGCAAATAATGGATGCCAAGCAAAAGCAACATACCTTCATTGAGTTATTGACGAAGAAGGGGTGCAGGCTGTTTGAGATCCAAAGAAGGCTACAGATTGCTTATGGAGATGGCACCATTAACAAGAGCAATGTGCACAGACAGGGGTGGACGGACTGACAACTCATGGGGCCCACAGGCACTAGGAGTTCATGGGGCCCCCAGGTTGAAAGATGGTCGCCGCACGGCAGCCATCTTTCTAACGCAACACTAATGCAGCAGGCCTGCGTGGAGGGGCACCTAGCTTGGCAACATGCAGAAGTGGCAGGAGACCTAAAGCTGGTAACCAAGTAAAGGTACCAGGAGCCTCTCATGGTCTGTGCCACTTTAACAGAATTATGGGCAAAGTAATGCACTGGAAGCCCCTACCAGGGAAAAGGTGATCTGTGGTGCGCATAGCACACTGCGGCACACAGTGGGTGTGGCTAAATAATGCCACATATTGAGCGTGACTTTTTAGTCCGATTAGAAATGCAAGTCAGATTTTTCCAAATAAATTTTATTATAACTAAATATATTTTAATAATTTTCTTCACAATGTTGTTGGGGGGCTTTGGTGGATTATCAGTCTCGCTTTTGAGACACAGACAGAGAAAGGGACTGTGGACACCAATTCCCCAGTCCCTTTCCCTGTAGCCTCAGCTGCCCTGCAGATGAATGAACAGGAGACAGAGGGCATGCAGACATCATATGTGCGGGAGGACTTACATGAACGCCCTCCCGGGAATTTAGGCCCACGCTGTAGCCATCTTTCCGCTATAGCGCGGGCGGCAGGAGTTTAACCCTGCGTTATCCAAACTGTACAAAAAGTGTAAACTCAGCACATAAACTAAACGCTCTATAGCTAAGTTCAGTTCTATGCATGTGGGGAATGCAAGCAAAATTGCATTCCTTCCTAACAGACACAGAAATGTGCTGCACTTTAGCAGAGGGACAGCAGTTCTATTAATTGTTAAGGGCACCCCCATGCATATGCAAACATGTGCACCAAACTTGACTTTTCCATGTTGCTCCTGTGTGAAAAACATGCTCATGCTTGGTCGCACCTGTAGGTGTGAACCAAGCCTAACTATGAGTACATAAAAATAACAATCCTCAATAAACATAAATAATCCTCTAAATGATCAGTGTTCATACGATTGAGCTACCATGCATATAGCCTTGAACATTGTGCTGCTATGTTTACTGGGGATTATTTTGTATATAGTGTGTATAGTTTATTCGGTGGGTTTACACTTTGCATTGTACAGTGTTTGGATAACACAGCGTTAAATTGAAAGGTCATAAATTAACTGCACACACAGAGTGATTGGGGGATTGCTTGTGTAGAAAGGGATGTGATTTGTGTCTGTTTGATGTCTTTCAGCTGGGGGGAGAGGGCTTCAGACTTTGCTGACTCCAATACACACACTTGCTATTGTCACCCTTCTTGTCACCTTAACCATTCATCACATACCATAAAAACTTCCCTCCTGTCATGAAACTTTGGCAGGTATTGCATGCAGCTTACCTCCCCATACAGACTTTCTTCCCTTAGCTCACCTCTCTCCCTGCATGCAGTGTGAGGCTGTAATAGCTATGTCCCTCCTCTGGGTTCTCTTATCACACAGAACCAGGGCTGGACTGGGACAAAAATTTGGCCCTGGACTTCATCCAGACCGGCCCACTTTACTCCAAACACCTAGTGTTGGCGCTTCAATCTTCTCTGCACCATGGTTGATATGGTGTCAGGATAATTGAAGCGCATTATTTCTATTATTACATTGTAATATAACATGAAATAGTTCAACTCAGCATAATGCAGAATCAGTGGGAGCCCTGAGTGTGTCACCTGCCACGTCACTTGCCACATCGCCTGCCACCAGATGCAGTGTGTCACTTGCCATGGCACTTGTCAGCAGAGGCAGCTTGTCACTTGCCATGTCGCCTGCCACCAGATGCCGCATGTCACTTGCCACGTTACCTGCCACCAGATGCAGAACGTCACTTGTCAGCAGAGGCAGCTTGTCACTTGCCACGTCGCCTACCACCAGATGCTGCGTGTCACTTGCCACGTTGCCTGCCACCAGGTGCCGCATGTCACTTGCCACCATTGCCTGCCACCAGATGCAGCGTGTCACTTGCCAAATCGCCTGCCACCAGATGCCGCATGGCACTTGCTAAGTTACCTGCCACCAGATGCAAAACGTCACTTGCCATGTCACTTGTCAGCAGAGGCAGCTTGTCACTTGCCACGTCACCTGCCACCAGATGCATGTCAATTGCCACCATCGCCTGCCACCAGATGCCGCATATCACTTGCCCCGTCGCCTGTCACCTGCCAAGTCACTTGTCACCAGATGCAGTGCTACTACAGGCCTTGATGGGCAGCTCCAACCCAGCTCTGTACCCCCCCCCCCCCAACCCTCAACGTGACAGGGGAGGAGAGAGAGATACACAGCGCCAAATGTAGCATTAAAACAACTTGTATAACACTTAAAGGACGTTACTGACAAAGTTAGTAGGGTGAAAGGCATTGAGACACTGTGCAAGAGTCCAGCCTTGTCATCGATCTGAATTAGGAGCCGCCAATGGGAACCGATCTGGCCAGTAGATGCAGAGCATTGGTGTGTACCACTACTTCCTGGTAGCGGTGGAACGCATGATGGGGCGGCCGTGATGTCATCATTCGGAAATGATGCAAGATGTGGGAGGTGACGCATCCTTCAGGCCATCATTCCTCCGCCACCAGGAAGTAGTAGTACACACCGATGCGCTCTGCATCTACTGGCCCGATCGGTTCCCGGTGGCGGCTCCTAATTCAAATTGATGACAAGCCTGGACTCTTGCACAGTGTTTCAATGCCTTTCACCCTACTAACTTTGTCAGTAACGTTCTTTAAGTGGAATAAACGTTGTTTTAATGCTACATTTGGTGCTGTGTATCTCCCTGTCTCTGAAACTGGCCCACTGAGCCATCGGCCCACCGGGAATCTCCCGGTAGTCCCAATGGCCAGTCCATCCCTGCACAGAACTGAAGATGGGGGGTGGGGAATTTGAGAGAGGTACAGAGCGAGCGTGCAGGAGACAGCAAAAAAAAACAGAACTACACAGCCGGCCAGTACTATATATGTATTTAGAAGCAGTGACTTTGCTGCTGACAAACCCCGGGTTTGAGCAGTAAAGGGGCACCTTCACAGAAAGTGTGACTGTCCCGGTTCATGGGGCCTCCTACTGGCCCGAGCCCTCGGGCAGTGCCTGAAATGCCTGAATGGTCAGTCCGCCCCTGTGCATAGATGGATCAAGTTTAAAGTGGTTCTAAAGCTTGAAAAATAATAGAATAGCAAGCATGTCATACTCATACTTACCTGCGCTGTACAGTTGTTTTCCACAAAGCAGCACTGATCCTCCTCTTCTCAGATCCCCCACCAGTGCTCCTGCTCCCTACCCCTTGCCCAGTGCCCCCATAGCAAGCCGCTAGCTATAGGGACACTTGTGCACCAATAAGATCCTTCATTCTTATTGTCAGGTTGTGTACACATTCAAAAGAGGTCACCATGCAGCAATTTACTGTAAAACCATTTCCCAATCATTAAATACATTTTAGAAAGAAATTCATGTTCTGTACAGGAAATGTACAACATGCAGGAACAGTTCAATCAACAAAGACGTGGCTTGATGAGACTTCAGCTTTAAATAAAAAGCCATTATCAACATTTAACCCCTTCCACCACTCCCTCATAAACAAAATCTATGCCATAATCTCATTTTTTTTTTATAGCTGTGCTGCAGTCAGAAACAATGGTTCCATAGAAAACTACTGTACTTAAAGAGTCAAGCTGTATTAGTAGAGTTCACCTTCATAGGGTGCAGTGGATATCTGAAATGTCGGCTTCCAGTTCTGGTAGAACCAGTGAACCGCATGATGGAGAGGGGAAAGGTAGCTGCCCTTTGTTAATGCCAGGTATGAGATCTTATATCTGAACTAGGGATGGGCCGAACACCCCTGTGTTCGGTTCACAGTAGAACATTCGAACAGGCAAAAAATTTGTTCAAACACTGTTAAAGTCTATGGGACACGAATGTGAAAAATCAAAAGTGCTCATTTTAAGGGTTAATATGCAAGTTATTGTCATAAAAAGTGTTTGGAGACCTGGGTCTCCCCCCAGGTACAAAATTTAAAGGAATATTTCACTTTTATTGTTTCACTTTAAGCATTATTAAAATCACTGCTCCTGAAAAAATGGCCATTTTTAAAACTTTTTTTTGCATTGATACATGTCCCCTGGGGCAGGACCCAGGTCCCCAAACACTTTTTATGACAATAGCTTGCATATTAACCTTTCAAATTAGCACTTTTGATTTCTCCTGTAGACTTTTAAAGGGTGTTCCGCGGCTTTCGAATTTGCCACGAACACAACAAATTGTTCGCTATTCGGCGAACGGGTGAACGGCCAGTGTTCGAGTCGAACTCATGTTCGACCCGAACAGACAGCCCATCCCTAATCTGAACCATGGCAGTCTTAATATCCATTGTCTCCTTGGAAAAGTAACGGACACCTACCAGCTAGCCACAATTTATGCATTTACTGTCAAGAGAATTAAAGTATAAATAGTAATAGAATTAAACATATATTTATTAGTACTTTCAATAAAATTGATTTTAAACAGTTAAACAATAGGAAATAATTCCATAAAACAAAGATTAATGGAAGGGCACATGAGCTATGACTAAGAACCAGTAAGGGGTGTGAAACGCGTTAGTTATATCTGATTCCTCTGACTCCGTTTGTTGTATGGACTGTTATTCATTCAATAAAGGTATTACTTTGGAGTGCGGCTGTCCGGACCTTTTCGTTTTGCATGTGTTTTGCATACAGCACCAATCTTGTGCAGGGGCAGTGGCAGCCTGTCCATTAGGAGCGCACACGGGCGCCACCCCCCTTATCCATGCGCCCAGCCCCCTGGTCTACATCCAGGGTGTCAGACGCAAGGATTCCAATGGGAGGGGTGTTATTTTTTGAAGCACATGATTAGAGCCAGAGGCTCTAATAGGCTTCAAAAAAGGGTGAGCTCGAGGTGCAGAGCACTGCGCTCCAAGCCCACCCAGTTGTGTGACAATAGCAAATGAATATTCATTATTGTAACACTAATTCTCCTTCCGACCAATCATGAAGTGGGTCGTGAGACCTGTCACTCGATTGGCCAAAAAGAGTTCCGATCGGATTGACCGCCAGGAGGAGGAGGGAGGAGGCGTAGGGGAAGTAAGGAAGCAGCCACAGAGAACAGCCCAGAGAGAAGCCAACGCCGCCTGCTGCCCGGAGCACTGCCTGCGAAATGGGGTAAGTGCGGGGCACCTACCTATTGGGGTGGGTGCCGTCTTTGACCGGACCCGATCGTCTGGGGGAGTGGCGATGGGTGAAATGTAAATTGTTTGCCGCCCTCCTTTAAAAACACCAGCCGCCACTGCTACCTGGAGTGGTATGCTACCTGTAATAAAAGGGCACAGTACAGGGGTGGAGGCAGAAGGGCACAGTACAAGGGGGCCAGGAGGGCTCAATACTGGGATCAGGAGGATACAGTACAGGTTCCTGGATGCTGCTTGGGACACGGCCATCCTGGGACAGCTTAGTAAAAAAGGGTGACTGGCCTGGCAAATCCGGGACTGTTGGCAAGGATAATGTAATGCAAGACTATCATGGGGCTTCCATGCACCTGGGGCCCTTGGGCAGTGCACAGGGGTGCCCATACATTAAGACAGCCCTGATCTGAACCAGATATGAGATTGTAATGTATGTGTTACTTAATACATAAAATGAGTGCAGCGCAATTAAATCCTGAAAACTTAAATTCATACACTCATCAAGTGCTAATTACTCAATAAATGAAAAAAAAAAGTGTAAATAAATGTCCATCGCATCTCAGAACAACAATCCCATCAAGTGATCCACACCACGGTGTAATAAATGAGTAACAGTTTATATATCTTCTGAATGTGTCCTGAAAACCTCCACCTATAGCTGAAAAAACCTGCTCGCCTCCAGAATCAGACCCCACTACAGAGCCTCATACACCATTGATTTATTCCTCCTGTGAAGGATTCAGCAACATTCCTTATCCTCCTGGTTTGGAATGCACTTTTAGCCTCTCCCGCTCCCTATTCCATCCTTAGTCACCAGCATGACCTGACCACATGATTTAAAGAAAAACTTCATTAAAATAGTGAAGGACTGCTTAGCAACCAGCAACTGAAGATCAAGATGCCAAAGAGAAATGGTAAGCAGCCATCTGTGACTCCAGCAGTAAGGTTTCGTGGAGGGGCGAAAAAGGTGTTCCGCCCCTCCACTAAAAAATTAAAAGCCAGCAGCTACAAATAATGTAGTTGCTGACTTTTAATATTAGGACATTTACCTGTCCAGGATTCCCACAATGTCGGCACCCCAGCTGATTTTTGGATCAGCTGTCGGGTGCTGCAGCCGCCATTCCTGGTAAGGGAAATTGGCAGTAAAGCCCTTTCGGCTTCACATCCAGTTCCCTACTGCTTCTCTTTCTAACTGGCCCAAGCGCAGAGGGAGGAAGGAGGAGGGGGACCAAATTTCTGAGGGATGGCGCCTCGGCTCTGTCTCCCAGAAGTGGGGAAGGGTACCTGTCAAAAACAGCTATCCGTTCCCCCTCCCCCCTGAAAGGTGCCAAATGTGGCACCGGAGGGGGCGATAAGTGGAAGTTCCACTTTTGGGTGGAACTCCGCTTTATGTCAAGTGGTCATGCTAAATACTAAGGATGGAACAGGGAGAGGCTAAAAGTGCATGCCAGGAGGATGAGGAGTGTTGCTGAATCCTTCACAGGAGGAATAGATCAATGGTAAATGGTAAATGTGACTCTGTAATGGGGTCTGATTCTGGAGGTGAGCAGGTTTTTCACCTATAGGTGGAGGTTTACAGGACACATTCAGAAGATACAGTCAGGTCCATAAATATTGGGACATCAACACAATTCTAATCTTTTTGGCTCTAAACATCACCACAATGGATTGAAATGAAACAATCAAGATGTGCTTTAACTGCAGACTTTCAGTTTTAATTTGAGGGTATTTACATCAAAATCAGGTGAACGGTGTAGGAATTACATCGGTTTGTATATGTGCCTCCCACTTTTTAAGGGACCAAAAGTAATGGGACAATTGGCTGCTCAGCTGTTCCATGCCCAGGTGTGTGTTAGTCCCTCATTATCCCATTCACAAGGAGCAGATAAAAGGTCCAGAGTTCATTTCAAGTGTGCTATTTGCATTTGGAATCTGTTGCTGTCAACTCTCAATATGAGATCCAAAGAGCTGTCAGTGAAGCAAGCCATCATTAGGCTGAAAAAACAAAACAAATCCATCAGAGAGATAGCAAAAACATTAGGTGTGGCCAAATCAACTGTTTGGAACATCCTTAAAAAGAAAGAACACACCGGTGAGCTCAACAACATCAAAAGAATTCTTTCCCTGGGGAAGAAAACACCCTTCACAACAGTTGACCAGATCAAGAACACTCTCCAGGAGGTAGGTGTATGTGTGTCAAAGTCAACAATCAAGAGAAGACTTCAGAGTGAATACAGAGGGTTCACCACAAGATGTAAACCATTGGTGAGCCTCAAAAATAGGAAGGCCAGATTAGAGTTTGCCAAACATCTAAAAAAGCCTTCACGGTTCTGGAACAACATCCTATGGACAGATGAGACAAAGATCAACTTGTACCAGAGTGATGGGAAGAGAAGAGTATGGAGAAGGAAAGGAACTGCTCATGATCCAAAGCATACCACCTCATCAGTGAACCATGGTGGTGGTATTGTCATGGCGTGGGCATGTATGGATGCCAATGGAACTGGTTCTCTTGTATTTATTGATGATGTGACTGCTGACAAAAGCAGCAGGATGAATTCTGAAGTGTTTTGGGCAATATTATCTGCTCATATTCAGCAAAATGCTTCAGAACTCTTTGGACGGCGCTTCATAGTGCAGATGGACAATGACCCGAAGCATACTGCGAAAGCAACCAAAGAGTTTTTTAAGGGAAAGAAGTGGAATGTTATGCAATGGCCAAGTCAATCACCTGAACTGAATCCGATTGAGCATGCATTTCACTTGCTGAAGACAAAACTGAAGGGAAAATGCCCAAAAAACAAGCAGGAACTGAAGACAGTTGCAGTAGAGGCCTGGCAGAGCATCACCAGGGATGAAACCCAGTGTCTGGTGATGTCTATGCGTTCCAGACTTCAGGCTGTAATTGACTGAAAAGGATTTGCAACCAAGTATTAAAAAGTGAAAGTTTGATGGATGATTGTTAATCTGTCCCATTACTTTTGGTCCCTTAAAAAGTGGGAGGCACATATACAAACTGTTGTAATTCCTATACTGTTCACCTGATTTGGATGTAAATACCCTCAAATTAAAGCTGAAAGTCTGCAGTTAAAGCACATCTTGTTCGTTTCATTTCAAATCCATTGTGGTGGTGTATAGAGTCAAAAAGATTAGAATTGTGTCGATGTCCCAATATTTATGGACCTGACTGTATATCATATCTTATATTTATACACAGTGGTGTGGATCACCTAATGGGATTGTTGTGCTGAGATATGTAATGGGCATTTATTTACACAATTTTTTAATTTATTTTCATTTATTGAGCGTTATAAGCACTTGATAAGTGTATGAATTTAAGTTTTCAGGATTGTTTTGCACTGCACTCATTTTATGTATTAAGTGTTATATGTAGTGGGATAAGTGAAATTACCAGTAGAGTGTGATAAGGTTGGAAATAATAGATTGGAGTTCTACTTAAGTTGTTTTTCATTTTTCTACATAATGTGTGCGTGTCAGTTGTAAGACGTAGCTTAAGTCTTTCCAGATGTGTCCAGCGTCATGTATGTTGAATTTATACTGCTTGTTACCTTATATGGAAATTTGTTCAAACTGATGCTTGTGTAACCAAGCCTTATAAAAAGCCCCAATAAAGAGCCGACAGGTGCAGTTTGACAGTACGGGACCTTTAAGGCTCGGATCTGATATACAGAAACCTATATTCTGTGTCTTATTTTTTTGATGGCTAAATTTGGCAAAGCAATATAAACTAGAAGCAGTTGAGTTGAAAACTGCACCTAACATTTCTGGCGCCCGGAAGTAGGGACACACCGATGACACTTCAAGAGGTGGATGAATTGGACTGACGGAACAAAAGGTCAGGCATTCCGGGAACCACAGATTGAAAACCTGCGCAGGTAAGAAAAAGCTTTATTTTTCTTATATTCTGTGCTCCCCTGATTTGTGCCTATCCGTTCTGTCAGTTACGGTTCTCCTGGTTTTAAAACACCAGCCTCTGTAGTGGTGAGTCTAGAATTACTGCATATTGTGGTTTATATTGCTGGAATTAATTGTTGTTTGTTTTCTGTCTGTCTTGTTGAGAAAGTGAATGAGCCTTGCCAAGGTTGGTATGAATTGAAAGAATATCATCCCAATGAGCAGTGAAATGCGCCCTTACCTCGCAAGAGGACTTTGGGGGTCTGCCGCTTAAGTTTGATATTCAATTTAATTCATAAACCATAGAGGGGTTGAAAGTATAAGCCCTGTCTGCTCCATAAAGCAGGGATAAGAGTGTATGAGAGGGATCCCAGATACAGGGGGAATGAGGTCTCCATAAGCCCGGAGATCTAGTCGGATACCTGGTCACTTAAAGGAATGCTTGTATATGTGTAGCTGCCATTCTGGTCATAATATTTGTGAGTTGGCTAGCATATAAAGTAATTCGATTTCAGAAATCTCATCCGGAGAGGCTTTTAGTATTCTGGCACCCTAGGAGGAAGGCAACGAGGAACTAGTGTAGCTTTTTTTAGTATTTAGTACTGTACACTAAGTGTCCCACACACTACCTAGGCACGGACTGTCAGAATGGGCCAGAAGAACACGAAACCCCGTCAGGGAATTGTGGCGCATTATACGGTGCCACAGATAATTAAGAACATCTATGGGAAAGATGAAGCATAGGACTTAAAGAATGTCCTTCGTAAATTTAAGGTGAAAGGAGCAGCGGGTTTAGACCCGGATGTATGGAGTGAAATAAAAAGGGACAGACAAGGAGAGGTGTTAGAGAAGCAATGGATGCGTCAGGTTCAATGCTTAATTAAGGTCTCAAATAGAGCAAAAGAAGAGGGGTGGAAATATAATTCAGATTGTGATGGTTGGGATATGAAAGACAGAAGAATAAAAAAAAAAAAAATGCTGAAATTTTAAATAATCTTAGTTCAGCCATCCCACCCTCATATACTGACATAGTACGTAAACTACACAAGATATATCCTGAAATTGAGGGTAGAGGATGGGTTTTGTATAGCAAAGCCAGCTGCTTTCTGTAGATTTTTTTTGTGACACAGTTAATGAATACACATGAAGCAACCTGGCAGGATGGGGAGGATTTATGCAGACATAAAATGACTCTGACCCTGTTTAACCAGTTTATGACCGACCTGCAGACTGAGCTGAGGGGGGGCCAATATCACTCATGAAACAAATGCCAGGACAGACTGTATCAGAATTTTACTTATCTATGGAAAGTATGATGGCAGATGAGGGATTGGATTTGGCTCTGCCAGTCACGATCTGAGCCTTCAATAGACAGTTTATGGAAGGATTAATTCCACAGATAAGTGAAAGACTGAAAGCCTGCATACCACCCTTAATTTGTTGCGATTTTTGGCAGAAAAAGGTTGCAAGGTTAATAAGAAAAAGTTGCAAGTGTGTCAGAAAAAGTTATCTTTTTGGGACATTGTATATCACAGGGTACGAGACATCTCACTGAGGAGAGGGTTCAAGTGATAAAGGGAATGTTACCCCCACGGAATTTCAAACAATTGCATATGTTTTTAGGTATTGTGTCATATTGTAGACAGTGGATACCACACGCTAGCGCTTTGATGCAGCCATTATACGATTGTTTGAAAATTGTACCGTATATGCTTACAGAAGTAGCTTATGAGTCGTTTGTCACTTTGAAAAGGTTATTGATTTCTGCCTCGGCTATCGATATTCCAGATTACACCAAGACATTTTATTTGTACATTGCTGAAATCACTGGACACGCCACAGGTGTTTTGACACAGGCACATGTAAAACAAAGACCCGTTGCTTACTTTTCAGCAGCATTAGATCCAGTGTCCAGAGGTTCACCGTCCTGTGTATGGGCGGTAGCAGCGGTGTCGATAATCTTAGATAAGTCATCAGAGATTGTTCTAGACAATCCAGTTGTAGTGCACACTACACATGATATACATGCAATCTTGTCTCAAGTTTAGCCCAAACACATTTTAATGGCTAGGCAATTAAGGTTACAGTGTACTTTACTTTTACCTCCAAATGTCACTTTTCAGCGCTGTGCAACTTTAAATTTGGCCACCTTTTTGCCTCTTCAGTCACCAGATTTGGCAAGGGGGAATAATAGTGCTAATAAGGAAGAAGAAGAGGAAGAAAAAAATTCTCGAGAACCTCTGATAAGAGAGGACATTCTAAAAACAATGGATTTTTTAGTTTTTTTGACTACTGATGAAATAATTTATCCATCAGATATGTTGCAGTTTTTATATATCATTTTTATGTGACAGGACATGTTTATTATATCAAGATGAGATATTTTTTACACATCATTTTTTACATTCATATATAGTGTATTTTTAGAGTTGAAAGGGTTAAACATCCCTACAATAGAGTCATTCTAGTTAGAAGGAACATCTGGTGTTAATTAAGACAGAGTACATTTTTCTTAAAGGTACATGTTACAGATACACCAATTTTAAATGCTGAGCACACTTTGTACATAGATGGTAGTAGGTTTGCTGATGACAAGGGTAAATATCACACAGGGTATGCTGTAGTGACTGATACACGGGTAATTGAAACACAGCCCTTACCAGCCCATATGTCAGCACAAGAAGCAGAATTAAAAGCTTTAGAACAAGCCCTAGAATACTTAAAAGAACGAGAAGGGAATATTTACACTGACTCTGCCTACGCTTATGGTGTAGCGCACGATTATGGTCATACATGGAGGGCTAGAGGTTATCTGACAGCAGCAGGTACACCTGTAAAACATGGAGAAGGGATTAAGAGAGTCCTGAACAATCTTCAAAAGGTTAAACGAGTGGCAATCATGAAGATAGTGGCACACACGAGCGCAAAAACAATTGAGGCAAAAGGAAATGCATTTGCAGATTTGACTGCAAAACAGGCAGCTCTAGGGGAAGGAAGCCCTGAAACCTTAGCAGCGGTAGAGGTGAGTATCCCAGAACCAACATGGCAGCAGTTGAGTAAATTACAGGAGCAAGCAGGGGAGAGCGAGAAAGATAAGTGGGTCAGAATGGGAGCAGCACCAGACCTTGACAATGTATGGAGGGAAGGAGGCAAAATATGCCTGCCTGCCTCTCTGTACCCAGCAATGGCAGCGGCAGTTCACCTACCCACACACGTCAGTTCCAATTCCATGTATAGGATTGTGAACCAAGGATGGCTCGCCCCTGGATTCAGTAGTACTGCGAGAAACTACTGTGCAGCCTGCCAAATCTGTCTCCTGAATAACCCAGGATAGAGAGTAAAAACCCCACGAAAACATCAGGTTCGGGCCCAATACCCCTTCCAGAGACTGCAAATTGACTACATACAAATGCCTAAGAGCGGCCCCTTTGAATTTGTCCTCGTGTGTATCGATTTATTCTCAGGTTGGCCCGAAAGTTATCCAGTAAAATAAGCTACAGCAAAAGTCACAGCCAAGAAACTGATCACTGAGTTAATACCTAGGTTTGGTCTTCCTGAAACAATAGAATCAGATAGGGGGACACACTTTACAGGAGAAATCATGCAGAATGTGATGACCATGTTAGGGGTTCAACAAAGTTTTCACACCCCTTATCATCCACAGAGTTCAGGATCAGTGGAAAGAGTAAATGGGACAATAAAGTTGAAAATACAAAAAGCTATGCAAGAGTTAAACAAACCCATATGAAATACTTTTTGGGAATGCACCTAGATTAGGTCTATACTTTCCACAGAGAATACAATTGCAATGTGATAGTTTGACTGCATATGTGATACAATTACAACAACGTCTAACTAAGATCCACAAAAGTGTGTATTCTTCTCTTCCAGACCCTAACTCAATAGCAGGTACACATACACTGCTACCAGGAGATTATGTATATGTTAAGAAACACACCAGAAAGACATTGGAACCTAGATTTGAAGGTCCTTATCAAGTGCTTTTGACTACAGCCACTTCAGTGAAATTGGAAGGAAAAGTAGCCTGGATCCACGCATCACACTGCAAAAAGAGTCTTGAACCGAGAGAAACAGAATGAAGATTCTTCTAACTATGATAATAATGCTTGAATGTTTTCAAATGTTTGTTTATACATGGACTCCGGGTATCAATGTAACAGTTCATGAAAATAGTACTGATCTTAGATGGGTAAATCAGGATAAGAGTATAACACAATATCATTACTACGAATGGTATTTTGTACCAGAAAGGAAATGGGAAAGCACAACAGGAGGATATATATACAATGGCAACATTATGGTTTCAATATAAAGATAGAAGACGCTCTACCCACCATCTTCGAATCCTCTGTATTAACTCCTATTCCTAGATCTTGCATAAATGTTTCGGTATCACAACAGAAAACAAAAATTTAATTTAATGTAACTTTTCCCCAGCTACCAGAATGTAGGTATCGCCGAGAATGGTATGATACAGTTCTGGGAGCTGCAGGAACTGGAATGGGAATAATGAATGGGATACAGATGGAAATGATACAAAATAAGTGGAAATGTGCAGGAAGTCACATAGCTGATAGTTTAATAATCATAAGCAAATGGTTACCTACAACATTCGAAACACAAATTAGCCAGGTACTGTGACGAACGCGGGTGTCAGATCCCTGCCCTCCTCGCTAACTCGCGACAAAGGACCGGCCAACCTCACACCCCGCTGTCACTTACGTAACAATGCCACTCTCAGCTGCGCCCAGCACAAAGATTTTCCAGCTTGCGGGACCACAATCTAGGTGCGAGCAGCCTGAGAGTGATTGTCACTGGGCTAATTACACAATTAACCCTTTAACTGCCACCACCCCCGTTTAAAACACTGAGCCGGGGGAGACTCGTAATTTCAGCAATACCAATTATAATTTGAGAATAAGCGTCTGCCACACACACACTGCCACTACAGACAGGTCTGCTCAGAGTCTTACTCTATAACAGTAGCGCCCTTCAAGAGGCAGGTTCATTTATAGCTTGCATTAAGAGCTTTAGAGACAAGGTTAACACTTTTCAACATAAGGGTTTATTATGAAAAGGTCAAAGTTGATGCAAATAAAATATTTACAGAAAAAAGATGTTTCAAAAGATAAAGACAATATACAGCCACAAAGCAATAAGGTAGAATTGGGAAGAGAGAATACTTGCAATTAATGTCCGAGGGTTGATCAGAGTTCAATCGATGAGCTAGGTAATCGGTTCTCGACTTGGCAGATGTTTCTTCTTGGATGGTAAAAGGAGAACTGCCCATTGTCTTGGCATCTCCTCTTTTCTGTCAAATCAAAGGGGGTGTTGACAGCGACCAGTAACCAATCATCTGGCCAGCTGGTTTTAGGGGTTGGTTGCTGGGAGGTGTCTACACTCATGACCATGTCCCAGGTAGATTTCTTTAATACATATTCATATATCTGCATCTGTAGTGTTGACAGACTCCAAATATCCATATTATTATTCAACTTGAGATTTCCTTCAAAACAAGTCTAAACATGCCATATCTATAACGTATAGCCTGCTTTGGAGGAATAAGTGGTCCCAGGGGTTTCCCATATGACCTGACATAGGGGTGTCTGGACTTGAAACGTTCCATATTATCTGAGGAAGCTAAATATGTCCAGATTATGTCTGTGCTATTACTAAGTCAGAAGTTATGAAACATGCTGAAATTTCATACTTATTCTAGGGAGGGGTATCAGAAACTTTACGACCGAGGTCTGTTAGGGCTCTGAATGGGGAGGGTGACAGTTTTACGACAGGCCTGAACACTGCCCTTACAACAAATGTTTTCCTACTGACTTAGCCTGCTCTGTTTTCTCTGTTGAGATAACCTTTTCTGTTGAACTTAAAAAGCTTTGAATTCCTAAGGTGGGGAAGACGGAGTTCAGAGTTCTCTGTGAGGTTACATGGTTAGCAAAACTATCATGGCTACTTCCACACAAGATGGCAGCTAGCTACAGCTTGTCATGTCCCGTACTTGATATCGTTACACCTCCCCCCTTAGGTGGTTGCATGGGAGGGAACTACAATTCCCTCCTGACGCAACCGACTCCTGCGGGCTCGGCTTGTCGTGACAGCCCATCAGCATTGCCATGGGCGCTGCCTTTCTTATGCTGGATGGTGAAATCGTATTGCTGAAGAATTAGGCTCCACCGAAGTAGTTTGCCATTCTCCCCAGCAACACGATTTAGCCAGCTCAAGGGATTGTGATCCGTGATCACAGTGAAGTGCCGTCCATAAAGGTATGTTTGTAACTTCTGGAGAGCCCACACGATCGCAAGACACTCCTTTTCGATCGTGGCATATGCTACTTCCCTAGGAAGCAGCTTCCTGCTCAGGTAGAGGATGGGATGCTCCTCTCCGGCCTCGTCCACCTGGCTCAGGACTGCACCCAATCCAAAGGCAGAGGCATCCGTCTGCACAAGGAAACGGCGGGTGAAGTCTGGAGCCTGCAGCACAGGTGCGCTGCCCAGCGCCCCCTTCAAGGCCTGAAATGCCTGCTCACATTCTGGTGTCCAAGACACCACCTTGGGCAGTTTCTTTTTGGTTAGGTCAGTCAGAGGTTTGGCCAGGCTACTATAGTTACATACAAATTTCCTATAGTAGCCAGCGGTCCCCAAGAAAGACATAACCTGCTTTTTGGTTTGAGGGGTAGGCCAGGCCAGGATGGCCTCAACCTTCCCTGTCTCGGGTTTCAGGGTACCTCCCCCTACCTGGTGTCCCAAGTACTGCACATCAGTCATGCCAATCTGACACTTACTGGGTTTGACAGTCAGATTGGCGGCTGTCAGTTGGTCTAGGACCTGTGACAGGTGCACCAGGTGTTCTTCCCAGGTAGGGCTGAACACGGCGATGTCATCCAAGTAGGCTACGGCAAAGGTTTCCAGCCCCTCCAGTAAGTCATTCATGACTCTCTGGAAGGTAGCTGGGGCATTCTTCATCCCAAACGGCATGACGGTAAACTCGAACAATCCGAATGGGGTGATGAAGGCCGACTTTTCCCGAGCCTCAGGGGCCAGAGGAATTTGCCAGTACCCCCTGCTCAGATCCATGATTGTTATATAACGGGCGGCCGCCAGCCTATCTAACAACTCATCAATCCGGGGCATGGGGTAGGCATCTGCAGTAGTGATGGCATTCAGCTTCCGGTAGTCCACACAGAACCTGGTCGTCTGGTCCTTTTTGGGAACCAAGACTACTGGGGACGCCCAGGCACTGTGGGACTTCTGAATCACCCCCAGCTGCAGCATTTCCTCCACCTCCCTTTTCATGTCGGCCAGCACCTCCAGGGAGACGCGATAGGCCGACTGTTTAATGGGGGGATGTGCCCCGGTGTCCACCTGGTGGACAGCGAGGTGTGTCCTCCCAGGTTTTCCCGTAAACCTGCTACCATGTACTGCCAGCACTCGCTTCAGTCCAGGTACCTGGGTGGGGGTAAGATTGGAGTTTATCAGGAGTTCTGAGTCTACCTCCCTGGTGTCTGCTAGCAGGTCCAGAAGTGGATCAGCCTCCTCGGGCTCTGGCCTGCTGCAGACCGGCATGACATAGGCCGTGCGCTCATGATGGGCTTTGATCATGTTAACATGAATGGCCTTCTGCCGTCTACGCCCTTCTCCCAACCTGACCAAGTAGGTGACATCATTCAGACGCTGGGTGATGGTGTACGGGCCTTCCCATGCTGCTTGGAGTTTGTTCTGCCGCAGGGGAAGCAGAACATACACCTTCTGACCAATGGCATAGGTCCGCTCCCTAGCATTACGGTCATACCACTCTTTCTGCCTAGTCTGGGCCTGGGTCATGTTCTCCCGCACAATTTCCACCAGCGTCTCCATTTTATCTCTGAATTTTAGGACATAATCCACAACAGAGACCTTTGAGTCGGCAATCTTGCCCTCCCAGTTCTCACGGATTAGGTCCAGGGGTCCTCTTACCCTCCGTCCGTACAAAAGTTCAAATGGCGAAAAGCCTGTGGACTCCTGAGGCACCTCTCTGTAAGCAAACAGCAGATGAGGCAGATATCGTTCCCAGTCCTTACCCTGGGAGTGCACAAAGGTGCACAACATTTGTTTCAAAGTTCCATTGAAACGCTCGCACAAACCGTTCGTTTGTGGGTGATAAGGACTGGCCATGATATGCGTCATCTGTATTTTCCGACAGAGAGCTTGCATCAAGTCGGACACAAACTGAGGGCCTTGATCGCTAATGAGCTCAGCCGGGAATCCCACTCTTGTGAAGATTCCCAGCAGAGCATCAGCGACCTTGTCTGCCCGGACGCAGGAGAGAGCCACCGCCTCTGGATAACGTGTGGCATAGTCGACAACTGTAAGGATAAAACGTTTGCCTGAACTGCTAGGGATGGCCAAAGGCCCAATGATATCCACTGCCACCCTCTTAAAAGGTTCGTCAATCACAGGCAAAGGTTTTAGCGGAGCCCTGTGTACATCCCCTGCCTTGCCAACTCGCTGGCAGGTAACACAGGACCGACAGTAGTCAGCTATGTCAGCGAGCATCGTAGGCCAATAAAAGTTATGTATCAACCGCCCTCGGGTCTTAGTGATCCCCAAGTGCCCTGCGAGGGGAATCTCATGAGCCACTTTTAGCAGCTGTCCCCTAAATTGACTGGGTACAACCAGCTGCCTGCTACCTAGGTCAGCCTCATTCCCCTCTGCAGGCATATTTTCTCTGTACAGTTTACCTTTGTCCCAATAGACCTTTTGTTTGTCATTCTCTGCAGGGGGGCGATCAGCTAGACTCCTGAGCTGTGCTAGTGTTTGGTCTGTCTGCAGTGCTGTTTCAAAGGCGGAACAACAGGTCCCAGCCAGCAGTCCTGTGGCAAACATGGACAGCTGCTGAGGCTCAACAGAGGTGGAGTCCACTGGGTCAGAACAGGGAGAGGGCCCAGAGACCTCCTCCTGCTGTTCTGCGACCAGGGCCTGCACCTCGGCTGCCTTTGCAGCACTGCGAGTGACCACCAATACTGGCAATGCATCATCATCATTATCATCATCATCATCATCATCATCATCATCGCATTTAACCTTTATCAGTTCAGCATCATTGGAACATACATCAGTTACCTTCACTGGCAAGGGGGCCTCCTCTCCTGTCTCTGAAGAAGGAGGACCTTGCACTTCCACTCCACCCTCCCCCTCCCTCTGTCCATCTACAGGTTGCCCAGATATTACCCCAACATCTGTAAACAGTACCTTGGGAGGTCCAGAGAGATCCGTGGGAGCATCTGGGGTGCTTTTAACAGGGGCATAGTATGAAACAAGGGTACCTAAATCAGAACCCAACAACACTGCAGTGGGGATCTCCTCCGAGACACCCACCTCTCTCATCCCACTTCCGGCACCCCAATCAATAAAAACATAGGCACGGGGTACACAGGAACGGGTTCCCCCAACTCCGGTGAGGGTAAGGAACTTCTCTGGGATGATGTCTGTTTCTTCTATAACCTCTGGTCTGACCAATGTGACTTCGGCTCCGGTGTCACGAAAGCCTGTTACAGTCCGGTGGCCTACGATGACTGGCTGCAAGTTGGCATTGGTTCCGGGAGGTTTCCCACTGACGAGCAGCACAGCGGAAGGGTTGCTAGCCGGATGGCCAGGGGATGTCGTCTTCTTCTGCTCAGGGCACTGCGCCCTGAGATGTCCGGCTCCCCCACAGTTGTAGCATTTGCGTTTGTCAGTTAGGAAGGCCTTGGCTCCAGGAGTTGCAGGTTCCGGCCGCTGAGGAAGTTGTTTGGTAGGCAGAGGAGGGGTTGCCGTGTGCGATTTCCCTCCTTTCCAGCCATTCAGAGGAGCCTTGCGATGGTCAGATACCCGAGAGTGGATATAGGTATCTGCCAGTTCTGCTGCTTCTTTGGCAGAGGCTGGCTTTCGCTCCAGCACAAACTGTCTGACGTCTGTAGGACAGATGTGCAAAAGTTGATCTGCAATCATAAGATCTTCCAGGGATTCAAAAGAATCGGCTTCCAAGCCTTTAGTCCACTGCCGGAATGTGGTGCGTAAGCGACCTACCACATCCATGTATGAGTCCCCAGGCCCCTTTTGCAAGGACCTAAAACGCTTCCGGTACACTTCCGGGGTTAGCTGAAACTTTTGGATGATTGCAGCTTTTAGGGCCGCATAATCGTCGCACTGTTCTTCTGACAGTTCGACATAAGCATCCAGGGCCTTGCCTCGTAGCCCTGGTGTCAGGTACCGGGCCCATTGTGCTGGGGGCAGATGGTACTGACGGCAAGTTTTTTCAAACGACAGTAGATACACGTCAATGTCACTGTCCTTTTCCATAACTGGAAACTTGGCTGCCGGGGTCACTGGCAGAGAGGCATCCCTGTGCTCTAGGGATCCGAGGTTCTGAGCCTGTCGCTGCTGCTGGAGCCTAGCCATCTCCAGTTCGTGCCGACGATCAGCCTCCCTCTCAGCCCTGCGTTCCTCCCGCTCGGCCTGGCGTTCCAGAAACTGCAAGTACACCACAGGATCCGTCTCCCTGAGGTTTTGTAGAGTTTCTTGCATTTGAAGAGAGTCTATGATGGTTTCAGGCAATCTGATGCTGGCCTGCTCTTGTGGTGGCTTGGAGGTAACAATCCGTGGTATTCCAGTGTCAGTCTCTGCTTGCCCATCTGGTGAGGCCGCCTCTGAACCACTGGGCTCTGGAGTAGTGGAAACCCTTTCTGGTCCAGTTTCCCCCAGGTTCTGGTGTGCACGGATATCAAACTCCTGTAAGGCATGTATCAAGCCTTCACGATTTTTGCCACCAACGTCAATTCCTCTTTCTGTGCACTCAACAGTCAGTTCATTCTTGCTCATCTTTTTATATGCTGATAACCCAGACATTTTGCAAGCAGAAGAGATAGAACAGAAAGAAGAGATAGGAAGAAGGTGTAGGAAAGAGTTGTTGCTGTATGTCTCTCTTAAAAAAAAATAAAAATCAAAAAATATGCACCAGCTTGTCTCTAAGGACTGTTTCCACAAAGGTTACAATCCTTCAGTGCAGAGCTAATTCCTAACAATGCACTGAATGCTCTTAATGCGAAACTATCCCGCTACGCTGCCAGCCAATATGTGACGAACGCGGGTGTCAGATCCCTGCCCTCCTCGCTAACTCGCGACAAAGGACCGGCCAACCTCACACCCCGCTGTCACTTACGTAACAATGCCACTCTCAGCTGCGCCCAGCACAAAGATTTTCCAGCTTGCGGGACCACAATCTAGGTGCGAGCAGCCTGAGAGTGATTGTCACTGGGCTAATTACACAATTAACCCTTTAACTGCCACCACCCCCGTTTAAAACACTGAGCCGGGGGAGACTCGTAATTTCAGCAATACCAATTATAATTTGAGAATAAGCGTCTGCCACACACACACACTGCCACTACAGACAGGTCTGCTCAGAGTCTTACTCTATAACAGTAGCGCCCTTCAAGAGGCAGGTTCATTTATAGCTTGCATTAAGAGCTTTAGAGACAAGGTTAACACTTTTCAACATAAGGGTTTATTATGAAAAGGTCAAAGTTGATGCAAATAAAATATTTACAGAAAAAAGATGTTTCAAAAGATAAAGACAATATACAGCCACAAAGCAATAAGGTAGAATTGGGAAGAGAGAATACTTGCAATTAATGTCCGAGGGTTGATCAGAGTTCAATCGATGAGCTAGGTAATCGGTTCTCGACTTGGCAGATGTTTCTTCTTGGATGGTAAAAGGAGAACTGCCCATTGTCTTGGCATCTCCTCTTTTCTGTCAAATCAAAGGGGGTGTTGACAGCGACCAGTAACCAATCATCTGGCCAGCTGGTTTTAGGGGTTGGTTGCTGGGAGGTGTCTACACTCATGACCATGTCCCAGGTAGATTTCTTTAATACATATTCATATATCTGCATCTGTAGTGTTGACAGACTCCAAATATCCATATTATTATTCAACTTGAGATTTCCTTCAAAACAAGTCTAAACATGCCATATCTATAACGTATAGCCTGCTTTGGAGGAATAAGTGGTCCCAGGGGTTTCCCATATGACCTGACATAGGGGTGTCTGGACTTGAAACGTTCCATATTATCTGAGGAAGCTAAATATGTCCAGATTATGTCTGTGCTATTACTAAGTCAGAAGTTATGAAACATGCTGAAATTTCATACTTATTCTAGGGAGGGGTATCAGAAACTTTACGACCGAGGTCTGTTAGGGCTCTGAATGGGGAGGGTGACAGTTTTACGACAGGCCTGAACACTGCCCTTACAACAAATGTTTTCCTACTGACTTAGCCTGCTCTGTTTTCTCTGTTGAGATAACCTTTTCTGTTGAACTTAAAAAGCTTTGAATTCCTAAGGTGGGGAAGACGGAGTTCAGAGTTCTCTGTGAGGTTACATGGTTAGCAAAACTATCATGGCTACTTCCACACAAGATGGCAGCTAGCTACAGCTTGTCATGTCCCGTACTTGATATCGTTACAGGTACAATTAACTAAATATCTCAATATTATGGTTAATCACACAGCACTAGCCAGTCTGGAGTTGTGGAAAGCAAATCAGGAGTTCATAAACATTACTTAATGTGCTTTTTCTACACTATCTTATCACATTCAAATTAATAGAGCTCGAGATGAGCTACAATTAGGGAATTATCGCACTTGGATGAACTATTTTAAGGGTTTAAATTTAGAAAGTACATGGTTTGAAGTACCAGGAAAAGAAGTTGAATGTGAGGAAAGATGGTGTGCTGGAAGGTTTGATGTATATAAAGTGGAGGAGGTCCAGGTAATGTGTAAGTTAATAGTGATGCCACTCCTGATAGGAAAGGATCTACCTGAATTTTGGTATTCTGACATTTATGGACACTATGTAGATACACAAAACATGACTCATGATCTAAGTTTATATGTTAAAACTAATAAGGGAATAGTCTGTGGAAGAAGTTCTCCAGTCTATGAACTTTGCTTATTGAAACATCAATCTAACATATGTAAGTTTCAGAGATTACCAGCAGGTGTAGGAAACAGATTTATGGAGATAGGACCACAACATATTTGTTTAGTCACAAATGATCAGGAAACTATGGAAAGTTTAAATAAAATGGCCCCTTTTTCAGGATGCGTAAAGAATGTTAAAATGCTTAAATGACAAAATGACACTTTCCTTTTTGAACCAGATGCACATAGAATATTTAATCTAGAATGGACGGTATATAATCTTACTGATACTACTCCTTTTATAATATCATTAGAGCTCTTACGGCAAATCTTAAATGAGTCCGAAATACTTAGAAAACACATAGAGACACAAGAACATACCCTTCAAAATAATCTAATATCTGCGGTTATAGATAAAGGGAAATTAATACATTTATCCTCACAAATAAGAGATAAAACAACACATCATTGGTATGATGTATTTGCTGGATGATCACCCACTGCTACGGCAATTTTTAATTGGATGCTCAATCTGATACTTATTCTAATTTTAGTTTTTGTACTGCTTACCGTGATAAACTGTTGCTTATATAGGAAGATTAAGGTATGAACAGATAGAATGGAAAGAGAAAGGTATTAGGAACTCCAATGACAAAAAGGGTAACTTGACATCACCCCTTTTCTATTCTCTTTGCTTATAAGATGCTGGTATGGATTTGAGGGATGAGGGTAAATAAAGAAGACTTATCCTCCTCTGACAACCCGCGGTCAGGGATAGCACTCTTTGAAGTATCGGCTGTTCACTTGTTTGCAAGGACCCAGAATCGTGGAGGGGATGATGTCAAAGGGGGAAATTGATAAGGTTGGAAATAATAGGTTGGAGTTCTACTTAAGTTGTTTTTCATTTTTCTACATAATGTGTGCGTGTCAGTTGTAAGACGTAGCTTAAGTCTTTCCAGATGTGTCCAGCGTCATGTATGTTGAATTTATACTGCTTGTTACCTTATATGGAAATTTGTTCAAACTGATGCTTGTGTAACCAAGCCTTATAAAAAGCCCCAATAAAGAGCCGACAGGTGCAGTTTGACAGTACGGGACCTTTAAGGCTCGGATGTGATATACAGAAACCTATATTCTGTGTCTTATTTCTTTGATAGCTAAATTTGGCAAAGCAATATAAACTAGAAGCAGTTAAGTTGAAAACTGCACCTAACAAGTGGTAGTGGCAATTTTACCTTCACTGTGCAGTTAGTTTTGCAGAGTGTGGCTCTGATCATCGTCTTCTGGGGTCCCCCGGCGGCTCTTGCGGCTCCTCCTCGCATCGGTTAACCCCCCGGGAGAAGCACTCTTCCTGGGGGTTACCTTGCAGACACGCTCCTGAGTCCAGCATTAGCATCTATAGACACAGAATACTGGACTCGGCCCCACCCCCGGCGACCGTGTCATTGGATATGATTGACAGCAGCGGGAGCCAATGGCTGCGCTGCTATCAACCTATCCAATCAAGAGCCGAGAACACTGGGCAGAGAACTAGAGCACGTCTCTGCCAAGGGATAGAAAGCATTAAGGTGAAAAAACATGAGGGTTTACAACCCCTTTAAGGTAAAAAAACATTTACCAGTTGTTGTGCTCCCTCCTTCCTTAATATTTACCTGAGTCATCTATCGATCCAGTGCTGTGCCTGGCTGCAACTCTTCTCTCTTCACTCCCTGCTCTAATAGGAGACCCAGATAGCAGCGGGTGCCACTGGCTTCTGCTGCTGTCAAGCAAATCCTGTTAGGAGGGAACAGGTGGCATGGCCAAGCCAGACTGTGTATGCCAATGAACAGACGCAGCCTGACTCACCCGCATATGTGCCCCCATAGTGCACAACTTGCCATGAGGGTACACACAGAAGAAGAGGAAAGGAGAAGTGGAGAGCACCAGCCAGGGACCCCAGAAAAGCAATGAAATTGCAATGGAATTGCACATAGCAAGTATAACATGTTTATTATTTTAATATAAAAAAAGGTTTTACAATCATTTAAACCTATAAAAATATGGTCTATGATTCTGCTTGTGTGTGTAGGTATGTGTGTGGGAGGGGGGTGCCAATATGTGTATGAGATTATTTTTCCAAACTAGACAACTCAACAAATTTAATGAAGAGTCCATGCAGCCATGCATGAGTCCAGTCATTTTTTTTTTAATAATAGCATAGGAGGTTAAATCTGTCTTTTTTTGTTTTGTTGTCTGTGTCCCCATTGGAGAGAATCCCCCTCTTTATTTGTCCTAGACAGGAAGTGAAGGGAAAGCCAATATTTAATAACAGTTGTTGCCAGAACAGGAGGTGAAGGAATTTCCTCTCGCTTCCTGTGTTGTTTCCAGGGGAAGTAGTGAAGGGAAATCTACCCAACATGAAAAGAAAAAAAAAAAAAAGAAAGAAAAAAGAACTTTATACAGTCAGGTCCATAAATATTGGGACATCGACACAATTCTAATCTTTTTGGCGCTATACACCACCACAATGGATTTGAAATGAAACGAACAAGATGTGCTTTAACTGCAGACTTTCAGCTTTAATTTAAGGGTATTTAAATCCAAATCAGGTGAACGGTGCAGGAATTACAACAGTTTGTATATGTAAATAAAAACAATAAAGTGTAGCGCTATAATAAGACTTCAAAATCTACATTGATGAATGGGGTAACAGATGTGTGTGGGGGAACAGACGTGCAGGGGGGTACAGAGGGGGAACAGATGTGTGTGTGTGGGGGGGGGACAGACGTGCAGGGGGGTACAGAGGGGTAAAAGATATGTGTGGGGGAACAGACGTGCAGTGGGGTACGGAGGGGGAACAGATATGTGTGTGTGGGGGCAAACAGACATGCAGGGGGGTACAGAGGGGTAACAGATGTGTGTGGGGGAACAGACGTGCAGGGGGGTATGAAGGGGGAACAGATATGTGTGTGTGGGGGGGACAGACGTGCAGGGGAGTACAGAGGGGTAACAGATGTATGTGGGGGAACAGGCTGAAGGGGGGTACAGAGTGGGAACAGATGTATGTGGGGGAACAGACATGCAGGGGGGTACAGAGGGGGAACACATATGTGTGTAGGGGGGTTTGAGGGAAACAGGTGCGGAGGGGGGGGGTGCAGAGGGGAACAAGCATTCAGGGAGATACGGTGATGGAGTGATCTGAGGTGTGAAGGTGGAAGAATTGTGGTGATCTGAGACCTGAAAATACAGGAATTGGGGTGATTTGAAGTGTGGAGGTTCAAGTCCACGTTGTAAAAAAATAAATAAATGCAAATCTTTTTTCAGGTACAAAAATGTGCATTTATTATATTTTTAGTAGGAGCCTGTAAAGCATGGTCAGTGTATCTGTCTGTCTGTATACTGCCCTAGCCTGTGGACCACAGCTGGCGTGAGGAAGCCATCCATTATTTGTCTTTGGGCCGGGTCCAGAGGCACAGGTACAGGCCTGTGGACCACGGCTGAAGAAATGGGTGACGAGGGCACCGCAAAAGTCTCAGTTAGGGGCGGAGCCAATGGGGGGGGGGTCAAAATTAGGTTTCGCCTAGGGTGTCAAAAAACATTGCACCAGCCCTGTTTGCAATGACCTTTCAATGGTTTTGAGGCAAATACTTGCCTGCATGGTTGTTATGGCAACCAAGATAACATTAAATTCAAACAATGAAAGAAACAATAACCTTATCAAGTTGACACAAGAAAACTACTGCTGCTGAACAAGAGAATTTTTTTTTAATTGAAAAGTACAACAATGTGCGTGTGTATATATAACTCAAACTTAAAAAATATATATAGTTAGGATAGATAGTAGTTAGGATTATCGCATTTCCAAGTGAAGACTCAGACTACAAATATATTATATATATAATATATATATATTACACAAAGTAGGTGTGATGTGAAAGCTTCAATGAAGGCCAGCAACAACCATCAGTCCCGAAAATTGCGAATGCCCAGATGACTATAGAAAAGAGGGTCATGTATGTAACTGCTAAAACAGGAGGATCTCCAGCACCCCAAGTACCTGATGATAAAAGAAGGGACCCCCTGTTCAGGACCTACGAAAGTTGCCTCCCATCCTGACAAATATCCAGAAAAGGGTTTAGGATATGAGCCTAATTAGGAAATTAAGCCTGGACAGGAGAACGAACTGTTTATAGTGAAAGGATGCGTAGGGAAAGGGAGAAAGAGCTGACCAGAGGAATATTGCAGAGAAGGACATATACTTTAATCCGACGCCGTTACTATGGCACAGTAATATAAACCACCAACCCCCGGCTTGTTCATCTATTCTAATTATGGGGAAATTGTAAGCGTAGTAAAAGGGAATTGCCTAGAGCACTAAATGGGAACTGCGCCAAGGGTAGGAGACAGGAAGTCTGACATACCACGAAAACCTGGCCGTTAACTGGTAGCTGTGCCAAAGAGAACATCCCTGACTAGCTCTGAATACCCCTTAACCTGGCTTAGAGAGGGTGAGCTGAAAAATGGACAGACTGACAGTTTGTAGGGGCCTGAAATGCTGGTCACCTGACAGATACTTGATAGTGTTGGCAGATGAGGCCAAACTGTAGAGGCAATATGCAGCGAAAGCCAGACACATGAACCTATGAAACCTTCCCACCCTTGGTAGAAGCCCACGGAATACTCTGGATAAAACCATTGGCCAGATCGATCACCTGTGACCAGGCTTGCCTCTAGTTCCACATGCCACTGTGAAGAAATTCCAACATCACCTGCCGGCGCACTGAGAAGAGCCCGGGTCGCAGCTGACACCTCCGCTCTAGCCGAGCGGGCTATGATCCCCTCCATCCTGTCTAACAATTGTAGCATGGACGTTAAGAGCGCATTAAGTACCGCATGAATCTGGGTTAAAGAATCATACATAGAAACTGCGCTGGTGGATGGAAGAGGTTGGGACGGAGTTGGGAATAACAACCTAAAAAGTACTGCCCCCCCAGTTGAGGCCGGGAAAGGGGTCCACCAGTGATAAAAACTCAGCTATGAGTTTGGTATGATCCCACCCCTTAATGATGGGGTGCTACCATGCACCAAACCCCCATGCGGCGTTGGAGAGATGAATGCGAATTTGTTGCTTCCAAAACGAGCGACATGCCCTGATCTAAGGAAACACAAACTAGAGAAATGAGAAAAGACAACCAACCCATGAAACAACATCACCCCTACGTACCTGACAAATATGAGGATGTAGGTGTCAGAAACCATGAATCAGACCGAGACAGAAGTACAGTTAATCACACTTGTTTAATAATAATAAAAAGGTAAACAGAGTAAGCGTAGTCAATACATAGCCAGAGTTCAGTAACCAGATCGGGTAGTCAGCCAATGCCAATGTCAGAGAGCCAGAGATCAACGTAGTAGTACAGCAAGCAGGATCAGGAGCCAGAATGGACGTAAGCTGAGCAAGTTTTCAACGGGAACGCAGGAGAAAGTCTCTGAGATGTGACCGAAGGCAAAGGCAGAGATGAAGTGAGTTGGATGGCTTTAAGTAGCCAGGACTGACAAGCAGATCATCAACAGCTGAGTCACTGTGGAGAGAAGGGAGATGGCAATTATCTGACAGCTCAGCGGCCAGCTCAGAGAAGGAAGGGGTTAGCCCAGCCCTGACAGTACCCCCTCCTCAACGACCCCTCCCCCTCGGAGGACCACCAGGCTTGAGGGGAAAACGTCTATGGAAATCATGGAGGAGGACAGGGGCATGTACGTCCGAGGATGAGACCCAAGAGCTTTCCTCTGGACCGTGCCCCTTCCAGTGCACCAGGTACTGTATGCGCCCACGAAACCTACGGTAGTCAACAATGGATTGCACTTCATACTCCTCATGGTTCTCAACCTGTATATTGTGAGGACATGGCACCGAGGTGGTAAAGCGGTTGCAGACCAAAGGTTTCAATAAGGAGACATGAAACACATTAGAGATGCGCATACTAGGAGGAAGGTCCAATGCGTAAGCCACTGGGTTAATCCTGCGAAGGATACGGAAAGGCCCAATAAACCGGAGGTGCGAACTTCAAAGAAGGAACACGAAGTCTGAGGTTGCGAGACGACAGCCAGACTCTGTCCCCAACCTGGTAGGAAGGAGCAGGCAGGTGTCTGCGGTCAGCATGGAGTCTGTACCTATCGTTAGCATGTCGCAAACCCCCCTGGACTTGTGCCCAAGTGGAACGCAGGAATACTCTGCGGAACAAACGAGGCAGGCAACACGGAAGGTTGGAAACCATAGTTCGCCATAAATGGGGACAAACAGGAAGCTGAATTCAAGGCACTATTGTGAGCAAACTCCGCCCATGGTAAGAGGTCTGACCAGTTGTTATGATGGTCAGAAATATAGCAACGTAGGAATTGCTCCAAGGACTGATTGGCTCGTTCTGCGGCCCCATTAGACTGCTGGTGATACGCAGAGGGGAAAGCAAGCTGAATACCCAACTGTGCACAAAAGGCTCGCCAGAACTGACTACCCCTGTCTGAGACAACTACCTTGGGTAGCCCATTTAAGTGGAAGATCTCCCGAGCAAAAATAGAAGCCAGTTCCTTAGAAGTAGGCAACTTCTTGAGTGGAATACAATGCAACATTTTCGAGAACCGGTCAACCACCATAAGGATAACTGTGTTGCCTTGGGAGTTGGGTAACTCCACAATGAAATCCATAGACAGGTGGGTCCAGGGCCTCTCTCCATTGGGTAAGGGTTGTGGGAGGCCCACTGGAAGGTGTCGTGGAGTCTTACTCTGAGCACACACGGAAAAGGCAGCTACAAAAGCAGTTACATCAGCACGTAGACTAGGCCACCAGAATTGTTGGAAAATGGTCCAAAAGAGTTGATTCTTCCCAGGGTGGCCAGCAGCCTTGGGAGAATGGTAAGTCTGGAGCACAGCAGTACAGAGACTATCGAGAACAAGGTTTCTCAGGAGGAGCATCGACCTGAGCAGCAAGAATTTTGTCACCCAAAGGAGAAGTAAGACTGGTGCGAACCGTAGCCAGAATATGATCAGGAGGAATCACAGGAACCGGAACCTACTCCATCTTGGAAGTGGAGGAAAATTGTCATGACAAGGCGTCAGCCCTTACATTCTCAGTACCGGGTAAGAATGAGACAATGTAATTAAAACTCAACAAGAAAAGAGCCCATCGTGCCCTCCTGGGAGAGAGGCGCTTAGCCTCAGACAAGAATGTGAGATTCTTATGATCAGTAAGAATGAGAACCGGCACTGTGGTACCTTCAAGGCGATGTCTCCAATCTTTCAGGGCTAAAATGATCAGCAACAACTCTCTGTTATCTCGTAATTGCACTCTGCTGGTGACAATTTCTTGGAAAAGTAGCCACACGGATGCATAGTGCAGAGTTAGGACGTTGAGATAGAAGGGTGCCAACTCCAGTCTCAGAAGCATCAACTTAATAGGATAAAAGGCAACGTAGAATCAGGGTGTGCCAACACAGGAGCAGAAACAAAGGCAGCCTTGAGACTCTCAAAGGCCTTAATGGACTCCGGAGACCAACTCTGTGGGTTGCCGTCTTTCCTGGTCATATCAGTCAGGGGCTTGACCAGAGACAAGAAGTTACAAATAAACTTCCGATAATAGTTGGCAAAGCCAAGAAAACGCTGCAGTGGACGTAAACCCACGGGTCGAGGCCACTGTAGGACCATTGAAAGTTTCACTGAGTCCATCGAAAAACCAGTGGAAATGACAGCCCAGGAATTTAACCTGTTCACAATCGAATTCGCACTTTTCCAATTTACAATAGAGATTGTCCTCTCTTAGTCTCTGAAGCACACGACAGACATCTGTGTGGTGGCTCTCCAGGGACTTGGAAAATATGAGGATATCGTTGAGATAAACCACCACACATAACTGCAACAAATCTCGGAGGACATCATTAATGAACTCCTACAAAACTGCCGGAGCGTTACAAAGGCCAAAAGGCATTACGAGATACTCATAATGACCCCAGCACACCAACAAACATAACCTGTGTTATTGTACATGTTACTGCAGCACAGTGCTGAGAATGGCCCTTTACTGATCAGGAATAAGTGTGTTTAGTACGATCAGAGTAAAGTCATATCTCCTAATTTGCATACTTTCCATTGAAGCGGCCCACAAAGAACTGAAGCCATTGGATCATCATGACAGTTAGGCTATCAGCATTTTCAAAAGGGGAGGTTGCTCTCATTAGAGGTTTAACCAAAATGACAAAATACTTTTATATTAGAGTAGGTCATTTTTTTTGGCAAATATAAAGTGTCTGGAATGGCAGGGTAACTAAACAGCTTACACAGAGACATAAACAGTATAGTTTTAGAATGAAATATTACAGACTGAGCAGCTCTGAACTCCATATTGCTGTTTGTTTTGAAGCTCTGTTTTTATTGATGCGCCAAGTTGAAAAGTATAAAGCTAAACTTTGGATCACTTACTGCTTTTAGATGGCACATAATCAACTATTTAAAAAAAAAAAACTCTTAATTGCCTTTAATCACTTCATGCTAAACTCAGAGACAATAGCTAAATACATAGTTCAAATACATTATATAAATATATGAGTTATTTTATCTGTTAAAGTAATTTTATCCAAGCCATATATGTGCTTCATACACCTCTGCCAGACAGCGCAGTCAGGATTGCTATCTACAAGGCTCACTTCCAACTAGCGGTCCTGTTAGGATTGCTATGAAAGCAAAGAAAATATTTACCTGCTCTTACAGCATTTTTACTTTGCTAAACCAGTGTCAGGCCTGGTTCACACTGTAACCCGCTGCAGATCGCACAGGAGCGATGTGCGTCCCTGTTCCCAGGATGAATCAGGGCCAATTCTATGCTTGAATTCGGGCCTGAAATGGAGCCAAAGATGCACAGAGTTTCTGTGCAGTGCGCTCCACAGCTGCAACGGAGACATGTGAACCGGCTCCATAGGGAGCCAGTCACATTCTCCTGCTATGCGAATTGGATGCGGGGAAACCCGCATTCAATTTGCATAGGTGTGAACCCAGCCTCTTTTTTCTCCCACTGGCTACTCAGATTCTGCAGATTTTCTGCAGTGAGAGAGATCTCTGCCATAGGAGCAAGTGAGTGGTCTTTTAAGGCCAGGTTCACAGTGTTGGGCTGCAGTAATGTTCATGTTAAGTCATCAGCTCTGTTTACTCCTTTACCTTCTCATGTCAGCATGCATACATGCAGCATTATTATTGTTATTATGCACTTCTGTTGTTACTCAGACACTATGAATACCCACAGAGACATATACTCATAGGCGTGCGCACAGGGTGTGCCGGGTGTGCCCAGGCACACCCTAATCCCCCCATGCGCATTAGTGTTATCGTTCTGTGTAGCAACAGGATCATGGGAAAGATCTCCCTCTTACCAGCTCTCTCATAAGAGAAGTGTTTATCCTTTTCTCTTTCACTGTGCCAGCAGGGAGATCAATGTGCTGGGGTCATATATATGTAGATACATACACATGCATGTGTGTTTGAGCTTAAGGGTGCACACCCTAATGCATTAGACTGCGCACACCTATGCATATACTGCATGTATTGTTTTTCTTTGTCTTTATACTGCAACAACTGTATGTATCATATGAGCAATGTATCAATAAACAAGTTTTGATTGAAAAGACAAATTTGTTTATCTTTTCCCTGATCTAATGGAAGAACGTCCTGCAGCTTGCAGTAGGGTACGGGAATTGTTCTGTCAGTGGGAAGACATCGCAGCAATGCTACAAACAGGGAAGAAATTGAAGAACTGTCTCCATGGAAAAACAAATTCAGAAACGATTGCCATCATGAAAAAGTTGCACGTTCCTTTACTGATTGTCAGCTCAGAAGCTGCAAATAATATCAGAGGTCGGCCAGAAACTTGGAAGCCCAACCTACCCGGACATCTGGGGACAGCAGGTGACACCAAGGAAGGATAGAACAGCCCAACAGAGACAGAGAGGTGACAACGAATTCATTCCGGAATTGGATATAACTGGAGAAACGAAAAAAAAAATACAATTCCAGCACCAAGCAGGAGATATTATTATTATTAGTGCACAGGGAGAGGTGAGCTGGCAGGCGGACGATCATTCCCCCCCCCAGCAAGCCCCGGGAGTAACGGCAGCCCCCTCGTGGAGCCAGATCTGCACAGGAGAGAGGAGTTGGCGGGTGGCCGAATCACCCCTCCCCCCGGTGTGAACATCGGGAGAAGCGGGCGGGCAGCCCCCTCGTGGAGCCAGATCTGCACAGGAGAGAGGAGCTGGCGGGCGGCCGAATCACCCCTCCCCCCAGTGTGAACACTGGGAGAAGCGGGCGGGCAGCCCCCTCGTGGAGCCAGATCTGCACAGGAGCGAGGAGCTGGCGGGCGGCCGAATCACCCCTCCCCCCGGTGTGAACACAGGGAGAAATGGGCGGGCGGCCCCCTCGTGGAGCCAGATTTGCACAGGAGAGAGGAGCTGGCGGGCGGCCGAATCACCCCCCCTGGCGTGAACACCGGGAGAAGCAGGTAGGCGGCCCCCTCGTGGAACCAGATCTGCACAGGAGAGTGGAGCTGGTGGGCGGCCGAATCACCCCCCCTCCCCCCGGCGTGAACACTGGGAGAAGTGAGCGGGCGGCCCCCTCGTGGAGCCAGATCTGCACAGGAGAGAGGAGCTGGTGGGAGGCCGAATCACCCCTTCCCCCGGCGTAAACACCGGGAGAAGCGGGCGGACGGCCCCCTCGTGGATCAGGGTGATAAGAAGGTGGGTGGGCGGACAGACTCCCCAGTAGTGCCCGGCGTGAGCACTGAGAGAGGAACCGCCACCATTGTAGCAACCGACCGTTGCTCAGCAAGGACCCGGAAGTGGCGTGTGTCGGCGTGACCCAGAAACGAGTCGACAAAGGATCTAATAGAGGAGGAGGGATATATAGCCCTCAGACTCCTCCTACAAAACCAGACTAGCCTGCGGCCAGCCTTCTAACATATATATGTGTATATATATATATATATATATATATATATATATATATATATTTATATAAACAAAATCAACAGACGGAAGAGAGCACATTCCAGAGACAGAGCGGCGCTGCTAAGGTAAGTAAAATTAACAAGTCTGCCAGCATTTATTAAAAAAAAAATATATCCATTTGCCACAAAGAAGTTCAATTCAATTTTTTATAAAAAAAATCTTTTTTCAATCTCTCGCTCTCTCTCTCTCTCTCTATGTATATGTGTGTATAAATTGTTATTGAGATTATATATATATATATACACAGTGGGGGCGGAAAGTATTCAGACCCCCTTAAATTTTTCACTCTTTGTTATATTGCAGCCATTTGCTAAAATCATTTAAGTTCATTTTTTTTCCTCATTAATGTACACACAGCACCCCATATTGACAGAAAAACACAGAATTGTTGACATTTTTGCAGATTTATTAAAAAAGAAAAACTAAAATATCACATGGTCCTAAGTATTCAGACCCTTTGCTGTGACACTCATATATTTAACTCAGGTGCTGTCCATTTCTTCTGATTATTCTTGAGATGGTTTTACACCTTCATTTGAGTCCAGCTGTGTTTGAATATGCTGATTGAACTTGATTAGGAAAGCCACACACCTGTCTATATAAGACCTTACAGCTCACACTGCATGTCAGAGCAAATGAGAATCATGAGGTCAAAGGAACTGCCCGAAGAGCTCAGAGACAGAATTGTGGCAAGGCACAGATCTGGCCAAGGTTACAAAAAAATTTCTGCTGCACTTAAGGTTCCTAATAGCACATTGGCCTCCATAATCCTTAAATGGAAGACGTTTGGGACAACCAGAACACTTCCTAGAGCTGGCCGTCCGGCCAAACTGAGCTTTCGGGGGAGAAGAGCCTCGGTGAGAGAGGTAAAGAAGAACCCAAAGATCACTGTGGCTGAGCTCCAGAGATGCAGTCGGGAGATGGGAGAAAGTTGTAGAAAGTCAACCATCACTGCAGCCCTCCACCAGTCAGGGATTTATGGCAGTGTGGTCTGACGGAAGCCTCTCCTCAGTGCAAGACACATGAAAGCCCGCATGGAGTTTGCTAAAAAACACCTGAAGGACTTTTTGGTCTTAATTCTAAGCTGTATGTGTGGAGAAAACCAGGCACTGCTCATCACCTGCCCAATAAAGTCCCAACAGTGAAGCATGGTGGTGGCAGCCTCATGCTGTGGGGGTGTTTTTCAGCTGCAGGGACAGGACGACGTTGCAATTGAGGGAAAGATGAATGCGGCCAAGTGCAGGGATATCCTGGACGAAAACCTTCTCCAGAGTGCTCAGGACCTCAGACTGGGCCGAAGGTTTACCTTCCAACAATACAATGACCCTAAGCACACAGCTAAAATAATGAAGGAGTGGCTTCACAACAACTCCGTGCCAGAGCCCTAACTTAAACCCAATTGAGCATCTCTGGAGAGACCTAAAAATGGCTGTCCACCAACATTTACCATCCAACCTGACAGAACTGGCGAGGATCTGCAAGGAGGAATGGCAGAGGATCCCCAAATCCAGGTGTGAAAAATGGAAAATTGTATCAAATACTTACCGTAATTTTCCTTTCCTGACGCCAAACCATGGCAGCATACTAGTGATAGAGCTCCGCCTCTTGACCACTCCCTCAGGATCAGTGAATAGCATAAATGAAGGCATGGTTAGCCACCACCCCATTCTTTGTAGCAAGCCACATACCGGAACGCACATGGGTGGGCTCATATGCTGCCATGGTTTGGCGTCAGGAAAGTTACGGTAAGTATTTGATACAATTTTCCGTTTTCCTGACGCCAACATGGCAGCATACTAGTGATAATAACTAGCTGGGGTGGGATCTATTTGTCAAACCAATATTCTAATTAGGATGAGACAGAGGACCGAAAAGTCCTTCCTACAAATTCCCCTGATGACAAGGCCCCTGCATCTATTCTGTCAAGTTTGAGTAGGAATGTTGGAGCAACCATGATACCCCTGTACAGATGGGCGCCATAGATTCTCTTGAATGTGTTGCCTATAAGGCTTTAACCGCTCTGGTAGAGTGCTCCGCCACCACTGATGGAGGTTCGCGACCTATAGTCTTATATACACAACCCAAGCCTGCTAGGATCCAGGCAGTAACCTCTTTCCCTTGATGATTGCCAGCTGGAATGACAAAAGGTTTATTTAGATGACCTGAAAGGTACAATTGTGGAGAGATACTCCTTTAAAGTTTTGAAAATGAACAGTACGTGTGACTTTCCTGTGTGATGTTCTGGAAAGTTAGTTAGTTAGTTATGTCCAGCTGTCTGTTAAATAGCAGTCTGTTGCTACGTTCGAAGCAGGATGATCTACAAGTTCCAACTCTACTCTTTCTGGAAAGAAAGGAATATATTTTTTTACTGTGAAGCACCAAGAGCTTGAATCTCCGATAACCTTCTGCTTAAAGTTCTTGCAATTGATACTGCCTTGTAAGTGATGGCCTGAACCGAACACTGCTCTGTTGGAACAAATGGTTAAACTGATATGAGATCCGGCAACTGCAATAGATCTTTCTTCCTTGGTGACCGACTCTTTATGACTGTCCTCAAAAGTTGTGCAAACTTGAGGATTCTTGGCCCATTCAAATGTGTTATTGCCAATATAGCCCACACAAGTGAGCTATGTGAGGATAGGCTAAGGCCTGGAAGAAGTTTAGAACAGCTGACACTGGCAGGGCAGTAGGATCAATGTCTTGCCCTACCAAGAAAACGTGTTCCAGAATTAGACCTAGATGTTGTAAGTAGAATGTCTTCTTGCACACAACAAAGCAGAGATCACTCTAGAGTGAAACTGGAGCAACCAGAGTTGCCCATCCTCCCCCTTTAGTGTCCCTGCTTGCATCCCCAGTCTGCGTATGTTATAGAGGGGAAATGTCTCCTGTATCCTGAAATGAATGGCCAGGGAAAACCGAGGGCCTCCTGGTCAATATGGAGGACTGGCTATGACAACTATGTTCTCCCTTGACAGCCTCAAGGGGAATCTCATTTACGGGAAATGTTGGGGAAAAATATATAAGTTAGATTGTAGTCCCAGGGAGAGACCATAGCATTTGCCCCTTGCGTCTTGGGGTACAGACAAAATCAGACCAAAATTTGTGATTACTGTGGGAAACGAGGAGGTCTGTCTGTGGTAGGCCCCACCTGTGGACCAGCTCAGAGAAGACCTGGGTCGTAGACCCACTCGTTGTGCTCTGGGAAGCTTGTACTTGTTCAAAAGAAACCGCTGGGAGGTAAACGGCTTCCAAAATTTTGCTGGTGATCTTCCGCCCCAGGTGTTAAGGGTTTCACCTCTCTCAATAGCATATTGCTGCGAGTTTCATCCTGGAGCTGAATATAAGTGACTGCTGCCCTGTTGCTAAAGTGCAAGGAGATTGGTCCTCCTTGACTATGTGTAGTAAGGCCAAAGTGCTAAAAGGGCTGCTTGAACCCCCAGCGCATTCAAGGTTATCCTCCTTGGCTGGGAATCTCTGCTTGCCTTGACCGAAAGTCCTTTGCAGTTCATGTTCCCGGCTGTCTTGCAGACATGATTCGTAGCCATTCTCCAGTCTAACAGTCCTAACGGACCAAGACTTCCTTAAGGTCTTTCCATCACTCATACTGAGTAATACCTATTAACTGTGTTCTATCCTGTTTCCTCCATTGCACTAAGAATTCTAGTTGAAATTTGTGTAGGTGCCCATGCACCCCAGGAATCATCTATATGCATTATGACGTTGTGCCTAGATGACTGAGGCACTGAGAAGCCATCAAACAAGCGGAAATATTCGTCCCTAGATTTCTTTTCCTGTCACCACTTCCTCTGATGGAAATAAAACAGAGGAAATAGCAGAGCACCCCCAGGTACACCAACCATTGGGATGGAAAAATGTTGGCTTTGCTTTCCCTCTAAAGTGTGAGGATAGATTAGGCATCCTGACAATCCAGCAACAGCCTCCAGCCATGTGGTTATACTGTTTAATGGACTCTTAAAGATCTCAAAGAGGGCCCAAAAGGGTTTGACCTCCTCCGATCTGCAACTGGACACTAACCAACATCCCCTGCGAAACAGGATTGGGTAGAAAACCGGCAATCCCTCTTGAGTCTGAGGTGTCTGTAAGCATTGTAGCAGCCCACCCGCTGTTGTGGTGGACTTGGCAGCTCCGTGGGAGAGAAATGGACTGGAGGAGGAGCAGTGAGGAATCTCCCGAAGTGACCATGAGTGTCTGATACCTTCATCCAAGACTCTGTACAGCTTGCTGTCCAGAAACCCGTGAAGCGTGCCTTCTAGGTCTTACCTTAAGAGTCTGGGTATGCACTTGTGTGACTGGCTCACTGATTTCCCCAGAAGTCTGCACTAAAATACAAGTCAGATTTTTGACATCCACTGCTACAAAAATATATATATATTTTTTTCAAGATACTCCCAATAGGAGATAATGTCTAAAGGGATGCAGACCCTGTCACGGTCCTCAGAGTCCTGTGGGTGTAGCAGCTAGTTGATAATTATTAAACCATTCCCATTAGACTCACCCAGTACATGGACTGGATATTGCTGGTCTGCCGGCACTTGCAGATGCTACAGTATGTAGGAGCAAGTTGACCATTAGCTTGTTCAGGGTACGCAGTTTCGACAGCCTGTTTATATTGGCATTTTTCTTGAACCCCTTCCAATCTTCCCCACTTTTGTTTCTAGGAAGCAATACGCAGTCCAGGGTCTCAACCATGTGGCCTCCCTAGCCGCCAAAGTGCTAGGGTGCTCCTCCAGTGGTTATACAAGCAACCAGAGGGGACTTCCTGGTCAGCCTCCCTATTTTTGAGTAGCAGACTGCTGCATCTATAAAATATGTAGCAAGGACCCAGGACTCCTTCAGTCCAATGAGAACCTCAAGAGCCATGAGTTGTCGACCTCCCTCCACATAGAGTGGGTGGTAAGGCATAGTAGGTGCAGTGCAAAGTAGATTCATGAGTGCCAGACACCTAGGGTGTACCACTTGTCCAGGATTCACCCGGGCAGTTTGGGTTTTGAATCATGTGTCAGGGTTTCAGTCCCCCTAAATGAATGAATGAATGAATGATTTGTATGGCGCTGCAAATACGAACTGAATCACTTCAAGGCGCTAGATCCGTCCTGTTTCCATAGCCGTGGTCCTTGGACTGAGACCCGGACATATTACCTGGACCAGGCTGTGGTTCCCCAGGTAACCGAGATAGTCATACACAAATCTGTTGCCCTCGTAGGTGGCTGTTTGGTCTCACTGAAGGGTGATCATGTCAGCAAGGGCAATTTGACCACACCCACTAGCATGCTCTGAGCGTTACATTACCACTCTCCTTGGGGCACCCAAATATGTCTGTGTAATGCTAACCCGGTAAACTCCCGGACTTCTACAGGACAGCCACGCAGGGAAAAGCATCCAGCAAGATGCCACATCTGCACGGATAAGAGTGCCGTCTCCTATGGCAACAGTCTCCAACAGTTTGCAATATAAGTGTAACAGTTGCTTCAGGTAATTAAGGCGAGTTCAAAACAGAATCTTGTGCCACTCTTATCAATAATAAAGACATGTGGCATTACCTGTTAGCTGTATACTCCTCCAGGCAGTGTCTACTCACCAGCCTCCTGGGTATAGATACTGCGACACGGGCCCTGCAGGACTCTTGCTGGGGCGCTGGCTCTGGGGAAGAGGATCAGAGACGTCTTCCTTGGAGCTTTTCTCCTGAGTGGGAGCACATTTTTTTTTTTTAATTTGTTTTTTTTTACACTGGGCATGGTCATACTGCTTGCTGAAGTCCCCGTCTGATCTTCCAATGGGACCCTTTGGGCGGGTGGCTGGGCTGAGGTAAACTCAGACAAGGAATCTCGTACTACCTTCTTTAGTAATGATGAGACTTGCGCAGTGTCCTGTTCCCTGTTTACTGCAGACTCCTCTAGACAGTCTTTGCACACCAATTTATTGGATAGGGGGACTGCGCCATAAGCCCAGCCTGATCTCTTGCTGGGACGCCTGTATTGCTCTGGAGAAGAGGAGGCGCGACGTGCTCTTTTGGATTTTTATTTATTTATTTATTTTTTTTTTGACCGGGAGCGACGTCTGGAGCTATGCTCCTTTGGAGAACGCCTATCCTCTCTTGTTGTTTAAGTCCGAGAGCGTGAGCGTGCGGAGCTGAAACATATCAAAGCAAACCGCATTAGAGAAAGATGCTGTAGGAGCAGGAGCAATGCTGTAGGAGCAGGTAAATATTTTCTTTGCTTTCGTAGCAATCCTAACAGGACCGCTAGTTGGAAGTGAGCCTTGCAGATAGCAATCCTGACTACGCTGTCTGGCAGAGGTGTATGAAGCCCATATATGTTTTGGATAAAATTACTTTAACAGATAAAATAACTCATATATTTATATAATGTATTTGAACTATTTATTTAGCTATTGTCTTGGAGATTAGCATGAAGTGATTAAAGGCAATTAAGAAATTTTTTTTTAAATAGTTGATTATGTGCCATCTAAAAGCAGTAAGTGATCCAAAGTTCAGCTTTATACTTTTCAACTTGGCGCATCATTAAAAACAGAGCTTCAAAACACACAGCAATATGGAGTTCAGAGCTGCTCAGTCTGTAATATTTCATTCTAAAACTATACTGTTTATGTCTCTGTGTAATATGTTTAGTTACCCTGCCATTCCAGACATTTTATATTTGCCAAAAAAATGACCTACTCTAATATAAAAGTATTTTGTCATTTTGATTAAACCTCTAATGAGACTTTCATTAGGGCTGCTAGTAAAAATAGTTGTGCAACAATCCTGTTGGAGGGTGCCTTTTGCACATGGATCTGGACAGTTAGAAGTCCTCAGCGCTGGCTGTGTGTTCAAATATGCTTTGACTGATGTTAAAAGATGTAAAAGCATGCAAACATATCTAGTGTATCTAAAGCCAACACTTTTTTCAATGTTGACATGATGACCCCCTGTCAAATTTGTATTGATGCACGTGTTCCCATTGGGGTAACTAACTTTTTCCACTTGTCCTGGTGACCATTGTCACCAAGTCAAAAAATGTTATGAAAGCCAACATTATACCACTGTTGCTGCAAAAGACATAAAGAGGTACCTGTTCCAATGACAACTAAGGCTAGCCATACAAGCCTTGATTAATCTCATTCAGCACCACATATAATAAAAGAAATCAATAGAGTCCTCCACCCACAATAGTCAGCATAGATGGAGGAATTTCCCCTGCTGGCTATTTTTTGTCATACAGCCATCGACACCTGTGGTTGTCAGAATACCCTAATGCTGCGTACACACGAGTGGACTTTACGGCAGACTTGGTCCGACGATCTTTACAACGGACTTTGTAGCATAGGTGCGCCGGACTTACAAACGGACGGACTTGGACACACACGATCACACCAAAGTCCGACAGATTCGTACGTGATGACGTATGACCGGACTAAAATAAGGAAGTTGATAGCCAGTAGCCAATAGCTGCCCTAGCGTCGGTTTTAGTCCGTCGGACTAGCATACAGACGAGCGGATTTTCGGCTCAAGTCCATCGGAAAGATTTGAAACATGTTTCATTTCTAGGTCCGGTGACTATAGCCGCCGGCAGTGAACACACAAGAAAAACCCAACAAGCTGGTTGTACTGAAGTCGATTGATAGATTGACTTCAGTACAACCAGCCTGCCCATAGATCAGTGGTGGCTGGTGGGCTTTTTTTGTGGAGGGTGGCAAACAACCACCACTGACCCCCCGGTGGCACTTAACCAGCATAACCCCCTCACCCCTGCACTTAACCAGCAAAACCCCCCGGCATTTAACCAGCACCCCGCCCACCCACTCGCTCGTTGTCTGCCCAGCACTTACCCCATCTTGGTGGCAGGTCAGGCAGCAGGTGACAGTGGTGAGCTGTGGGACGGGTGGCAGGTCAAGCTGCAGGTGATAGCGGCGAGCTATGGGATGAGCAGTGGGTCAGGCAGTGGTTGACAGCGGCAAGCTGTGGGTCAGGCAGCAGCTTCTGTGACCTCCATGTTTCCACCGTGCGTCTCTTCTTTCCCCTGCTAGGTGTCCAATAGGATTGCCTGTCCTTTCAGCCAATCAGGTGATGGGTTTCAGACCCGTTCCTGATTGGCTGGGAGGAGGATTAGTGTGGTGATAACGAATGTTCATTCATTCAACACACAATGTTATCGTCGCACAACCGGGCTTCGGGTGCAATGCTCTGTACCTGGAACCCACCCTTTATTGAAGCATATTAGAGTCTCTGGCTCTAATCATGTGCTTAAACCCCCCCCCCCCCCAACCCCCAATTGGAATCCATGGTCCGGCATCCCTGCATTTAGCCACTACCATAGATGGATCAAAATTTGGCTGGTTCCTGCTGAACTGACCAAATTTTGATCTATGACTAGCCTAAGTTTTGCTTATGACTTAAGCAGTCAATTAAATTACAGATTGTCTGACAGATAATTTTATCAAATTAAAACCTCTGCTGCTTTGTTCATCATGTGCTGGATCTGATGGTGTGCATGGAAAAGTATATAAACAGACTGTAAGAATTGAGTTAAAAAGTACAATTCTGCCTATTCCATCAACATGTTTCTGTTTGCTGAGAAAATGAATTACTTCAATGTGGTGGTGATCAAACTAAAGAGGAAGATGAATAGGCAACTTTGAAGAGGTCTATTAATAGGGAAAAAATACCTAACTTTTATTTGCATCTAAAATAACCACATAACATGCCCAATGCAATAAAAAAAAATACAATTATTTATGTAAAAAAAACGTGGGGGGATTTCAATAAAGCATGTGGGAGAATTCATCTGGTGGTATGGTCCCTTTAAAAAGTCCCGCATCTAATTCATGAAAGCTTTGTGCCAGGTTTGGTAAGGTTTATGCCCTGTACACACAGTCGGACTTTGTTCGGACATTCCGACAAAAAAATCCTAGGATTTTTTCCGACGGATGTTGGCTCAAACTTGTTTTGCATACACACGGTCACACAAAGTTGTCGTAAAATCCGATCGTTCTAAACGCGGTGATGTAAAACACGTACGTCGGGGCTATAAATGGGGCAGTGGCCAATAGCTTTCGTCTCTTTATTTATTCTGAGCATGCGTGGCACTTTGTCCGTCGGATTTGTGTACACACGATTGGAATTTCCGACAACGGATTTTGTTGTCGGAAAATTTTATAGCAAGCTCTCAAACTTTGTGTGTCGGAAATTCCTATGGAAAATGTGTGATGGAGCCCACACACGGTCGGAATTTCCGGCAACAAGGTCCTATCACACATTTTCCGTCGGAAAATCCGACCGTGTGTACGGGGCATTAGAGTTCCAACACATGCAACAGATTCAAGTTATTATTTACGTCACTTTTACAATGTGTTGCTACGGTTAAAAAAGCAAAAATAATTACTACCAGTTTGCAGAGAAGGAAACTCTAAGTTGACAGTGATAGGCCAGAGTTAACAGACTGGGGTTGTTGGGGAACATTTATCAAGCAAATTAGTGACACAATTCGCAGATCGGGCTGCCTATATTCCTCGGTAGCCAAGTGCAACAGTTTTGAGACAGATTTATTACTCAAAAGAAGACAGATTTCCACTCTATAATATAAAGTGTGTTACTCTTTTTTTTTTTTTTTTTTACACCTACATGTGCTGGATGTATCCAAAAACGAAGAAGCTGTATAAGTGATAAAAGTATTAAATAAAAATGTTTTTTACAAATATCATTCAAGTAAAGTGTGCCTGAATTAAAGTGCAATCTGCGACTTCATGAAAATAATATTCATTAAACTTTCAAACAAGAAAGTCCATTTTAATAAACAAGTGCAAAGTTTTTAACGAAAATAGATATAGATCAATCGCATCCTCTAATAATCAATGGCAGTGCCCTTTAGAGGATGCGATTGATCTATACACCAATTCAATTTTTTCGATAAAAACTTTGCATTTGCTTATCACAATGGACTTTTTTTGTATGAATGTTTAATCAATATTATTTTCCTGAAGTCAGTTGGCTCACTTTACTTGAATGATATTTGTATCAAACAGTTTTATTTATTTAATACTTTTATCACTTATACATGTTAGTTGTTTTTGGATATATACAACACATGTAGATGTAAAAAAAGAGTAGCACACTTTATATTATTTTTCTCTTATAAATCAATGCGTTTGCATAGAGAGAGTGCATCTTCCCTGAGCTTGTTGCTAATTAACATTGTGCAGGTGTTACAATATTAGGATTTCCAAACAGATGCATAATTAAAGCTAACCTAAACCCATCAATTTAACTGTTTCCCAAAACAGGTACAGTTGTGCTCTTAAGTTAACATACCGTGGCAGAATTTATGATTTCTTGGCCATTTTTCAGAGAATATGAATGATAACAGAAAAACTTTTCTTTCACTCATGGTTAGTTTTTGGCTGAAGCCATTTATTATCAATCAACTTTGTTTAATCTTATTAAATCATAATGGCAACAGAAACTACCCAAATGACCCTGATAAAAAGTTTACATACCCCATTTCTTAATACCACGTATTGCCCCCTTTAACATCAATGACAGCTTGAAGTCTTTTGTGGTATTTGTGGATGAGGTTCTTTACCTTCTCAGATGGTAAAGCTGTCCATCTTGGCGAATCCAAATGTTCCTCCAGTATTTTTTGATAACATACTGCATTCATCTTGCCATCAATTTTGACCAAATTTACTGTGCCTTTGTATCTCACACATCCCCAAAACATCAGCGTTTCACCCCTGTGTTTCACAGTAGGAATGGTATACCTTTCATTATCCCCTTCCCGCCGAGCTTACACATATATGCGGCCCCAAATACCTGGGCTTTTTTCCGTGGGGCCGCATATATGTGTACATGTATTCTGGCCGGGATCGCGCCGGATCGCGTACACGTAGCGAGAAGAGGGGAATGTCAGTTTCAGCCTCGGGTCTCGGACTAATGATTGACAGGTGGGAGAACCCACCCCCAGGCACGTGATCACTGTGACAGCCAATCACAGCGAGCACATGAATGGGAAGCCTGTCAAACAGCTTCCAAGTATCTCTTTCTCCTCAGATCGTCTGTGAGGAAACTGATACAGTGTTACCTCCACTGAAATCTTTCTCTGAGTAAAAAAAAAAAAGTAAAATACCTTATCAGCCCACAATAGGTCTCAGATTAGGCTCTGATCACCCCTGTTAGCATTAGTTAGGTTAGGCGCAGTGACAGCTTCAGTTCAGTAACAGTGACAGTTTCAGTTTTAGAATATTTTGTATTGTCAGTAGTGTCAGTGTCAGTAGTCTGAGTGTTAGCCGTTCATCTCAGCGTTAGCGCATTTGTCACAATTCATCTCAGCGTTGGCGTCTGTCACAGTTCATCTCAGCGTTAGCGTCTGTCACAGTTCATCTCGGCGTTAGCGTCTGTCACAGTTCATCTCAGCGTTAGCGTCTGTCACAGTTCATCTCAGCGTTAGCGTCTGTCACAGTTCATCTCAGCGTTAGCGTCTGTCACAGTTCATCTCAGCGTTAGCGTCTGTCACAGTTCATCTCAGCGTTAGCGCTTGTCACAGTTCATCTCAGCGTTAGCGCTTGTCACAGTTCAACTCAGCGTTAGCGCTTGTCACAGTTCATCTCAGCGTTAGCGTCTGTCACAGTTCATCTCAGCGTTAGCGTCTGTCACAGTTCATCTCAGCGTTAGCGTCTGTCACAGTTCATCTCAGCGTTAGCGTCTGTCACAGTTCATCTCAGCGTTAGCGTCTGTCACAGTTCATCTCAGCGTTAGCGCTTGTCACAGTTCATCTCAGCGTTAGCGCTTGTCACAGTTCAACTCAGCGTTAGCGCTTGTCACAGTTCATCTCAGCGTTAGCGTCTGTCACAGTTCATCTCAGCGTTAGCGTCTGTCACAGTTCATCTCAGCGTTAGCGTCTGTCACAGTTCATCTCAGCGTTAGCGTCTGTCACAGTTCATCTCAGCGTTAGCGCTTGTCACAGTTCATCTCAGCGTTAGCGCTTGTCACAGTTCATCTCAGCGTTAGCGCTTGTCACAGTTCATCTCAGCGTTAGCGTCTGTCACAGTTCATCTCAGCGTTAGCGTCTGTCACAGTTCATCTCAGCGTTAGCGTCTGTCACAGTTCATCTCAGCGTTAGCGTCTGTCACAGTTCATCTCAGCGTTAGCGCTTGTCACAGTTCATCTCAGCGTTAGCGCTTGTCACAGTTCATCTCAGCGTTAGCGTCTGTCACAGTTCATCTCAGCGTTAGCGTCTGTCACAGTTCATCTCGGCGTTAGCGTCTGTCGCAGTTCATCTCGGCGTTAGCGTCTGTCACAGTTCATCTCAGCGTTAGCGTCTGTCACAGTTCATCTCGGCGTTAGCGTCTGTCGCAGTTCATCTCGGCGTTAGCGTCTGTCACAGTTCATCTCAGCGTTAGCGTCTGTCACAGTTCATCTCGGCGTTAGCGTCTGTCGCAGTTCATCTCGGCGTTAGCGTCTGTCACAGTTCATCTCGGCGTTAGCGTCTGTCACAGTTCATCTCGGCGTTAGCGTCTGTCACAGTTCATCTCGGCGTTAGCGTCTGTCACAGTTCATCTCGGCGTTAGCGCCTGTCACAGTTCATCTCGGCGTTAGCGTCTGTCACAGTTCATCTCGGCGTTAGCGTCTGTCACAGTTCATCTCGGCGTTAGCGTCTGTCACAGTTCATCTCAGCGTTAGCGTCTGTCACAGTTCATCTCAGCGTTAGCGTCTGTCACAGTTCATCTCAGCGTTAGCGTCTGTCACAGTTCATCTCAGCGTTAGCGTCTGTCACAGTTCATCTCAGCGTTAGCGCTTGTCACAGCTCATCTCAGCGTTAGCGCTTGTCACAGTTCATCTCGGCGTTAGCGCTTGTCACAGCTCATCTCAGCGTTAGCGTCTGTCACAGTTCATCTCAGCGTTAGCGCTTGTCACAGCTCATCTCAGCGTTAGCGTCTGTCACAGTTCATCTCAGCGTTAGCGTCTGTCACAGTTCATCTCAGCGTTAGCGTCTGTCACAGTTCATCTCAGCGTTAGCGTCTGTCACAGTTCATCTCAGCGCTAGCGCTTCTGTCACAGTTCATCTCAGAGTTAGCGCTTCTGTCACAGTTCATCTCAGCGTTAGCGCTTCTGTCACCGGTGTTTTATATAAAAAATAAAAAAAATTATATACAGTATATATAAGTTTTACATTTATTACTGTTTTAGTGTGTGGGGTGTAGTTTGTGCCCATAATGCCCGCATTTGTGTATGCGCAAGTGTGAGTTAGTGCCTCGACCAGTATCAGTGCTCCTGTCAGTGTCGTTGATAGGGTCAGTGTTTTAGGAAAAAAGTTTTAGATTTCGGTATTTTACAATATATAACAAAAAGGTTTACTTTTGCATAGTTGTAGAGTGCCTTAAAAAAAATGGCAAGTAGGCGGTATACTGTTGAGGAGGCATATGCCCTCCTGTGCTCGGACAGTGAAGCTGAGTTGGGCTCAGAAGATGAGAATTTCATTTGTGACAGTGAAAGTGTCACTTCAGGCAGCTTTTCTGACAATGAAAGCCCTGTTACTAGCAGGCAGCAAGAGGATGTACAGGGTAGCACCCCATCAGTTGCACAGCAGTACACCTCTCAGTGGATACCAGCGAGCTCTTTTACCCCTCAAATACCAACATTTACAGCCTCACCAGGCATAAATATCAATGTTGAAAATTTTGGCCCTGTGGATTTCTTCAAGATATTTGTGGATGACGAGCTCCTACAGCACATGGTTGATCAAACTAACCTTAATGCCACCCAGTTTATAGCACAACACCCGACATCTTCTCACAGGAGGAGATGGGTGCCAACACACCTTACAGAATTCAGAATTGTACTGGGTGTGTTACTCAACATGGGCCTAGTCCGAAAGCCTACAATTCGGCAGTATTGGACCTCTAGTCCCATCCATGCCACGCCAGCTTTTCCTGGAGTTATTTCAAGAGACCGCTTTGAAGCATTACTGCGCTTTTTGCATTTTAACGATAATTTGCAGTGTCCCCCAAGCAGTGACGCTAGATATGACCGCCTGTTCAAACTGCGGCCCCTAATTTCTTTCCTGTCTAATAAATTTTCAGCGGTTTATACCCCGGACAAAAATATCTCTATTGATGAATCCCTGATGAATTTTAAAGGCCGGCTGCATTTTAAGCAGTTCATACCATCCAAACGTGCCCGGTGTGGCATAAAATTTTACAAACTGTGCGAAAGCACAACAGGATATACATTTGGATTTCTGATCTATGAAGGACGGGACAGACTACTCAACCCCCAGGGCTGCCCAGATGATCTTGGAGTCAGTGGGAAACTTGTCTGGCACCTGATCCAACCTCTGCTCCACCAAGGCTACCATCTTTACGTCGATAACTACTACAGCAGTGTGCCACTTTTTAGATCTCTGCATGCTGCTGGCACAGGAGCATGTGGGACCATCCGGAAAAACCGCAAAGATTTTCCACAGCAGCTGGTGAGACAACATTTGCAGAGAGGCACATCACTCAGCTACCAACAGGAGGAAATGATGGCTGTCAAATTCTCAGACAGAAAAGACGTCTATATGCTGACAACAATCCACCCAGAGGGCACAGTGACTGTAACAGAACGGGGGTCAGCTACACAGAAAGAAAAGCCACTGTGCGTTATTGCATACAACAAATACATGGGTGGAGTTGACCTCTCTGACCAGATCTTGCAGCCCTACCTGGTGCTGAGGAAATCTAAAACCTGGTACAAAAAAGTTGCAATATACCTTATCCAGGTGGCTATCCACAATTCATTTGTCCTTTATAAAAAATCTGGTGGTACTGACACCTTCCTGCAGTACCAGGAAAAAATTATAGAACACCTGATGTTTCAAGCAGACCCCAGACAACCTGCAGAATCAGAGGATGTAAGGAGACTAACAGACACTTTTTGTGTCCTATCCCAATCACAGCAAGCAACAAATTCCCCAGGAAGAAGTGTCGCGTGTGTGGCAAAAAGGGCAAAAGATGCGATACTCGTTACCACTGTCCCACGTGCCCTTCCAATCCAGGCTTGTGCATCCACCCTTGTTTTGAAATTTACCACACCATCCCACATTATTAGAAACCAGAAATACCGTGAGGGAGGAGGTTAACGTTTGCCGTATTTCTTCCCTTTCATAAAATAATGTCAGTCAGTTTAGGCAGCATTTTGCGCAGAGTTTTGGGTTAGACTTCAAAGGAGAAATTCACCTTCACAAAAAAAGGTACATTTTTTGCAGGTAAAAAGAAAATGCATTTTTTTGTCTTTGTTAGGAGCCTGTAAAGCATTGCACCCATGGTCAGCAGATCGTGGGAGTAATTACATGTTCCTGCGGACTGCCTGTATAGCTGACTGCCCGAACCTCCGATATGAGCAGACAGTTACACAATGACAGGAAGCATCAATGAACTACCTAGAGATCTCAACATCGCCCTGGTAGTTCATTGAGAACTACAAGCCGACAGCCGCAAAGGTTGTCGGCTTGTAGTTTTCACATTCGATCACATTAGATTGTGACAGTGAGCAGGGGATTTTCTCCCCCTGCTCACTGTCACAAAAACGGGGGATCGGGAGGGTATGGGGGCAGATGTAACATGTTACATGTTACACCCATATTGAGGGTGTAACATGTAACATGTTACAAAAGGTGAACTTATCCTTTTAAAAAGTAACATCACACTGCAGAGTGTCTGTAATGTATACATTGATAATTAGACTTGGATGAATTGCCCTCTCTGAATGCAACATATTTTTGGATCCTGCTATGGGTAAAAACAACATATATTGCACACGTATATAGTATCCCCATGTGCGTTAGAAGTAGGAGAATTTATTTTGGGTTGATTTTTGGTGGTGGGTCAAAGTAATGGCACAAAATATATAGCTAAATTGAAACATTTGTGAAAAAAATGCAATTTATGTTTTTGCCTACCAAATTCAAAATTATTCCCACAAAAATTGAGAGGCTAAAAACCCAAGATTTACCCCTAGATAGATACCTTAGGGGGTCTTGATTGCAAAATGGAGTGATTTGGGGGGTAATTCCATTATTTGGATACCACAATGTGTCTGTAATGAATTCATAGTACCTGAAATGTTAACTTGGATTAATTGCACTCCTAAATGCAAAATGTGCACTATGGTTTCTGAGCCCAATTATGGGTATAAACAACATATAACACACACATATGTGGCATATTTATTCATAGCAGTAATAGAAGAAGTTATTTTGGGTTGTTTTTTAGTGGTGGGTCATGGTAGCGACAAAACATATACAGCCAAAATGTAAAAACTGTTATTTTTTTTACCTTTTTGGCTAGTTTTCCTTTAATAACAAAACTAAATTCACGAGTTATGCAATAACATTTACCACCAAAAGAAAGCCTAATGTGTCCTGAAAAAAACAAGGTACAATTCACCTGGATACACTAAGCAGTTGCAAAGATATGTACAGTTAAACTAACACATGTCAAAATTGCAAAACTGCCTTCAGGCATTAAGGTTTGTTTTATTATTATTATTATTATTATTATACAGGATTTATATAGCGCCGACAGTTTACGCAGCGCTTTACAACGACATTAGGGCAGACAGTACAAGTACAATACAATTCAATACAGGAGGAATCAGAGGGCCCTGCTCGTTAGAGCTTACAATCTAGGAGGGAGGGTCAAGTTATACAAAAGGGTAATAGCTGTGGGGGATGAGCTATTGGAGAAAATAATGCAGTTGTTAGATGGAGGCAGGATAGGCTTCTCTGAAGAGGAAAGTCTTCAGGGATCGCCTAAAAGTGGATAACTTTGGAGACAGTCTGACAGATTGGGGTAGGGAATTCCAGAGGATGGGCGAGGCTCGGGAGAAGTCCTGGAGGCGGATATGGGAGGAGGTGATGAGGGAGCTAGAGAGCAGGAGATCTTGGGAGGAACGGAGATGGCGTTTAGGTTGGTATTTTGAGACTAGGTTAGTGATGTAGCTGGGGGCACAGTTGTGGATGGCTTTGTAACTTATTGTTAGTATTTTGAATTTAATTCGTTGGGCGAGTGGCAGCCAATGGAGGGATTGGCAGAGAGGGGTAGCAGACACTGATCGGTTTGTAAGGTGGATGAGTCTGGCAGCAGCATTCATGATGGACTGAAGGGGGGATAGTCTATTTAAAGGTAAGCCAATGAGGAGTGAGTTGCAGTAGTCAAGGCGAGAGATAACCAGGGAGTGAATCAGGAGCTTTGTAGTTTCACTGGTTAGAAAGGGACGTAGTTTAGAGATGTTGCGGAGGTTGAGGCGGCAAGCTTTGGAAAGTGATTGGATGTGGGGCTGAAAGGAGAGTTCAGAATCTAGGATAACACCTAGCACCCTGACATGTGGGGACGGGTGGATGGTTTTGCCATTGCTCTTCACAGAGAAGTCAGGGGAAGAGGCACGTGGGGGAGGAAATATTATAAGCTCGGTTTTGGACAAGTTGAGTTTGAGGAAGTGGTGTGACATCCATACAGATATGTCGGTTAGTAAGTTAGTGATGCGTGAGGAGACTGATGGAGTGAGTTGAGGGGTGGAGAGATAGATTTGTGTGTCATCAGCATAGAAATGATATTGAAAGCCATGAGAGGCTATCAGCTGACCCAGGGAAGAGGTGTAGATTGAAAATAAAAGAGGTCCAAGAACAGAACCTTGGGGGACCCCGACAGAGAAGGGAAGAGGAGTGGAGGAAGTAGAATTGTAAGTGACACTGAAGGTGCGTTGGGATAGGTAGGATGAGAGCCACTGAAGAGCACAGTCACGGAGACCGATGGAGTGAAGTTTTTTGAGGAGGAGGGGGTGGTCAACCGTGTCAAAGGCAGCTGAAAGATCCAGAAGTAGGAGTACAGAATAGTGTCCGTTGGTTTTTGCAGTTAGTAGGTCATTTGTGAGTTTTAAAAGAGCAGTTTCTGTGGAGTGTTGAGGGCGAAATCCAGATTGAAGGGGATCAAGAAGGTTGTTTTTAATGAGGTGGTCACTCAGTTGGTTGTAAACCAGGCGTTCAAGGAGTTTAGAGGAAAAGGGGAGCAAGGAGATAGGGCGTAGGTTGTTAAGATTGGTAGGGTCCAAGGATGGTTTTTTGAGTATGGGAGTGACCAGTGCATGTTTTAGAGCATCGGGGAAGACGCCAGAGGTGAGGGAGAGATTGAAGATGTGGGTTAGAGAGTGTAGGATGGGGTCAGAGGGTGACCGTAGCATTTGAGAGGGAACAGGGTCCAGGGGACAGGTAGTTAGGTGGGCGATAGAAAGGAGTTTAGCAACTTCGTCTGGAGTAGTAGATTTGAATAGAGGTAGTGTTTTACCCTTAGGCATGAAAGGGTTATAGGCCTTGTTGACTCCTCTCCAAATGTAGTGTTTACGGTTGTGGCCAAAAAGCTCAATTTTGGTCTCATCACTTCAAATGACTTTGTGGCATAAAGGTTTGAGGCTTGTCTCTGTGCTGTTTGGCGTATTGTAAGCGGGATACTTTGTGGCATTTGCATAGTAATGGCTTTCTTCTGGTGACTCAACTACGCAGCTGATCTTTCTTCAAGTGCCTCCTTATTGTGCCTCTTGAACCAGCCATACCACATGTTTTCAGAGAGTCCTGTATTTCACCTGAACTATTTTCCTGGCAGCTGTGGCTGAAATTTTTATTTCAAAAGATTTTTATTTTGAGAAAAAGCAATTATACAAAACAGAAATATACTTTGTCAAGTATAATCAGTCAACAACAGAGCCGTGTCTAACAAGTAAATTCTGTAACAGTTGCCTTCAGCGGGGAGTACATGTAGTCAAGGACTCCGCGGTTGTATAAATAGTCCAGCAAAAAGGTGTGTCAGAGAGAGCTATAACCTGAAAATCATGGGGTATCCCACTACCCAGCACCCCAAACGGGAGCATACTGTGCCGGGGTGAGGACCCCCTTAACGATCTTGAAGGTCTGAGCTCTCCCAATGAAAGCTCATACCCCAGTAAGACTACATCTCTGAGAGCTGAGAGATAATGTGTAGCTACAGGGGGAGTGGGAATTGAACATTTCCTTGCCCCGCCTTAAGTGTAGACACTGAACATGTACAAATCTGAGCAAACAAAGTACCCATGTAAATGTAAATAACACCAAGGTCTAGAGGAGACCTGAAGAGGAGAGAATAGGAGGAAAGAGAAAAGGAAGAGAAGGGGAGAGGGGAGGGGGGAGGGGAGGAACATCACTTATGCGTTCAGGATGTGTTTTGTGTGGATCTATTAGTAGGACCCAAAGCTACTCCTACCAATTGAGCCCATGGAGTCCGGATACCATCAAATTTCTTCACAGTATCCTGGACTATACTAGTGAGCTTTTCCTGGGACATTATCCAGGATATTTTCCTTCTGGCTGCTGGGAGAGAAACTCCCGGCTGTTTCCAGGCTCTGGCGATCGTGAGCTTAGCCCCCAGCAGCACAAAATGTACCAGTCTGCAAAAGGATTTAGAGATCCCCGGGATTGGGGCGTTAAGAAGGGCCACCAAAGGAGTTCTGGGAATCCGAGTCTCCACCAGCTCTTCTAATATATTTAATATTCTTTTCCAGAAGGAACGAATTCTGGGGCATTCCTACCAGATGTGAGACATTGTGCCCATGAGTTGACAACCTCTGAAACATAGAGGGTCAGCCGTTGGAAAGACTGAGGCCAGTCTGGACGGAGTATAGTACCATCTGGAGATCACTTTCAGGCTGGCCTCCACTAAAGTGGTATTCAGGACACCCTGGAAGGATTTGAAACAGGACCTCTGTCAGTTCTCCAAGTTCCATTTAAATTGGAGCTCGGACTCCCAGGCCTCCATAAAAGTCATTTTTGAGCATGGCGAGGTAAGTGACGAGTAGATCACTGAGATCCCACCCCTCTGGTCTCTGGCTTGACCGCACCACATTTCATAGTCAGCGAATTTTGGGGGTAAGTCCTTGTCTTTACATAGCGATTGCAAGAAATGGAAAATTTGGCTGAACTTAAAGGTTTCAGATAAGGTCATATCTAGAGTTTTGGTGCAGTGTTTTTGTAAAAATCGAGTTATTACTGTATTAATAACTATATTTCAATAATTCATATTGATGAGAAAAGTTCCAAGAAAAATCCGTTAAGTTCTCGTGTAAAACCTCCAAAATTGATTTAATGATCAATTAGCAAAATGTTACAAAAACAATGTCAAAATGTAGAATACAAAAATAGATTATTCTTAAAATGAAGTTTAAATCAGATATGTCTGTGTGTATGTCTTGAGATGTGTGTCTGTGTGTGTGTGTGTCTTCATGGAGAGCTGCAGTGCATCTGACCCTCTCCCCACAGCCTGTCTGTACTCCTACAATTAACTCCCACCTTTTTCCATAGAGGCTGACTTAAAAAAGGTTAATTATACTTATAGTCCCACAGAAAAGACCGGGAAATTTGAATTACTCCTGCCAACATTCCTAAGGGTGGGGCTGTGAACTAAGTGAGAAAAGCTATCTTAAAGAATCATTTAACTTACAATATATACATTTCCTTTAAACATATAAAATCCTACATATTAGTATACATATATGTAAAATGCAGTGTTCTTATTAATATCCTAATCAAGAAATATAACAATGTAAAGAAACAGCTTATTCTTAACATACTGGAACTTTATGTCTTTGTAAAAGGTTGTAACTTTACCTCTTACGATGGGGGAGGTGAAATGGTCTACACTAAATTGTATCCATATGTGAGATGAATCTCTCCCAAGAAATGCATACTAAGCCTAAACCAGCATAACCTTTCATGAGTATAAAAACCTATATAACTTCACCTTTTCCATACACAGAAGATATATATATTTATATATATATTTCAATTATCACAAGAACTCAACCATTCATAAATTCTGATATTCTAACATTTTTAGAGTGAAGGGACCTGTGGCCGTGAAAAATTGTCCGATCCTGTATAGGCCTTTATCCACCCACCACTTGAAGGCCATAACATTTTTCCCCGGGGGAAGTCTGGGTTATTATAAATATGAGTGAGGGGTTTATAAGCTGAAACTAATGCTTCTGAGGAACGTAGGGAGTCTAATAGAGCAAATGAGTGGGAAAGGGTCGGTGCAAGTATAGAGGGTCTGTTTCTTGGGGGTATCCAGAGGAGGAAGTCTAGCGTGAAAATAAGGAACTGCCTGTTTTTCTATTGCAACCCAATTAGGTTTCTCGAAACTAAAATAGACTGTTGACAATTGGGTCAGTCTGGCAGCTTGGTAGTATTTGTAGAGGTGGGGTAGTCCTAATCCTCCTTTTTTCCTATGTAGGTAAAGGGTTCTTTGGGGAATTCTGTATCCCGCCTTACCCCAGATGAACTTTAGAAGTTTGCTTTGGAAAGATCTAATATAGTCCCTTCGAAGAGGGATGGGCAAGGCGCGAAACAGATATAGCAATCTGGGAAGTAATGTCATTTTTACTGAATTTACCCTCCCCAACCAAGAAATATTATTACGGGACCAAGAGTTTAGGTCTGCTTCAAGCTTACGGTAAATGGGGGGGTAGTTATGGCCGTATAGAGTTTCGGTTTTAGCTGTTAAGTTAATACCTAAGTATCTGACGGAGGAATCGCAGTGGCTGAAATTTTAGTTGGTCTATCTGACTGTGGTTTGGTTTCAACAGAACCCCTCATTTTCCACTTCTTGATTAGAGTTTGAACACAGCTGATTGGCATTCTCAATTCCTTGGATATCTTTTTATATCCCTTTCTTGTTTTATACAGTTCATCTACCTTTTCCTGCAGATCCTTTGACAATTATTTTGCTTTCCCCATGACTTAGAATCCAGAAACCTCAGTGCAGCACTGGATAAAAAATGCAAGGGTCTGTCAGTAGTCCAGAAACTCATTGACCTTTTATACACACACATTAATTACAAACAAATAAGCAAACTGCAAACAGATCACAGGTGAGGATGGTTACCTTTAATAGCCATTCAATCCCCTTTGTGTCAACTTCTGTGCATGTTATTAGGCCAAAATCACCACGGTATGTCAACTTTTGTTCAGGGTAATTTGGGTAGTTTCTGTTGTGATTATGATTTAACCACTTAAGCCCCGGACCATTTAGCTGGCCAAAGACCAGAGCACTTTTTGCGATTCGGCACTGCGTCACTTTAACTGACAATTGTGCGGTCATGCGACGTGGCTCCCAAACAAAACTGACGTCCTTTTTTCCTACAAATAGCGCTTTCTTTTGGTGGTATTTGATCACCTCTGCGGTTTTTATTTTTTGCACTATAAACAGCAAAATAGTGACAATTTTGAAAAAAAAAACGCATTTTTTTTAACTTTTTGCTATAATAAATATCCCCCAAAAATATATAAAAAAAAATGTTTTTTCCTCAGTTTAGGCCGATACGTATTCTTCTACATATTTTTGGTAAAAGATATGTAGTGTTTACAAAATAGGGGATAGTTTTATGTTATTTTTATTAATAATTTTTTTTTTATTAGTAATGGCGGCGATCAGCGATTTTTATCGTGACTGCGACATGGTAGACAGATCAGACACTTTTGGTGCGATTTTGGGACCATTCACATTTATATAGCAATCAGTGCAATTAAAAATGTATTGATTGCTGTGTAAATGTGACTGGCAGTGAAGGGATTAACCACTAGGTGGCGCTGTAGGGGTTAAGTGTGTCCTAGGGAGTGATTCTAACTGTGGGGGGGGGATGTGTGTGACACAACACTGATAACCGCTCCCGATTACAGGGAGCTGTGATCAGTGACCGTGTCACTAGGCAGAACGGGGAAATGCTTGTTTACATTAGCATTTCCCCGTTCTTCATCTCCGTGAGATGATCGCGGGTATCCCCGCTGACATCGAGTCCGTGGGACCCGCGATCATGCTCACAAAGCTCCCAAGCCACCTCTTAAAGGGCAACGTACAGGTATAGGATTCTACCTGTACGTGCCCTTCTGCCGATATCGTCATGAGGCGGTCGGGAAGTGGTTAAAAAGAGCAAACACCGTTGATTGATAATAAATGGCTTCAGCCAAACACTAACCATGAGTGAAAGAAAAGTTTTTGTGTTATCATTCATATTCTCTGAAAAATGGCCAAGAAATCATAAATTTTGCCAGGGTGTGTAAACTTATGAGCACAGCTGTACATTCAAATGCAATGCAATGAATGATAACTATCACAGTTGCTTGTGCACCCAACTGAACTGCCGAGCCATTAACCACTTTAGTCCCAGAAGATTTGGCTGCTCAATGACCAGGCCATTTTTTTGCAATTCGGCACTGCGTCGCTTTAACTGACAATTGCGCGGTCCTGTGACACTGTACCCAAACAAAATTGACATCCTTTTTTTCCCACAAATTGGTGGTACTTGGTCATCTCTGTCGGCTTTGAGCAGAGAGCAGTGACTGTCAGTCACCACTCTCTGCCCTGCCCCTCCAGTGCTCACTGGAAAATTGGGGCGGACGCATCTGGCTTTGGCTCTCAGACGCGTGCTGAGAGGCTGAGCCAGCTGCTGATCAGGGATCTACTGTAGGTGGACCCCAAAAATATGGTCAGGATCCTTCAGAGCCTGGAGCGGCTCTGCGGCATTGGCTGTCAGCAGGCTGATTCTGGGTCACAGGAAAGCACACATGAGTGTAAACAAAAACTTTGGCCATACTTTTAATACTCTTAAATGTCTGGTGTCTTAACCAATCACATGTGCAGCATTATGGCAACTGCAGGTCAAACAGAGGCTAAGATGGCCGAAAAGGATAGGAAGGTTCAACTCTGCTCTAAAAGTGACCAGGGAATATATGACTTAGGCTTTAAACTTGTAGTAAATCTCTCATACAGTCTGTCTCCCTGCTCCTGATTAGCATTGCTTTGCCTTGCAACAGAATTAATAAACATCCCTTGATGTTTATTAGCTTTACTATTGTGTTGTGCATTAGCTTCATTGGTTGCTAGGACACAGGGTCAGGGTCAGGCTTGAAGATCAGTAGCTATAGCAGTTTAGAGATTCCCACAGACTGACAGGATAAGTTCACGAGCAGGTCACTCTGGCAGATGATGCGGCTCACGCAAGGGTCTAAGCAGGAACTGGTCTTCATCATAGCTCCTGATAGCTGAGATGGGTTTTGCTTTGTGCTAGTGCCAGGTTGTGGTCCTCAGGATCACCCCACCAGGAGATGAGCAAGCCATAGTCCAGTGGAAGATGTAGCAGGCAGGAATTAAACAGAAGTGAGGTCAGTAAACAAGCCAAAGGTTAGTACCTAGTGGTTGCAGGTTGAGATCAAGTGAAAGCGTAGGTAACCACTTGCCAACCGCGCTATAACTGAATGAAGGCTACAGCGCAGCTGGCTAGTTCTGGGAGGCCATCATATGATAGCCTCCTATGATCGCGTCCGCTGCTGGGCTCGGGCAGCGCACTCTGATCACAGTGTCTGGAGGACACTGTTAATCACAGATTGAGGTAAAGAGCCAATCAGTGGCTCTCAGCTGTGTTCAATCAAAGCTGATCATGGATGTAAATAGAAGCCGGTTGCCAGCACTCCTTTCCTCATGCTGACAGCATGAGGAGAGAAGAGAGCCAATATCTGGCTTCTCTAAAATGGACATGTACACTGATAATCAGGGCACTGATTATCAGTGTCCTGATTATCAATGCAGTCCCAACAGTGCCCACCAGTGCTGTCAATATGCCCACCAGTGCTACCAATTAGTGCCCCTCAGTGCTGCCAATCAGTGCCCCTCAGTGCTGCCAATCAGTGCCCCTCAGTGCTGCCAAACAGTGCCCATCAGTGCCTCCTATTCAGTGTCACCTATCAGTGCTGCCTACCAGTGCCACCTATCAGTGTCGCCTATTAGTGCCCATCAGTGCTGCCTATCAGTGCCTCCTCATCAGTGCCCATTCATGCAGCCTATAAGTGCCCATCAATGCAGCCTATCAGTGCCCATCAATGCCCATTAGTGGTGCCTATCGGTGCAGCCTCATCAGTGCCTACCAGTGCCTCCTCATCAGTGCCCATCAGTGCAGCCTATGAGTACCCATCAATGCCCATCAGTGCTGCCTCATCAGTCCTCATCAGTGCCAATAAGCGAAGCCTATCAGTGCCCATCAGTGCAGCCTCATCTGTGCATATCAGTGAGTTACCTGTTTGCAAAATTTTTTAACTATGAAAGTTTTTTTTTTCAAAATTTTTGGTATTTATTCGTTGATTTAGCAAAAAGTAACAAAGCCCAGTGGTGATTAAATACCACCAAACGAAAGCTCTATTGGTGTGAAAAAAATGATATCAATTTAGTTTGTGTACAGTGTTGCATGACCACGCAATTGCCATTCAAAGTGTGACAGTGCTGAAAGCTGAAAATCGGCCTTAGCAGGAAGGAGGTAAAGGTGCCCAGTAGGCAAGTGGTTAAGGAATAAGCCAAGGGTTGGTGACAGATTGTTGCAGGTTTGAATCAAGTGGAAGCGTTTTTGAAAAACAAGCCAAAGGTCAATAATGAGTCATATTGAAGATACGGATAACAGCAGGAGTAAAAAGAACAAGATATTGGCTGGAGAGCGCAAAATAATCTAGTAAACAGGAAGTGTAGAGACATAAATCAGGAAGTTCATGGGAGGAGTAAGGTTCACCAAAAACAAGACAGACAGTGGGGTTGTCAAGGGAATCAGGCAGGGAGCTGCCCAGCATCTCTGGTGGCACAGCAAGAACAGACACATCCAGATGTTGTATGGTTTCCAGGTTCATATCCAGATGCTGCCAGCAAACAATGGTACAAACTCTAATGGTGGATAGTGCCTGATGTGGATTGCTACTGATTCCACATCAGGTCTGCTTTCCTTCTGATTGATAGTGGGCAGATTCCATGGCCACTAGCAGCTATGAAACCAGCCTACCGTCAGTCACAAGAAAGGCAGACTTGATGGGGAACTAGTCTCTCAGAATCCCCCTTCAGTTCTGGTTCCCTTGTGATTGATAGCAGTGGGCTAATACTATAACCACTTTTGGGCTGCATAGCAGCTATGCAATCTGCCATCTGCTGTCAGTCACAAGGGAGGTAGACCTAATGGGGAACTAGTCTCTCAGCATCCCCATTGGGCTTTCCCCACCCAACAGCTCCACTCCTCAGCTGTTTTGCCTGTCTGTGCAACAGGCACAGTGATCAGGTATGGAGCAATGCTATGGTATGGAGCTACACTGACGATGGAATGCCTAGTATGGACACGCTGGCCTCAGTGGTGGTTTCCAGGATGCCCCTTTTGACAGATTTATGTACTTTTCTTCCAACAAATACATGACTCTGTTGCAAATGCCAACATTTGTCTATGACCTTCTTTACAAATTCTAGGGTGCGTCCCTATATTTAAGCACATGTTGAAAGCCTAACAACCAGATACTTTGTTTTTTCAAAATATGTCTGGTCCCAAACCGCAATAGGAAGTTTCCCTATTGTGTTGTATGTAATCTGTGCAATGCATTATATAAAGTTTAGGAATATATCTCAGTGACTTAGCAGTTTTTCCTTTGTTTATGAATCTTACCCTCAGCTTTCACATGATAACAGCACCGTGTAAGGAGGAAGTATTTGCTGCAGTCGCAAGAGTGCAGTATCAAGTAGCATTTCTACATGTCCTGTATATGTGATCAAATCAAATTGCAGCAATTTTTCTGCTGATCAAGATTGTTAGAATAGATAGTTATAGTAAACAGTTTATTACAGTATATTTTTTATATATATATATATATATATATATATATATATATATATATATATATATATATATATATATATATATATATATAAATATATATATATATATATATATATATATAAATATATATATATATATATATATATATATATATATATATATATATATATATATATATATATAAAACAAATAGGGATGGGCCGAACACCCCCTGGTTCAGTTTGCACCAGAACATACCACACAGGCAAGAAAATCAGCAGAACACACGAACACCATTAAAGTCTATGGGACACGAACATGAATAATCAAAAGTGCTCATTTTAAAGGCTTATATGCAAGTTATTGTCATAAAAAGTGTTTGGGGACCCGGGTCCTGCCCCAGGGGACATGTATCAATGCAAAAAAAAGTTTTAACAACGGCCATTTTTCCGGGAGCAGTGATTTTAATAATGCTTAAAGTGAAACAATAAAAGTGAAATATTCCTTTAAATTTCGTATCTGGGGGTGTCTACAGTATACCTGTAAAGTGGCACATTTTTCCTGTGTTTAGAACAGTCCCATGACATTTCTAAAGGAAAAAAGTAATTTAAAAGTACTCGCTGCTATAATGAATTGTCGGTCCTGGCAATACAGATAAAAGTCATTGAAAAAAATGGCATGAGGTCCCCCTAGTCCATTACCAGGCCCTTTGGGTCTGGTATGAATATTAATGGGGACCCCGAACCAAAATGAAAAAAAACAAAACTGCGTGGGGGTCCCCCCAAATTCCATACCAGGCCCTTCAGGTCTGGTATGTATTTTAAGGGGAACCCTGGGCCAAAATAAAAAAAAATAGCGTGGGAGTTCCCCAAAAATCTATACCAGACCCTTATCCAAACACGCAACCTGGCAGGCCGCAGGAAAAGAGGGGGGACGAGAGAGTGCCCCCCCAAACCGTACCAGGCCATATGCACTCAACATTAGGATGGTGCTTTGGGGTAGCTATTGATGGGGACAAGGGCCTCATCCCACAACCCTCGCCCGGTGGTTGTGGGGGTCTGTGGGCGGGGGGCTTATCGGAATCTGGAAGCCCCTTTTAACAAGGGGACCGCCAGATCCCGCCCCCCCGTTATATGAAAGTATGTGCCTGAACATATTCAATAATACCAAATGTTATAGAAAAATCTCTCCAGCTTTGGTAGATAAATTCAACCAGGAATTCCTTTGCCTCTATGATGAATCTCTCAATGAGGGCGCCATCAATAGAGACATGTGGGATTTTATACGAACACAGAATCCTCGTTTGCCTACTTTCTATGCCCTGCCGAAGGTGCATAAAAATCTTGATGATCCCCCAGGAAGACCTATCATCTCCGGAAATGGCTCTATCACGGAAAGTATTAGTCAAATAATAGATCAACATCTAAGGCCTCATGTTATGGACTTACCCTCGTACACAAGGGATACAATTCATTTATTACAAATTCTTGACAATTTGGTGATACCCAACTCTTCAATTTTGGTCACAGTTGACATAGAATCACTCTACAATAGTATCCCGCATGACCTGGGGATTGCAGCTATTGAACGGTGTAACGAGCCCCTTGCTCGCTCGATTCCACTCTCCCGACACTCCTCTGCGGCTATAGAATCAGATTGCAGATCGCAACATCTGATTGTTCAGTCATCCGATGCTCTGGGATTAGAACTACAGCTATGTGCCATTCTTAACCCAGTTGTGATAGCTCAGAACAAACACCAGGCAGGCTGTATGTAAGTTCAACCAGGAATCTCTTTTATTGAAAAATACAGGCTCTTTTATACACTAAAAGTGGAGGTGCATACCTCCGGCTCATATTACTCTGAACATACACCTGTGACCAGAAACCTAATTAACATGGGCTAATTAACTAATCCCTTTAGACAGCCTAGATGAGTCAGACATGACCTTTAGGCCAGACTGGCCGTCTTGTAGCTCAGAGAACCCAATCAACATTATCACAATAGCAGAGTTAATTAACACAAACAACAATGGGGATATAATGACTCTTAGATCCCATACTAGGGACTCATTTACAATACACATTCTAGCAGGCAACAGACAGACAGGCAGCTGGAATTTACATCAGCATCTCCTAACAGTATTTGTCCCAGCATTATGAATCAGCCACTATTTCTAATATGGCAAATCCAGGGTCCCCAGAGTCTGTGTGCCCTGGGGGACCAGGACCCGAATCCAGAGTAATACCATCTCAAGGGTCCCCAGGCACACAGCTCACAAAGAGCACCGTTCCCCCAAATGCTAGGGCCCACGATCGATCGGCAAGAGGCTAGCATTCAGTCCCCTCCAAAAGTCTCTCTCCCGGCTAGGTCTGTCACAAACGGGTCCTTAGACAACGAGCCACTACGGGCTGGAGGTTCAATGCTTTTGTCCTACAGATGTTGGATTTCATTTTAAGACACAATACTTTCCTGTTTAAGGGCTCCCACTGCCTCCAGGTGCAGGAAGTGGCTATGGGGACGTGCTGCGCACCCTCATATGCCAACCTGAACCTGGGGAAGTGGGAGATTTTTTACTAGGAGAAATGTCATTCATGTATGCTTGCCACATCTGTATGTGGCAGAGATACATTATAGATTATAAACTGCGCTAAAAAATAAAATGAAAGTCCAAAGTAATTTCTCAAATATAGGCACTGCGGATCTTCAAAACGCCTCAATGTATACAAAACATAGAACAGTTCAAGTGAGATGCCCAACCACCGTGGTAATAAGTTGCGCTTACCAGACAGCAAGCAGTGTAAGCGGATGGCTTAAACCCAGCCCGGGCCTTTAAGATGTAGAAATACTTCTGCTCTGTCCAGGCTCAGGTCACTGTTCCCTCAGTACATATACCAGAAGGAGAAAAAAAAACAAAAAAAACTGGCCATAGTGTAGTATATCTGCATATCATATGTGGACCTTTGGTTATAACCAACACCCTGATGTGCACGTAAAACAAAAGGTGACAGCCCCACCACCGTAGCTGTAGAATGTGTTTACCAACTTGCAAGCTTTTATACGCAAATGGCTCAAAACCCAACTCAGAATCATATGTATGGTAATAGGAAGTAGGAATAATCGGCCACTGTAGCCAGGGGATCGGTTTCCTCAGTGTGTAACCCAAAAAGAAAATAAACTGGCCATAGTGTAATACATCCAGGAACCAATTTAATAAATAAAGTATCACACTTACAGTTTAAAAGGTAATTTTGAGTATTATATATAAAAAACGCCGGCCGGCATAACAAACATCATACGGATCCCGTCCTCCTCCTCTGGTCACGTGGTAGCGTCACTACGTGCGTACCCAGACACGTTTCATCATCAATCGGACGTTCTCAATGGGGACGGGCAGGGTAGTGAACTACCACCTTATATACGGGACCAAGCCTCACTCTGAGCTACAAGCACAAGGACGCCATTTTAAATATGGGCAAATAGCCCAAACTCTAACCAGGATATGTTTACTGCTAAGAGTACATAAGCTGGAAACACTTTTAGCAAACTCAATCTCAGAATTTATAGAAAGAGAAAAAAAAAGGAGAGAAAAAGAGATGCCTCAAAAGTAATTGATAAGTGATTAAACAAAAATAATTTGGGTGTATATAAAAGAAGATTTTTTGGAATTATTTTAACACTACATTAGATTGTGTCTTAGATGCAAGACGTAAATAGAAAAGCAAGTTAATAGCTTTTAACAAAAAATTAAAGTGCATAAACTTCAAAAAAATTTTCTTTCTTTTTTTTTTTTTTTTTTTTATTTTTCTGTTTTTTTTATTTTTATTAAAGATATATGTGCAAATGCGCTAAAGTTATATATATGTGTAAAAATAGTGAAAAGTAATGTGAATAAGGTGTTAAAATGGACCATTTACTATTCACATATACATGGATATTTATTGAATTATAAATGGTCAATACAAAAGTTTGTTTTAACCTTTAAAAATGAAAAAAAAAAAAATAATAAATAAATAAAATTAGATAAAATAAAAAATAGAAAATAAAAATAAAAAATAAAAATAAAAATATATATATATATAATTAAAAATAGAGTTGAAATTATAAAATTTCCCACACCCTACTGTCCTCATACTGGTATCTCAGAGCGAATTCACATTTTGATTAGGTGAACAAAATACAGGCAATAAAACAATTAAGAATTATCAATAAAAGCATTCACATCAGTGTCTATGTTCAACCCATGGGGGGCATAAGTCCTCAACCTATGAATCCAAGTCATCTCTAATTGAGATATCCCCCTAATCAGTGAACTCCCCCTCCAATGGGGCTTAAACTTGTCTATCCCCAGAAAAATGGTTTTGGAGGGGTCTCTGTCATGCACCAATAAATAGTGTTTTGACACTGAGTGATTTCTGAAACCAGTTAAAATGTTGGTGATGTGTTCATTGAGTCGCACCTGAAGAGGTCGCTTGGTCCTGCCCACATATTGCAGGCCACACGGGCACTGCATGGTATGTCTCTCTTGTGTACTGGTAGAAATAAAGGTGGTGGTGCGTTTATGAGGGCAAGCACTCAAGGAACAAACTCTACATTTTCTACATTGGTAAAAACCCGTTAATTGGTCAAAAAAAGTGGGCTTTGTGACCGGAGGATTTAGAATATTTGGGGCTAACCGATTTCTCACTGAAGGTGCTCCTCTAAAAACAATACGAGGTTTATCTGGTAAGGCCCCATTAAGAACCATGTCACTCTTAACAACATGCCAGTGTCTATATATTAAACTCCTAATGTTGTTATGTTATAAAGAATAAGACGTCACAAAGGGGACACCAGAAGAGATACATTGATGACATACTAATCATCTGGGATGGTCCAGAGAGTGAATTTAGGGATTGTCTGAATCTCATGAATCAGAATAACTTCAATCTTTTCTTTACTATGACACATGACTCCCATGAAGTCAACTTCTTGGATATCACCATTTCCAAGGACCATGTGGGTGAACATTTGAGTAGGCTATACAGGAAGGAAACTGCTGGCAACACGCTGCTATATGCAGACTATATGCCGAGCCACTTAAGAGGTCAATCCCATTCAGCCAGTTTCTTAGACTTAGAAGGAACTGTAGTACAAATGAGGACTTCCAACGTGAGTCAGATGAACTTACCCTAGATTGCTGGATAGAGGATACACTAAATCGGCCCTTAAAAAGGCCTTTAATCGGCCAATAGACGGGATTTGATCTTTAAAACTAAAAGTTAAAGTAAAACAGATACAACAACTAGAATCATTATGAGATTTTCTAATGAACACAATTGGATAAGAAAGATTATCTCGAAGCACTGGCCGATCCTCACTGAGGATCCCATCTTGGGGGGATTGGTGACACCCAAACCCCAGATTACATACAAGAAATCAGGCTCTATTGGAGATATGCTAACGCAGAGAGAGTACAGGGGAAATGCAAGAAAAAATCCATGCAAAACTTGGGGTACCTATCCTGGTGGATCCTGTTCACAGTGTGTAGTCATTGGAAGGAGGACCACATTGACCTTGCCGAATGGGGAGATCTTTTGTCTACGCCACTTTGCCAACTGCAGGACACAAGGCGTCGTGTACCTCATGCAATGCCAATGCGGTGCTTTCTATGTCAGGAAGACCCGACAAGAGTTTGGCAAACGAATAGAGAAACACATGCACAGCATGCGTATAGGCAATCTATACTTACCATTAGGAAGGCACGCGGCTAGACAACATAATTATAGGATGCCCAAGGTGAATTTTTCAATTTTGAACAGGCTTCACATACCCATCGGGGGGGGGGGGTGATTGGAATAAGATTCTGCTCCAGCGCAAAATGCGCTGGATCAGACACCTTACGGCCACAACTCCCCCTGGCTTAAATGAAATGGAGAGCTTCAGACCCTTTTTAGAAGGCTTCAGCTCGGGTAAAACAGACTAGGGGTTTTATATCCTGTACTCCATGTCTCATATACTAATCCTTGGGAATCTAATAGTTTAAGCTGCTTCCTCTTCTTGTGAGATCATTGAGGCAACACACCATCTAGATCAATATCCCTAGAATGACTGTTCTGTTTGGGACTTTCTCTCTTCCTTTTCTTCCTCTTTTTTTTTTTTTTCGATCAGCCTCCCCTGGGGGGCGTCCCTTGGGGGCCCCCGGGTCGTTTGGGATTTATTGAACAAGTGATATATTTCTTGGAGGGTTTATATATATATATATATATATATATATATATACACATATATACATTTATATATTCAGGTTAGTTTCACGGTTTTTGTGTGGGGCTTTTTCTGATTTTCCTTCCCTGGGCCCAGCCAGGCACTCTGGGCCAGGGTTGTGTAGGGCCCAAGGACCTCCACCATTGTGTAGAATTCATTATTATTTATGGTATTTTCCTTTTTTTTAGGTAAACTTTATATGCGGCCTGAGGGTTTCCAGTGTCTAGAGTGAGATACGGTTGGTTGTTTTCCTCCTCTGACTTTCTCCCTTTTAGGAACTTCACCCTCTCTGCCTATCCACCTCTACCCAACACAGGGGGGCCGCGGTGCCTTGGTTTGACACCGCGGCATTCCCATCCCGTAGCTTGAACTTTGCTCAGGCTGGGGACTTTATGTGTCGGTGGTTATTAGTCCCTATTGGTCCTCCCTCTGTCTGTTCCAGAAAAACTGTTGAGACAGGAGGGATGACCAATTGGTGCATGCTGCCAGCCTTGCAGTATCTAGGTGCCCTTTTGCGGCACTCCACCCCCGTCATCTCACCATTGCGGTTGGTCTGCTTGCTTGGATGTTATCATCCTGTCAGACAGATCATCACGCCGCAAGACATCCCCTCATGGATGTGGGCATCTTACACACAGGAGATGACACTCCACTTGGTGGCTCCACGCGGCTTCATTTTGCCTCCAGTGTATCTATCTGCTCCACTGGTGGGCGCTGCCCTTTTCCATCATGGCGGCAACCCTGTCACATCCGCAGGACACGTGATCTCTCTGCACCGCATGTGCACTGTGCTGTAGCGCTGTCACGTGTCCGGCTGGTTCACATGGTGGGATGTGCCGCGTCACCACGTTGGCGCGGCACCTCCACACTGCCCACACCATTTAAAAGGACGCCAGGGACGGCAAATGGCACCATTCTTCCCCTCGGTTTACAACCAAAGGGGGTTATCAGTGAGTGTTGACTCTCTACCTGATGGTCTTATCTGGGCCTGGATGAACCTTGGTACCCTCCTATTCAAGTAAGTCTCTGGCCTAGGAACAACTGAAAATTTTTAGGGGGGGTTTCTTTGGAGCTCACCTACATGTGTACATGGGGGGGCTTCTCTCACTACCCCTTTCATATATGTTTTTTATACAGCCATCAAGTATTGGTGTTTGGAATGCCATTATTGGAATCTTTCACTATATCCAGCCGTCTTGTAGAGGATGTATGGCAGCTTGGGTAAATGGAGGACTGGAACCTCTCACTCTGATACTGGGAATGCACTAGTCGTTGCTTATTAAATGCATATGAAAAATGTAAGTTTGGCAGTCACTCTGTCCATTTACATTAAATGTGATATGTGTTTATGTACCTTATGACATTGTGATTTTGATTCTTCTTAGATTGTGATACAATTTTCCCTGAGGAAGACTCTCTTAAATAATATATGTTGAAACGCGTTGGAATTCTGCTACTTGACGCCACCTCTTTGAATTTGTGGTGATTGTATCTTGTAGTACGATGTATCACTTTCTTTCATTATTTTCAATATGCACTGTGCTTTTTTAAAACTATGTAATGTTTGTGACATGAGGAAGCCTTATCTATCAATTTTTGTTCTATGTATTTATATCTATATTTATAATAAATTATGTTTTACTTAATTCAATTATTCTCATTGCCATAAAAATACCAAATTAGAGGTTTGTGCAGATTTTGAAAAATGTGATATGTGTCCCAACATCACAAATACACATAAAAAAAATAAAAAAAAATGAAAGAGTGACACCTCTAATCCACAGTGACACACCAATAAAGAAAAAATATCAATTCATAAATCAATCAACATAAATCCTGATTTCAGTCCACAACCGATATGTAAATGGCCAAATAAAATAAGTAGTTATGTGTAGGAGGGTTCCACTATCATTGCAAATCTTGCCATATGTTTCACTCATTAATGACAATAAGCAGCCTTGTTAATTCCACACCAACACCAATTGCAGGCTCTGGCCAAGCGCTAAGACCCAAAATATAGGTGGTGTTATAACAGCATGTTGTCGGTAATCATCCCTTCATAGCCTGGCATATGGCATATCACAGCAACAGGTTGTTCAAGGGCATTCAGGAACTCCAGGGTATATCAGCAGGGATTTACTGTTCCATAGTGCAACCTGCAGATTTTGTGTAATTAATATTGCGCATCTACTCACACAAGTACAAGGATAAATCACGTGGCTTAATGTACATGGTGGGGCAGACGTAAAAACAGTGACTCTCTGCTTTATGTTTTTTTCTTTTCTTATGTGTGTAATTTTGGAATAGTGGTGTCACCCTCTGAACTTGGGGCTGGTTCACATCACAGAGATGCAGTCTACATGCATGTGGCAGCAAAGCAGCTAAGTGGTTAGCACTTCTGCCGAAAAGCACCAGGGTCATTGGTTGAATCCCAACCATGGCACTACCTGCCTGGGGTTTGCATGTTCTCCCTGTGCCTACTTGGGTTTTCTCCCACACTCTAAAGACATGCTGGCAGTTGAGGTGGCTCCTGTCTAAATTGTTCCTAGTATGTGTATGAATGTGAGTTATAGACTATAGATTGTAAGCTCCTTGAAGGCGACATCTGATGTGAAAGATTGTCAGTGCTGTATAAGTACCTGAACTGATAAAAATGAATGGTTTTTATATGTGTTTTTTTGCAATCTGGTACATTTAAGAAGGGTTTCACATAATGGAAACAAAAGAGCTGACATTACAAATAAAAGGTGTGTGTGTGTGTGATAAGGATTTTTTTTGGCATGGGGTTCCCCCTCAAGTCCATGACAGACTAAAGGGTCCATGCTCAATTTTGACATGTTGGCTATGTGCATGCTATTAGATCTTTGGTCTGTAGTGTGTGAATTGATGCACATAGCCAAGTGCTAACATGGTTGGAGAAAGATTTTGTGCCTGCAATCCGGTGCAAACACTTTAGGCATAATAAATGGACAGATTGAATGACACTGGTGTCCTTTATTGTGCATGTGTAGGAGTGATCACAATCCAACCTATGTTCTATAAAGGACTTTAGCGGTAGGGCTTGCTTTGCCTGAGAAGAGGCCAAATTATTTGCTCTCTGTTCTTTTCCCTTTTTTGGGGGGGGGGAATGATATTGTGCATAATGACCAACACCCCACTAAGGCTGCTTTAATGTTTGTTTTGTGTGTTTGCTGTAATTGTTGTGCATTTGTTTCTCAAAAGTGGGTTTTTGTGGGCATGGTTTCAATTTTCTGTGTATTTTTCCTGTCTGACCATGCGTTTATGAGCATCTGCTGACTCTTGTCTCATTATTGTGGCTAACAGTCAATTGTTCTACTCTTACTTTCCCAACTTTGCTTAATCATGTAGACAGAAATGCAGCTTCCTGGTTACCATAATCAGAAATCTATGTGTGTGGGAATGAGGAAGGGGGGTGCTACTATGCTGCAATTTGTTATGTTTTTTAGTTTGTTTTTTTGATCCCCTATTTTGTTTTTGAGAATATTGCACTTAACAACAAATTGATGGGTGTGGGTGGGGTGGTTTGAATCCCAACTACGTACCTTAAAATGTGTTGCCTGGTTAATTTTAGCCTTTTGTTCCCTGCTGTCTGCTATGAAAGTTAAAGAGGAGTTACACCCACAAAATTAACTTTACACTGATTAACTGGAAAAATCATCAGAAAAAACATTCACATTTTTTTTTTTACATACTTGTTCAGGGCTGTTGTTATGGGGTCTCTTGTATTCTGCCCCCTTCCTCTCCACGGCGCCTCACGTCACTTCCCTCGGCGCTTGTGCTCCTGGGAGATGTGTGTCATCATTTCCCAGGAGCCACTGGGCAGCGCCGAAGGCTAGAATCCCGGTATTTGATAGGCTTATCATGGTTGCCATCACAACGGGGCGGGCACTTCTGCAGCCGCCGCCCGTTTCAGTTTCCTGCGCTGCTAAATGAGCTTACTGCGCATGCGCGAGAACGGGTAGTGCATGCTGGTTATTCAGCAGCACCGAAACCCGTAAGTTTATGCTTGTGGGCTTCGTATGCCCACATGCAACATGGAACCGCCAAGACAGGGAAATATAAGGTTAGTTTTAAAAAAATAATAACAAATATAGCGGCTATTAGTAAGAATAATGATTGCAGCATTGCATTAACCACTTGCCGACCAGCCGCCGCAGTTTTACAGCGGCAGAATGGCACGGCTGGGTGCAACGAAATTATGAATCGTCGCTTTTCCCTGTGGCCACTAGGGTGCGCCCTCTGCTCACCCCTGGAGCTGATGCGAGTGCCCGGCGGTCGCGATCACTGCCGGGCTCCTGCAATCGCTGGTGACACACCGAGAACCGGGATCTGAGTATGAACAGCGATCGGTCATCTCCCCTAGACAGTCCTGTCTTCAGTTAGAACACAGAGAGGGAACACAATTAACCCCTTGATCGCTCCCTAGTGTTAACTCCTTCCCTGCCAGTGACATTTTTACAGTAATCCATGGATTTTTATAGCACTGATCGCTGTATAAATGCCAATGGTCCCAAAAATGTGTCAAAAGTGTCTGATGTGTCTCCCATAATGTCGCAGTCCCGATAAAAATCACAGATAACCGCCATTACAAGTAAAAAAAAATAATAATAAAAATGCCATAAAACTATCCCCTATTTTCTAGATGATATAAGTTTTGGGCAAACCAATCAATATACGCATATTGTGATTTTTTTTTTTTTTTTTACCAAAAATATGTAGAAGAATACATATTGGCCTAAACTGAGGAAAAAAAATGTTTTTTAATATATTTTTGGGGGATATTTATTATAGCAAAAAGTAAAAAATATTGCGTTTTTTTTTCAAAATTGTTGCTCTTCTTTTGTTTATAGCGCAAAAAATAAAAACCGCAGAGGTGATCAAATACCACCAAAAGAAAGCTCTATTTGTGGGAAAAAAATACGTCAATTTTGTTTGGGTGTCGCACGACCGTGCAATTGTCAGTTAAAGCGACGCAGTGCCGAATGGCAAAAAGTGTTCTGGTCAGGAAGGGGGTAAAATCTTCCAGGGCTGAAGTGGTTAAGATCATTTTAACAGATGCCTTTAGAATTTTTTTTTTAATATGTTGGTGGAACTGCGCTTTAAGTTGTGATCCCTTTTAGATTATAAGCTCCTATGAGCAGGGCCCTTCTAAACCTATTGTAATGTAGCTCCATAAATACTGTTTATTTTTGCACAAGTAAATGAATGTACCTAATTGTGTTGCTGCTGTCCGAATAAATGTAGAATATTGAACTATTTATGTATTTGTTGGATCTTGGATCAATAAAACTTTTTTCCTTCAAGTGGAACATATTAACACCCACACAAATAGATAAAGCTATAATAGTCCACAAAATAAAATGTTTACTCTGCACACATGCAAGGCATTAGATACAAAAATTAACCCCCCCCCCACCCCAAAAAAAAAAAATTGCTCAACATGTCAACCTGGGCCTTCATTTTTTAAATCACCAGTTGTAATCCCAGGAACACCAATCAAAATATATTTTGTAAAGTGCTGCACCAACTGATGGCCCTATATAAATACTGTATACAGGGGGTCCCCTAGTTACAAGCATCCGACTTACAAACGACTCCTACTTACAAACGGAGGGAGACAACAGGAAGTGAGAGGAAATCTACCCCTAGGAAGGGAAATTCACTCCTGTAAGAGCTATTATGGGGAAAAGGTACCTCCACTGATGCTTTATCACCAAGGCTTGTTTCCAAAACAACCCAAAATTTTCAAAATCCAATTGTCATTGGGACAGAAAGTGAGGTGAAATCTTCTGAAGAGGGGCACAGACAGCAAAACAAATGTTGCAGGGGTGATAACCCTTCCCTATGTTATCCAAAAAGCTTAAAAATAGTTTTTTTTGGCTGGAGCTACACTTAAAAAATGTACCTGTTCCGACTTACAAACAGATTCAACTTAAGAACAATATATATACATACACACACGCACACGCTGTCCTGTCACAATACATATACTGTGGTGGGGTGGCACGTGACGTGCGGGCACAATCATGTACATATATGTTATGGTGCCTACTGGGGCTAAGGGGGGTGTCGCTGCATGTCTGCTGGGGTGTGCAGCATGCCCCTCACAACTGCTGTGTCCACCAGACCCATCGGATTGTGGCTCACAGTACCATTCCGCTTTGAGCAGCCCTGGGCTTATGGGATTGCTATGTGATCACAATGTCTACAGATCTGTTATGAATGAATCTCATTTATAACAGTTTTGCTTCCTATACTAGTTAGTTGTGATTGTCCCACAGCTATCACGTTACCTGGGCCTATCACAGAACCCCGTACCATCTGATTGTCTTTAGCCAATCACAGATCAGTAGTAATGAATAGTTAATGAAACTCATGCATGACAGTTCAAAGTATTGACGGTACACACATTTTTCATTTTTACCATACAGTCCCCAGTCAGTGGCCCTAATCTCCACCACACCAGTCATATGCTGATGCATAATAACATACAGTAGGTCATTTGCTTGGGCTAAGGGTTGGTTCACACCACAAAAACACACTCCAGATCTGTTCCGGGTGCATTGATACATGCGTGTACTGGGGTCTGGTGCATTTTTATGCATTTTTTGATGCGTTCCAATGCATTCCGGTGTGTTTTTTTATACGTTTTACCAAGTCCCAGTACTGTCCAGTGCAGGAAAAATGCAGCATGTTCTACTTTTTTTTCTGGAACTGGACCACACTGGTGTGAACTATGCCATTGGAAACCATACAACCTACTTTCCATGCATTTTTGATGCACAATAAAAATGCACTGGACTGCATGTGGTGTGAACTGGCCCTTAAGGCAAACTACAGCAGCTGCAGGTTTCTGATGCAGAAACTTAAAATAAAACACTTTTCTATGCTTTGTTTCTTCATAAAACTACTTCAAAATAGGGGAAGATGGTACATTGTTATTCTAGGCTTATGTTGTACTTATAGTGACAGTTATCAGCTCAACTTCAAACCGTTCAAACCCACCATACATGTATTATCGACAGATTGTTATGCTAACATTGCTTATTATACTACCTGTTTTGTATACAATGTCTTGATGAACTGTATGAAGAAAAGAGCTTTTTCTTTCAATAAAAATTATTTGAGAAAAAAAAAAATAGGGGAAGATGGTGAGCAAAGAAGGAAGAAAGAAAATAGAGTAGTAACAGAGAGCAAGACACGTAAGTGTGAATTTTACAGCAGATATAAATTCTAACAGGATGCTATTTCATTTCCTTAAGCACTGCATATCAAATAGGCATTTTTTTTTTTTTTAGAGAATACTATTTTCTTTCTTTTTGATCCTTTTTTGCATTTTTGCACTGATGATCCCTTCCAGATTCTTTGTACTCACTTCCTGTCTACATTCATGTAACGCAGTGGCAGTTGCATGAAGTTGCTAAAGGACAGACTTCCTGATTGTGACAATGGAGGAACTTGCCCATAACAAAACTGCATATGGGGGGTAATTAACTAAAGAATAAAAGACTTTTCATTTTGCAAACTTAGAAGCTTAGTAAAAGGAGGTGAAACCATGTTTACTGTAACCGCTTGCAGACCACCCATTGTAAAAATACTGCGGCAGGCCGCTCTGCGCTGGATCACGTACATGTATGTGGTCTGACATTTATGGGTAGGGGGTGCGCTCCCACCGCCCCATCTGTGCTGTGATTTGGTACAGCCACAAGTTGGTCAGTAGGTCCCAGCCAATGATTTATGGCCGGGACCTGCTGGTTGGCTAAAGCGAATCACAGTACAGAGAGCCCTGTGTTTACTAACAACACAGAGCAGTGATGTTGCTGTTTTTTTCTCCCTGCAAAGCACCACATCTCGTAGTAAAAGCAGCACACATTACACATTGTTAGGCACACAGTTAACCCTTTGATCACCCCTAATATTAACCCCTTCCCAGCCAATGTCATTAGTACAGTGGCATAGCTCCCAACTGTCCCTGATTTCGAGGGACTGTCCCTGATTCGGAGCAGTGTCCCTCTGTTCCTCTTTTCTCCTTATTTGTCCCTCATTTTGGTCTGATCTATATAGTTGTTTATAAAATGCACTATTTATCTTTCAAAAATTGCTTCCCAGTGCTAAAGCTTTCATCCAATTTCTAAATTGCTGCATTTGTACAATTCAAAAGCAAATATAAAGGAATAGAAGGTAATAAAGCACTTGTGGGTTTAGTCAAACCTTTTTTTTCCAGATAATTTTCCTTTAAGGGGGCGTAACAGGGTTTGTGGTTAATTACCACCTTGGGTTTACTTCCTCTTTGTTTCTCTGCAAAGGTAAAGCATAATGGGCTACTATGCATCGCATAGTAGCCCATTATGTGTCACTTACCTGACACAGGAGCCTGCGATGTCACCGTTGTCCCCTCTGCTACGGAACGTCCATCTTCTTTCTGGGTATCATGGCTCCGGCATGCACATGGGGAGCCGTTAGCAGAGGCATGCTCAGTGCGCCTGCGCGCCGCTGTCTATGGCGCATGCGCCATAGACAGTGGTGCCTGTCTTTTTGCAAATATCTCCTAAACCGTGTAGGTTTAGGAGATATTTCTTGGACCTACAGATAAGCCTTAATCTTGGCGTACCTGTAGGTCAAAGTGGTCTGTAAGGGTTTACAACCACTTTAATCAGCCACAGAATGTAATTAATATGTGTTCAGGTTTGAAGTGATGAGGTGGCAACCCTAACCAACTGATGGACCTATATAAATACTGTATATTACTAGTAAAGTATATATACATACATGGACACACTGTCCTGCCACAATACATATATTGTGGTGGGGTGGCATGTGACGTGCGGGCACAATTTTGTACATATGTTATGGTGCCTACTGGGGCTAAGGGGGGGTCGCTGCATGTCTGCTGGGGTGTGCAGCATGCCCCTCGCAGCTACTGTGTCCACCAGACCCATCGGATTGTGGCTCACAGTACCATTCCGCTTTGAGCAGCCCTGGGCTTATGGGATTGCTATGTGATCACAATGTCTACAGATCTGTTATGAATGAATCTCATTTATAACAGTTTTGCTTCCTATACTAGTTAGTTGTGATTTTCCCACAGCTATCACGTTACCTGGGCCTATCACAGAACCCCGTACCATCTGATTGTCTTTAGCCAATCACAGATCAGTAGTAATGAATAGTTAATGCATGACAGTTCAAAGTATTGACGGTACACACATTTTTCATTTTTACCATACAGTCCCCAGTCAGTGGCCCTAATCTCCGCCACACCAGTCATATGCTGATGCATAATAACATACAGTAGGTCATTTGCTGAAAATTGGCTTGGACAGGAAGGGGGTGCAAATGCCCTGTTTTAAAAATGCTTTTGTTTGCAGAACATGTGAAAAAATACTACAAAACAGAAAAGAAAATTAATATATTTACTATCAACAGTAGCAAACCACACTTATCAATTGTTTCTTTTTACACACAAACGGGATCTTGGCTAACTTCTGCAGTCCTATGCTCTCTAGGCACCACGTTTAGCATTTTCTATTATGGAAAAGTGACTATCTTGACTTGGCATTTACTAATAGGAGTTCACCAATTGATAGTGCTTCTCTGTTCTCTGTTCCACATTGAAGTCTTAGTTGTTTGAATTAGGTAAAATTAGGAGTCCAACTTCTATTGCTTATCCTTATTCTTAGAAAATGAACCCCCACATGCATACTTGCCAACAGTCCTGATTTTCCCAGGACATTCACGGTATTCAGACCTAAATCCTGGTCTTACCGTGTCCCGTGAAAATTCACGGGAAAATGGCTTTGTCCTGGTGTCCGTGATTAAACGCAGAGATCCAGGGTTGCCGCCATTTTTGTGAAGAGCAGCTCTCCTTGTGGCCGAGGCGGGGAAGAAACAAGGTGGGGGGGTTTCCGGACGGACAGGGTTGTGGGGTTGCGGCGGACAGATCGGACACTTTTTTGGGACCAGTGACATTTATACAGCGATCAGAGCTAAAAATAGCCACGATTACTGTTTAAATGTCATTGGCAGGGAAGGGGTTAACACTAGGGGGCGATCAAGGGGTTAAATGTGTGTCCTAGGGAGGTGTTTCTAACTGTGAGGGGGATGGGACTGCCTGGAGGAGGAGACCAATCGCTGTTCATAACCAGTATGAACAGTAGATCTGTCTGTTCTCCCCTGACAGAAAGGAGATCTGTTTAGATTAACAGATCTCCGTTCTGTCTCTCTCAGGAGCGATCGCGGGTGGCCGGCGGACATGGCGGCTGCTGGGCATGTTCATCAGCTCCTACGTCACGCAGTGGCTTGGGCGTGCCCCCTTAAAGTGCCCGCAGTACAGCTATGGCGATTCGCACAGGGGAGCCAACCTGCCACCGTATAATAAGGCCGGCTGGTTGGCAACTGGTTAAGGTAAACGACCTTCAGCCTTTACAACCACTTTAAACACCCACTATAACTATGCAAAAATGTATATTATCACAATATATATTTGTTTTTTAATTATCATTTTTATATTGGAATAATGAAAATGTCTGTATATTTGTAGAGGATGTCCCACTTTATACTTTTGGGTCCTTTCACGCATAGCCACAGTTAAAGAGTAGAGATGGGCTCGGGCATTGTTGTTGGGCAGATTAAAAAACACATATTGCTGCAAAAACGCATTACATGCTTTTCTGCAGCTTCTCTATTGAAGTATATTGAACCAAAAAAGCACTGTTTTGTGTGAACGTGTCCCATATGAAACCATGTGAATGAACTGTAGTGCGTTTCTGCAAAAAGCACCAAAAAACACATAGATGTGAAGCAGGTCTAAGACGTTTAGTAACATAATGGGGTGAAAAAAACTAAAATTAGCCCTTTATAGTACAAAAAAAGCAGATAATCACTACTGTAAGGGGTTAATTTTTTTTAGTGTAGAACTGTGAAAGTAATATTTGCAGTAGCGATTATTTGCTCTTTTTGTACTATAAAGGGCTCATTTTAGGGTTTTTTTTAACCCCATTATGTTACTGGCTGATAAATCGATTATGAAAATAGTAATCGATTCATTTCATAATTGATTAGTTGTCGATTAATCGATTAGTTGTTTCAGTTTTTTGAAGGACATGAAAATTATGAAAAAAAAACAATATTTTTTACTTTCTGCTATAAAACATATATCATATATATAAAAAAAAATAATTTATTCTTTATAAATTAGGCCAAAATGTATTCTACTACATGTCTTTGGTAAAAAAAAAAAAAAAAAAACCCAATAAGCGTATATTGATTGGTTTGCGTGAAAGTTATAGTGCCTAAAAATTATTGTATATACAGTATCTCACGAAGAAATTGTACCTTGCTAGAATGTAAAGTAGTGATAGTACAGCTTGTATAACAGTGTAAATTTGCTGTCCCCTCAAAATAACTCAACACACAGCCATTAATGTCTAAACCGCTGGCAACAGAAGTGAGAACACCCCTAAGTGAAAATGTCCAAATTGGGCCCAATTAGCCATTTTCCCTCCCCTCATTAGTGTTACAAGGTCTCAGGTGTGAATGGGGAGCAGGTGTGTTAAATTTGGTGTTATCACTCTCACTCTCTCATACTGGTCACTGGAAGTTCAACATGGCACCTCATAGAAAAAAACTCTCTGAGGATCTGAAAAAAAACAATTGTTGCTCTACATAAAGATGGCCTAGGCTATAAGAATATTGCCAAGACCCTGAAACTGAGCTGCAGCAAGGTGGCCAAGACCATACAGCGGTTTAACAGAACAGGTTCCGCTCAGAACAGGCCTCGCCATGGTCGACCAAAGAAGTTGAGTGCATGTGCTCAGCGTCATATCCAGAGGTTGTCTTTGGGAAATAAACGTATGAGTGCTGCCAGCATTGCTGCAGAGGTTGAAGGGGTGGGGGGGTCAGCCTGTCAGTGCTCAGACTATACACCGCACGCTGCATCAAATTGGTCTGCATGACCGTTGTCCCAGAAGGAAGCCTCTACTAAAGATGATACACAAAAAAGTCCACAAACAGTTTGCTGAAGACAAGCAGACTTAAGGACATGGATTACTGGAACCATGTCCTGTGGTCTGATGAGACCAAAATAAACTTACTTGGTTCAGATGGTGTCAAGCCTGTGTGGCGGTACCAGGTGAGGAGTACAAAGACAAGTGTGTCTTGCCTACAGTCAATCATGGTGGTGGGAGTGTCATGGTCTGGGGCTGCATGAGTGCTGCCGGCACTGGGGAGCTACAGTTCATTGAGGGAACCAAGAATGCCAACATGTACTGTGACGTACTGAAGCATGAATGAATGAATGAATTGTATAGCGCTACCTATGCGAACTGAATCGCCTCAGGGCGCTTTTTAACCTACCAGCATGTCTTTGGTGTGTGGGAGGAAACCGGAGTACCTGGAGGAAACCCACGCAGGCACAGGGAGAACATGCAAACTCCAGGCAGGTAGTGCCGTGGTCAGGATTTGAACCAGCGACCCTATTGCTGATAGGTGAGAGTGCTATCCACTACACCACTGTGCTGCCCCCTCAAAATAAGCAGAGCATGATCCCTTCCCTTCGGAAACTGGGCCACAGGGCAGTATTCCAACATGACAACGACACACACACCTCCAAGATGACCACTGTCTTGCTAAAGAAACTGAGGGTAAAGGAGGAGATGGACTGGCCAAGCATGTATCCAGACCTAAACCCCATTAAGCATCTGTGGGGCATCCTCAAATGGAAGGTGGAGGAACGCAAGGTCTCTAACATCCACCAGCTCCGTGATGTCATCATAGAGGAGTGGAAGAGGACTCCAGTGGCAACCTGTGAAGCTCTGGTGAACTCCATGCCCAAGAGGGTTAAGTCAGTGCTGGAAAATAATGGTGACCACACAAAATATTGACACTTTGGGCCCAATTTGGACATTTTCACTTAGGGGTTTACTCACTTTTGTTGCCAGAGGTTTAGATATTAATGGCTATGAGTGTTATTTTGAGGGGGCAGCAAATGTACACTCTTATACAAGCTGTACACTCACTACTTTACATTGTAGCAAAGTGGCATTTCTTCAGTGTTGTACCATGAAAAGATATGATAAAATAGTTACAAAAATGTGAGAGGTGTACTCACTTTTGTGAGATACTGTATATTGGAATCTTTATTTATTTTACTATACTACTAATGGTAGTATAGTAAAAGTATATACATGATTAGCGACTTCTAATGGAACTGCGATAGTGTGGCAGCATCTGACACTAACTGACGCTGGAAGGGAACTGACTAACTGCCACTGACATTACCAGTGGCACTACTACGGTGATAAGTGCTAATAATATGCACTGTCACTGTATTAATGACACTGGCTGGGAAGGGGTTAACATCTGGGGCAAGCAAGGGGTTAAATGTTTGCCTAACCATGTTTACTGTATGAAGTGTGCGCTGTTTTTACTAAACCACTTTAAAGCGGTTCTCGGGTGTTATGGTATTCAGAGGGGCTCGTATCATCCTGCCGCTGAGTAGTTTCAGAGCAGCTGGATAGGTCAGAGATGTTTGGTTAGCTAGTAAAGAGCTGAACAGCTCTGAGTACTTCAGCTGTCTTGGCATTGCTTTGAAGCAGTTTATTGGTCAGATAATGGGAACCATGCCATACAGTATGACATCATTCCAGTAATTAAGGACTCTAATGCTTTTCTAGAGGAAAGTGACCAAATAATCTGGAGGAGTACTTAGCAAAGCTGCAGGAATTTTAAAATGAAAAACAATGTATCTATGTCAATCATCTCTAGAACGCTATGGTATATCTTCACATACTTTGACTTACATTGAGTAACCAGTTGTATATACTGATTACTGCTGTTAATTTATTAGTCAAAACCATTCACCTACTGAAGCTTGGTGTGTTTATTAGGTTGGCCATATTCAAATACTACTAAATCACACAGAAAGCAATGAAATAAAAACACACACTATTAGCACATTAAGAATTCACCACTTTCATGATTCCCTTCATTATTGCATTTCTAAACACTGGTAAGTTTATACTCACACTGATGAAATATTTCAGGTCCAAACACATTGAAGTGCAGCAACAGCGACAGTTTGCCAGATAACAAAGCTCTGAATAACTCGGTTGCCTAACACCATTTTAATATAATAATCTTTAAAATGAATAATATAAGAACTTGAATTTAATTCTCCCAGTGAATAGTTATCAAAACGAATTATGAGTGTCTTCTCACCACTGTTATTCCACCTAAATGTTATTTATACCCTAATAATGATTTTGTTAAAAATAAAATTTCTGTCACCACTTTTCAGTACAGGTAAGCTGCGATATACAACTCACCGGCCACTTTATTATACCTGTTCATTTGCTCGGTAACACAAATTGCTAATCAGCCAATGACATGGCAGCAACTCAATGCATTTAGGCATCTAGACATAGTGAAGACAACTTGCTGAAGTACAAACCGAGCATCAGAATGGGGAAGAAAGGGGACTTAAGTGACTGTGAACGTGGCATGGTTGTTGGTGCCAGACGGGCTGGTCTGAGTATTTCAAAAACTGCTGACCTACTGGGATTTTCAAGCACAACTATCTTTAGGTTTTACAGAGAATGGTCAAAAAAAGAGAAAATATCCAGTGAGCGGCAGTTGTGTGGACGAAAATGCCTTGTTGATGTCAGGGGTCAGAGGAGAATGGGAAGACTGATATGAGATGGTAGAAAGGCAACCGTAACTCAAATAACCACTCGTTATAACCATGGTATGCAGAATACCATCTCTGAATGCACAAAACATCAAACCTTGAAGCAGATGGGCTACAGCAGCAGAAGACCGAACCGGGTGCCACTCCTGTCAGCTAAGAACAGGAAACCGAGGCTACAATTCACACAGGCTCACCAAAATTGGACAATAGAAGATTGAAAAAACATTGCCTGGTCTAATGAGTCTTGATTTCAGCTGCGACATTCAGATGGTAGAGTCAGAATTTGGCGTAAACAACATGAAAGGATGGATCCATCCTGCCTTATATCAATGGTCCAGGCTGGTGGTGTAATGGTGTGGGGGATGTTTTCTTGGCATACTTTGGGCCCCTTAGTAAAAATTGAGCATCGTTTAAACACCACGGCCTTCCTGAGTATTGTTGACCATGTCCATCCCTTTATGACCACAGTGTACTCATCTTCTGATGGCTCCTTCCAGTAGGATAACGCACCATGTCACAAAGCTCAAATCATCTCACCACTGGTTTCTTGAACATGACAATGAGTTCACTGTACTCCAATGGCCTCCACAGTCACCAGATCTCAATCCAATAGAGCACCTTTGGGATGTGGTGGAATGGGAGATTTGCATAATGAATGTGCAGTCAACAAATCTGCAGCAACTGTTTGATACTATCATGTCAATATGGATCTAAACCTCTGAGGAATGTTTCCAACACCTTGTTGAATTTATGCCACAAAGAATGAAGGCAACTCTGAAGATAAAAGGGGGTCCAAACCGGTACTAGCAGGGTGTACCTAATAAAGTGGCCGGTGAGTGTGTATCATTTTTTAGAGTTTAGATACACTGTAAATCTATTCGAACAAAAGATCTGGAAAATGTCACAAATGTGAGTGCTGTCTTACTAAGTCAGAAGATTGCTGTGCTTTGGACCTGTACCTTAAGTTTTTCCTTATATAAAGATGGGAATAGCATATATGTATGAAATTACATTGCATACTTGTTATAACAGATAGCTTTAGCTGTACTCAAGGCAGATATACAGTAAAAGGCATAAATGAATATAACTTCATTAATACATCAATAAAAGTATTTCTCAAATGCAAGCATTGTATGTACATGACTTTGATTTTTTTATCAGCCTCTCTGTACAGCATAGCTCAGACTGGGGAGGGGAGAAACAGCTCCCATGTATGCATTTCACTTCTGTAATTAGCTATTTTCCTGACGTTTAACTTTAAATATAAATGTTGGTTTATATGTATACAATTGCAAAACAAAGGGGGTTATTTACTAAAGGCAAATCCACTTTGCAATTCAAGTCCACTTGGAAGTGCAGTCGCTGTAGATCCGAGGGAGACATGCAAGGAAAATAAAAAACAGCATTTTAGCTTGCACGTGATTGGATGATAAAATCAGCAGAGCTTCCCCTCATTTCAGATCTACCCCTTGGATTTAGGACTTCCAAGTGCACTTGTAGTGCAAAGTGGAGTTGCCTTTAGTAAATAACCCCCAAAGTCTGATACCAAATGCTTTTAATATTGAAGAGCTTATCACACCCTCTCTCTTCCCTATATTGTCCGTATTGAAGATTAGAAAGGGAATCAGGTAGTCCACAGCTACTCTTAAGCCACCCGTAGTCGGTTCAAATCTTGGCCGGTTCAGCAGGAACTGGGTGAGATTCGAACCACGTATTGGCAGGCTAACCTGGGTACAACCAGCCTGCCAGATTTTATATGCAGTTATTGCTATCGGCTGTTATAGCCACTAGCAATAATCACAGTGTTCTCCCGTGTGGACGGCTTCCCCTGCACCCCTGCTGGGTGAGCACAATGGCTCGGCAGGAGGGATTCCCCTGTCAACACTGTCTGTGGTTGCAGGAAAGAAATTTGCTCCGTCTACAGCCTTACTAACAGACAAAACACTATTTTACTGTCCATAACTTCAATCACAGCCTTGACCATGGACTACATGATGCTTGAGTCATTTAATAATACTATCTGGTAGATTAAGAGACAGAATAAGGTCAATTGCAATTTTCAGTTGCTGCATTCTGTATATGCATAAAGTAACATGCACTACACGAATATGCTCTTATCTGTGTATATTGTAATGTTATAATGGTCCTCTAGAGCCAGGACTGTCCATATAAAAGTACATTGTACACAACACAATAGCACAATGACCTCATATATTGGAAGTGTTTTCTGTATATACACAACATCCATGTGTCCTGAAACTGAACAGACACAAAACCTGGAAGCCATCAGTCAACAACAATAGAGTTTTCTTGCCTTAAACTGTGCTTTGACCCTGTAAATGGGCTTAGTTGTGTCTCATTTTCTTCTCATCCCTATTCAAGTCAATGTGATTAAGAAATCGACTCAGTGCAACTTTAAAAACAATTCAGAACTGGCTTGATGCAGGACAGCTACATCAAGGCAAGTCACAACAACTCAAAGGCAAATCAAAGCAACTAAGGGGGTTATTTACGAAAGGCAAATCCACTTTGCACTAAAAGTGCACTTGGAAGGGGTCTTCCAAGGGGCAGATCTGAAATGAGGGGAACCTCTGCTGATTTTATCATCCTATCATGTGCAAGCTAAAATGCTGTTTTTTATTTCCTTGCATGTCCCCCTCGGATCTACAGTGACTACTTTCAAGTGCCACTTGCAGTGCAAAGTGGATTTTTCTTTAGTAAATAACCCCCTAAGTGTCATCCCAACTCATACTGTATTCGACTTGCTTCTACTTCCTGACTAGATGAGCCCTTTAACTGCATCTAAAGCCTGCAGAGAAATCTGTAGTTTTGTAAATCTTAGGAAGGGGTAAATGGTGCTTCTGCTTGGTCTGAACATGGTACAATGTGATTTTACAATCTATTACATTTACAGGGGGTCCCCTAGTTACAAACATCCGACTTACAAACGACTCCTACTTACAAACAGAGGCAGACAACAGGAAGTGAGAGGAAATCTACCCCTAGGTAGGGAAATTCTCTCCTGTAAGAGCTATTTTGGGGAAAAGGTACCTCCACTGATGCTTTATCACCAAGGCTTGTTTCCACAACAAACCAAAATTTTCAAAATCCAATTGTCATTGGGACAGAAAGTGAGGTGAAATTTTCTGAACAGAGGCACAGACAGCAAAACAAACCTTACAGCGGTGTTGACCCTTCCCTATGCTATCCAAAAAGCTTAAAAATAGTTTTTTTGGCTGGAGCTACACTTAAAAAATGTACCTGTTCCGACTTACAAACAGATTCGACTTAAGAACAAACCTACAGTCCCTAACTTGTTTGTAACCCGGGGACCCCCTGTATACATAATTGTATATAAATCTAAGAATTTGTGCAAGATCCAATGTATGCATAAAATTGGATGAAGTTTTATGAAAAAGTGGGGGTTATTTGCGAAAGGCAAATCCACTCTGCGCTACATGTGCAAACTACAAGTGCAAAGTGCACTTGAAATTGCACTGAAAGTGCACTTGGAAGTGCAGTCGCTGTAAATCTGAGGGGAAGGTCCGAAATGAGTGGAAGCTCTTCTTATTTTATCATCCAATCATGTACAAGCTAAAATGCCATTTTTTATTTTCCTTGCATGTCCCCCTCAGATCCAAAGCGACTGCACTTCCAAGTGTGCAATTTCAAGTGCACTTTTCACTTGTAGTTTGCACTTGTAGTGCAAAGTGGATTTGCCTTTTGTAAATAACCCCCAGAGATTAGATAAACTGGAAACATCTGAGAAGAATATAAAACGGGTGGCATGTCGTTTAAATTCTTAGGCTGGCCATACATGTTCAATCGTCTTGTACAATTTTCCTTTAGATTTACCAAAAACCATATAATATGAGGTGAAAACTAAATGACCTTTAATTGTATCCAATTAGGCAGGCCCTTGCACTACATAATGTAAGGTAAATCTAAAGGAAAATTGGGCAAAAAAAACATGTATTGCCAGCTTTATGCCCTGTACACACGATCGCACATTCCGACAACAAAAGCCATCGGATTTTTTCAGACGGATGTTGGCTAAAACTTGTCTTGCATACACACGGTCACACAAAGTTGGTCGGAAATTCCGAACGCCAAGAACGCGGTGAAGTACAACACGTATGACAAGCCGAGAAAAATGAAGTTCAATAGCCAGTGTGGCTCTTCTGCTTGATTCTGAGCATGCGTGGCACTTTGTGCGTCAGAATCGTCTGCACACGATCAGGAATATACGCGAACGGCTTTTGTTGTTGGAAAATTTTAGATCCAGCTCTCAAACTTTGTGTGTCGGAAATTCCGATGGAAAAAGTCCGATGGAGCCTACACACGGTCGGAATTTTCGACAACAACCTCCGATCGCACATTTTCCGTTGGAAAGTCCGATCGTGTGTACAGGGCATTACACTACATTTTCTAAGATATTTTCATTTGTGTACAGTGGAATCTAAGCTTCCCAGGTTGCATGCTTAGATTGTGATATCTGTGATCGCCTAAAGACTACCTTGGCATTAACACTGCCTATTTCAGTCTCCTAGGTTGTTGGTCTGAGGAGGTCTTAGCACACAGTTTGGGAAACAGGCATGGAATACATTGTAGGAAGTGGTTGCATAGAACTATTTAAAATAAAAATTCTCAACTTGTGGTATCTTAACTTAAAGATTTTGTCTATTTGCTAAACTAAGCCTAGAACTATGCAAGCAAGTCAATCTATTACCTACTCAGATATTTAACTAGTTGCTGCATATCATCTACATAGCAATACAATTTTAATGTGTTTTGATATAAGGATAAGGATTATTAAATAGGGAAAAACTTGCATTTATAAATGTAAATATTTTTGCATATACTCCATAACAAATGAACATAAATCAAAAAACATATATTTTGCATAATATAGCATGTATACACAGTTTAGGTAAAGTACTTGTATTACAGACTCACCCATAAAATGTCCCTTCCTTGTGAAGTGCTTCTTCTTCGTGATAAAAGTGGAAGTCACATAAAGTTATGTCTGTGCTCACTGCTCAGCAAAAGATGTGAGTGTTTTCTCTTCTGCAGAATAAATAGCATGCCTTTTATGTGCACCACCCCACTGAGCACACACCATTCCTGGCAAGAGACTGCAGATATAACTTCTACACTCAATATTTCAACACCATCTCGTCTCTTCATGAGCAGACTTACTACAACCCACAGAGGCAGTGTAACCTGATAAAGCTGTATTAAACCCAAAAGCAAACATTTATTAATGTGCTAATTCTCTCTTTTTTTTTCAAGTATTCTTTGTTGAAAATGTTTACTTTTTTATACATACATTCCACAAATAACATTTTTTTTTTCATCAATAAATTTTTTTATTTTGTTAAGTAAGAACATTACAAATAAAATTGCTGTATATATTAACATTTAATCATAACATCTAACATACACAATCCGTTTCATTGCTTAAATAAACACCTAAGCACTGCTTTTGTGTGCTTCTTCATGCACTATCCCCATCTATACAACCCAGTACACATATCTTTGGATCTGTATTAACCACTTAAGGACCGAGCCTCTTTTTGAGATTTGTTGTTTACAAGTTAAAAACAGTTTTTTTTTGCTAGAAAATTACTTAGAACCCCCAAACATTATACATGTTTTTTTCTAACACCCTAGGGAATAAAATGGCGATACTTTCTGTCACACCATATTTGCACAGCGGTCTTACAAGCGCACTTTTTTTTTTTAAAAATACACTTTTTTGAATTAAAAAATAAGACAACAGTAAAGTTAGCCCAATTTAACGCCGAGTAAATTGATACCCAACATGTCACGCTTCAAAATTGCGCCCGCTCATGGAATGGCGACAAACTTTTACCCTTAAAAATCTCCATAGGCGACGTTTAAAAAATTCTACAGGTTGCATGTTTGGAGTTAGAGGAGGTCTAGGACTAGAATTATTGCTCTTGCTCTACCGATTGCGGCGATACCTCACATGTGTGAGGGGCGGCACAGTTGTGTAGTGGATAGCACTTTCGCCTAGCAGTAAGAAGGGTCGCTGGTTCGAATCCCAACCACGACACTACCTGCCTGGAGTTTGCATGTTCTCCCTGTGCCTGCGTGGGTTTACTCTGGTTTCCTCCCACACTCCGAAGACATGCTGGTAGGTTAATTGGATGCTGTCTAAATTGTCCCTAGTATGTATGAATGGATGTGAGTTAGGGACCTTAGATTGTAAGCTCCTTGAGGGTAGGGACTGATGTGAATGTACAATGTATATGTAAAGCGCTGCGTAAATTGACGGCACTATATAAGTACCTAAAATAAAAAAATAATAAATAAATGTGTGGTTTGAATACCGTTTTCATATGCGGGCTCTACTCACGTATGCGTTTGCTTTTGCACGGGAGCTCGGCGGGACAGGGATCGTTTTTTTTTATTATTATTATTTATTTTACCTTTTATTTATACACTGTTCTTTTAAAAAAAAAAAGTGTCACTTTTATTCCTATTACAAGGGATGTAAACATCCCTTGTAATAGAAAAAAAAGCATGACAGGACCTCTTAAATATGAGATCTGGGGTCAAAAAGACCTCAAAGCTCATATTTACACTTAAAATGCAATTAAAAAACAAAAAAAAAGTTGTCATTTAAAAGAATGAAAAAAAAAAAGGCCCTTTAAGAGCTATGGGCGGATGACGTCACTTCCGCCCTGCAATGGTATGGAGACGGGTAGGGGACATCTTCCCCTCACTCGTCTCCATACCCAGCAAGGAAGAGGATCAGATTGCCTCCGCCGCTGCCAACGGCTCCGGTAAGCAGCGGAGGGCACCAGAGCACGGCGGGAGGGGGGGGCACCTCTCCCACCGCCGATAAAAGTGATCTTGTGGCGAACCCACCGCAGAGACCACTATTATCGGAAACCGGACCGCTGGCCAAAGAAGAGGATACCGGGGTTATGGCAGCTAGCTGCTGCCATAACAACAATATTCCTCTTCAAAGTTAGGATGTATATGGGCGTTCGGCGGTCCGGAAGTGGTTAATAGATGTCCCATAAGCAACATTTATAGTGCCAAGAACCTCTCTCCAATATCTATACAATTTTAGCCCAGGTTCACACTGAGCTGCAGGAATGAAGCTGTGTGAGTTCAGCTGAACTTTCACTCCTGCATGTCAGTTCCGATTTCAGCTGCGATTTCACAGACATCTGTGCAGGTTTCTGCACAGATGTCAATGGAAATAACAAGCTGTAATCGTAACAAGTAGTATAGAAACTACTTTTTGAAATTGGTGCACTGATGCCCAATTGAAATGCAGCGTTGCACTGATTAGGAAGGTGCCATTGCCAGCAATGTCAAATCGCACCAGAGTGAACCAGGGCTCAGGCATCTCCAAACCATGTGAATAAGATCCCTGTTTGGGACTGGGACAAAAATTTGGCCCTGGATTTCATCCAGACAGGCCCAGTTTAATTTTGCAAACACGCACAAAAACAAGTGAAGTGGGAGGGCTAACGTCATGCAGGACATTGCTGCAGCCTCATTGGCTGGAATTTCAGAAACCGGCATTGCTACACAGCCATTGGCTACCTTTCAGCAATGCAGCGGCACTGAGGCTGAGCCGGGTTGTGCACTATGAAGTCAGGTGATGGGCAGTGCGGATGACAGCGCTGCTTTATTAAAGTATTGTAAAGTACTTACAGCAAATTTTACAAGAATAAAGAGACAAATTCTTTACTTGGCTTGGTAATGCAGTATCGTGTGCTTTATTCTTTGCATATACAGGGTTTCCTGTGGTTGGTACTGGACTGGACGGAGTGGTGAAAGGCTGCTTTTGGGAGACAGCCATCATACCTGCATTGTTGCTTTTTGAGTGAAGTGGCTGCAAATATTTGGCAGATGACAAGTACACATGACCTGCTAATTTCATAAAGTCACATTTTTTGGTAAGCAGATGGTATGTGCTCTGTTTTGGTAATGGTACACTGAAGTTGGTACAAACAGCTTGCAGTGAATCTGCACAATTTTATTGGACTTTTTATATGAAATGTATTTACTGCACTAGCACTTTGGATGTACATATATTAATTATTATCTCTATATCTATCACATTGCACTTTAGGCACTTTTACATGAGAAGTAAAATTAGATCCGCCTGCCTGTTTTTCAGGTGGACCCAATTGGACCCTCTATTCTCCTGGAGCAGCGAGTGCAATCTCCAATCCAATCCGGTCCACTAAAAACAAATGGAAGGGGATCTGTTCCCCTCCGTGGATTGGATCAGATCACAGTTAGTGTAAAGGGACAGCAAAGTCTGACATCTGACCATCCATACTGCAGAACGGGCTCCATCCCACCCTGCTCAGCGGGGATCAACTCCTAGATCCCCCACTGAGTGAAGCAGAGCCCCCTGTGTGTCTTCTGTTCTGTCTCCATCTCCTATGCTCTGTCTCTGTGTAGCTTCTCTAACTGTCCCTCCATATCTCTTTTCCCCATGCTCTTTCTCTCCTTCTCTGTCCTCTTTTCCACATGTAATCACCCTACAGAGGGTCCCCATATACATGCAGCAGGCACTATAATAATCAGCACAAACAGTCATAAATAAATAGGCATTCAATCATTGCCCTTCTACCAGGCTGGCCATAGGGCAGACCGGGCGTTTGCCGGGTGGGCCGGGGGCCTCCAGGCTGCATGTCTGGCTGTGACAGGCAGGGCTGGCTGCCGCCACGGGTTCTGTCTTGCAGGGCCGGCCTCTGATGTTCTGTGCTGCATGCAGGGCCGGCCGCTGGTGGTGGTGGGAGGAGTGAAGGCATTCTCCGCCTACCAAGCCTATCTATGGCAACCCAGGCCGCCGCTGAACAGAAAGTCCCCGTTTGGGCATGCGCCCCACAGCCGACGGGCACCTGGCAACCAGGACAGGAGGAGGGACGGAGAGGTGGTGCCGTCCGCCAGTGAACACAAGCAGCCGCGCTGTGACATAGGGAAGGCGAGCTGCTGGATGTCAGCGTATCTCCCCCGCTCGCCCCCCTTCTCCTGTCAGCAGAGCGCGGCTCTCATCTTATTTGGCTGCTCAGCTTGTTGCCAATTTGCTTCTGTCCCCATTGGCCACGGTGGAGGGCCAATCAGAAGAGGCTAGCAGTGCATCATGGGACATGCAGTACTGGAGGATTGTAAGCCCCATTGTTGTCCACAGGGATCAGACTTCAGCCCCCAGCATGCACTCTGCTGGGAGAAAGAGTGAGAGCCTGGAACCCAGGAAGAAGCTGAGTGACTACTAAAGGAAAAAGAGAGGTCTGAGCTGGGGGAAGACAGAGAGAGAGACACGTTGTACCGACACCACCAGAGAAAGAGCCCCCACCATGCTGTACCCACACCACCAGAGAGAGCCACGCTATACCCACACCACCAGAGAGAGCCACGCTGTACCCGCACCATCAGGGAGAGAGCCCCTCAAGTCTAATTACTCTAATTGCCATCAATAAATACTTCTTCTATGTTCCTTTATCATCCTTAAGTATGTAAACAATGTACCTTTTGAAATGTTCAAATAGATTAACAGGCCATTCCTCACATACCTAGGTAGACTTGCAGAAGATTAACATAGCAAAGAATAATCAGCTGTCCTTTTGATATGTTAAAATTGAGTTGGCTTGGACAAATTCTGGCCTTGTCAGTATGGTATTGTATGTGTGTGTATGTATACACATACATAATAATATAATATCCTACATAAATCGGCCAAGTCTTTTATGTAAATGGATCTATATCTTAGTAAAGGTGCTTTTATGCACTACTGATGGGATATGTGCATTCTTTCCTTACTGATGTGTAAGAGATAAGACACAGCCAAAACACAGATAAGAGGTCACATAAGAGGTCCTGAAGGTATATTCAGGTCCTGATCTTATAGTGGACCTTAACCCTTCGTGGACTCTATTTTTATAGTTTTTTATGTAAACACCAGGAAGCCATCAAAGCGATGGTGGAGTAATGACTCTGTACATTCCATTGTTTTGTCTTTCTGCATATTGTCATTAGTCTCTATGTGATATATTTTTTAGCAGCAGCCAGCAATATTCCTGTTTTGACATTGATAGGGTTTGTCAATACATGGCATTAGGATATTGGATACCTTTTTGTGTTTACATTTTTCTATTTACTACTTTTTACTAGTTTACAAAATGTCTGTAATTGTGGACCCTGGAGGGCATTTTGCAAGAGTCTGTTTCATAAACCGATTCAGTGTTTTCCTAATTACCAAGGTGGTGTAGCACACAGTGACAGAGGGTCTCTTATGTAATTCAACAGGTATGCCCCATACACACGATCAGAAATTCCGTCAGACAAAACTTGGATGGTTTTTCCAACGGAATTCCGCTCAAGCTTGCCTTGCATACACACGGTCATACAAGTTCTCTGAACTTTCGACCGTCAAGAACGTGGTGACGTACAACACTACGACGAGCCGAGAAAATAAAGTTCAATGCTTCCGAGCATGCGTCGAATTGTTTCCGAGCATGCGTGACTTTTGCGCGTCCGAATTGCATACAGACAAACGCATTTTCGGAAAGGAACTTTTTCCGACCGAAAAATAGAGAACCTGCTCTCAATCGTTTGCTAGCTGGATTTCTGCCAGCAAAAGTCCGATGGAGCATACACACGTTCGGAATTTCTGACCAAAAGTTTTCTCTTTCCCATGCTCTTTTTATCTTACCCCCCCTATTACCTTGTATCCAACAGCCTGGGAACAGAATGATGAAGGCCATTTGTCTTATTGTAACTGCCTTAATATCTACTGCGCATGTTTTTAACTATGAAACTTCTGTGTGATTTTTGCTATAAGACATAGCCCCTGATAACACAATACAACCAGTTTTTAGAGAGTAACGCCGTGTGGGTATTTGATAATTAGATAATAACCCCTCACAGTGGAGGTAGGTAAAAACTTGGTTTAGGTGGTTTAGAACTGCTGCCCCCCCAGCAGTAATCACCACCAAAGTGGAGAACGCTGAGCTATAAAGGAGTATATGAATGGGTGTGGCGCTGTTCTGATTAGGTGGTAACTCCCCTCACCTCTCCAAGGTGGCTGAGGTGGTTGTGTGTGTTTTTGCCTCAGATATAAAAAATAGGTGAAAAAATGTATAAGTGAATATATATATATATATATATATATATATATATATATATATATATATATGTATTTATATAGTGCTTTAGAAAACAAAGACCTAGAAATAGTGTTGGTTAAGCAATAAAGTGTTTGATATAGTGGTCATACACTGTTTCTATTCCATACAGTAATAAACAGCAGTAATATATTCCAGTGTCCAACACCATGTGTTTTAAAACCTGATTATGAAACCACAGTGATGAAAAAAGTCCCACTGGTGTGCACATATGGCAAATAATGCTAGCGAGTAAAACCTCTCAATGAGCAAAATTAATCAGTGTAAACTTCCTAATTTTAAACAAAAAACATCAAAAAATAAACATAAACAAAATTGTTCAGTGCAATCTTCTTAATATTATTTTCATTGGTGACAGTGGTGGTTTAAAATCGTGCTCTTATCGTGCAGACACTCACCAACTCCTTTTACCCCTACAGGGGTATCATGCAGTCACAGTCTGTGCCACTGTGCGGCAGCTCCTGGCAGTCTCAGGATCGTGTTGATGTTAAACATAGGAGAGAAGGGATGCCCATAGCTTTAAAACATTTTTTTTAAATCTTTAAAAAAAAAGTTTGGAGGAAGAAAAATGATGACTCTGACCCTAAGAACACTATCCCTACAGTCAAGCATGGAGGTGGAAACATTATGCTTTGGGGCTGTTTCTCTACTAAACGTACAGACCGACTTTGCCGCATTGAGGGGCCAATGGACGGGGCCATGTATTGTAAAATCTTAGATGACAACCTTCTTCTCTCAGCCAGAACACTGAGGATGGGTCGTGGATGGGTCTTCCAGAATGAGAATGATCCAAAACATACTGCCAAAGCAACAAAGGAATGGCTCAAGAAAAAGCACATTAAGGTCATTGAGTGGCCTAGCCAGTCTCCAGACCCTAATTCTATAGAAAATCTATGGAGTGAGCTGAAACTTCGAGTTGCCAAGCAACAGCCAAGAAACCTTAAAGATTTAGAGAAGATCTGTAAAGAAAAGTGGATCAAAATCCCTCCTGAGATGTGTGCAAACCAACTACAAGAAACGTCTTACCTCTGTGCTTGCCAACAAGGGTTTCTCCACCAAGTACTAAGTCATGTTTTCCTTGGGGATAAAATACTTATTTTTCTCACTGCACTGTAACTCAATTTATAATATTTATATCATGTGTTTTTTTGTAGATTTTTGGTTGATATTCTCTAAAATACACCTATGATAAAAATATAGGCCCTTCATTTCATTGTAAGTGGGCAAATTTACAAAATCTGCAGGGGATCAAATATTTATTTTCCCCTCTGTAAGCCATGTCTCTGCACTTCCTGTTTGCCAGATTAATGTGCTCTCTCCAGTCAATATCTTGTTTTTGTCTTTCCCGCTGCCATTCATATCTTTGCTACCACTCGTTACTGACCCTTGACTTGTTCCTTGACTATGCTTCAGGTTGATCCCAACTTGCAACTACTTGTTACCAACCTTTGGCTTCTTTGCTGACTATGCTTCTGTTTGATCCTTACCTACTATATCTGCTACTGGACCCCAGCCTGCAAACCTCCTGGTGGGACAATCCTGAGGACGGCAAACCTGGTACTAACATGCAGCTAAACCCATCTCCACCATCAGGAGATCTGGTGAAAACCTGTTAGTACTTAGACTCCGCACCTAAGGTGATCCTGCATTTTTGCCAGGGTGACCTGCTTGTATACCAATCCTGCTGGTCAGTGGGAGTCCCTCTACTGCTATAGCTATTGGTCTCCGAGCCTGACCCCAGACCGTGACAATGGGACACTGGGCTGGCTACACAGTGAAGAACTCAGGAGTGGGTTTGGAGATAAGTATTTATATACTGACTACACTCATAGGAATGGGTGGTTTATTTAAGGACAAGCTCACTAAAAGGCTCAGTTTAATATAGTGAATGTTATTTGACATGAAAATCCACTATTTAATCAAGGAGAGCTAAAAATTAAAGCTATATGACTGAAAATTATGATTGTTTGGTAAATATGTGCTATAACATAGTGAATTGTTTCTTTGGTTTGTTATATAAAATGAAGCTAAACTCAAAAAGTAAACAATTTCTAAGTTATAGTAAACATTTTTTTTTAACTTGTAATTTTAATTAAGATATTGCAGGTTACAAATGTAGAAACATCAATTCCAAAAGTATACAGGGTTAACAGAAGTATAACGAACACTGTAGACAAAATACGAAGATATTGCATTAGATTCCGTTAGTGCAAAACAGATTCGGTATATTAGCAATAGATGGCACGTGGCTAAAAGCAATAACTATGGGCTATAGAGAATTAGGAACAAAATAGGCTGTCTAGTGATGTTCTCACAGTTGTCAGTGCTGGCTGGGTATGGGGATCAAGCTTGTGGTCCTTTCTTGATTAGACATAACATGTAGAGAGTAGATATTTTCTCTAAGTGAGTGGGGTGCTTCTAGTATCAATTATCCAGGTCTCCCACTGTTTAAAGGGGTTGTATGGGTTCGTTTTTTTTTTTTTTCTTAAATAACAAACATGTTGTACTTACCTCCACTGTGCAGTTCATTTTGCACAGAGTTGCCCGGATCCTCCTGTTCTGGGGTCCCTCGGCGGCTGTCTCGGCTCCTCCCCACAATAACTAACCTCCTTCTGGGAATCTCTATCCCGGGGGGGTTAGCTTGCCTGCGCGCTCCCTGTCATACAGGCTGTGTCCATAGACACAGCCTGTATGACTCGGTCCCGCCCCCCGGCGAGCCGTGTCATTGGATGTGATTAACAGCAGCGCGAGCCAATGGCTGCGCTGCTATCAATCTCTCCTATCTAGCCAATCAACGGCCAGACTCAGCGGAGAAGAGGACACTGGGGGACGCGCACAGCAGGTGAGCGGGCTCAGGTAAGTAAACGGGGGGCTGGGGGGTAGTCATTTCCAGGTGTTTTTTGCATCCTATGCATTAAGGTGAAAAAACACAAACCTTTACAACCCCTTTAAGGAATTTGGTCATAGTGAGATGAGCCCTGGCAAACATGTGCTCCAATTGGAAGTGCTGGTTTAATATTGTTATCAACTGGGTTATATTCAGAGGCATGGACGATTTCCACTTCCGAGCAAGGGAAAGCTGGGCTGCTATAAAGATGTGGGTGACAATTGAATGGAAATGATGTGGGCAGTCCTCAAGCTCTACTCCCAGCAAGGCTAACTGTGGTGTCGGCTCACAAATTATTGTGATTGACCCAAGCAAAGCATGTACATCATTCCAAAATCTAGAGATTGCAGGACAACTCCACCATATGTGTGAGGAAGATACTAGATTTCCACAAGCCCTTCAGCAATTGGAGGGGGAAGACGGGAAGAGTTTGCATAATTTTTCTGGAGTGTAATACCAGAAATGTAGCAGCTTTTGGGTTTTTTCCCAATGGGTAAGGCACTTGGAAAACCTTAGGGTGGCACAGGATGCTTGTTGCCATATATTAGGGGAGGCTGAGAAGTCCCTGGGAGTTTTTGCGTCATTGGAGGGGAGTTTAGAATTTTATATAGATGTGAGATCCCCTTTTGGGAAGGACTAGGTTTTTCATAGAATTGAATAATCCCTACAACCTGGTGGGATTCCAACCAATGTACCTCCTTTTTTTTTTTTTTTCAAATATTTTTATTGAAAAAAAATTTTACAGTACAAATCTGAAATGCTGAACATAAATTTCAATATTCATTACTAATAAATTGCATAATCGCACTTGAGATAACATAGGTATACCCGAAACAGGGTATGTGGTTACAGGTTTGGAACTATATATTTCATCAGTAACATCATAACAGCATGAACCTAGGGAGGGTATATACTACCATTAATCTTGAGTAGGTGAAGGGAGGAAAGGTAGGATATGGTAGCAGGTGGATAGGTGGAGAGGGTAGGAAAATAGGGGGGAAGGGGGTGGGGGGAATGGAGGAGGAGAGAGAGGGGAGAGGGATAGAAGAAAGAAGGAGAGCAAAGAAGAGTAAAGACAGAGCACCAGGTATTAATGTCCTATAATATAGTATTATTGATTTAAGGATGATTTTTATTTTGTTCATACCAATGGGTCCAGGGGAGCCACAACTCATGTAGCTTGAGGTATGAGGGTTTGCCTCATGCAAGAAGTGACTCGTACGTGTAGTGATTGTGTACTAATGCTATAACTTCTGCACTGCACGATACTTCTGTTGTTTTCCATCTCCTAGTAATGAGGAGTTTGGTTGCTAGTAATTTGTGGGTAGTGATGAGTCTGTAGCTGGGGAGGAATCAGTTCTATGGTTAGTAGGGGTGAGCCGAACACCCCCCCTGTTCGGTTCGCACCAGAACATGCGAACAGGCAAAAAATTTGTTCGGACACGCGAACACCGTTAAAGTCTATGGGACTCGAACATAAATAATCAAAATTGCTAATTTTAAAGGCTTATATGCAAGTTATTGTCATAAAAAGTGTTTGGGGACCTGGGTTCTGCCCCAGGGGACATGGATCAATGCAAAAAAAAGTTTTAAAAACGGCTGTTTTTTCGGGAGCAGTGATTTTAATAATGCTTAAAGTGAAACAATAAAAGTGTAATATTCCTTTAAATTTCGTACCTGGGGGGTGTCTATAGTATGCCTGTAAAGGGGCGCAAGTTTCCCGTGTTTAGAACAGTCTGACAGCAAAATGACATTTCAAAAGAAAAAAAGTCATTTAAAACTACTCGTGGCTATTAATGAATTGTCGGTCCGACAATACACATAAAAATTAATTGATAAAAACGGCATGGGATTTCCCCACAGGGGAACCCCGAACCAAAATTTAAAAAAAAAATGACATAGAGGTCCCCCTAAATTCCATACCAGGCCCTTCAGGTCTGGTATGGATATTAAGGGGAACCCCGTGCCAAACTTTTTTTAAAAAATGGCGTGGGGGTCCCCCTCAAAATCCATACCAGACCCTCCAGGCCTGGTATGGTTTTTGAGGGGAACGCCACGCCAAAATTAAAAAAAAAATGGCGTAGGGTCCCCCCAAAAATCCATACCAGACCCTTATCCGAGCACACAACCTAGCAGACCACAGGAAAAGAGGGGGGACGAGAGAGCGTTCAGGAGGGAGGGCGCTCTGTCATCCCCCCTCTTTTCCTGCGGCCTGCCAGGTTGTGTGCTCGAATAAGGGTCCGGTATGGATTTTGAGGGGGACCCCCATGTCACAAATTCAAATGCCCATGGCGACTAGCTAACCACGACGTGCGTTCCATGACCGGGGGATATGAGGAACTAAGGGAATAAGGGGGAACTTATACTGAGCACCTAAGACTGGCTGCGGTACTTTCACAGCCTGCACTACCTTTGGCCACCACTAGAGGGAGACTCCACTCCAATCCAGCTAGCTGACCACACACAGGCAGATACGAATCTTACATACAATCTGGTGCACTCTAAGGGTTGGGGAGCAGTCTAGCAATTAATATACACTTTTAGGGTTCCTCCAGCTATCCTGCAAGCTTGAACCCCGGTGTTAATCACTCTTCCCACTGTCCCCACACCCACACACCAGACACACAATAAACGATAGCCTGCCACCACCCAACAGTTTGTCCTCAGACTGGTCTGCTGAGCCACCACACACACAGATCCCCGTCTGGCAGATCTGTTAGCGTACAATCTGCATGCAATTTGCCAACATGCAGTGCAATTGCATACCGATTGGCATGTAACTTAGACCGAGTACTTGGGCACTAAAGTACACCAACCTCTCCAGAGATATGAGTCCTAGCTTAGTACACAGAAGTCACTTATTAATTTTATCATTTAATATCCCGAAAGTGGGCAGTGCAAATAAGATATACAAAGAAAAAGGATTTACCAAAAAAGATACAAAAAATGCAGAAAGACACACAAATTGGCAATTTGCTATGAAAATAAAAAGGAATAAAAACAGAAATAAACTTACCGAAGTCTATCCGTTAGTAGAAACATACTGGAACATGTGGGAACTCCCCAGTTTTGAACTGGCTTCGTGGAAAAACAATGTCCATATCTCAGGCTACCCAATTTATTGAAATATAGATGCGGGCTGGACTTTAGCCCTTGGCCAATCAACCCTGGGAGGTGTTCTTGTCTCAGCCCACAGAAGGTTTTGTGTTCTGAATTTACCAGAGTGGAATTGGTCCAGAACGGTGCTGACTGATGGTCATGGATAGGATTTCCAATACCAGCACATCATGCCGATGGCAACAGTACCAATCACTGCCTGCCTGCTGCAATTAGGCGCCATATAACGGTTTTGTGTGGTTCTCTAGGATTACACACCTGCTAAACATACAGAGTTACATGTACACGTAACCCATCAGGTGTACAATCACAAGGAATTATTTTAATCTCTCTGACGCTAATATTTTAGCTTTTATGAGAGATAAACTAGATTCCTTAGATCTGTAGATATTAATCAAAGTTTACAGACTGTCCGGAGCCTTGCGAATGCCCCCTGTGGATCAATGTAGCCAAAACGATTAGCAGTTTTCTTTGAAGCCTCAGGATGGTGGCAATCTGTTTACTCTAATGGAAACTTTTATTGGCATCTAGGTGTCACTTCGATCCTAGAAAAAACTGTCTCTGTCCTTTTCAAATGCTAATGAAAGAACATATGTGCATGACTGACATAGAATACTATATTTTTAATAACTCAGAATTAAACTACATCTACACTACTTCTACAGATCACACCACATCTTGTTAAGGCAAAACTATCCTACGCTTACATTTTTGTCACACCCCACGCCATTTTTTTTTAAAATTTTGGTTCGGGGTTCCCCTGTGGGGAAATCCCATGCCGTTTTTAGCAATGAACTTTTATGTGTATTGTCGGACCGATAATTCATTAATAGCCGTGGTAGTTTTAAATGACTTTTTTTCCTTTGAAATGTCATTTTGCTGTCAGACTGCTCTAAACACGGCTAACATGCGCCATTTTACAGGCATACTATAGACACCCCCCAGGTACGAAATTTAAAGGAATCAGTCTGTGATCGGAGGGTGGAGGGAGCCGTGCTTCACCTCTGCCCTGCCAGGCATCAATCTCTGCTCCAGCCCTTCACCCGACAAATGTGCTGGAGCCTTCATTACACATCTGCTGTATGTGTAAATCACGGGGGCTCCCAGCACTGCGTCCTGGAGTCATGCTGTGCATTCTCTCTCTCTCTCCTCTCTCTCTCTCCTCTCTCTCTCTCTCTCTCTCTCTCTTCCCATCTCTGTATATCTCTATCTATCTATATATAATATATATATATATATATATATATATATATATATATATATATATATATATATATATCTAACTGCATGTCTATCTATCTGTATATCTATATAACTGCATATATCTGTCTGTCTATCTAACTATCTATCTAACTATCTGTCTGTCTGTCTATCTGTATATCTACATAACTGCATCTATCTATCTATCTATCTATCTATCTATCTATCTATCTATCTATCTATCTATCTATCTATCTATCTATCTATCTATCTATCTATCTATCTATCTATCTATCTATCTATCTATCTATCTATCTATCTATCTATCTATCTATCTATCTATCTACCTATCTATCTATCTATCTATCTATCTATCTATCTATCTATCTATCTATCTATCTATCTATCTATCTATCTATCTATATACCCTGTTTCCCCCAAAATAAGACCTAGCGTGATTGTCGGTAATGGCTGCAATATAAGCCCTACCCCCCAAATAAGCCCTACCCCGTTTCCCCCAAAATAAGCCCTACCCTGAAAATAAGACCTACAAGGACTTTAACTAGGGCTTATTTGGGGGGTAGGGCTTATATTGCAGCCATCAACGACAATCACGCTAGGTCTTATTTTCGGGGAAACAGGGTATCTATCTATCTATCTATCTATCTATCTATCTATCTATCTATCTATCTATCTATCTATCTATCTATCTATCTATCTATCTATCTATCTATCTATCTTATCCATTCTATCCCTCTGTGTGTCTATAGGCCCATCACGGGCGAGTGACGTCAAGGGGGGGGGGTTGGTTGGGATTTTGTTTGCGCCCCCCTAAAAAAATGGAGCACCAGCCGCCACTGCTGCTCAGATATCCAGGCAGGCATGGTCAAGTCTGGAGATAGAAATGGGAGTACTGTTAAGGGAATATGGACTGTCTTGGTCGGCAAATGTAACCATTTGATGCCGTGAAGGGTTTTCCATGCTTTGATGGAACCTCAAATGGTTGGAGAATGGTGGTTTAAATATGGTTGTCCGGAGGTAGTGCTGAATAACCAATCAGTAAGATTATTTCCTGTCAGGTAATTTTCTAGTTCGCCCCAGAGTGTGATAGGTTTGGTGGAAAACCAGTCTTTTAACTGGGAGAGTATAGTAGCTAGGTAGTAGTCTGTTAGGTCAATGCCCTAAATATCTATGTTTGATGAGTTTGGCGTGACTGCTTCTGGGTTTCTTCCCTTGCCACACGTATTGGCTTATTATGGATTGGAGTGAGTGTATGTAGTTATGAGAGAGTAGTAATGGCATGGTTCTGAATATGTACAGTAGTTTGGGTATGACTATCATTTTAATTGCTGCCAGACGTCCTGACAAGGAGAATTCATGTTTGGAGAGTTTGGATGTTTCTCTTAGAAGCATTTGTTTGGTTTCTGTATAGTTAGTAGCCAATAGATTTTTTGTTGATTTAGTAAGGGTGATAGCTAGATATGTAATCCCTTTGTCTGCCAAGGGATAGGTAAATTTGTTTCTAAGTAGATTACTAGTCACTGCGTCTAATCCTAGGTCTAGTATGTAGGATTTGTTTTCTTTTACCTTATAATACGATATGGTACCAAACATGTAAAAGTTGATTTACCGAAGCCAGGGAAGAGAGGGGGTTAGTGACCATAATTATCACATAGTCAGCGAACAGGTTAATTTTGTGTTCAGTAGATCCTATTTTAAATCCAGTGATTACCGGATTTGTTCTTATATGCTCTGTGAGATGTTCCATCATGCGATTAAAGATAAGTGGCGAAAGAGGGCATCTTGCCGGGTAGTAATTTTGAAAGGTTTGGATAGCATTTCAGAAGTGTATACTTGGGCAGTAGGGGTGGGATATAATGCTAGTATGGCCGACAAAATGGTTCCCTGAAATCCAAACTTGCAAAGGGTCACCTTGAGATAGGACCCGTGGACCCTGTCAAATGCCTTCTCTGCATCCAAAGAGAGGAGCAGAGAAGGCGTCCGTGATGTCTCAGCATCGAATGTCTGTCTACCCTTCGTAAATCCTGATTGGTCTCTGTTAATCAGCATGGGCATTAAGTTTAGTAATCTTGAGGCTATAAGTTTTGCGTATATTTTTGTATCTAGGTTGAGGAGTGATATGGGCCGAAAATTTTGTGGAGAAGTGGGATCCTTCCCTGGATTTGGCAATGTGATGATCAATGCATTTAACATTTCCTGTGGGAGAGAGGAAGAAGAGGCAGCGTCATTGCATACCCTTGATAGAAAGGGTGAAAGTACAAATCTAAACTATTTATAGTACTTGCCCGTGAGGCCATCTGGGCCAGGTGATTTGTTAGCTGGGAGGGATGCTATGATTGTCAAGATTTCTTGAGTCATGAATGGAGCAGTCAATATAGTGAGTTGTTGTGTTAATTTGGGGAGATCAATTTCTTGTAGGAAGTGTGTTAATATCTTGTGTGGAAGGCTGTGTTGTAGAAGGGTCATCTTTCAGGTTGTACAATGTACTGTAATAGAGGCTGAACGGGTCAATCGATTGGCCATGGCTTTCCCTGCCTTATTGTTTGCGGAGTAATGTATAGCTTTAAAGCGAGTTTGCGCCTTTACAAATGTATCCAATAAATGTGTTCTCAGTTCTTGTCTAAGACAGTTTAGTTAATTTTTTAGTTTAGGGTCTGGAGAAGTTTGCTTTTGTGTTTCTAGGTTATTAATACTAGAGGTGAGTGCTTCTAGATGCTGTGATCTCCTCCTCCTCTCTCTAGCGCTCACTTGCATAATGATCCCCCTTATGAATGCCTTGTGGGCATTCCACAAAGTGGTAACGTTAGATACAGTCCCTTCATTTAATTTGAAGAATTCTTCTAGATTTTTCCGGATATAAGCTGAGTGTTCTGGCGAGTGCAGGATCTGGGGATTAGCTCTCCAGATCATCGGGCGAGTCTTGTTAGGCGTGTCCTCCGTTGTTATGGTGACTGGTGCGTGGTCAAACCGTGTGATAGTGGATATATGGGATTCAGATCACATGGGTAAAAGCCATTTATCAACCAAAAAAAAGTCAATCCCTGTGTACGAGTTGTGGGGATGTGAGAAAAAGGAATAGTCCCGTTCGGTGGGGTGATGGCACCTCCAAACATCATATATTTCATTAGCCCTTATGAAAGTCCCCATTGGAGACGTGAGTCTGCTGTTGCGTGAAGAAGTGTCAATGGAGTTGTCTGGTACTATGTTGAAATCTCCACATAGAATGAGGTGGCCTTGTCTGAAAATATTTATCTTTTTCATCAGCTTCTTTAGGAATCTGAGATGGTTGGAGTTGGGTGCGTATATGTTTACTGTGGTATATCTTATGCTATTTAGGGTGCAATTAAGTGCTAGGTATCTTCTTTCTTCGTCTATTAGGCTATTGTGCAAGGTAAATGCGACTGAGTTTTTGATGGCTATTAATACTCCATTTTTCTTCAAAGGTCCAGAGGCTTTGAAAATTTGAGTGAAGTGAGCACTGGTACAGGCTGGTTCTGCTGACCACTTAAAGTGGGTCTCTTGGATGCAGCACTTCACTATAAGAGTCCAGTGCGGTGCGCCACATAGATTTTCGTTTAACTGGGTGGTTCAACCCTTTAGCGTTAAGCGATAGAAATTTTGGCATCTTGGGTAAATGGGTGCAAGAGTTATATATGACTTTCTTTTTTTTTTTTTTTACTTACAGTCAGTTGTGTAGTTTGTCCCCTTTTCAGAGAAGTATGGGTGATGTCTCTCCTCGGACAGCCAGACTCATTGAGGATCTGTCAATGCTTGATCGAGGCTGGGCTGATTCCTGTTCTCTTAGAAGGAAAAAAAGAAGGTGAGTGGGTAGGTAGGTATAAGATAAACTGCAGGTAAGGCAATAGCAACCGGGAAAGGTAGGGAGAAACAAGGGGCAGCAGTGTGTTTTAGAACTGCTGGAGTTCTTGAGGGTGAAAGTTTGTGAACTATCTACTGCGAGCAGACACAGAGATGGAATGTATTATTTGTACATCTTATGTGGGTGTGATGACACCACTAACCTGGTACTGAGTTTGCAGAAGTTGTAGGACGGCTGGTGTTAGAGTTGTGCTCCTTCTCTTGGCGATTTGGGTTTGTTTGTTGTTCCACTTCAGGAATAATTCCCCAATTGCTTAGCATTTGAATTCCTTCGTCAACAGTATTGGTACTATGCTTCACCCCATTTTTGTTTACAATGAGTTTGGTCGGGAATCCCCATTGGTAGGGAATCTTATGGTTGTTGAGAGGTTTGGTGATGGTACTCAATTGGTGCATCTTCTGGCGAGTGTATTGAGAAATATCCGCATACAATTGTAGTTTTGCGTATGGTGCTGGAAGTTGACCCAGATGTCTTGCTTTAGCTAAAAGCATGTCTTTTGCATGATAAAAGTGAATTTACATCAGAACATTTCTAGGTACACTGGCGGGGAGACGTGGAGGTTTTGGAAAGGCGGTGGATGCGGTCGATGATAGTTTCCATCGGGGACAGGTCAGGCAGTAGTGTAGCTATTAACTTCTTGGCATAGGTGTTGAGATCGTGTGGTAAAATTGCTTCAGGTATGCCCCTTAGTTTGATGTTATTACGTCTGGACCTGTCTTCAAGGTCCGCCATCTTGGCTCTGACCCAGTGTTGTTCATCTCGGGTGTGATCGTGTGCATCGACCGTCATTAACCGTTTCAGTCATTGCATTCATACGATGTTCTACATGATCAACTTTCTGGTCAATAAAAGACATTTCATCTTTAAATTTTCAGAAAATGGTGGAAATGTCAGAGTGCAGTGAGCTATGAAACGACATGAGCATCTCCTTCATAGTTGTATCAAGGACCGGCGAGTAGGAAATGCTGCTATAGGGGATGGCTGGGCCTGCTGTGTGAGGAGAGTGTCCAGAGCAGGGCTTACCTCAGGGTGCTGCAATCCAGAATCCAAGCACATCCGCGCTTTAGCAGGACTGTTACTGTCCGAGGATGATTGTGGAGGTGAGGGGGAAGTCAGGGCATCAGTGGGGGGGGGATATGTCTTCTCCATCTGCATCAGGGAGATCAGTGTATGCAGCGGTGTTGTGTGCTGTGGAGCCGCGGGCGCCATCTTGGATTTGTCCTCCGAGCGGCCTTGTGAAGAAATCTGTCAATTTCTTCGGCTGTCTGTACTCTTTTCTTTTCCTGGATAATCTTGGCTGGTGCCCCGATGTGTGGGGATCATTTGTGGCCATCCTGGGGGTCTGTGTTAGCGGCGTTAGTGATCATTTTCCGTTCGGTTCAGGAGCTGTCAGATCAGACCTCCATACTGCTCAGCGGTAGCCACGCCCCCTTACCAATGTACCTCTTTAAGTGCGTGACGTATTTGTAGATATTTGTAAAAGTCCTGCTGCTGGATAGGGTATTTGGATTGTAGTTCTTGGAATGATTGGAGGTTCTTGTTTTTGTAGAGGTCTCCTATTTTGCGAAATCCCGCTGACAACCAGGTTGACAGTGAAAGGTTTGAGCAGATGAGCTCAAAGGCTGAAATTGGGATGAGACTTAGAGCTTCATGTAGCAGGCCTTTGGTTTGTTGGAATGTGGATTCCCATACTTTAATAGTTGCATTGACTGTGTTGAGGAAAGAGCGTTGCAGGTGGTGGTGTAGTAGAAGTGCAACAAGGAGTTGGGAGCTTTTAGTCTGAAGGGCCGCTTCTTCGATTTGCCAAGAGGGGGGATTTTGGACTTTAAATGAGGATCTTCGATTTGCACCCAGGATGTTGTAGACATGGATGTCCACCATTGTTTGGCTTGGTTGAGGAGTATGGCTTTGTAGAAAGCTCGAACATCTGGTGCTCCAAGTCCCGCCTTAGTTGTAGGTGTGCAGAGGGTAGAGGATCTCACTCTTGGGTGCTTATTGTCCCACATAAAGTTGTTGAGGATATTTAGAGAGAGGGGAGAAGCACTCAGGTTGTCACATCCGTAAATACGACAGAAAAAAGGGGATACTGAATAGTAACCAAAAAAATCGGACTTTGTAGGCATGGAAACAATGGGGAAAGTAGCACAACTAATATTGAGTCAAAATATTTGCATAAATGGGTATGCCACATGATTTACAAAAAAGAGTAAGCTATCATTAATAGGTACCATCATCCTGGATATGAATAAGGCCGAGGAATAGGATTGAAAGAGGAATCGAAGCAAGGACCTCTCCAATAGGGTCCTGCCTCTTTCAAAAAAGGAGAGAGAAAAGGACTATTACGGTACCATAAAAAGAAACCTTTGTTTAAAAATATATAAATTTATTTCAAGAATGATAAAAAGTCCTATAGGGGACATATATTGTACATATTAATGTTTTGACATACAGAAACAAAAAACAATAGTGATTGTTTACAGCATTGTTGACACTAAGTTTAGTATAGCTAATGCCCACACAGGTGCATGGACAAGGGTTATATGGTGTGATACTTGCAGACGTGACCTCTACGGTTTCGCGGTCACAGCCGCTTTTTATCTTTCTTGAAATAAATTTATATATTTTTAAACAAAGGTTTCTTTTTATGGTACCATAATAGTCCTTTTCTCTCTCCTTTTTTGAAAGAGGCAGGACCCTATTGGAGAGGTCCTTGCTTCGATTCCTCTTTCAATCCTATTCCTCGGCCTTATTCATATCCAGGATGATGGTACCTATTAATGATAGCTTACTCTTTTTTGTAAATCATGTGGCATACCCATTTATGCTAATATAGTGGGTGGATAACACACCCAGGATCTTTCGATCCAATTTTTTCCCCCTTGTCCTTCCCCTTGCTTGCCCCCCTTTGCCACTTCTCAAATTGATTCCATAAATGTTTAAATTGTGGCTATTTTTGAGTTTGAAGCAGCCGCCTATTTAATTACTCTTCTTGGTTTGAGTCCTTCTTGTCCACGGTCAGGATCCTTTCCTGTTGTTTTATACATTTTCAGCTATGGATGTTTTGGGCACTGCCTGGGGGGATTTCATGTCCACTATACAGGCAGGATGTTTAGCCAATCAACAGCTAGAGGACGAAACCAAAACGTTCCTAGACAGATTGTTCAACCTCCTTAAGAAAAAATCCCACCTGCACTGGCATATCCAGTATTTTGAACTGTATATCACTGAAAAAGTTTGCCCTCTAGGACTCCGCGTCCAACTATTCCCCACAATTAAAGATCCCTCCGCGGATTTCAAAAAATCCTGGGAAAACACGTTGACCAATTGTAGCATTGAACTCATGTCAAAACTGACCACTCAATATCGTTCTGATATGATATCTCTTGATGCGGAAATCGATAGATTACTCAATCAGTTTCCCAATATTCAAGAGTCAAGCTCCTTCACTAACAAATGGAAGGAAATACGAGACAAAATTGAAGGTCTTAACAAAGACATTATCATCAAAAAACAAAGAAAATTTTCCCAGGATAAATTGGCATTTTCGGAGGGCTATGCTTACAAGTGGTCTGGGAAATTATTCCCTCATAAACACAAACGTCCAAACCGGCAGTTCCCAGCCCCGACGGCAACAGACTATACGGAATCTGACTCATCGGTATCCTCTGCATCCTCACAGATAACCACCCGTCCTACTTTATCACGAGCACCAGGTGCCCCCCGAAAGAGGTCCCTTACTGGCGACAACTCCACTACTAAACACCCTAAAAAAGGAAAACAATCTGGTAGAGCACTAAAAACACCACAAACACCAAGGCCAGGTGGACAGACCCCCCTCACGGGTCCTCTCCACCCTACTCTACACAATATCATCCCGAAACTTTTACAACCAAATATCCAAACATTCTTATCACAGCCCGGTTTTTTAGTACAACCAGGCCCAGAGCCCTCCAAACAAGGGAATCTGGACACGTTTGTGCAAAGGGCCCCAACTCCGAGCACGTCCCACGAGTAACCACCTCCACTAATGTCAATGACCCTCACTCCCTTAACATTATTAATCTCACTTCTTACCGATTGACTCCTGAGGAGGAACAGGTCCTTCATTTAGGCCTGGGTTTTTGTCCTTCGGAGCCAATCGATATCTATGAGACAATAAAAGACCTTTACCTATTTGCCCGTAAATTGACTTTCAACTTTATGTTTGATCCTGACCGTAAACGTGTCAATCTAGAAAAAGAACTAGCGGAAAAGACCAAAAACGTTACCATAGCGGAGTCCAGAGCATTAAGGGACCTCATGCTACTCTTCGATGAGGGAAATGTTGAGTCGGATGCCCTAGATGGCAATTCCGATTCTTCATCCACCTGCCAAATGGCCAGTATCTCCCAATCCCAACCCCACAACTTCCCTAAAAATGAAGTCCAAAGCCTTCCCTGATCTACTGACTTGCCCCTCCATCTGGGCTTTCTTGCACGAATGCATCCTCTCTCTTAAAAAAGAACGTTGGCATACATTACCCTCCAATCTGACCCGACAACAGTTTCGAGCAGTCACCAGACTGCAAAAAAACACCGATCTGGTCATAAAGCAATCCGACAAAGGTGGAAACCTGGTACTGATGACTCATCATCAATATCAGACCATGTGTCTTAAAATTCTCTCAAATGCCAACTGGTACTTACCCATTGAAAACCAGTTTATTCAACAAACCATTGATGAATTTAGGGGACTCATCGGTGGGGCCTTCCTTGAGGGCCTCATCGATGATGACACTTATAAATTCATCAATGTACAACATCCACGTACCCCCACGTTTTATGCCCTGCCAAAAACTCATAAAAATCTCTCTGTACCTCCAGGTCGACCTATTGTCTCTGGCAAAGGTTCACTAACGGAGAACGCTAGCAAATTGGTGGACACCTTTCTTCTCCCCCACGTCATGAGACTACCGTCCTATATAAGGGACACAACTGACCTGTTGAAACACATCGAGGGGGTCCAGATCCCTCCGGACGCCCTCCTCGTGGCTATTGATGTCGAGGCTCTTTACTCGAGCATCCCCCACGAGCAGGGCGTCCGGATGGCTGGTTCCTTCTTGATGGAACAGGATCACCATACCTGGCCCACCAACACCTTCATCTTAAAACTTTTAGAATTTATTTTGACAAAAAATTATTTTTTATTTATGGATCAAATGTATCTTCAAACTCAAGGCGTGGCAATGGGCACGTCCTGTGCCCCCTCATACGCGAATTTATACCTTGGTGGTTGGGAACGGGCGGTCTTCAGTGATGACCTTATGGAACCATTCCTGGACCATGTTCTAGGTTCTGGTTCAGGTTCATTGATGACCTCTTGGTAATCTGGACAGGTACAGAGCAACTTTTGCAAACTTTCATTGCAGAGCTAAATATCAACTCTTTTAATCTTCATTTTACTTTTTCTTATGACAGACAAAGCATCCCGTTTCTGGATGTACAGATTATCAAGGACACCACTGGTCACCTTATCACGGACCTTTATCGTAAACCTACTGCGGGCAACACCTTGTTGCACGCATCCAGTCTTCATCCCTGTCCCCTGGTTCGCAGTATTCCTTTTGCTCAATACCTTAGATTGAGAAGGAACTGCACAGAGGACGGGGATTTCCACAAACAGGCCAATGCTCTCCGTACACGATTGCTAGCTAGAGGCTACAAACGTACCGTGCTAAGAAAAGCTTTCAATAAGGCCTTAGCTTTGGACCGACAAACACTTCTATACGGCCCTTCACGTCCTAAACAACCATACATGACTAAGATTATTACCAAATTCTCCGCTCACCATCAGCAATTACGAAAAATATTGTCTAACCATTGGCACATTTTAACCGACCACCACACCCTTAAAAAATATATTAAACCAACTCCCGACTTGGTCTTCAAAAGGGCCACCTCTTTGAGGGATAGATTAACACACAGTCATTATAGGATTCCCTCCCCTGATCCTCCGGAACCCAGAGGCACTTTCAAATGTGGCAACTGTCCACATTGCCCCTGGATTCAAGAAGGACAACACTTCTTACTTCCCAATGGTGAAATGTTTTTTCCCAGACACTCAGCCCATTGTGGCACGCGCGGAGTAATTTACCTCATGACTTGCGCTTGCAACGCTTTTTATGTTGGGAAAACAATTAGGGAGCTACGGCAGAGACTGGGGGATCACCTATACGCCTCTACAAATGGCAAGCTTACTACTGTGGGCCGCCATATAGGTATTCACCATCGCTTCAATCTTGATTACATTCGGTTTACCGTGCTGGATGTTGTCCCTGAAGACCCCCGCGGGGGCAACTGGGACCGCGAAATTCTAAAACGTGAATCCCTCTGGATTGAGCGACTTGATGCATGTGTTCCTCCTGGCATTAATGAGGCACATTCATACAAATACTTTCTTGAATAACTTTGGTATTTTTTCCCCCCCTTCCCCCCCCCCCCCCCCCCCCCAGTCTCTGCCATGACCCAACTACCCATAACATAAAAAACTACACCAAACAATGTTTGGATTTTGCTTGTTTGGACTTCAGGTATATTTTTCCCCCCCTGATCATGTACTAGTGGACTCTCAATATATAGTGGACCCACACTATATTAAAAAACCTCTTATTTTTTATTGTTTCTTTTTAGTGGCTGATTTCAAATGCTCAATGATTTACTTGTCTTTGTCAATTAAAGTCATGTACTATGCTGATTATATTCTGTTCTGTATATATCCTGGGATGGGTCATGATGCGTGCCTCCCCAGCTGTGGGGGTCCCTGGTGCCCCCACCGCTGAAGACCATGCATCGGTTTCCCCCCCCCCTCCCAGTTTATTCTTTCATCAACAAGATTTGTATTCAAGTCACTACTAGAACTGCACTGGCCACTCTATTCTGGAGGGATGTGAGGAGTTAATTCTCCCCCTGTGGCAGGCCTGCGCTCCTCCGGCGGCGGGCTGGGCTAATATGAGCCCAGCTGCTGCTTCGTTTCGATCAATGCTCAGGCACTGATCACTGTTGAGCTTTGCGCCTGCGCCGGATGACTTTCCCGCATGCGCAATAGTGGAGGACCGGACCCGGAAGCAATCGCAGCGGCCATTTCCGCCGTGGAAAACTTCCGGGTTGGAGGCATTTAAGATGCCGAGACCCAGCTGCCTACAGCCTCAGGTGGACACCCAGCATTTCGCTGACACTATCCGAAGCTCATGTGAGTACCCATGTTATGCTCCCCTTTACTAGGTGGGGATTCCCATTATTTCTATATGGCATCCCCCTCTCCTCCCTGGTATTGAATATCTTATGACGTTGCCTATTTTTTAAATCAGCTTCTAATACTTCCCCTATTCATTGCAGCGATCCCCTGTGACAGTGTGATGTGGCGTTTCAGCCACTGACTGCACTAGTCACGTCCTCCTGGGTTTCAGCAGCCTCTGAGTCTAGGCTTTTACTACAGCAACGATAGGTAAAGGAATTTCTTTATTACCATGAATTCCTTTATTACTAGCCCTATGTGCTTATTTCTTATCTTACCTTTTCTTATTAGGTGTACTGGGACATCTATCTCACCCTAAACCCCCCCTTTTCTCTTTTCCTCCCCCCCTCCCCCTTTCCCCTCCTCTTTCCTTTCTTCTTCCCCCCCCCCCCACCCTCTCTTCCCTCATTGGCCCTCCCTTCTGTCCTTTCCCCCCCTCTTTTTCCCCTCCCTCTTCTCTCTCCCCCCCTCCCTTTCGTATCCTTTTCCTTTTCTCCTCCTCCTCTTTTCTCCCTTGTCCGCTTTCTGTTTCCTTTTTTTTTTTTTCCCCCCTCTCTTTGTTCTCCTCCCCCCTTCCTTCCTTTTCCTTCCCCTTCTTTCCCCTCTTTGCTTTTCCTCTTTTTCTTTTTTCTTTTTTCCCCTGTCCGTCTCCCTTTTCTCCTCCCATGTTTCCCCTCTTCCCCCTTCCCCCCTCTCTCCCCCCTTCCTTTTTCCCCCATCCTCTTCTTTTCTTTCCCTTTTGCTCTTCTATTTTTCTGGTCCTTCCCTCACCTTAATTATGGCACTCCCGGGTGACCCCTAAACAGAATACACCGTATGACCTTTAAAACCTTATTCTATTGAATTTTTTATAATAGCTATACCCCAATTTGCCTCCCTGGCCCGCCCCCGGGGGAACGCCTCTTTGAGGGCGTCTCACAATATCGCTCCAGGAAACCTTTCAGGTTATAGTGTGGTGAGTGCAATCTTTAAACTCTGAGTATATTCTCCAATTTAAGTTGTTGTATTCTCTAAAACCATTTATGTATTTGTGCTTGCCATGTTGATACTGTATTTTTCACCTTCATAGACTATACACTACCAGACACCTCCTGAAGAAGCGGCTGTGACCGCGAAACCGTAGAGGTCACGTCTGCAAGTATCACACCATATAACCCTTGTCCATGCACCTGTGTGGGCATTAGCTATACTAAACTTAGTGTCAACAATGCTGTAAACAATCACTATTGTTTTTTGTTTCTGTATGTCAAAACATTAATATGTACAATATATGTCCCCTATAGGACTTTTTATCATTCTTGAAATAAATTTATATATTTTTAAACAAAGGTTTCTTTTTATGGTACCGTAATAGTCCTTTTCTCTCTCCTTTTTTGAAAGAGGCAGGACCCTATTGGAGAGGTCCTTGCTTCGATTCCTCTTTCAATCCTATTCCTCGGCCTGAGTCAAAATATTTATTGGAAAAAAGTACATCAATTCATAAATAATGTTCAAAAAACAAAAAGAAAATAGATAAAGACATGAGTCAGTGATACAATCCGTACATTGAGCCCTTATACGTTATGGGTCTACGCGTTTCACCGTGAGGCTTCTTCAAGACACAAACGAGGTTCAAAATTGTAACAGAGAAAGAACAAAAACAAATCTCACCATCTTCAAAGGAGTGAGCCTTATGTAAAAATTTATAGCTTCTGGAAAGGTTTCCAAAAGTGTGGAATACTTATGAGAAACTGCTGTTTCATTATTATGTGAATAGCTCAAGCAGGGGTCGGTGTGCGTAAAATATCCAAGAATAGGAATAGCCAAATAAATGGATGAGCACAGATGAAACCAAGATCCAATAGTTAAGAGACCTTGATGGGAAAGATCCTGCAAGCCACACAAAACTTAGTAAAGCACTACTCAGACAACACGTCTCATATGCATGCAAAATGACAAATGTAAAAAGGATTACGCTGCGGTAGAGTGTGTTAGACATGCTACTAAATTATAGCATGATAGAACAACTGCGTCTAAATAAACGCATGTGGATGTGGGAAACACAATACCTCTACAAGGTAAGCGGACCTAATAATAGATATATACTCTGAATACAAATGTGAAAATTGACAAATGCATAAAAAGCATCAAAAAGTATAAATGCAAATTCAAATGTGAAATATGACAGATTAACGCATCAAAGTGCACAGGTACCAATAAATATAACTGAATCACAACATTACTAGATGTGCAATGAATAAATAAATATAAACGCATCAAAGTGCAAGTGTGAAAATTGACAAATGCATATAAACGCATCAAAGTATAAATGCAAATTCAAATGTAAAATACGGGGATACCCTGATGATGACACGTGATCCCTGTGTCAAACACGCGTAGGGGAAGGGCCAGGACGGAGCGAGAGACAGCTGAGCTGCCTATTGAGCTAGGTGCTGTACACTGTCTCCCAGGAGCACATCGGTATATTGCTAAGTAAAAATAGGTAGTATACGCCTACGTTACTACAATTTGCCGTTGCTATCTTTGAATTGTGCCAAGGTCTCTTACCTAATGGAGCTTGGATTCACCTGTGCTCATCCATTTATTTGGCTATTCCTATTCTTGGATATTTGACGCACATCGGCCCCTACTTGAGCTATTCACATAATAATGAAACAGCAGTTTCTCATAAGTATTCCACACTTTTGCAAACCTTTCCAGAAGCTATAAATTTGTACATAAGGCTCACTCCTTTGAAGATGGTGGATTCGTTTTCGTTCTTTCTCTGTTACAATTTTGAACCTCGTTTGTGTCCTGAAGAAGCCTCACGGCGAAACGCGTAGACGCATAACGTATAAGGGCTCAATGTACAAATTATATCACTGACTCATGTTTTTATCTATTTTCTTTTTGTTTTATGAACATTATTTATGAATTGATGTACTTTTTTCCAATAAATATTTTGACTCAATATTAGTTGTGCTACTTTCCCCATTGTTTCCATGCCTACAAAGTCCGATTTTTTTGGTTACTATTCAGTATCCCCTTTTTTCTCTTCTTGAGGATATGTTGTATTGAGGCAGGTTGCGATGAGAGGAGGGTGATTGGAAGAGTCCGAAAAAGATATATGTGTGGCATCAGGAACATTTTGGTAAGGATGATCTTACCGGCCCATGATGTTCTCACCTTGCATAGTTCAGAGCACATGTTGTTTAGTTTCTTAAGTAAACGTTCATAGTTAAGGCGTAGTATATCTGTGGACCGAACTGTTAAATTAATGCCTAAGTAAGTAATAGTTGCAGCTGGAGCCCATGGGAAAGGGGATGAGCGTGAGAGGAATTGTTTAAGAGAACTGTCATGAGTAAGCAGTAATGTTTGTCTGTCAGCTTACCTCTTCATGTGTTCTGCTTAAGAGGCCAGCCAGTCTCACCTGGCTGCTTAAAGTGGAGTTCCACCCACTTTTACAACTCTTCAGCATCCCTCACTAAACTGTGCACTGTAAACGAATTGGATATTTTAAAAATTTTTTCTCAGCACCTACTGTATATCTGCTGTATTCATTTTTCACTTCCTCCTCCCTAGCCGTGGCCCATCGCATCATTTCCTGTTTGCAATGCCTTCTGGGAAGGGGCGGCAACTTCCTCTGACACTGCCGTTGCTATGGAAACCTGACTTGAAACCTATTACACTGCTTGTGCTGCACTGAGCATGTGCGAGATCTGTAAGGATGAGATCCAGGAAGAAATACAGTCTGGCTTCAGATGCCCACACTTAAGATGGCCACGGCCTGCTGTAAGTTTATGAAATAACAAACTACTGCTATAAACCAACAAAACAGACCTTAGTTTACAGACTAACTTTACTAGAATACATTAAGCTTGTGTATTATAGGGGTATTTTTATTTAAAAAAGTATAATTTCAGCCGGAACACCACTTTAAGTAATCTCTCCTCAAAGCATGGCTCTATCCCAGCCCCTATCAGGGAACACTATATTAACCTATAGGATGGAAAAGGACTTGGGGGTCCTAGTGGATGATAGGCTCAGCAATGGCATGCAATGCCAAGCTGCTGCTAATAAAGCAAACAGAATATTGGCATGCATTAAAAGGGGGATCAACTGCAGAGAAAAAACGATAATTCTCCCGCTCTACAAGACTCTGGTCCGCCCGCACCTGGAGTATGCTGTCCAGTTCTGGGCACCAGTCCTCAGGAGGGACGTACTGGAAATGGAGCGAGTACAAAGAAGGGCAACAAAGCTAATAAAGGGTCTGGAGGATCTTAGTTATGAGGAAAGGTTGCGAGCACTGAACTTATTCTCTCTGGAGAAGAGACGCTTGAGAGGGGATATGATTTCAATTTACAAATACTGTACTGGTGACCCCACAATAGGGATAACACTTTTTCGCAGAAGAGAGTTTAATAAGACTCGTGGCCACTCATTACAATTAGAAGAAAAGAGGTTTAACCTTAAACTACGTAGAGGGTTCTTTACTGTAAGAGCGGCAAGGATGTGGAATTCCCTTCCACAGGCGGTGGTCTCAGCGGGGAGCATTGATAGCTTCAAGAAACTATTAGATAATCACCTGAATGACCGCAATATACAGGGATATGTAATGTAATACTGACACATAATCACACACATAGGTTGGACTTGATGGACTTGTGTCTTTTTTTCAACCTCACCTACTATGTAACTATGTAACCTGTGCACTGCAAGCCAGCTCTGCTGGTCAATATTGTGTGTTTGGCTTTGTGCGACTTGCTTCTACATCTGATTCCAGTTACCGATCTTGGCTTGTTCTTGACTATCCTTTACCTGCTTGTTGCCCCGACCTTTGGCTATCTCCTGACTATCCTTTGTTGTCACAGTCTGCTGCTTCCACTCTACCTCCTTGTAGTCTACCATGAGCGTGAGCTGTGAGGCCCTAGGGGTTGCGACCTGGAGCCAGACTGCAGCTAAATCAATCTCCACCACTAGGGGCTTCTGGTGAACACCTGCTGGCTCTTAGATTCCATGCCCTGGGAAATCTCATGCTGTAGCTCCCAGTGTCATCCGTGTAGGTACTACAGAGTACCTGCTCTCCTGTATATCCTAGAGCTCCATCCATAGCAGTCAACCGTAGGGTCCACTACCTTGCGGTGCACTCCAGACCCCAACGAGGTGCATCTGTCACCTGGACTCAGGTGACCTGACAAGAACTATTTAGACATACACCGAGCATAGTAGATTTGGTACAATTAATTTTATATAATGATATTTGTCCAAACAGTAGAAGTAGGTCATAAAGGAATGGGAGAGATTTTTCAGGATTAGTCATGACAACTATGACGTCATCTGCATATAGCCCTATTTGTGGGTTATTTCACCCACCTGTAGTCCCGTAATCTGTGGATTACTTCTAATTTCTTCTGCCAATGGTTCCATTACTAGAGAAAATATAAGGGGCAATAATGAGCAGCCCTGCCTTGTACTGTTTGACATATGAAAGGACTTAGAGACCCTACCAGTGGTCCAGACTCTAGCAGTGGGTGAGGAATATAGGGCAAGAATATCTGTGGATATATGTCCGGTGAGACCAAATTTTTGTAGAACTGCTTTCAGATAGGTCCAATGTACCCTATCGAATGCCTTCTCTGCATCCAAAGAGAGGAGCTGGTTCCATCAGATGCTTGTCTATGTGGGAAAAACCCAACCTGATCTGGGTGAATTAGTGAGGGGATATAAGGAGATATAGGGGAGGCTAAGATTTTTGCAAATAGTTTGATATCCGTGTTTAATGATGAAATAGGCCTGTAATTTGCTGGGTTATCTAATGACTTGTTTGGTTTGGGGATAGTACCAAATAGCACTTCTAGAGATTCCTCAGGTATTTCTCCAGACACAATAAAATGATCGAAGGTTTGACGCAAGTATGGGACCAGACTGGAAGAGTAAGTTTTAAAATATTCACCGCAGAACCCATCGGGTCCAGGTGCTTTATGTAGAGGGAGCGATCGGATGGCTTTTAAGATTTCAGTTTTGGAGATTGGTTGATTAAGTGACTGCACTTGGTCTGGTGTAAGAGCGGGGAGATGTATAGATTTCAAGAATTGGTCTATTTGGGCTGGCTCAGGTTTGGGTTCTGAATTAGAGGTACGCAAGTTGTATAATTTCGAGTAGAAGTCGCTAAAGCAGTCCGCAATTTTTTTGGAGATTACTGACTCTTTGTCCTTGTGGGGTATGCATATAGGGGATTTTAGAGAGGGCTGCTTTTTTTAACCTGTTTGGCCAATAGGGTTCCAGGTTTGTTGCCATGTGCATACCAGTTTAGATGTAACTTCTTGATATCGAAGTCAAAAGATGAATGCAAGTAGTTACAGAGATCTTCTCTAAGACTACGGAGGAGGACTGAATCAGTTGCGTTGGGGCGGGCTTTGTTACTCTCTTCAGCCTTACGTATTTGGTCACTGAGGGAATTAAGCATCTCTGCTCATTTTTTCTTCTCATGAGCACCCTGCTTTATAAAGATCCCTCTAACAACCGCCTTATGGGCGTTCCATAGTAATGGAACATTGGTTACAGATTCATCGTTTAGGCAAAAAGATTCCAATTCTGTCTTGATTTGTTCCTGATACAACGGGTGAGAAAGTAAGGAGTTGTTCATACGCCAGGTTGTGAATCTCAGTCGTGTCCGATTAATAGATATTGTTAAAGTTACTGGTTCATGGTCTGACCAGGTAATTAGGCCTATGTTAGCGTGAGATACCGTTTGGAGGGTAGATTTGCGCAGCAGGAACAAATCAATTCTAGAATAGGACTCTTAGGGCAGCAGAATAGAAAGAATAATCTCTTTCCAAACCATGCAAGCACTGCCACGGATCATATAGGTCTTCCAAGATCATGAAAGAATGAAGAGCTGTTGGAGTCTTTCTGCGGGTAGAGGAGGAGTCTAGGGTAGTGTCTTCTATATCGTTGACGTCGCCACATACTACACTATCTTTGGGGTAATGTGATTTGTTGTGGATCATGCGGTAAAACCACGTCTGATGCATATTGGGAGCATATAAGTTAACAATCAAATAGGGGACATTGTCAAAAAGGGCAGACAGAATGAGATATCGGCACATAGGGTCACTTTCTACTTGTTGAAGCTGAAAAGATATAGATCCCCTCTCGTCTTTTTAATATTATTAGCAAAGAATTGTTGGGAGAATATGCGGTGGCTACAGGAGGGGGCTTTCCCTTGTGTAAAATGTGTCTCTTGCACACATAAAATATCTGTTTTTAGGGACAGGGCTTCTCTCCTGCTGCCAATAAGCATGTAATAGTTATTTGTTACAACATAAGTACCGAACACCTATGATCTATGAGCAGGAGTGTTTAGGGCCAACTGTTTGTAGCCATCTTTGGGAGAGGTGATGACCAAGTGGTGAGATTATAGATCAAAGTATAGGGAGTGGCGCTATGTTGGGAGTATAAATAAAACTTAGCAGGAAATGCAAGTGTATAAATAGAGGTGTAAAGATAAAAAATGTGAAATTTTTTTGGTATGATCCAAAAAGATCCTTGTGTTAGTGAAAAATACCTTGATCAGGTAAAAATTAATATTATATGTGCAAAAAAACGCAAATATCAAGCAGCATCACTAAATACCATAAATGCATCTTCCCATGAATAAATATAAAGTGATGAAGTGCCAAAAACAATAATTGTCCAAAAACAATAGTTGTCCACCAATAATGTGTAAATGTGCAATAATTATGAGCAATAAAAAATCATTGATAATGTGTCCAAATCGCAGCTGAAAATCGCAGCTAAAAATCACAAAACCATATATTATTTAGTGCAAGAAAGATTCATAACAATTGTGCAGGAAAGTCTTCTTAAGTGATAAAGTGCCGTGCTGTAGCAACTGGTTGTCCCCCCAATGTGGTTGCACTCACCGGAGCGCCCCACCCCTGCAGGGGTACGAGCGTATAATGCTGGTTCTGTCACTCCAGTCCTATAGGTGTCCTTTTCCTTCCACGCATCCCATTTCAGAACGTAACTGTATACACAGAGAGGTGGGGACTTACTGTCCCTTGATGTTAAAAGTGCCCACTGGATATCCGCTTGAGTAAAAAGATTTTTAAAAGAAAAATATCCACATAGCGTGATTCTGTTTTTAAAAAATATCTATTTATTGCATAAAAAACAGTCCAGTCACATAAGGCCGGTAACACACTAGCGGTAAAAAGTGTTTAAAAATGTTGCAGACTAGGAGAGGGAGTACACAGTCGTCTGGGGCCGCAGCGTCAGCGTGAACCGCCGCTTGCGTTCCACCGGTCAAAGTTCCGGAACCACGATCCGCGGAAATGACATTGTGCGTACCAAGATAGTCCCGCCTTACGCGTTTCGTCACACGGACGTCATTGGAGGCGCTGCCATCTTGGCACTCCCAACGTCCTTTATAGAAGGTGTAGCCATAGCTGCGGCCAATCGCATCCCGGCTGTCGAACCCACATGTTTAGCGGCCTGATGGCGTAATTGGTTGCTAGGTAAAACAGGCCTACAGAAAAAGATGTAGTAATGGGAAAAACTATAGGAGCGTAGCCCAGCTCCATTATGCTCTCTACTGGTGTACCTAAATCGAATACTCCAAAAAGGCCGCAGCGATAACCTCCACCTCTTAAATACATCACAGCATGAATGTTTAAACAGTTTCAAATATATGCAATTACATTCCTATTACAATAGAAAAGGCACCGTATACTACGGTTTCTCCAGGAGGAACAAGCTGATTAGAAATCTTCTAATGTCTTGAATATTAGGAGAGAAATATGTATATATGGTGATAAAAAATATATATTGAGATATTGTTAAAAAAAAAATTTTTATAAATAAGAAAGGATTATGTTTACGGGAGAACCCCAGCAGATATTTTAATATTTTGCTTCCCCAGAGAAATTTTTTTTAAAAATATATAAAAAAATATATATATAAAATATATCTATTTATCACAAGTTTATATAAAAAAGAATCTATGTTGTAACAAGAGGAAAGTAAAAATTAATAAAATAAAAATAAAAAATGTATTTTAAGATACTCTCCACTATATTAGAAAATCTAACCCTACACGTGTGTTTAGAAAAAAAGGGGGTTAGTCAGAGAATTTAAAAAATAAGAGGCCTTAAACCCGTTTACAATTGAATGATCCTCAGTTATTGCACTCTACCCTGACCCCTGGGGAACCCTATAACCAAAGAGTGCACTATAAATATATGTGGGGTATCTGTTAGTCCCCTAAAGAGATTAGATGTAATATATAGGTGTTCATGTTATTACGTTAAAAATTGTAGGATTATTAAATATCCTTAGTTTCTACTGTTAGGTTTCCCAGGGATTAAAGATCAATATAAAATCAGATATGTTGAGGTAGGGAACCCAAAATTATATGTGTATGTACATATTTCTATCTCGTACATATATGAGAATTATTTTATTTGTGCGGACTTGGTACATAAACAGTTCAGAAAGATTTTTTACTGTAACCTAAAAAAGGTTACTAGTTAGCACCCTATTTGATGTCTTGGATTCCCTGATGGTTTAAAAAACGGTAGCTTTATTAAAAATTAGACAGGAAGCAGTTAAGGTCTATATCCACATTCAGGCCTTTTGGTACCAAACTGCCCAGGCGGTATATCCATTTAGTTTCATTCTGGGATATTTTTATTTTCTTATTACCGCCCCTCCAGTAATCTTTGATCAAATCAATGCCATAAAAAATCAGTCCTGTGGGGTCCCTGTTGTGGAATTCGTCGAAATGCCTCGAGAGATTGTGTTTTGGGAAACCTTTTCTGATATTGTTGATATGTTCCCTGATCCTGACGAAAAGCGGCCTGGTGGTCCTTCCCACATACTGTAATCGGCAGGGGCATTCAATCACATACGTGACGTGGGTACTTTCACAAGTGATCAGTTCTCTAATCTGATACTCTTCCCCGGACCTCGATTTAAAAGATAATTTTTTCCTCGGTTGTTTCTTGCTTACCCGACAAGGCAAGCACTTTTTGCATCTGAAAAAACCTTTTATTTCGGGAAAAAGTCTGATTGTTTTAGGTGGATCTATCACATTATGTACCAGTTGGTTTCTCAAATTGGGGGCCTTCCTGTAGATACGGCATTTATTACGGGATTTACCAACCAATATCGTTCAGTTGAACATATCATTAGGAAATACTGGCCGATTCTGAAATCCGACAGGACTCTGGCAGGTTTGCTTTAAAAAAAAACAAGATTTATCTACAGGAAGGCCCCCAATTTGAGAAACCAACTGGTACATAATGTGATAAATCCACCTAAAACAATCAGACTTTTTCCCGAAATAAAAGGTTTTTTCAGATGCAAAAAGTGCTTGCCTTGTCGGGTAAGCAAGAAACAACCGAGGAAAAAATTATCTTTTAAATCGAGGTCCGGGGAAGAGTATCAGATTAGGGAACTGATCACTTGTGAAAGTACCCACGTCACGTATGTGATTGAATGCCCCTGCCGATTACAGTATGTGGGAAGGACCACCAGGCCGCTTTTCGTCAGGATCAGGGAACATATCAACAATATCAGAAAAGGTTTCCCAAAACACAATCTCTCGAGGCATTTCGACGAATTCCACAACAGGGACCCCACAGGACTGATTTTTTATGGCATTGATTTGATCAAAGATTACTGGAGGGGCGGTAATAAGAAAATAAAAATATCCCAGAATGAAACTAAATGGATATACCGCCTAAGCAGTTTGGTACCAAAAGGCCTGAATGTGGATATAGACCTTAACTGCTTCCTAATTTTTAATAAAGCTACCGTTTTTTAAACCATCAGGGAATCCAAGACATCAAATAGGGTGCTAACTAGTAACCTTTTTTAGGTTACAGTAAAAAATCTTTCTGAACTGTTTATGTACCAAGTCCGCACAAATAAAATAATTCTCATATATGTACGAGATAGAAATATGTACATACACATATAATTTTGGGTTCCCTACCTCAACATATCTGATTTTATATTGATCTTTAATCCCTGGGAAACCTAACAGTAGAAACTAAGGATATTTAATAATCCTACAATTTTTAACGTAATAACATGAACACCTATATATTACATCTAATCTCTTTAGGGGACTAACAGATACCCCACATATATTTATAGTGCACTCTTTGGTTATAGAGTTCCCCAGGGGTCAGGGTATAGTGCAATAACTGAGGATCATTCAATTGTAAACGGGTTTAAGGCCTCTTATTTTTTAAATTCTCTGACTACCCCCCTTTTTTTCTAAACACACGTGTAGGGTTAGATTTTCTAATATAGTGGAGAGTATCTTAAAATACATTTTTTATTTTTATTTTATTAATTTTTACTTTCCTCTTGTTACAACATAGATTCTTTTTTATATAAACTTGTGATAAATAGATATATTTTATATATATTTTTTTTTATATATTTTTAAAAAAAATTTCTCTGGGGAAGCAAAATATTAAAATATCTGCTGGGGTTCTCCCGTAAACATAATCCTTTCTTATTTATAAAAAATTTTTTTTTAACAATATCTCAATATATATTTTTTATCACCATATATACATATTTCTCTCCTAATATTCAAGACATTAGAAGATTTCTAATCAGCTTGTTCCTCCTGGAGAAACCGTAGTATACGGTGCCTTTTCTATTGTAATAGGAATGTAATTGTATATATTTGAAACTGTTTAAACATTCATGCTGTGATGTATTTAAGAGGTGGAGGTTATCGCTGCGGCCTTTTTGGAGTATTCGATTTAGGTACACCAGTAGAGGGCATAATGGAGCTGGGCTACGCTCCTATAGTTTTTCCCATTACTACATCTTTTTCTGTAGGCCTGTTTTACCTAGCAACCAATTACGCCATCAGGCCGCTAAACATGTGGGTTCGACAGCCGGAATGCGATTGGCCGCAGCTATGGCTACACCTTCTATAAAGGACGTTGGGAGTGCCAAGATGGCAGCGCCTCCGATGATGTCCGTGTGACGAAACGCGCAAGACGGGACTATCTTGGCACGCACAACGTCATTTCCGTGGATCGTGGTTCCGGAACTTTGACCGGTGGAACGCAAGCGGCGGTTCACGCTGACGCTGCGGCCCCGGACTATAGGGACAGCACAGGAGACTGTGTACTCCCTCTCCTAGTCTGCAACATTTTTAAACACTTTTTACCGCTAGTGTGTTACCGGCCTTATGTGACTGGACTGTTTTTTATGCAATAAATAGATATTTTTTAAAAACAGAATCACGCTATGTGGATATTTTTCTTTTAAAAATCTTTTTACTCAAGTGGATATCCAGTGGGGACTTTTAACATCAAGGGACAGTAAGTCCCCACCTCTCTGTGTATACAGTTACGTTCTGAAATGGGATGCGTGGAAGGAAAAGGACACCTATAGGACTGGAGTGACAGAACCAGCATTATACGCTCGTACCCCTGCAGGGGTGGGGCGCTCCGGTGAGTGCAACCACATTGGGGGGACAACCAGTTGCTACAGCACGGCACTTTATCACTTAAGAAGACTTTCCTGCACAATTGTTATGAATCTTTCTTGCACTAAATAATATATGGTTTTGTGATTTTTAGCTGCGATTTTCAGCTGCGATTTGGACACATTATCAATGATTTTTTATTGCTCATAATTATTGCACATTTACACATTATTGGTGGACAACTATTGTTTTTGGACAATTATTGTTTTTGGCACTTCATCACTTTATATTTATTCATGGGAAGATGCATTTATGGTATTTAGTGATGCTGCTTGATATTTGCTTTTTTTGCACATATAATATTCATTTTTACCTGATCAAGGTATTTTTCACTAACACAAGGATCTTTTTGGATCATACCAAAAAAATTTCACATTTTTTATCTTTACACCTCTATTTATACACTTGCATTTCCTGCTAAGTTTTATTTATACTCCCAACATAGCGCCACTCCCTATACTTTGATCTATATTCTTGGGGGATCACTTAGGTGTCCCTTCCTACCTAGGGGGGCTGCAGGTGTGATTTAGTCTATGAGCGCGGATTCGTTGATATATTTACAAGTGGTGAGATTGGTAGGTAATTAGAAGCTTTGCCGGAAACCCCGATAATGGGGTATACGATAATTAACTTCATGCTCCCGTAAGATTGCAGTTATGGGTGCAAATTCCTTTCTCCTTTGAGATGTCGCTGCTGAAATAACCTGGTAGAGTGCAATGTTGGCATAGGGGGAGATGGCGAACAGTTTGACCTGGCTGCACGCAGCAAGCACTCTTTGATATGGTAAAAGTGTACTCTGACCAGAACATCTCTAGGGATCGTAGCAGGCAGATGGATCCATTTTGGAATTCTATGCACTCTATCCAGCAGCATATACCTTGGTATTAGATCTGGGATAAGTTTGAGGAAAAGTTGGTATAGATAAGCAACTAGATCATTTTGCTTCACCGTCTCAGAAATAACCCTAAGCTTGATATTATTATGGCGAGAGCGATTCTCGAGGTCTGCCACTTTAAGTTGGAGTTTGCGGATTGTTTCCTCTCATCTGTGATTCTAACATGTCGGTGTGATCCTCGATGGAGTCAATGCAATTGGTTAAGTGAGATATAGAAGTATGCAGCTCTTGTTGCAATCCAGTTTGCAAGGATAGTAGCATTGCTTTTAATGGGGTTTCTGAGGCTGGAGCATCAGAGGCAGGGAATGCAGCTAATGGTGTTGTGTGTTCTGCTTCTGTGTCAGGTTGTGGTTGTGAGGAGGCTGCCCAGTGATATTTCTTTATCTGTGGAGGTTTATGAGGTGGGTGTACTGGTGACAGAGCCATTCTATTACCTCTGTCAGTAGAGGAAATTGTAGCTGCTTCTTGTGTCATTTCCTCCATCGCATCTGGGAGCTCCTACTCTTCTTGTTCCACTGGCATGTGTGGAGGAGAGGAAGAACAGCCGTTCTCCTCGGCGCCATCTTTCCTTCCTTTCTCTGCCTGCATCCTGAAGTAGTGTGTGAGGCGGCACGGCACTGATATCTGTTTTTTCTTGCGGAACATAGCCTGTTAGGTGCCCGCTGTCCTTCCCTCCTAAATGGAGGTATTCTCAGCAGAATCTGTTGCTTCTAGCCACTGCTATCACCCGCGGTAGTTCAAGCCGATTCAAGCAGCCATCACGCTCTTTGACTAGGAGACATGCCCCCATAGTGAAAATTTTTAAATATTATTGGGCCTAAGCAGTACCATGAACAATGTGCCTTTTGTTTTGAATTGTTCCTGAAAGGTAGAAGTGTACTTTCATCTATGTGAGGGTGTCTAGGAACTCTTGTGCCTATGGCCTCATAGCTATATATTCGAAGTGTACCTTTACTCCCAAAAGGGAATTTTTATCCTTACAACCTCCCACTTTTCCACAAAAGATTTTTTACTATGGCCCCACCGCCATTCTTGACTAGCATATCCTGGTCAACTATCTCAGGCTACAAGAGCAGCGATGGGCCTGGCGGGTGTCATCAGCGGCTGAACCAGGGAGAGGCAGCTGGGCTCCTGATGACATCACAGAGAAAGATAGCAGATGTGAGATCTGAGTGAATGGCAAACCTTATTAAAGTCTATGATACCCAAACTTATAAAATCAAAAGTCCCCATTTTGAAGGCATAAAATAAGTATGGGGGTTTGGTTGCTGCCCTGGTGGACATGTATCAATGCAATATATATATATATATATATATATATATATATATAAATATATATATATAATTTTTTTTTTTTTTTTTTAAATCGTTTTTACAGGAGCAGTGATTTTAATGATGCTTAAAGTGCAATGAAAAATTCCTTTAAATATAGTGCCTTCGGGTGTCCCCTTAGTCTGCCTGTAAAGTGGCACATCTGTTCCATGTAGAAAACCTGCTGCAGCAAAACAATTTCTAAAGGAAAATAAAATGAATCGAATTACATTTAAATTCCTGGAAATACAATACCATTGCCAGCAATTGAAAAATGTTTAAAAAAATGGCGTGGGGGGTCCCACCAATCCATACAAGGCCCATTGGGTCTAGTATGTATTTTAAGAGTAACCCCACACCAAAATAAAAAAAATGGCGTGGGGTCCCCCCCACAATTTATAACAGACTCTTATCCAAGCATGCAGCCTGGCAGGTAATGAAAGGGGGGGACGAGCGACGTGCCCCCCTTCCTGAACCAAAGCAGGCCACATGCCCTCAACTAAAGGGGGGGTGGGTGCTTTGGGGCAGAGCCCACCCCAAAGCATGGTGAAGTGGGTAATTTTTGTACATTTTTTTTGAAAATGGACTTTATAGGCACACCCGTACACATCATTTTACTTAAAATAATTTATTCATTTGTTAAAAACAACGTATGTATTAGGGTTGTCCCGATACCGATACTAGTATCGGTATCGGCACCGATACCGAGCATTTGCCCAAGTACTTGTACTCGGGCAAATGCTCCCGATGCTTCCCCCGATACCTTGACTGTCAGCGGTGATCGGCGCGTGGGGGAGTTACAAGCTTCCCCCCCGCGGCTTTCAGCTGCTTTAGTGACATACAGCGGTGATCTGTGCTTGTAACTCCCCCACACACGATCACCGCTGACTGTCACCTCATCCCCCTTAGTCCCCCTCCGTTCCTCTGTCCCCCTCCGCTGTCCTGCTCCGTTGCTCTGTCCCCCTCCGTTCCTCTGACCCCCTCCGCTGTCCTCCTTCTTTGCTCTGTCCCCCTCCGCTGTCCTGCTCCGTTGCTTTGTCCCCCTCCGTTCCTCTGACCCCCTCCGCTGTCCTCCTTCTTTGCTCTGTCCCCCTCCGCTGTCCCCATCCGTTCCGGCTTTCCGCTGTCCCCCTCTCTCTTCCTCTGTCCCCTCCGTTCTGCTGTCTCTCCGCTGTGTGAATGGACAGAGTCAGTTGACTCTGTCTATTCACATAACTGAAACATTGTAATCACCTGTGATTACGATGTGTCAGTTTATGAATGGAGAGGAGCCGCTGTCTTCTCCATTCATTCTCAGTGCAGCTGAGGCTGCAGAGAAAGGGACTGGGGAATCTCTATCCTCTGTCTCTTTCTCTGTCTCAAGGGGGAGATATCAGAGGTCTGTTAAGACCCCTGATATCTCACCAAAGCCCCCCAACAGGGCTGATTAAAAAAAAAAACACACACATAGTGCAATAAAGAATAAAAAAAAATTAAATTGTAAAAAATAATAAATGTAAATGAAAAAAAAAAAAAAAAACCACACACACACCGTTCACTCCCCCCCCCCCTAAAAAAAAAAAAAAAGAAAAAAAAAAAAACACTGTCACTTGACATTAAAAAAAAGTATCGGTAATCGGTATCGGCAAGTACTTGAAAAAAAGTATCGGTACTTGTACTCGGTCCTAAAAAAGTGGTATCGGGACAACCCTAGTATGTATACATATAATTAATTAGAAAATCACATTATGACAATTTGCCTACATTGCACTCACACCAATTACATCAATAGTACCATATACAGAAATAAAAAGTGTCCTAAGAATGGACAAATGATGTTCCAAGTATTTTGATGCGATTATAGTTGAGGCGTATTGTAGGTTTGCTCTACATGTTACACGCATCAACGCTTCTTCAGGAGCTTGAGAATCTATCATGTATAAAAACAGGTAATGAGTTTAACATTTATTAGAGCACAAGAAAACAAACAACAAATAAAACTAGTAAGTTGTTTGATGATTGCCCATAACCCAATGTGTAAATGGCCCATATACAACATAGCCCGATAGCAGAGGGAGGCACAACCTAGTTATGGGGGCGTATATAACATTATACTCCCAATTTAAATGATATGGACAAGGTCCTCATCCCCTCAACCCTGGGCTATGGTTGTGGGGGTCTGTGGGCAGGGATCTTATCAGAATCTGGGAGCCTCTTTTAACAAGGGGGGCCTCCAGATCCCAGCCCCCCGTGTGAATGAGAATGGCCTACCCATTCACCAAATAAGTGTAAAAATTAAAACAGGAGGCAGTTTTTGACAATTCCTTTATTAAAAATAAAAGTGTCCCCTGATGTAAATCTATCATCACGATCACGGTGACATCACAACGGGGCAGTGCCACCAGGTGATGTCGCCAGCTGGCTCCATGCCTTACCTATATAAGAACTGTCAAACGGCAAGCCAGGTATTCGGCGGTTTGCCTTAGTTGACGGCAAAGAGTTTTTAGGTTTACTTTTAAAGTGGTCATTCATCGTTTGAAACTACTGTATGATGCATTTGGGGGGCTTTGGGAGGAGGAGATTGTAACATGAATGTACCTGTGACTTTATATTTTATTTATTGCAGGTACTTATATAGCGCCATTGTTTTATGGACCGTTTTATATACAGTATATATTGAACATTCACATCAGTCCCTGCCCTCAAGGAGCTTACAATCTAAGGTCCCTAACTAACATTCCTACATACACATACTAGGAACAACTTAGCCAGGAACCAATTAACCTACCAGCATGTCTTTGGAGTTTGGGAGAAAACCCACACAGGCACAGGCAGAACATGCAAACTTCATGTGAACCAACAACCCTAGTGCTGTCAGGCAGAAGTGCTAACTACTTATCTACTGTGCTGCCCATATTCATATTTATTAATTATGGATATATTGTTTTTATTACATATCATATGTTAATGTGAGCTATGTTTGTTAATTTCACTGCTGTTTGATTATATGGACTTTGGATGTTATTTGTTTTGACGAAATGGAGGATGATCAATGAAACACATTAACCATTAGCCTTTTGAAACATATCACATGGCAATGGAACCTGCTAACCATGAAGGAAAATGTTATTGCATGATATATAATAAAACAATTAAAATGTTAGTTAGAAGTGTTGGAAAGCAAACTTAGGTAGTGTCTGTTTTTTCTAGATATGATAAAATGATGATTTAAAACAAAATAGTGTCTTTATTATGCATGCATTATCTGTCTCTGAAGACATATTAAATAAGGTTGTTAAGGTTGTGTTTGTTAAAAAGAGAGATTGTCTCTTAATCATTATGACAATCTGATGAGATCATTAAAAAATATAGATAGGAGGGAGTAGAGCGGAAGGCAAGAGGTGTAGTTATACATGTCACTCTTATGCAAGTGAAGAACAGATCTGCTGATGAGTTCAGATCTGCTACTAGATAACTTGTAAAGAAGTAAAGGTTTGTGGGTTATGTGCAACATCCCTAATACAGAAGTTAAAAGATCAAATACTAGGTTCCCACAGTAACACTAGCAATATACAGTGCATCTGGAAAGTATTCACAGCGCTTCACTTTTTCCAAATTTTGTTATGTTACAGCTAGGGATGAGCCGTACACACCCCGGTTCAGTTCGCAGCAGAGCATGTGAACCGCCAAAAAATTTGTTCGAACATGCGAACACCGTTAAAGTCTATGGGACACGAACATGAATAAACAAAAGTGCTCATTTTAAAGGCTTATATGCAAGTTATTGTCTAAAAAATATTTGGGAACCTGGGTCCTGCCCTAGGTGACATGTATCAATGCAAAAAAAGTTTTAAAAATGGCTGTTTTTTCGGGAGCAGTGATTTTAATAATGCTTAAAGTGAAACAATAAAACTGAAATATTCCTTCAAAATTCGTACCTGGGGGGGGGTGTCTATAGTATGCCTGTAAAGTGGCGCATGTTTCCCATATTTAGGACAGCCCAAGAGCAAAATGACACTTCCAAAGAAAAAAAGTCATTTAAAACTTCTCGCCCTTACCCTTAATATCCATACCAGACCTGAAGGGCCTGGTATGGAATTTGGGGGGACCCCCACGCAATTTTTAAAAAAAATTTGGTTCAGGGTTTCCCTTAGTATTCATACCAGACCCAAAGGGACTGGTAATGGACTGGGGGGATCCCATGCCGTTTTTTTCAATGACTTCTTTTATCTGTATTGTCGGACCGACAATTCATTATAGCCGCGAGTTGTTTTAAATGACTTTTTTTCCTTTAGAAATGTCATTTTGCTGTCAGACTGTTCTAAACATGAGAAACATGTGCCACTTTACAGGCATTTTTTTATGACAATACCATGCATATAAGCCTTTAAAATTAGCACTTTTGATTTCTCCCATAGACCTTAAAAGGGTGTTCCGCGGTTTTCGAATTTGCCACGAACACCCCAAATTGTTCGCTAATTGGCAAACAGGCCAACACCCGATGTTCGAGTCGAACTTACTTTCGAACATCAGGCTCATCCCTACTTACAGCCTTTTTCCAAAATAGATTAAATTCATTATTTTCCTTAAAATTTCACAAACAATACCCCATAATGACAACATGAAAGAAGTTTGTTTGAAATCTTCTCAAATTTATTAAAAATAAAAACAAAAAAATCACATGTACATAAGTATTCACAGCCTTTGCCATGACACTTAAAATTGAGCTCAGGTGCATCCTGTTTCCACTAATCATCCTTGAAATTTTTCTTGTTCAACTTGATTGGAGTCCACCTGTGGTAAATTCAGTTGATTGGACATGATTTGGAAAGGCGCACACCTGTCTATATTAGGTCTCACAGTTAACAGTGCATGTCAGACCACAAACCAAGCCATGAAGTCCAAGGAATTGTTTGTAGACCTCCGAGCATAGGTGTGCACAGCCTATTGCATTAGGGTTTGCACCCCAAAACTCAAACACACATGCGTGTGTGTATATATATATATATATATATATATATACACACACACACACACATGCACTCTAAATAAATGTAAAAATGTAAAAGGGCAGCGGACTGGTAGTTTTTTATTTTTGTATTATTTTTTAACCACTTCAGCCCTGGAAGATTTGGCTGCTCAATGACTAGAGCACTTTTTACAATTTGGCACTGCGCTGCTTTAACTGGTGATTGCGCGGTCATGCAATATTGTACCCAAACAAAATTTGCGTCCTTTTTTTCCCACAAATGGAGATTTCTTTTGATGGTATTTGATTGCCTCTGTGATTTTTATTTTTTGCGATATGAATGGAAAAAGATCGATCATTTTGAAAAAAAATGATGTTTTCTACTTTTTGTTATAAAGAAAACCCCAATAAACTCAATTTTAGTCATACATTTAGGCCAAAATGTAATCAGCCACATGTCCTTGGTAATAAAAAAGTCAATAAGCATATATTTATTGGTTCGTGCAAAAGATATAGCGTCTACAAACTAGGGTACATTTTCTGGAATTTACGCAGCTTTTAGTTTATGACTGACTAATCTAATTTCTTGAGGTGCTAAAATGGCAGGGCAGAACAACCCCCCCAAATGACCCCATTTTGGAAAGTAGACACCCAAAGGAAATTACTGAGAGGCATGTTGAGCCAATTGAATATTTAGTTTTTTAGTGATTAAAAAATACAAAAAAAAAAAGAAATGACACAAAGTTGTCACTAAATGATATATTGCTCACACATGCCATGGTTATATAAGGAATTACACCCCAAAATACATTCTGCTGCTTATTCTAAGTATGGGGATACCACACATGTGAGACATTTTGGGAGCTTAGCCACGTACAGGACCCCGAAAACCAAGCACCGCCTTCAGGATTTCTAAGGCCGTAAATTTATAATTTCACTGCTCACTGCCTATCACAGTTTTGAAGGCCATAAAATGCCAAGATAGCACAAAACCCCCCCAAATGACCCCATTTTGGAAAGTAGACAGCCCAAACTATTTATATTGTAAAGCGCTGTGTAAACTGTTGGCGCTATATAAATCCTGTATAATAATAATAATAATAATTTGCTGAGAGGCATGTTGAGTCCATGGAATATTTTATATTTTGCTGCAAAAATATTTGATATTTTTACAAGTTGCGGGAAAATTACAAACTTTTTTTTTTTGCACAAAGTTGTCACTAAATTATATATTGCTCAAACATGCCACAGGCATATGTGAAATTACACCCCAAAATACATTCTGTTGCTTCTCCTGAGTACGGGGATAACACGTGTGTGAGCCTTTTTGGGAGCCTAGCTCCGTACAGGACCCTGAAAACCAAGCACCGCCTTCAGGATTTCTTAGGGCGTACATTTTTGATTACACTCCTCACTAAAATGCCAAGATAGAACAAAACCCCCCCAATTGACCCCATTTTGGAAAGGAGACACCCCAAGCTATTTGCTGAGAGGCATGTTGAGTCTATGGAATATTTTATATTTTGCCACAAGTTGCGGGAAAATTACAAACTTTTTTTTTTGCACAAAGTTGTCACTGAATGATATATTGCTCAAACATGCCATGGCATATGTGACATTACACTCCAAAATACATTCTGCTGCTTCTCCTGAGTACGGGGATACCATATGTGTGAGACTTTTTAGGAGCCTAGCCGTGTGCAGGACTCCGAAAACCAATCACCGCCTTCAGGCTTTCTAAGGGCGTAAAATGGTGATTTCACTTCCTCACTACCTATCACAGTTTTGGAGGCCATGAAATGTCAAGATGTCAACCCCCCCCCCCCCAAATGACCCCATTTTGGAAAGAAGACACTTGCAATTTTCCCGAAACTTGTGGAAACTTGTGGAAAAAGATAAAATATTCCATGGACTCAACATGCCTATGCTTGGGGTGTCTACTCTCCAAACAGGGGTAATTTGGGGGGTTTGAACTGTCCTGGCATTTTATGCACAACATTAGAAGCTTATGTCACACCTCACCCACTCTTCTAACCACTTGAAGACAAAGCCCTTTCTGACACTTTTTGTTTACATGAAAAAATATTATTTTTGCTAGAAAATGACTTTGAACCCCCAAACATTATATCTTTTTTTTGTAAAGCAAAGGCCCTACAAATTAAAATAGTGGGTGTTGCACTTTTTTTCACACAGTATTTGTGCAGCAATTTTTCAAACGTGATTTTTTTGGAAAAAAAACACTTTTTTAAATTTTAATGCACTAAAGCACACTATATTGCCCAAATGTTTGATGAAATAAAAAAATGATCTTATGCTGAGTACATGGATACCAAACACGAAATGCTTTAAAATTGCACACAAACATGCAGCGGCAACAAACTACATACATTTTTAAAAGCCTTTCAAATCCTTTACAGGTTACCACTTTAGATTTAGAGGAGGTCTACTGCTAAAATTACTGCCCTCGATCTGACCTTCGTAGTGATACCTCACATGCATGGTGCAATTGCTGTTTACATATGACACCAGACCGACCCTTGCATTCGCCTTTGCACGTGAGCACGGGGGGGGGGGGGGTCAGGGGTGCTTTTTTTTTAAATTTTGCCTTTTTTATTTTATTTTTAAACTGTTTCTTTCATTTTTTTTTTCTTCCACTTTAGCGAACCCTTTGAGAGACTTAATTCACCTTTACAGTTCATCCATGTCCCTTCTCGTTTTCACATCATAGTAGCCTTTATCCATGCTGTATACAAAACTTTCTTTTAAAATTTATAGAAAAAAACATGTGCCACTTTACAAATCCTGCTATTGAAGTGACCTGATCTAACCTTTCCCCCCATCCCTTCCCCCCTCCCCCCTGCACCCACTCCCCCTCCCCTCCCCCACCTCCCCTGCATCTGTGTACATAATATACGTTTTCCAGTTTAAGATCTAGGTTCTCAATATTTCAGCGTAGCTCCAAGTTTTTTTAAATTCCTTCCAACACTCCCACCTATCTTTTACCTCTTCTCTACTACCATCCCTACAATAGCTCGTATGTTCCATGTAATATATTCCTTCTACTACATCAGTCCACTCCCAAATTAACAGGCTTTCCGCCGTCTGCCATTTCTTAGGGATGAGTTTTTTTGCCGCATTTAGCAAGTGTGGCACTAAGGATTCTTTATATGTTTTTACATCCCCCTCAATTCCATGATGTAGTACTGTCCATGGGTCTGCCTTTATTTATATTTTAGTAATTTCTTTTATAAACCTTAAAATCTTTCCCCAATATCCTTTAATTATAGGACAGTCCCACCAAAGATGGGCCATTGTACCCACCCCCTTGCAGCCCCGCCAACATTCTGATGTTTTGTCCCTTTGATATTTGCAAGCTTTATCTGGGGTTACATACCAACCAGTCAAACATTTGTAATTCATTTCAGTTACATTGGTATCCACCGCTGAACTGTGGGTTAGTTCTAAAATTTTCCTTATTGTGTTTTCTTTCTGTGCCCCTAATTCTATTTCCCATTTTCTGATGAATGGCGGCACCTCCATCCCCTCCACTGACAGCAATAATTTATAAATTTTTGAAATTATGCCCTTAGTGCTGTCTACAAGACACAACCTTTCCAGCTCAGACAGATCTTCTCCCGACCTTATTGGCTGTGGCAGGCTCCTGACAAAATGTCCCAGCTGGAGGTATCTCCATTCATCCATCACCCATGCTTCCTTATTTTGCATTAAATCATGAAATGAAACTATCTTACCCTTTTTTATTATATCTCTTAATTGTGCCCTATCATCTTTAATCCAATTACCATCAATACTCTTTTTTCCCGGAGCGAAATAATCATTGTCTTTAAGTGCTATTAAAGGTGAGTTATATGTCTTATTAAATTGTTTATGTGTCGTGTCTCAAACTCTTAGGACCACCAGTGTCAATGTATGTGTGTTTTCAGCTAACATTCTAAAGTGAGGGGGGTTCCAAATTATAGTGCCTAATTGTGCCTTACACAAATTTTTTTCAATATTAACCCATCTTTTCTCCTTATTATCCCTAACCCACTCTATCACTCTAAATAATAATATCGCCTTGTAATATTTTTGAATGTCGGGAACTGCCATGCCCCCTCTTTTTTTTTTCCTGTTTTAATATAGCAAGGGAAACTCTAGCCCTCCTATTCCTCCATACAATATTCATTATGATCGATTTCAGCTTTCTAGTATAGAACTGTGGGAGAGCGCCAGTGGTAACATCTGGAGTTTGTAGGTAATTTTTGGTAAGAGGACCATCTTAATGGAGTTAATACGACCTATCTACGATAATGGTTTGCTTATTATTCTTTTACTCTCAGCTTTTATTTCATCCAGTAATGGGATATAATTTATTTTGTAGATCTTCTCCAATGAGTTGGCGAGTTTTATTCCCAGATATTTTATTTCTTTCTTCCAAACAAATTGAAATTCCTTTTTTAGCTTTTCTTCCTCATTTTTGCTTAAATTGATATTCAAAATTTCAGATTTTGCTAAATTTATTTTAAAGTTTGATACTTCCCCATACTGTCTAAGAACTCTCAATAAGTTGGGCATTGTAATTCTAGGATTGGTTATGAAGAATAACACATCATCCGCGAATGCTGCGAGCTTGTGTTCCTCATCCCCTACTTTAAATTCACTAATATCCGGCTCCCCCCGAATCATTGAGAGCAAAAGTTCCAGGGATAAAACAAAGAGTAAGGGGAACAGGGGACATCCCTGTCTTGTCCCATTTTTCGTTTCAAATGAGGCAGAAGAAGATCCATTAATTTTTATCAATGCCGTAGGGTGGCTATATAAAAACCTGATCCAACTGATCATTCTCGGCCCCACTCCCATAGTTTTTAAAGTTTGTATCATGAACCCCCAGTCTACCCTGTCGAATGCTTTTTTGGCGTTGATCGACAGGAGTAGACCCGGGGGCCCCTTTTCCTTTATATTCTGGAGTAGGAGTAGGGTTCTCACCCCATTGTCCCTCCCCTCTCTTCTTGGGGTGAATCCCACCCGATCAGGGTGTATCAACCCTCCCATCCACCCTTTCAAATGGTTAGCCAGTACTCTAGCATACAGTTTAACATCTGCATTTATCAACGAGATTGGCCTGTAGCTAGAGCATAGTGTGGCGTCCTTCCCCTCCTTCGGAATAACAGTAATCGAGGCCGACAGCGCCTCTCTATTCAGCTCGAAGTCAGTGCCCAAGCCATTCATGAAATGACAAAGCTTTGGCGTGAGTATATCCTTGAATTTGTTATAGTAGAATGTTGTAAATCCATCCAGACCGGGGCTTTTCCCCGGAGCTGAGTCTACCAAAGCTCTGTTAATCTCATCTTCGGTTATAGGGCTTTCTAGATTATCCTTACAGCTCTCTGCGATCTTTGGGAGTTTAGCTTTTTTTAAGAATTCGACTATCTTTGTTCTTTTTCTCCCCTATCTGACCTCCGATATTTCCTACTGAATATAAATCCTTATAGTAATTTTTAAAAGATTGCCCTATTTCTTTTGTTGTATGCACCATTTTTCCTTTACTGTTTTGAATTTTTTCCGAAGGATTCTAGCTAGATGTCTACTGTTCTTATTCCCCCACTGGTATCTTTTTTTTGCCACCTTAAAAAAATATTTTTTTTGTTTCTAGTTCTATTAGATCTTTTCAATTCGTCTCTTTTCATAACTAGTTGCTGGTACACCTTTCTATTTTGGCTTTTACCTTTCTTATGCTCTTGCTCCATTTTAAAAATTTCCTTGGTGAGATTTTTCATTTTCTCATTTTTCTCTCTTTTCCTCCTTGCTCCTATTTTTATTAAGATCTCCCTAATATAAGCCTTATGGGCCTCCCATAAGGAGGACCCCGAGATCTGTCCAGTATCATTTATTAAAAAATATTGTTTTAATTCCTGTTCTAGGACCCTTAAATTTGTTTCATCATGAAGTAGATCTTCATTTCATCTCCACGACGGTGAAGCTCTTTGATTTTTGATGACTCGCATTTTCATTCTTACTGGAGCATGGTCCGACAAAGTGGTTATCTCTATTTTTGACTCAACTATCCTGTCCAGATATCTATGATCTATCAAAATATAATCTATCCTAGAGTACGTCCGGTGCACTGGGGAATAAAACGTAAAATCTTGTATTTTAGGGTTCATTATCCTCCAAATATCCACCAATTGACAAGAGTGTAATTTCTGTCTTATCTTTCTCAGTTTCGTGTTACTCTTCCCCAGCGCACGCGACGTACTATCCATTTCCGGTTCCAGACAGAAGTCTCCCATCAAAATCAGGCCCCCGCTCTTAAAATCTATTAACTTCTCCAACATGCTGTTTAGAAATTTAATCGGGTCCTTATTAGGAGCATAAATATTTGCCAGCGTGCATTCCAATTCCCCCAGGAAACCTTTTAAAAAAATAAATCTTCCCTCCGGATCGAGTAACCTCTCTTCTAATTTGAATTGCACTCCCTTTGCAAACCCTATTGCCACCCCCTTACTCTCTTCGTAATTGTGTCTCCATAGAACCAGTTTGGGAAACTATCAGACCAAAATTTAATATTTGAAATATGGAATAAGTGAGTCTCTTGAAGGAATACTACTTCAGCTCCATACTGCTTAAGTTCTCCCAATATCTTGTGTCTTTTAGTGGGTGTGTTTAGTCCCCTTACATTGTAAGTCATAAAATTTAATTCTGACAACTCTTCCCAAATTTCCTATACAAAACTTGCACTTCTGATCTATAACTGGGTTTTTTCATTCTCTTGTACATTTTTTTTTCATTTTTTTTTTCATTCTTTTTTCATTCTTTTGTACACAGAGTTATCTTCCCCCCCTCTCCCTCCCCACCAGCCCCCCCGCCCCACTCCTCCCCCCCTCCCGGCCACCTATTGGCCCCCCAGATCGTTAAGGGCTATGGATACCATAGACCTTCCCGAATCTCTTTGTCTTGAGGTGAGACTTCAAGTGTGCCCCTTACCCCTTTCCACTTGATGATATTTGTGGAAGGGGTAAGCCGGTTAACCTCTGGAAACCCCTTTCCTGCCGGCACATGCCGCCCCCCCAAACCCCCCCTGCACCCCCCCGTCCGCAGTCACATCATTTTTAATCCTTCGCCTCTTTTTTTTCTTTCCTGCCTTCTCTTTCCATTTCCCTCTCCTCTCTATTTAACCTCTCTTGTTTATTCTACTGTCCAGCCTTTCAACTCTGGTTCCTGTAAGCCTAATCTGTCACAAAAGTCTCTGAGTTCTTCAGGGAACCGAAGTCTGGCTGATCTTCCCTCTTTATAACCCACTAGACAGGCAGGGAACCCCCAACTGTATTTAATATTTTGAGCGCTCATCTGTTCCAACAGAGGTTTCAAAAGTCTTCTTCTTGCTAGTGTTTCTGGTGCCAAGTCTGTGTATAATTGAATCTCAAATCCTTCATGCTGCAGAGGGGGTTTTCTCTCATCTTAGACAAAATTTTGTCTTTCTCTTCATAGAGTCTAAGTCTCATTATTATATTCCGAGGCCAAGAGGGCTCTGAATTGTCTTCCTACCCGATGTATCCTTTCTATCTTGGGGAATCCTTCTATCCCTCCACCCAGGAGAGGGCCCAATAATGTGAAGATAATGCTCCTCAGATCTTCTCCTTTTTTTTCTGGCACCGAGCGAAGTCTAATATTTTGCCTTCTTTCTCTATTTTCTTGGTCCTCTATTCTAGAATTTTCTTCTGATTATGTAGAGATATTTTTATTTGCTCTTTAAGGTTACACAGCTCCTGAGCTTGTTCATCCGTTTTCTTCTCTGTTGTTTCCACTCTTTCTAGCAGACTTCCCAAGTCTGCTCTAAGCAAGCTTATTTCAGATTTTATTGAATTCTCCAACCTTTGGAGCATTTCACTCATTTCTCCTTTTGATGGAATTTGGGTACTAGCTCTTCTTTCCTCCATCCTGCTTATTTCCGTCTCGCTTTCAGTTGTTAAATCCTCTCTGGAGTGGTCCAACTTATCACCTATTTTCCTTTCTGTTCCCCCTTTTCTCTCGATCCTTGCCCTCCTTGTGCCTCTTGCTCTACATTCCTGGGACTGGCTCCTTGGGACATAAATTGATTGATCGTACTGCCTACGCCTTTATCCTTCGGGGTTTTGGGCCCTCCCCCTTTTCCTGATTTAGCTACAGTCTTGCTCATAATTCCCCTCTTTTTTGCCCCTCCTGTTTGCTTCCCCAGTCTTCATTCTATCCAATTCCGCTCACTCCGTTTAGGGGGCGAGCAGCAGGAAAAAAAAAAAAAAAAAGAAAAAGGAGCAATGTTCTTTCACCCAATGGGGTAGGGAATGGCGTGGGAGTCTAAATATGAATTTTATGCCAGGCTATGAACTCACTGCTGCACATATTTAAACCTTCACAACTTTTATCCACTCACAAGCCACTTCATAGGCCTTCTATTACTGATGCATATTGTATTCATTTGTTTGTCATTGGCAGCGTACTACAATAGTACAGTTGAAATGATTAGGCCTTTTTTCTTTTTCCTTCTCTCCTTCCCCTTTTTAAAAGTCAGGTGGATATATTGGCTCAATGTGCCTCAGTCTCTTTATACCTTGCTTCGGCTGTTTTTTCTAACTGGGCCTGCCCTCCTCCTGACAGGTGATATTCCCAGTGTGTATTCTTAACACTTTCAACAATATTCCCACTCCTTCCCCTGAGTATACTTAATATGGCTTGTCCAGCAGATATTTGTTACTTTGTCACCCTGTTGAACAACTATACACCAGTAAACACAGCTTAGTGAAAATGTTTATCTTGCACCTTAATCAGTTCATTATGTTCCTGTAAATCAGTCAGAGGAAAGAAATTTCAAACTTAATGATATCCTCATTTTCCCCATTCATAGCCCCAAAAAGCTTTTTGCAAGACAGTTCTCATATTTTGTAATGCAGACTGATAAACGGTTCTTAAATGATATTGCATCATAAACCTCCCCTCGGCGGGGGTTCCTCCTTTTTCTGCCCTTCACTCTTGCATGGCAACTTTTACCAAGTAATGTACTGTTCTTTAAACCAGACTCCTTTGTGTTCCTTCTTTCACCTGAAAACAGACCAGTTTACATGACCATCTCCAGGATTCCAGGAGGATCAGGTGCCGGGTGCCGTTGGGAATGTTTTGGGGAACAGCCGGGGGAAGAATGGGGGGTCGGCAGACCCGCCACCAGCGATCGTCGCGAGCCGCTCCGCTCGCCTGCTGCTCCCGCCGCTCTCACATCCTCTCCTGGTTGGCTCAGCTGCGGCGAGCGGGGACTCTCCACCTTTCCCGCAGGGATGTTACAGGCTGGGTCGTAGCGGGCCGTTCCGTTCCGAAGCCGCCACGGCCAGCTTCAGGGGAGCCTCCGGTCTCGCTCCGGCAGACTCACCCTCGCCCCTCCCTCCGTGATGCGCGTTACGTCATCACGCCCCCTTTCATTTTTATTTTAATCATTTTTATTGTTATCTCAGGGAATGTAAATATCAATAGCAATAGGTAGTGACAGGTACTCTTTTTTGAAAAATTGGGGTCTATTAGACCCTAGATCTCTCCTCTGCCCACAAAGTCATGAAATGCTTGTAGCTTCCCCTTTCTAACAGAAAGGCCGGAGCTGAAAATCAGAAACGAGCGGATCTGAAAATCAAATACGTAATAGAAATACGAACCCACAAGCACAAACCGAAGAGCAGTTACGATCGGAAAAGCAGGAGGCTGAAAAGCGCAAATCGTCTGTCACCAAACTTCTACTAACACGAGATTAGCGGAAGGAGCCCAAAGGGTGGCGCACTTGGTATTGAACTTCCTCTTTCTAGTGCCGTACGTCACCGCGTTCTTGACGTTTGGAATTTCCGACCAACTTTGTGTGACCGTGTGTATGCAAGACAAGTTTGAGCCAACATCCGTCAGAAAAAAACATGGATTTTGTTGTCGGAATGTCCGATCGTGTGTACGAGGCATAATAGGTTTCCAATCTCTGGCAAGGGTCAACTGGGGATTAGTGGCGATGAATTGACCAGCATACAAATTGCTTTGATCCAAAGTAGGTCTATAGAGATCTTCCATGAAAAACAGCGAATAAAATCAAGTGACGTAAAAGTCTACTGTTTCCACCTGAATTCCGGGTTGGCCAGTGGATGGGGGAAGTACGGGTGCTGCAGAAGTGGTGAGCTCTCAATTCGGATTGGCAAATGCAGCAGGAAGGGCACTATGGGCTCGATGGGCCTGTGTTTGTCTTTTTCTTGGTGGCTGTGGGACACCAGTTGTGCTAGCCACCTCACCAGCTTGAACTGCACTTATGGGACTTGCTACGTCACCAAGTGTTACTGCAGTGCTGGATGTACGACCAGGATGTACTAGGCCGCTGGTGCTTGCCAGTTCACCAGAAGGATGAGTGGCACTAGTACTGGCTCTCTGCTCCATATGAGAGCCCCGTGGTTCTTGCACCTCAAAAACAGCAGAAGAATGGGGTCGGGTATGCCTGACCTTGGCAGGGACCACTACTCCATCATCAGAGCTATCTGTCAGAGTGCCGCTGCTGTCTACTGGTTCATATTCTGAGCCAGAATCGGACAGATGGGTGACTTCCTCTTCACTCTCATCAGTCAGGCTCAGAAACATGTAGGTCTCTTCACTAGTGAACCTTCAATTGGACATTTTTGCCTCTAAATTTACTGGTACACTAGTGAGACTCAAAGGAAAAAAGAGCACCTAACTGTCAGCGACTGCTTCAAACGCTACCAAAAAAACTGCTAACATTCACAGGGATCAGGCTAGACTCTGCAAATGCTGCAGTTATGTGTTTTGTAAGTGACAGTGATCGATTGATACTGCACTTGTGTGGGCTGGGCTGGGTGGAGGGGCAAAATGCAGGTGGTAGCAGGTATTTGGGCTGATCCCACTAACGCTGTGTTTTTGGCAACCCTAAACTACTGGGGACACTAGTATAGATCTGATCAGATCAGATATTGATCCGTTCAGAAACTATACTACTAAGGGAGGTGTATGGAGCGTGCGTGTTAGCGCTACTGGCACATATCTGGCGCTGCCTGGGGCGATGCAGACACTGCCTGATGCTAAAACCTAACTGATATCACCTGCTGCGTGATCAGGGGGGTTATACGTTATACCTTTATTTACGTAATATACAGCGGGTTCCCTGACGCTAAAAAAAATAACTAGCTAACCAGCGTCACCCGTGACACTAATACGGTGATCACTAGTGATAGGGGGTGATCAAGGGGTTAAACCTTTATTGGGGGGGTTTGGAGGGGTCCCTAGACCTATCTGGGCCTACCACTAAGTACACTAACACTGATTATTGTCACAAATGACACCAGTACAGTGATCAAAAAAAATATGAACACTGCACTGGGTGACACAGTGACAGGGAGTGAAGGGGTTAACTGGGGGGGGGGGGGATCGAGGGGTGACAAGTGTGTACTGTGTGAATCTAGTGTTGGTACAACTTACTCTGAGATGTCTTCTCTCCTCTTTCTGGAACGGAAAAGAGTTCCACGAGGGGAGATGACATCACTTCCCCTGCTTGTGTTTACACTTACACAGGCAGTGGAAGATTTCATTCAGAAAAGTGGAAGGATATTTAGCGCTGACACATATAAACCATAAAATAAAATAAAATGACAACCGAACTGCAGGCTAGCACTCAAGGCCAACCCAAATAATACCTCAAATGGACATAAAAAATATAAAACAGTGCAGCGCAATTCATAAAAGTCCGTAATATATTCCTAAATATATAAAACGTCCAAGTAAGTGCATGTGTGAACAGCGCAAATCTTATTCAGTGCGGTGAAGAACAAGACGATGCATCCGGAGAAAGTGATCCCTCCACCACAGATAAAAAAAAAAAGTACCGGCTGCTGGGAGCCGCATGCAGCAACGGTGTGAACCCAGCCTGAAAGGCCTGCTCAGAAAAAGTGTGGGAAACCTCCTGCATGCATCATAAGTTAAAGAAGTACAGCACTTTTTTTGTAGCACTTTTTGTTTTTTCTTGTGGTTTATTAAAAGCAGAAGTTAGTCACACAAAATCCTAAAATTTCCTGCTGGACCTCCTGCTCCTAGAAGTTTAGGAAAGAGATATAGCTATGGGACCATTTATCAGTTGAATTTATTAGGCAGCAATCTCTTGGTCAGTTCTCTGTTGCTGTCATAGACAATATGGAATATGACGCTAGATATCCCACTCAGGGCTGCTGGAGTTATAGAAAGTGCATGAAATCTTTCCCGTTGCAGAACTGGGAAGCATAGCCGGTTGCTGTGAAGAGACAGACAGCCATTAATTTATATAAGTAAATTTGAGTTTCCTGTGTTCTTCACCCCACAATGATTTAACCTGGTAATCTGTATAAGCCTTTGGAGCTCATGACAAGGAGGACTGAGCAGTGGTGAGGAAACTAGTTTGAGAAGTCAACTCCTGACTATCCACTATAGAGAATATTATTATTTCAGGTACTTATATAGCGACGTCAATTTATCCAGCACTTTACATATAGATTATACATTCACATGAGTCCCTACCCTCAAGTAGCTTACAATCTAAGGTCCCTAACTCACATTCATATAGTTCAGTTGACCTTTGCACCATCACAGTTATTGTGGGAATACAAAAAATACTACTATTCATATTTAAAACATACATGAAGTTAATATTCACATTTCATGATAAAATAAATCACTTAAATACAGAATACATAAATATTCCAAGTCAGTTACCCAGAAAATCAGGGGCACCTAATCTGTACATTTGAGGAATTTATACAAAAGGAGGAAATGGATAATTAAGACAGATTCCCACTATCCCTGTTGAACTTTCTGTATTTATTTATGCAGAATGCAATAGGAAGTGCTGGAACGCATGAATAGAGTCAGGAATTGTGCCGGAAGATTCTCACTGTTGGAGTATCCAGGATTTTTTTTGGAACCCAAGAGTTAAGTTAACCAAGCTCTACCTATAGATCATGTATCACTTTTTGGTGGACCTATCCTTTAACTACTAGCTGTCCAGGGCAATTTTTAAAAAATTCACACACAGAAAATTCTTTAGAACCCCCAACATATATTTTTAAGCAGAGACCCTGGAGAATAAAATGGTGGCTGTTACAATTTTTTATGTCACACAATATTTGTGCAATTTATAAAGAGCAAGTCTTCAGGGAAAAATACACTTAAAGCGGTTGTATACCCAATAGGATGACTTTTCTTCCTGTGGACAATTGCAGGTTTTATAATTATTTGCTTTAAAAGAATGTCTCTTTACCTGCTTGCCTTGCGAGTTATAGGTATATTTGTGGCTAATGACGTTGCCCGCGCATGCGCCGTATGTCCAAATTATCCGGCAAGCAGAGACCCTGCCGGAAAAATGCGGTGTCTATGCAGAAGCTGCGTCATTTCCGATTGTCAACTTCAGCCCCGACATCCCGCGTTGCTTCCAAGTAAGCCAGCAACAGGATAGTCTCTGATTCGCTCTATGTTGATTTCCATAGTAACCTTAAATGAAGAAGAGGCTTGGATATGGCTATTAGTGCACATGCGCAGGATTACAGAGAGGAAAATTTGATGTGGGCAGAAGTATATTAGAATACAGACACAGAAGACCACAGTTGATATGGCAACGGCTATTACAGAGCAGCAGTGTTTCCAATATAAAGTGTTTTTACAGTAAAAATGATTTTTGGGCTTACTCTTAATGCCCATTTTATTCTAAATAAATATTTAGATTGTAATATTGGTTAAATCGTTTTTCTTTTGGCGAGTTTACTACCGCTTTAAATGAATTTTAGTTCTCGTAAACACAATATAATATCCAATTTTTGGTAAAATATAAAAGATGATATTGCAAATAGATACCCAAACATGTCGAAGGTTAAAATTGCATGGCAAGCACAGAGATAAGACGTTTCTTGTAGTTGGTGACCAGGTTTGTACACATCTCAGGAGGGATTTTGGTCCACTCTTGTTTATAGATCTTCTCTAAATCCTTAAGGTTTCTTGGCTGTCTCTTGGCAATTTGAAGTTTCAGCTCTCTCCATTTGTTCTATAGAATTAAGGTCTGGAGACTGACTAGGCCATTCCATGACCTTAATGTGTATCTTCTTGAGCCACTCCTTTGTTGCCTTGGCAGTATGTTTTGGGTCATTGTCATGCTGGAAGACCCATCTACGACCCATCTTCCATGTTCTGGCTGAGGGAAGAAAGTTCTCATCCAAGATTTTACAATACATGTCTCCATCCATTGGCTCTTTAATGCGGTGAAGTTGGCCTGTACCTTTATCAGAGAAACAGCCCCAAAGCATCATGTTTCACCCCTGAGTTTGACTGTAGGAATAGTGTTCTTAGCATCATAGTCAGCATTTTTCTTCCTTCAAACACAGCGAGTCGAGTTAATGCCAAAGAGCTAAATTTTGGTCTGACCACCGCACTTTCTCCCAATCCTTCTCTGAATTATTTAGCTGTTCATTGGCATGACTTTACATGTGCCTTCTTAAAGAGGGAGACTCGTTCTGTTTGGAGTAAGAAAAATGCTGACTATGACCCTAAGAACACCATCCCTACAGACAAGCACAGAGATGGAGACAAAATTTGCCATATTGATGGGCCAATGGATGGGGCTATGCATAGGCGTGCGCAAGGGGTGTGCCAGGTGTGCCTGGGCACACCCTAATTCTGGGGTTGGCAACCTGTCAATGGTGGGCAGGTGACAGGTAAACCACAACTCTTCCTTGCCGACCCTCAGAACCTGGACAGGAGAGGTGGCGTGGGTGGAATTTAGTGGATCTGATCTGTATTTTCCTCCTGCAGCAGCTGAAAGTAGGCTTCTCCTCTCCCTTTTGTCAACATTCAGCTGCCACACAAGGAAAATATAGGGGATTGGTACTAATATATGCCACCTCCGCCACCCCTCATTTCCCTGATCCTCTTACTTCTGTTGCCCGGGTCTCCCATGTGCTCCCTTGCTTCCCCTTCCTCCCATTGTTTCAGGATGGAGAGCGAGGAAGAGGCCGGTAAATATGTCAAATGCAAATGTGTTGGAGCTTTGAGGTGCACACCCTAATGCAATAGGCTGCGCACACCTATGGGGCTATGTATTGTAAAATCTTGGATGAGAACCTTCTTCCCTAAGCCAGAACACTGAAGATAGGTCATGGATGGGTCTTTCAACATTACAATGACCCAAAACATACCACCAAGGCAACAAAGGAGTGGCTCAAGAAGAAGCACATTAAGGTCATGGAGTGGCCTAGCCAGTCTCCAGACCTTAATCCTATAGAAAATTTATGGAGGGAGCTGAAACTTCGAGTTGCCAAGCGACAGCCAAGAAATCTTAAACATTTAGAAAAGATCTTACATAGTTACATAGTTACATAGTAGGTGAGGTTGAAAAAAGACACAAGTCCATCAAGTCCAACCTATGTGTGTGATTATGTGTCAGTATTGCATTATATATCCCTGTATGTTGCGGTCATTCAGGTGCTTATCTAATAGTTTCTTGAAGCTATCAATGCTCCCCGCTGAGACCACCGCCTGTGGAAGGGAATTCCACATCCTTGCCGCTCTTACAGTAAAGAACCCTCTACGTAGTTTAAGGTTAAACCTCCTTTCTTCTAATTTTAATGAGTGGCCACGAGTCTTGTTAAACTCTCTTCTGCGAAAAAGTTTTATCCCTATTGTGGGGTCACCAGTACGGTATTTGTAAATTGAAATCATATCCCCTCTCAAGCGTCTCTTCTCCAGAGAGAATAAGTTCAGTGCTCGCAACCTTTCCTCATAACTAAGATCCTCCAGACCCTTTATTAGCTTTGTTGCCCTTCTTTGTACTCGCTCCATTTCCAGTACATCCTTCCTGAGGGCTGGTACCCAGAACTGGACAGCATACTCCAGGTGCGCCCGGAGCAGAGCCTTGTAGAGTGGGAGAATTATCGTTTTATCTCTGGAGTTGATCCCCTTTTAATGCATGCCAATATTCTGTTTGCTTTGTTAGCAGCAGCTTGGCATTGCTGAGCCTATCATCTACTAGGACCCCCAGGTCCTTTTCCATCCTAGATTCACCCAGAGGTTCTCCCCCCAGTGTATAGATTGCATTCATATTTTTGCCACCCAAATGCATTATTTTACATTTTTCTACATTGAACCTCATTTGCCATGTAGTCGCCCACCCCATTAATTTGTTCAGGTCTTTTTGCAAGGTTTCCACATCCTGCGGAGAAGTTATTGCCCTGCTTAGCTTAGTATCGTCTGCAAATACAGAGATTGAACTGTTTATCCCATCCTCCAGATCGTTTATGAACAAATTAAATAGGATTGGTCCCAGCACAGAACCCTGGGGAACCCCACTACCCACCCCTGACCATTCTGAGTACTCCCCATTTATCACCACCCTCTGAACTCGCCCTTGTAGCCAGTTTTCAATTCATGTACTCACCCTATGGTCCATGCCAGCGGACCTTATTTTGTACAGTAAACGTTTATGGGGAACTGTGTCAAATGCTTTTGCAAAATCCAGATACACCACGTCTACGGGCCTTCCTTTATCTAGATGGCAACTCACCTCCTCATAGAAGTTTAATAGATTGGTTTGACAAGAACGATTCTTCATGAATCCATGCTGATTACTGCTAATGATACCGTTCTTATTACTAAAATCTTGTATATAGTCCCTTATCATCCCCTCCAAGAGTTTACATACTATTGATGTTAGTCTAACTGGTCTGTATTTCCCAGGGATGTATTTTGGGCCCTTTTTAAATATTGGTGCTACATTGGCTTTTCTCCAATCAGCTGGTACCATTCCAGTCAGTAGACTATCTGTAAAAATTAGGAACAACGGTCTGGCAATCACTTGACTGATCTGATCTGTAAAGAAGAGTGGACCATAATCCCTTCTGAGCTGTGTGCAAACCTGGTAATTACAAGAAACGTCTTACCTCTGTGCTTGCCAACAAGGGCTTCTCCACCAAGTCATGTTTTGCTTGGGGATCAAATACTTATATATTTTTTTTATTTCCATTAAGTACAAAAAAAAAGTGGCTGGCTTTAACTGATTATCTGCTAATACATTTAACACTACCTTCCTCCCCAGACTGACAATGCTGCTGTCTGCTGTGCCCCCTGTGCTCATTCCTCCAGATTTGTGTCTCCCTAATACAGGAGGTGTGTTACTGGCCATATTGCCAGGTGAAAACAAAGGGAAAAAAGCCAAAGAAAATAAAAAGGAGAACACAATGGCTCTGTGGGAGTAATTACACCATCTACACTGATTGTGTTGATGGGGGAACCATGGTTGCAGGAATAAAAATCACTCCATCTATGTCCGGCCTTAGTGTTATGGTTACATAAAAGGTTAGTGTTAGGGGATAGTGTTAGGGTTACAGGGAGTGTTAGTGTGAGAAATAGGGTTAGTGTTATAAAAATGGTTAGTAAGAGGCTTGGCGTTATAGAGAGGGTAAGAGTTACAGGGAGAATCAGTGTTGGGGCTGTAGAGAGGTTTAGTGTTAGGGGTTTAGGGATGGTAATGTAAGGATTAGTGTTGGGAATAGAGGGCAGTTTAATCCTAGGGATACAAGTAGGGTTTGTGTTAAGGTTACAGAAAGGGTTAGTGTTAAGAATTTACAAAGTGTTACTTTTTTTGGGAGGATTACCGTGAAGGGGTCATAGGGCAGGGAATCTCACTTTCTTCTTGTTCTTCTCAAAGGGTTGCTCATTGAAATGATAAGAAAGAAAAAGAGAGCGCACCGGCCTAGTGCATTATCCTTGAGAAAAATGTATTAAAAACAAGATTAAAATCTACTCACAAAGGTAGAAAGAAATTATCGCACTGTATACAGTCACAAGGCGATTAATCCACTGGTAGCAGTTTCCAGGTCCTAGGAAGAGGGCGTACGAACCGCTGCTGGCTAACGCGTTTCGAAGGTGTCCCTTCTTCTTCAGAGTAGGCTCTGAAGAAGAAGGGACACCTTCAAAACGCGTTAGCCAGCAGCATACCTTTGTGAGTAGTTTTTAATCTTGTTTTTAATAAATTTTTCTCAAGGATAATGCACTAGGCCAGTGCGCTCTCTTTTTCTTTCTTATCGTTTACTACTAGGATAATCCCATCCTGGAGAGCAGCAAGGCCGAAATCCACTGTCCTTTTTGAACCCTTGGGATCATCTAGCTTACACACCTGTGTGCAAGAGTATTTGCTTCTGTAGTTGCTCATTGAAACTCATGATTATTGCTTGCAAGATGAATTTATGCAATAATACACAGAATAATGCAATACTAATTGTGAACAGACTTTGCAGTCAAAGTACTTAAGAAAATAAATAAATATAGTATATGGAACGTGTACAGTTACAGAGTTTGACAGTATGAAATACAGACCAGTTAGCCTAACATCAATAATATGCAAGCTCTTTGAGGGGATGATAAGGGACTATATACAAGATTTTAGTAATGAGAACGGTATCATTAGCAGTAATCAGCATGGATTCATGAAGAATTGTTCTTGCCAAACCAATCTATTAAACTTCTATGAGGAGGTGAGTTGCCATCTAGATAAAGGAAGGCCCGTAGACGTGGTGCATCTGGATTTTGCAAAAGCATTTGACATAGTTCCCCATAAACGTTTACTGTACAAAATAAGGTCCGTTGGCATGGACCATAGGGTGAGTACATGGATTGAAAACTGGTTACAAGGGCAAGTTCAGAGGATGGTGATAAATGGGGAGTACTCAAAATGGTCAGGGGTGGGTAGTGGGGTACCCCAGGGTTCTGTGCTGGGACCAATCCTATTTATTTTGTTCATAAACAGAAAAAATTAAGTAGATGTGGCGCTGTTCATGTGATTCATGCAATACTGACTGAAGATAATATATTAATTAGTGTATTATAGTGACTTCATAAAGTGAAAGTGGTACATAATCTCTATGAGGTGTAATCTCATATGATTATGATCAAAAGTATACTATCGGTAAGTATATTAAAAACCACCTGAATATAATATGTGCAAATTCATGAATAATTAGAAAACATCTAAATATATATGTGCAAATTCATATGATATGTGCAAATTCATAAATAATTAGAAAAAACCTAAATATATAATATGTGCAAAATCATATGTAACATACAAATTGGTGGACATAAGGGATGAGCTTCGAGTTCGAGTCGAACTCATGTTCGACTCGAACATTGGCTGTTCGCAAGTTCACCGAACAGCGAACAATTTGGGGTGTTCGCGGCAAATTCGAATGCCGCGGAACACCCTTTAAAAGTCTATGGGAGAAATCAAAAGTGCTAATTTTAAAGGCTAATATGCAAGTTATTGTCATAAAAAGTGTTTGGGGACCTGGGTCCTGCCCCAGGGGACATGGATCAATGCAAAAAAAAGTTTTAAAAACGGCCGTTTTTTCAGGAGCAGTGATTTTAATAATACTTAAAGTCAATCAATAAAAGTGTAATATCCCTTTAAATTTCGTACCTGGGGGGTGTCTATAGTGTGCCTGTAAAGGGGCGCATGTTTCCTGTGTTTAGAACAGTCTGACAGCAAAATGACATTTTGAAGGAAAAAACTCATTTAAAACTACCCGCGGCTATTGCATTGCCGACAATACACATAGAAGTTCATTGATAAAAACGGCATGGGAATTCCCCAAAGGGGAACCCCGAACCAAAATTAAAAAAAAAAAATGACGTGGGGGTCCCCCTAAATTCCATACCAGGCCCTTCAGGTCTGGTATGGATATTAAGGGGAACCCCGGCCAAAATTAAAAAAAAAAAAATGACGTGGGGTTCCCCCTAAATTCCATACCAGACCCTTCAGGTCTGGTATGGATTTTAAGGGGAACCCCGCGCCAAAAAAAAAAAAAAAACGGCGTGGGGTCCCCCCAAAAATCCATACCAGACCCTTATCCGAGCACGCAACCTGGCAGGCCGCAGGAAAAGAGGGGGGGACAAGAGTGCGGCCCCCCCTCCCTCCTGAACCGTACCAGGCCACATGCCCTCAACATTGGGAGGGTGCTTTGGGGTAGCCCCCCAAAACACCTTGTCCCCATGTTGATGAGGACAAGGGCCTCATCCCCACAACCCTGGCCGGTGGTTGTGGGGGTCTGCGGGCGGGGGGCTTATCGGAATCTGGAAGCCCCCTTTAACAAGGTGACCCCCAGATCCCGGCCCCCCCCCTGTGTGAAATGGTAAGGGGGTACATAAGTACCCCTACCATTTCACGAAAAAAGTGTCAAAAATGTTAAAAATGACAAGAGACAGTTTTTGACAATTCCTTTATTTAAATGCTTCTTCTTTCTTCTATCTTCCTTCATCTTCTGGTTCTTCTGGCTCTTCTGGTTCTTCTGGTTCTTCCTCCGGCGTTCTCGTCCAGCATCTCCTCCGCGGCGTCTTCTGTCTTCTTCTCCTCGGGCCGCTCCGCACCCATGGCATGGGGGGGAGGCTCCCGCTCTTCTCTTCTTCTCTTCTTCTTTTCTTCTTTTCTTCTTTTCTTCTCTTCTTCTCTTCTTCTTCATTTTCTTCTCCGGGCCGCTCCGCAATCCATGCTGGCATGGAGGGAGGCTCCCGCTGTGTGACGGCGCTCCTCGTCTGACAGTTCTTAAATAACGGGGGGGCGGGGCCACCCGGTGACCCCGCCCCCCTCTGACGCACGGTGACTTGACGGGACTTCCCTGTGGCATTCCCCGTGACGTCACAGGGAAGTCCCGTCAAGTCACCGTGCGTCAGAGGGGGGCGGGGTCACCGGGTGGCCCCGCCCCCCCCGTTATTTAAGAACTGTCAGACGAGGAGCGCCGTCACACAGCGGGAGCCTCCCTCCATGCCAGCATGGATTGCGGAGCGGCCCGGAGAAGAAAATGAAGAAGAAGAGAAGAAGAGAAGAAAAGAAGAAAAGAAGAAAAGAAGAAGAGAAGAGCGGGAGCCTCCCCCCCATGCCATGGGTGCGGAGCGGCCCGAGGAGAAGAAGACAGAAGACGCCGCGGAGGAGATGCTGGACGAGAACGCCGGAGGAAGAACCAGGAGAACCAGAAGAGCCAGAAGAACCAGAAGATGAAGGAAGATAGAAGAAAGAAGAAGCATTTAAATAAAGGAATTGTCAAAAACTGTCTCTTGTCATTTTTAACATTTTTGACACTTTTTTCGTAAAATGGTAGGGGTACTTATGTACCCCCTTACCATTTCACACAGGGGGGGGCCGGGATCTGGGGGTCACCTTGTTAAAGGGGGCTTCCAGATTCCGATAAGCCCCCCGCCCGCAGACCCCCACAACCACCGGCCAGGGTTGTGGGGATGAGGCCCTTGTCCTCATCAACATGGGGACAAGGTGTTTTGGGGGGCTACCCCAAAGCACCCTCCCAATGTTGAGGGCATGTGGCCTGGTACGGTTCAGGAGGGAGGGGGGGCCGCACTCTCATCCCCCCCTCTTTTCCTGCGGCCTGCCAGGTTGCGTGCTCGGATAAGGGTCTGGTATGGATCTTTGGGGGGACCCCACGCCGTTTTTTTTTTTTTTTTTGGCGCGGGGTTCCCCTTAAAATCCATACCAGACCTGAAGGGTCTGGTATGGAATTTAGGGGGAACCCCACGTCATTTTTTTTTTTAATTTTGGCCGGGGTTCCCCTTAATATCCATATCAGACCTGAAGGGCCTGGTATGGAATTTAGGGGGACCCCCACGTCATTTTTTTTTTTTAATTTTGGTTCGGGGTTCCCCTTTGGGGAATTCCCATGCCGTTTTTATCAATGAACTTCTATGTGTATTGTCGGCAATGCAATAGCCGCGGGTAGTTTTGAATGAGTTTTTTCCTTCAAAATGTCATTTTGCTGTCAGACTGTTCTAAACACAGGAAACATGCGCCCCTTTACAGGCACACTATAGACACCCCCCAGGTACGAAATTTAAAGGGATATTACACTTTTATTGTTTGACTTTAAGCATTATTAAAATCACTGCTCCTGAAAAAACGGCCGTTTTTAAAACTTTTTTTTGCATTGATCCATGTCCCCTGGGGCAGGACCCAGGTCCCCAAACACTTTTTATGACAATAACTTGCATATAAGCCTTGAAAATTAGCACTTTTGATTATTCATGTTCGTGTCCCATAGACTTTAACGGTGTTCGCATGTTCGAACGAACTTTTTTCCTGTTCGCATGTTCTGGTGCGAACCGAACAGGGGGGTGTTCGGCTCATCCCTAGTGGACATCAATCCAAAATAGAGATAAAATAAAAAGAATTAGATGAAAATAAAAATAGGAATACTGTCCCATATAGTTCAATAGTTAGTGCTCAATAAAGTGCTTAGTGCTGGTAAAATAATATATAATAGCGCTGGTTTAATTTCCTCTTCATAAGGTGATTACAGCATGCGTGACTTATCCATGCTCCTATTGCGGCCGCTCTCACCAGAATTTTCTTCCCTGCTTGGGGTATGGGGCATCCACAGTATTTGCCACTGTGTAGCACCCTGAATCCTGGCCAGTCCGCGATGTTTTGTTGGTATTCCGCTCATATACCATAAAAGAGAGAGGGATCCCAATAGTGTAATACTGTATAAACGTTTTATTCCAGTTAAAATTATGTGGAAATGTACTCACATTTAAGCAAACACAATAAGACATGTATTGCTGACACTAGCGTTGATGACCGTAAGTGATGCAAGAACAAGTGCTGACTCCGCCCTATGCGTTTTGTCACTCTGACATCATCTGGAGCGTACATTCCTGCTTGCCTTACCTCCATATATAGTGCATCGTGACCTGCGCAATTACGGCGGCCATTTTTGATGAGTTTTTGCAGACCGAAATGTAAAATGGCTTTACTACATACAACTACAGCGGCCATTTTCGGTAGGATTAATCAGACCGAAGACCACAGTGTTCTAAATTTAACCATGCTATGTTTGGTGAGATTTTGAAGACCAAAAGTACCCTTATATTGCCAAAGTATTCACAATGCTTAAAGTGGTTGTAAACCCTTACAGACCACCCAACAGGGTTTACTTCCTCTTTAAAAATAGAGTAAAATCAGGGAAAGGAAAAGTGAAGCCCCTCTTAGGACATTTATTTATTTTATTTATTTCAGGTACTTATATAGCGCCGTCAATTTACGCAGCGCTTTACATATACATTGTACATTCACATCAGTCCCTACCCTCAAGGGGCTTACAATCTAAGGTCCCTAACTCACATACATACTAGGGACAATTTAGACAGGATCCAATTAACCTACCAGCATGTCTTTGGAGATAACTTAATTATATATATTACGGTCATATCCTGGTAATGTGTGAAACGGTCATTTCACCCTTCTTAGCATACCGCTAATATAACATATATCTTATAAATATTGCATGATAACGCTGCACCATATACGTAATAGAATACAATGGAAATATATATATATCTCAGTAATCAATTAAAATGAAATTTAAAAACTAAAAACGCCACTCATTTTTGGTTCCGACCTTTGATTAAATAGTATCAGACCCCAAAAATTGATTTCATATACAGAATAAAGAAATATTATACATAATTTTATATAACTAAACAATAATAAAAAAATATATAAAAAAATGAAATATTAAAAATAATGAAAATGAAAATAAAAAAAATATAAATTAAATTAAAATTAAAAATAAATTAAATTAGAATTAAAATAAAAAATAAAAATAAAAAATGAACCCACTAAACCCACTCAATATGTGCATAGAGCCCTAAACTTGTAAATGCCCTATGTTATAATGGTTAGGCAGATCAATGTGGGATGGTGTATCTTCTAAAGGAATATGTTAAAATATGATCACTTCAAAGTGCATAAATATGAGAAAATATATAGAAAGGCAGAGAGAAGAGAGAACCGGGATGTATATCCTCTGTTGATGGAGTATATAAATTTAAAAGTTAATGATATATAATAGACATGTGCATTCGTTTTCGTCCGAATGCATTTTCTCCGAATTTCAGGTATTTTCGTTATCGTTTTAACAAACGATAACGAAAACGCAGAGTACGAAAACCAAATGATCCGACATAAACAAATGCTGTCTTTTCGTTTTCGTTGCAACAACAGTTCAATATAGATAGGAGATTCCACATGACGCTGACAATAACAATCTGTGTCTATCAAACCAGTGGTCGCATGTGCCTAACCTTAACTCTATAGTCCATCCATAGTAGTCCAAGATTATTCTAAAAGATTCGACATAGAGAGAAAAGATTTGACATAGAGAGAAAAGATCGCTGCTGGAATTGGGTGGGGGAAGTAAAATAAAAATAATGATGATGGTGATAAATGTTATTGGCCAATTGTAACCAAAGAGGAGGGGCAGTAAAATAGCTATAACTAAGTACACACGTACAGCCAACTTACTTTCACTTACAGAGAGAGCAGAGAGAGACACACACACGCTGAATCATTTCAGAAGACAGTCAATCTTAGCTGCTCCTTTTGTCACTTTGTCAGAGAACCTGAATTATTTATCAATTGAGCTTAAGTACAGCAGCAGAACAATAGTGAAGCAAGCTACAGTTCAACTTAACTTTCTCACAATAATCTGCTGCTATTGTGTTAGTGTTGTGAACTTGATAGAGATACTAGTGTTGCTGCTAGTGTTGTGATAGCCTCAGAGGCTGCCCGTGTTGTGGGGAGGGGGATTTATATAGATCCAATATTATAGATTGAGATTATATATACCCTATCTTGTTACCTGTCTGATCAGTGACTGATCACTAGTCCATTTTCTGAACTATACAGCAACAGCAAGTCAGTAATGTACCGTTCTAATGGAAAAGTGAAGGCAGGTAGAGGTAGTGGTCATGGTCGCGGTGGACGCCTTGCTAAAAAAAGTGGCAAGGTCTCTGCTACTAGTGCCTCTGACACTTCTGCCGCCACAAACATGCTATCCACAACAGTCGGTGTCCCCACCAGTGCCACCAGCAAAGCTAGTTCCACCACCACCAGTTCTAATATTAGTTTTCCTGCCAGACCACCAACATCTGCTGCCACTTCCACTGCCAGTGCAGCGCCTCCTTCTACTTCTACAGGTGTCATGGCTGCTTATTTTTATGGAATAGGCAAGAAACCTAGTAAAGTGGAATTGCCTTTACACTCACCACCACCAATCACAACGCCAGTGCCACTGCCCAGCTCCCCAAAGAAGCAATTGAGGGAGACAGCAGCAGAGACAGAGTGTGAGACTTTTTTTTCATTGACCCAAGAAGAGAATGATTTTGAATGTGATGCTCCTTGTTAGAAAAGTTTTAAATGTTTATTGTGTGACTATTAGAAAAACGATTAGAAAAACAATAACCCTGAGACTGATTTTTAAGATGACTTCTGAGTCATTGTTGTATTAACTTGCTATATCGTTTGCTTTAACTAACTCCATAGTAAGTTGTAGAATAATTAGGCCTATATATATATTATATATGGTAGAACAAGATTGTACAGGAAACACTAATTAGCCAAATAAAGTACCATTTTGTACCAGGCACGCTATCTGTGTTTCCTCAGCCAATAGAAGCGTTATAGCTATATTATTGTAGATATTAGGAGGGGGGATGTACATCTCTTTGTGTGATTCTTACTGCATCTTTTGGCTTGTAAGCATCATCCTTTTGTGTGACACATCTGAAATAAATTGTCTGCTTTTCAATACATCTGGAGTTCGACTGATCACAAGAGAAGAGTAATGCTAACATTTTTGGTCCTTCTATAGCCGGAACCAACAAGTGCATTTGGGAACTGGCAGAGAAGCAGGAAACTTTGCAAAAGCTTAAAGAGATACTTGGTTTAATTGTCTTATGGCTTCGCTCTGTAAGGCAGCCAACACCTTGCTAGCCGATGTATTAAGCAGATAAATATGTAAAATACCAGGTGACATTGCAGTATATGGCCCACGGGGATTGGACTGGAGCCGGCGTCTTGGATTACTGCACCGTCTCAGGTACCACTGGACAACATTGTCTGGGAGACTGTGCTACATCTGTGCTGCCTGCTCAGAAACAACCCTCGGTCGAAAACATAGGAACCAAACAGTTGGAGCTGCAACTTTAGGTAAAGGTGATCCAATAGCCATATCACTGATGGGTCTAGCAAAAGAGAGTTAGACCAGACGCAAGAACAATGAGGCGAGTTCCTTTTTATGGAGTACGTGTCTAGTGAATGGGTACAAAATTGAACCTTTAGAGGTATTTTAGAGTTTAGAACATTAAATTAAGGTATTACATAACATAGACTACACAGTCCTTAGAGACAAAGAAACAAATAATGTCCTTCCTGGGTATGACAAATTTTTGTAGTGTCTGGATTCCCGGGTATTCCATGCTGACGGCCCCGTTGGTTCCGGCAATACATGGGAGCCCTATGGCCCCCCAGGATGCTATAAAATGGAGTGAGGAAACAGAGACAGCCTTTACTGACCTAAAACAAGTCCTTTCTAGTTCATTAGTGCTAGCCTTAACAAACTATGACAAATCTTTCGAACAAACAGTAGACTCAAGGGAAGGTCACATGACATCAGTACTTACACAGTCACATGGCTGGTGCCAGAGACCGATTGCTTACTATTCTACAAAATTAGACAGTGTAACTAGAGCACTTCCACCTTGTGTACAGGCAGTGGTAGCTGCAGCGGAAGCAGTTAAGGCCTCAGCATTTATAGTGCTATATCACCCGCTGATAGTTAAAGTACCACATGCAGTATCTGTTATCCTTTTACAACAAAAGCTATCACATTTGAACCCAGCACGACACCTTTCCTGTATAACAATACTCTTGACACAACCTCACTTAACAATACAGAGATGTACTACACTAAACCCATCCACACAAATACCACTTCCTACTGATGGTCATAAACATGACTGTACTGGTGCCATCGCTGAAAAGGTGGGATGATCCTTTTAAAGTCCTCCTAACTACTCCTACTGCGATAAGGATTGCAGAGAGGTCTACCTGGATTCACCAGTCCCATTGCAAAAAGATTTTACAGGCAGAATAGGGCCAGTTGGCTGCAAGAGGTTCAGAAAATCCGGCTACAAAGGGAGGTCTCACACAAGGTGGGACTTGTCTCAAACCGGTGAAGTCTCCCTCCCCTTCCAACTCCCCTACCCTATCCGCTGGAACTCTGTAGCTGGTAAGGATAAAAGGGACAGTAATTAACCTTGGGTTACTGGTGACTCTAGGAGAGGCATCCATAAGAGGGGTTATACATTATGGAAGAACAGAGGAACCTTTGGGTTGGGAAAGAACAGGAAAAGCATTGAATCTAACCTTTATAGAGGGAATAACTGGCACTATACTGGTAGACTTCTGTCGGATTGCAGATTGTTTAGATACAACTGGGGCTAGAGGACTTCTATGGGCAGATAAGTACATTTGCTGGCTCTGGAATAGGGCAGGATGTCAAGCATGGAATCAGGCCCTGTGGACCAGTGTATTAAGATTGGGGGTATAATCTACCAGGGCCTAAAAAGAGTGGAATAAAGAAAAGACTCAATTACAGAAGTGGCCAACTCCCCCTACACACATAGTAAGAACTGTAAACAATTATTGATAACATTAAAGGAGTTGAGGAAGGAAGATCAGCAGTTGTACTCTATGGGAGCATGGGTCTCAGGAACTGACCCCTCAGGCAAATTTTTCCTCAAGGTATTACCACCTAATAAAACAAGACAAAAGGAAAAGGTAGATTATGGGAGTGTAGATGTGGCGCTATTTCCCTTCAAATTAAAAAAAATATATATCTAAAATATTAGGGGAGGTATGCTTCAAATAAAATGAACTTTGATACACCCTCTGTCTGTTGGTCTCAAAATGTGTTTGAAAAAACAAATAAAAATATATATAAGTGCCAAACATCTAAACAAGGAACTAAGCAACTACTTTATGTATTAAACCTCTGATGCAGTAAACCACTTTTGTGTTGCACCCCCTGGGAGCAAGAATTAAAAATAACCTATACAAGTGATAGTGTTACACCCTCTGTCCAACTGGTGTGCTACATCCTCTGGAGTCCGCAAACTAAAATCTATGATCTACAATATCTGGAACTGTAGAAACGCAGTGATCTAATCCCTAGTTGGCAAAGTGATAAATATGGCAGTCTGCTGTATCAAAAATTTGGTATGAGAATAAAAATCCAATTATGCCATTTGATAGCACAAGTGAAAAATAAATAAAAAAATAATAAACAACAAAAATGTGAATGCACAATTCAATATATGTCTCTGTGTTACGCCACAGTAAGACCACATTCAAAACCAAAACAAATGATGAAATTGTTGCAAACACTAAATCATTAGTAGATAAGTCCATACAATAAATAAAGTGACGTACTCAAAAAACAGTGTCCAGTGCTTCATCAAAATTTGGTGCTGATTATCCTTTCAAGTGACAGTGGTGCCAGGTGATATTATCCGTGTTGATAGTGTGATTGCACTCACCAGATGATATTACCCCCCAGGGGTGTTATGCCTTCACAGTGTGAGCCACTGTGCAGCCCTCTGGGGTTCTGCAGGGCAATCTCAGAAACGTTTTGCTTGCTTTTCCATCGAGATGTCACATAGGGGAAAGAGTAATGCCCATAGTGTGATATTGTTTAAAAAGGCTTTATTTAATAAAAAGTTTAGGAGATATACTCACATTTACAACGTTTTTGACATGCAAAAAGCTAAAACAAGAGCCGGTGCTGTGTAAACAACAATCGCCGCTCAGACCGGAAGTGACGCCATACTAAAATAGAAGTTCTGAGTAGAACTATAAGATTTTCTAGCCTAACAGTAGAAGATGCCATAACTTTGGAGACAGGATACCAAGAAAAAATGAGTGGTGAGAATGGTTGAGGATCACGGTTAAAACTTTAAAAAAGGAAAACTGTTTAGTTTGTGCCAGAGCCAACTACATTTAACAACTATTCCTTTTCCTCTAGATCACAATACAGATCCAGAAGGTTTAAAATGTATGTTGCGATTGTATAATAAGAGCTATAAACCTGAAACAACTTCTACCTGTCACATGTTGAGTTTGTTGTTTCCCCTAGTACAGAGACCTCAGATACCTTCAGAGGTTACTGCTTATCCGGGCAACTTTACTTGTTTTGCACTCCCAGGGAACCGTAACGGGGTGGATCTTGGGTCACTACCCGATGACTACTGTGTGGAGAGGATTAACATGGGCAATGGTGACTGGGTTGAACATGACATTCAGAGAGCTGATGTCTGGTGGATGTGTGGGGATAAGAAACTGTGAGCTAGGATACTGGCCAATGCCCGAGGGAATTGCGCTATGGTCCAGCTGGCTATGCCCCTGAGGATCCTGTCAGAACACCCATGGACTAAGAGTCACCAACGGTATTGGAGGGACACCTCTCCCATAGGGTCATTTGACTCTCGGATCTACATAGATGAGTGCAGGGTGCTGGATGAGTTGAGGGCCAGGAATCAGGTGACAGCTGGGTTTGAGTGTCTTCTCTGGTGGGTGACTATAGATAAAAATGTTGACTGGATTAAGTATATATATACTATAACCAACCATGATTTGTAAACTTTACTAGGGACGCTGTGAAGGGCCTAGCAGAACAGTTGGCCACCACAGCTCTAATGGCATGGCAGAACCGAATGGCCTTAGATATGATCCTAGTTGAAAGAGGAGGGGTATGCAAAATGTTTTGTAGCACGTGTTGCACCTTTATCTCTAACAATACAGCTCCTGGAGGGACCGCGACCAGAGCCTTGGAAGGACTGACTGCTCTATCGAATGAATTAGCAGAAAACTCAGGTATTAATGATCCATTTACAAACTGGCTTGAAGGATGATTTGGTAAGTGGACTGGACTTATCACATCATGTTTGATCTCAATTGCTGTGGCCTTGGCCATTTTGGTCACTTGCGGATGCTGCTACATTCCCTGCATTCGAGGACTTTCACCAAAACTGATTGAAACCACAGTCTCAAGTCAATGTATCAAGCCCTTCCTACCTCTGAGGAGACCTATGTCGACATTGAAGCTCAACTTATTGACATACAGTCCGAAAGTGTATAACACGGGGACTATCATCGAAATGTGTTGAGATAAAATAGTCACAGGAGGGAATGTTAGAAAATTTTTAAATGTTTATTGTGTGACTATTAGAAAAACAATAACCCTGAGACTGATTTTTAAGATGACTTCTGAGCACATTGTTGTATTAACTTGCTATATCGTTTGCTTTAATTAACGCCATAGTAAGTTGTAGGATGATTAGGCTTAACCATATATGGTAGAACAAGACTGTACAGGAAACACTAATTAGCCAAAAAAAGTACAATTTTGTACCAGGCACGCTATCTGTGTTTCCTCAGCCAATAGAAGCGTTATAGCTATATTATTGTAGATATTAGGAGGGGGGATGTACATTTCTGTGTGATTCTTACTGCATCTTTTGGCTTGTAAGCATCATCCTTTTGTGTGACACATCTGAAATATATTGTCTGCTTTTCAATACATCTGGAGTTCGACTGATCACAAGAGAAGAGTGATCCTAACACTCCTCTTTCCCCAACCACTGCAGACGTTTTATACACTCTTGGCCCACAGGATTTACAGTTTGACCTAGAGAAAGTGCAAGAGGGATATTCTGTAAGAAGTAGGACAGGTAGCAGTCCACTTTTTTCATCTGCTGCTAACTCCCCTTCTCCCTCTGTTATTATGGAGGAAGAATCCTGTGATGATATCACCGACCTCCCAGTCTCCAGCACCCCTGCCATTAGCAGCACTAGTTCTAGTTCATCAAGTGTAACTGTAGTGGCAACAGCTTCCACCACTGGTGTGCTACCTGCTGCAGCTATATCAGCCCTAAATATAGATCAACAGGGTCAAGGGGCTGCATCCCACCACAGCAACGTAAAATACTTTCAAACATTGGAAGGTGGGTTCTTTGCAAAGTGTAAATTGTGTGGGAAGCAAGTGAGTAGGGGTAAAAAGTTAGGTCATTTAATCAAAGCTGGTATGAACCTACACCTTAAAAATTACCACCACTCTACTTTACTGCGAGCAGAGGTAGAAAAAGAAGATGGTAGCACAGGAAGCAGCATAATGGACTCTGACTGTACTGGTGGTACCTCCTCAACCACACCACTTACTTAGAGCACAGGAGGCAATAGAGAGGGTTCAATTAAGACAAACCGTCCACGTGCAGTAGTTCCACTGCAGACCCAATCAGGCTCCTCATCCCAAGGACATCATCAGCCTACCCTAGATAGTTTTGTTGGTTTTAGTTCCAAGGGCATGTCAAAACAGCAGGCCAACAAGATCACCCGCCTCATTGGCCAATTCATTGCTGTTGGAGGAGCCTCTTTTTTTTTGCATGATTGAAGGGGAGCTGTTTAAACAGCTCATGCATGCCCTTGCTCCACGATATGTTTTTCCTGCACCAACAACTTATAGCAGAAAGATTATTACAGCATTATACCATTTGTGCGTTGCATTATTGAAGAAAAAAATGGCCAAAGCCGAGGGTCAGACAATTCATATGACCACTGATTTGTGGACAGCTCCCAGCGGTCAACACACTTTCCTGTCTTTGACTGCACACTGGTGGCAGGCCACTGTGCCTGTTGGTGGTGGCACTAGTGTAGTGTTCATGCTCCACACAGAAGTCCGTGATGGCAAACATGGTTAAAGCGCTCCAAGATGGATCTTTTGTCAGTGTGTGCTGTTCTGCACACATACTGCATTTAGTGGTCAAGGGTGCAATCCCAGTGGAGAAAAACAACAAGATTGCTCAGATCTTGGACCTTTGCAGAAAGATTGCAGGGCATTTCCACCACAGTGTAGGGTATAGTCAACTGTTGAAGGAGGAGCAAGAACAATCAGGGCTCCCCATACATCACCTGAAACAAGATGTCAGCACCCGGTGGAAATATACCCTGGAAATGCTGGAACGCATTTTGGAGCAAAAGACACCCATCCACAATCTATCATCCCACCAAAGCATTGGGATTGATTCCACACTGGGATGTGATGACTGGTGTATAATTGGGCAGCTCGTTTATGTCTTAAAACCCTTTCGGAATGTGACGGAAAACTTGAGTCAGAGCAATGCCAGCCTAGGACAGGTAATACCCTTGTTTACTCATCTCATAGATAAGATGGGATCGTTCCTAGAAAACAGTGAGCCTGTTTGTGGCAGCCCACTTCATGCCGATGTAGCATCTTTCATCAGAAAGCTACAAGATAACTTAAAAGATTGGCTAAATGACTGTGTTCGCAAAAGCCCTGAACTCCTGCTGGCTTCCCTGTGTGATCCCAGGATCAAAGGTGAACTGGCACTCAGAGACAACAGCCTCTCCTACTGGAACGAAAAACTGATTGAAAGGGTCTCTAATTTGCAGCAACAGAGATGTATGCTGGATGAGGCCGGTTTGGAAGATTCACCTGCCATGTCTGCTATTCCAAGGCCTGGCACCATCACTCAAAAACAACTGAGTGGAGCACGTGCATGTTGGGTAGAGACACTTGACAATCTGGTGGATGCAGGTCAAGCAGCAGGTAATCGAGAGGAGAGCAGTGCCTCTGAAATGGTCAGGGCCTACAGAGGACCCTTTGACCTATTGGGATAAGAAAAGTTTGTGGCCTGGTCTTTGCCTGGTTGCCCAGCAACTACTATCCTGTCCTCCAACCACTGTGCAAAGTGAGAGAGTTTTCTCTATTACTGGGAATATCCTTAATCCACACCGTGCACAACTAACACCCCATTTGATGGAACAAATAACTTTCCTCAAATTTAACCTCCCCAAGCTGGGTTACTCTACCCTTAACTTGTGAGACCTGAATCATTGTTACCATGTGAAGATAGATGGGACTCAGAGGAACCATCCAAATGTTGAGGAAAATCATTTTTTTATTTTCTTACCACTTGACACAATAGCAGTTGTCTACTTGTCTTTGGCGTGACCCCAAGATTTAAATAGAATTATATTGTTTTAAGCAATCCAAATTTTTCCCTTTATTCCTTCCATCACCCTTTTCTGATCCTCCGCCTGTTTCATGACCAATGCCATCTGCAATTGTCCGAAGTCACCAGTGTGAGTAATCTACCCTGCTGCCATGTTACTCAAGCCCTGGAAATGATGATTGCTCTTTGAACTGTTGCCCCTTGTGATTGCGTTAGCCTGTGAACCTCTGTCTGGTTAACTGCAACTTATGTCCTGTGAACTGTGGAGGACTGTATCTATCTGCTGTAACTATCTGCTGTGTATTCTGGTGGTGGGAAAGCTGAACGGCGTGACTGGACACAATACATGGGATTACCCTTTGCACATTGAAATAGTGTAGAGAGAAATCTCTTAAATTTTCTAAGTTCAGCCTGATGGTTAATTGTAGAAAAACTACAATTATAAGGCCTCTAGTAAGTTAGTAACAATAAAAGGACTAGTTCATTTAGATAAACATCACATGAATCTAACAAGGAAAGCAAAACTCAAGAAAGCAATTTTTCTGAACAAAATTTTTTTATTTTTAACATAAACAAAAAAAATAAAATAAAAAAAAAATTATAAAAATATATTCTCCCCCAACCTGGTGACCAGTCGCTGTAGGGACATATTAATGCCAGCCACCTGATCCCCAAGGTACCAAGTAGCCTCCAGTTGTCTCCGAAGGCTATGTTGTTACCTCTCCAGAGCCACGAAGTGACGGAGCTGCCGGCGATTGTGGAAGGCCAAAGAGTGACACAGCCTCCTGGTTAGGGCATATTGTCTCTCTTGGACCTCCACAATGTTCCGCAGATAATCATTCACATGTGGCTCTGGAGGGGGGAGGATGTGTACTGGTCCTGGAGTGGGTGGAGAATCCGCACCAGGACACACTGAGGAGGAGGCACAAATGGGTGTGTCCAGGTGGGGGGATAGTGATCAAGGGTGGAGGAGAACGTGCCCTGTAGAAACCGCTACAGGGCATGTCAGCCCAACCAGACACGGGCAGGTCCAGGCCTTAGTCCACCGGGTGGAGGTGAAGGAGGAAGACTTCACCTGTGAAGAAAAGAAAATACATTAGATAGATAGATAGATAGATAGATAGATAGATAGATAGATAGATAGATAGATAGATAGATAGATAGATAGATAGATAGATAATACAATACACATGGCTTCTTCACACTAACATTATATAAAGGCAATTATCTCCCAGCCCTTGTAGACAATCATGTAACATCTTGAGATGTTTTCACTTCCATACCAGTTTTCCATTTTTGATATTCAGTGAGATGCACCTAATCAATTTGTGTGTAGGAGATATTGGTGTCTTTGTCAATTCGCTGCGTCATACCAAGTTTGCAGAGCTGCGCAGGAAGGTGTAGTACTTTACTGTACTCTGACTGGGGCGGAGCTGAGTGTCCTCCCCGGCCAGAGTACAAAGGGATTCCCCTCTACACATCGAACAGTGTAAAGGGGAATCTCCCAAAGATTTTATCCGCTTGGTCGCACGGCCGGCTGGAGAAAATCTTGCTGACCGTCGTGACCGACCACTAACTAATCTACCTCATCCAGACTGACTGACTGTCACAAATATGGAAGATCAGTTGCACTTGCAGAAAAACATATCAGCGCTATACCAGCTTTTAACATTACACTCACCAAAGAGAAGCCATTCAAGCCATTGCATTTGGGATGACCTAATAAAAAGTTGTTTAAAAAAATATAGCAGGCTACTTTTTAAAGTTGATAATTTTGTATGGCCAGGCCACTGATTGACTAAGTCCCACTTCTGTTCTAGGCTAGGTAGGTTACTCACTCCTGGTCTAGGCTAGGAGGTATAACAGGTATAAAATCATGAGAAAAGTGTTAATGCATGCATTAGGGGCATGCCAGAGATTGAACATGTCCAGGGACTGCCAGCCAATAGCTGGAGATTCTTGTCTGACACACCCCCTCCAGCCTGCTGTGTTATTCACGATGATTAACAGTGATTAGCTCAGACTGGGAATCTAATCTGCAGCAAGAAGGTGACATGATCAGGGACATTGAGGAAATAACAAGCACAGGTCACGCTAACAGGAAGACTGGAATCAGCTGCAGAGGGGGACTAATATAATTAATAATTCCAGCTAAACCGAAACCTTGCAGAATAAATCACAACCATTTCTAGGCAAGGTATGCCATCAGCATTTCATATTTAAAATTCTATATTTGACTGGAGAATACAAAAAAGTTATACTTACTCCCTGGATCTGCCACGTCTGGCTGTTTATCCTCATCCCCAGCAGCCTCTACAGGGCAGGTCTCCTCCACCTCCTACTCAGCCTCAGCAGCTGTTGATTAATGATAGAAAAGAACATTACAATCTGCAGTGTACAACAATCTCACACATTAGTACAAGAACATTGAAACATGTATGATCACTCAGCAGATACCAGCAAGATTATACTAACTTACATGTGGGCGTTGCTGCCTCAGCCTCCTCCTCCTGAGCCTCCCCCTCTGACTGGATGACACCTATTTAAAGGAGAAATGATGAACGTTACAATGTTCAAGCTTCAAATTACTGTCGAAATGTCGCGTCGGATGCTTGACAAAAAAATGTCCTGCACACATTGCACAATGCAATGCAATGCTGAAACCAACCTTGATGAGCCAGCAGCTGGGTGATCTCATCCTCCCCTACATCTGCTAGGAGCTCCGCCTCATGGGAGAGGAGAGGGACCTGCTTCCCTCTGCACCCCAACTGCCTGAGCTTACGCGCTATGGAACTGCAAAACAAAAAGAGAAGAGAAACGGGTTCCACAATTAAACTACAATTGTAATCTGAAAATGACATCAACACATGAAACACATGTAGAATGAACCCGTAGAATGAAACAATGCAAATGTAATTTTTGGATTAGGTGCATTTTTTCATGTAGCACAAGATTTGCACATTTATTTACTAACCAAATTTATTTTAAGAAAAACGTATGCTTTTTTGGTGCACAATAAAATATAAAAGACAGGATTGGGATTGTGCCGACTGCCGAGTAAATATGGATGTCCAGTCCACCATCCTAATTATTACGCGCTTGTGTGAACTGTGCATGGTGCAAAATTTTCTTTGTTGTTTCTTTTGCAAAGCATTAACCAACTTGCGGATGTGGACCCCCCATCCACTTTTTTTTCCATATATTCATATATATATTCTTTTTATTTTTCAATAACAAAAAATGTAAAACCCAGCGGTGATCTAATGCCACCAATAAAAGCTCTATATGTGGCGGGAGAAAAGCATAAATTTTATTTGGGTAGTAGGGATGAGCTTCGAGTTCGAGTCGAACTCATGTTCGACTCGAACATCGGCTGTTCGCCAGTTCGCTGAACAACAAACCCCTTCCCTGCCAGTGTCATTTTTTACACAGTAAAATCAGTGCATTTTTTGAGCGTTGATCATTGTATAAATGACAATGGTCCCAAAATGGCATCAAAAGTGTCAGATGTGTCCGCCATAATGTCGCAATCACAATAAAAATCGCTGATCGCCGCCATTACTAGTAAAAAAAATTATTAATAAAAATGCCATAAAACTATTCCTATTTTGTAGACGCTATAACTTTTGCGCAAACCAATCAATAAACGCTTATTGCAATTTTTGTTACCAAAAATATGTAGAAGAATACGTATCGGCCTAAACTGAGGAAAAAATGTGTTTTTTATATATTTTTTGGGGATACTTATATAGCAAAAAGTAAAAAAAAATTGCTTTTTTTTCAAAATTGTCGCTCTTTTTTTGTTCATGGCGCAAAAAATAAAAACCGCAGAGGTGATCAAATACCACCAAAAAAAAGCTCTATTTGTGGGAAAAAAAGGAGGTCAATTTTGTTTGGGAGCCATGTCTCACGACCGCACAATTGTCAGCTAAAGCGACGCAGTGCCAAATCGCAAAAAGTGGCACGGTCATTTGGCAGCCAAATCCTCCGGGGCTGAAGTGGTTAAAATGTAAAAAACAAAAATCAGACATGTTACTGTTTTATGTCGCAAAATTTTTTGCGACATGCAGTCAGGTCACGCCGATGGCGATAGGTCTCCTCAACCCTTCTGGAGATCTCCTCCCTCTTCTCCCGCTTCCACTCCTGAGTGGTTTTCCTGGCGCGAGGGCCACACAGCTGCATCCAGCAAGGAAGCGTTTCCCTTACAAGGACCTGGGACTCAATGTGAGTCCACATAAGGTTACGCTTCCTGCTGGTTGCAGCTTGTGTCCCCCTCCTGCACCCATTTTTGGATGATGGTGTTGGGGATGTTGCTGCTGCCTCCATAGAAGGCCCAGGAAATGGAACGTCCTCCATGTCGAAATTCATTGATGCCATATTATTTGAAATTGAGACTGACACAGCGTCGGATGCCGCGCCCGCCATTGCACTGCACTGTGATTGAGAAACGAAAGTTAGCTGACTGTTGGGGTAGAGTAGTAGACCAATGAATGAACGATGAAGTTTCGACAAAGCAACAAAAAACATACAAACGTCGAATCTTTGGCTTATGGTGTGTACAACATTAGAATTCTACTACAGCTAGCTTGTAGGCAGAAAATTCGGCCGGAAATGTACGATTGCGGCGTCGTACAGTTTAGCTGCTCCGTCGAATCTTCTTTGAACATTCGACAGACACCATAAGCTTTCAATGACAGATTCGACCTTATTTAATTTGGATTTTCGGACGAATGCAAGGTTTTAACGAAAAATGAAATAAAGAAAAACAAATTTCGGGAGTAACTAAATTTATTTTTCGGACGAAAACGAAATTCCGAAACGAAATATTTCAATGTGCACATGCCTATATATGTCTCAATGGAAGTGACTGGGAAAATGCATGCATGATAAAAACTTTAGTTAGAAATGTGTTAAAAAACAGTTCAAATCTACATCCTGTGGGTTGGAGAGTGTCTAATTGGAAAATCCATTTGGTTTCATTCTGAGGAACTTTAATTTTCCCATTATCCCCTCTCCAATGTCCTTTGATCTTATCAATGCCATAGAAAATCATACAAGTAGGATCTTTGTTATGATAGTCCCTGAAATGTCTTGAGACACTATGTTTATTGAACCCATTTCTGATGTTGGTTATATGTTCTCGGATTCTTACGTATAATTCTCTCATTGTCCTGCTCACATATTGCTTGTGGCAGGGGCACTCTATCACGTACATAACATTGGTGCTATTGCATGTTATAAGTTCCCTTATATCGTAGTTCATTCCATTTGCCAAGGAAGTGAAATCCGTCTTTTTCTTATTAGTTTTTTTACTGACCCTACATGGAAGGCATTTTCCACATTTAAAGAAACCTTTGAGATGTTTGAATATTTTGATTTGCTTGGTGGATCTAAGGCATTTCTGTAGATGAAAGTGGGTCTTGGTGGTATAATGGTTTTCAGGATTTTGTCAGATTGGAAAATCGGCCAGTGTTTCTTAATAACTATTTCCAGGGATTTATGTTGTATGTTAAAGCCCGTAAGAAATGCCATGTCAACTGTCTTATCATTCCTTTTTTTCTTTTTATCGTTGGGTTTACCTTCTATCATCTGATTTCTATTCATTTTCTTCACTTTCTCTTTAAGGATCTCTGATTCCTTTCTCTTATATCCTTTTTCCACAAACCTTTTTATAATGATATCTGCTTGGATATCGTAATCTTCAATGTTACTGCAATTTCTATACAACCTCATTAGTTGGCCCTTTGGTATATTCCCAATCCACTGTCGATGATGGCAGCTATTGACTGGGATATACTCGTTTCTGTCAGTTGATTTGCAAAAAGTTCTTGTATTAATATGTCCATTGTTCTTATAATGCTGTAAATCCAAATAGTCAATGGTTTGTTTATTCCAAGAGCCCGAGAAGGTGATACCATAGATGTTTTGGTTGATTTAATCAAAGAAAGAATGTAATTCATCTTCTGTCCCTGTTCAGATGATCACAATATCATCTATATACCTCCGATAAAACTTGAAGTTTTTTCTCTGTACACTATAGATTTGTTCTTCTTCTCAATGGTTTAAGAATAAGTTGGCTACACTGGGGGCATACTTGGCCCCCATAGCCACGCCCTTTGTCTTAGTGAAAAGAAAATAATTGCCAGAAATAATTGTGACTCATGGCTAGTCTTAGGCCATCAATAATATACCTGTTTTGTTCTTCTTTCATATTAGTTTGTTTATGTAATGGCCATTCCACACTGTTTATTCTGTCCTCTTGTACTATGTTAGTATACAATGAGTTGACATCTATTGTGACTAAAATGTCATTTTCTTCTATCGCCAGGTTTCTTAATGCATCAATCAGCTGCCTGCTGATTTTTTGCAATAATTCTGTTTTGCTCTGATTGAAAAACCAATACCATTCATCCATTAAACTTTTATTATTTACAGCATCATTGGGTGAGATGTCCCATATCAGTCTTCTCGATGTTATTTTTTCTGAGATGTAAATTTCCAATGTTGCGTCATCCCATGATACTCTAAGTTGTTTTTCCATGCAATGTCTGAGTTGTTTAAAAAGGCTGTCCATATCATGTTTATTAACCACCTGTTCTTGGTTAAACACTTCCATCAGGTTTATTGTTCTGCTGTTCATGTACTTAAAAATGTCCATTGCTGCAGATTCTATTGGCATTCAAAGAATCCCAAGATGTATAAACTAAATAAGTGATTCCGCGCAAAGGACAAAGTACCAGCAGAGAGAGAAAAATAGTAGAAAATAAATGAAATAAAATAAAATACATGCGGATGCAAGGAGAGAATCAGGAGAACTTCTGCCTCTACTAATTACTTCCACTGGGTGGGGTAAATAAACTGAAAAAATGAAGTAGATGTGGAGCTGTTCATGTGATTCATGCAATACTGACTGACTGAAGATAATATATTAATTAGTGTATTATAGTGACTTCATAAAGTGAAAGTGGTACATAATCTCTATGAGGTGCAGTCTCATACGATTATGATCAAAAGTACACTATCGATAAGTATATTTAAAACCACCTGAATATATTATGTGCAAATTCATGAATAATTAGAAAACATCTAAATATATAATATGTGCAAATTCATATGATATGTGCAAATTCATAAATAATTAGAAAACACCTAAATATATAATATGTGCAAAATCATATGTAACATACAAATTGGTGGACATCAATCCAAAATAGAGATAAAATAAAAAGAATTAGACGAAAATAAAAATAGGAATACTGTCCCATATAGTTCAATAATTAGTGCTCAATAAAGTGCTTAGTGCTGGTGAAATAATATATAATAGTGCTGGTTTAATTTCCTCTTCATAAGGTGATTACAGCATGTGTGACTTATCCGTGCTCCTATTGAGACCGCACTCACCAGAATTTTCTTCCCCGCTTGGGGTATGAGGCATCCACAGTATTAGCGCCGACAACCAGAAGTGATGCAAGAACGTGTGCTGACTCCACCCTACGCGTTTCATCACTCTGACCATAGGCGTGCGCAGGGGGTGTGCCAGGTGTGCCTGGGCACACCCTAATCACCCCAAGCGCATTAGCATTATCACTCTGTGTGCCGGCAGGGAGATGGGAAATATCTCCCTCTGACCAGCTCTGCCATTAATAAAGTGCTACCATACCTCTCTTTCACTGCATCGGCTCTGCCATAAGAGTGTGTGTGTGTAATATACATATCCACATACATACATACATACATACACGCGCATGTGTGTTTGAGCTTTGGGGTGCACACCCTAATGCAATAGACTGCGCACACCTATGACTCTGACGCCATCTGGAGCGTACATCCGTGCTTGCCTCAGCTCCATATATAGTGCATCATGACCTGTGCAATTACGGCGGCCATTTTTGATGAGTTTTTGCAGACCGAAATGTAAAATAGCTTTACTATATACAACTACAGCGGCCATTTTCGATAGGATTAATACATTTGTGGATTTTCGCATATCCCTCCAGAACATGTCACCGAAATCCTTCTCGGTAAAGTCTTTTTTCCATCCCTTGAAAAAGTGTTAGTAGAGGTAGTATATACAGCTTGGAGTAGGTATTTATATATAACTGATATGGAGTAAGTGTCATTGTCAATCAGTTTGTCCAGCATGGATGTGTGAAATCTTTTCAAGGCATCGGAGCAGCAGGAAGTAATGAAAGAGATCGCTGGGCATTAAGTACCACCAAACCCCATTATGTGTGAATGGTATTATCCACTGGAATGGAGCCCAATCTGGATTTGCATCTGCCCGTAAGGTTCTGTCTATCAATAATACATTTATGCAAATTAAGCCAACTGCTTGATTAGTCAGTCTCAAGTTCAGGACAATAATGTTACTAGAAGTTAGGCTAATTTCATTTAAAGTGAATGTAAACATTTATTCTTTGTTCTTAAAGGGTAACTCCACTTTCGTGGGGAAAAAAATAGCAAATAAAGAAAAAATAATGTAGCGCATATGATTGCGACACTAATCATTTTGTAATTGAATGTTGTTAAAAATTACCTTTCCTTTTCAATCTGCAGCCAATGTAATTTTCTGAGAATACATTGCAATATGGCTACCTGGAGTTTTCTGTACACGGCAGAGTGTGTACTAACTACTCCCCAGAAACATCATTTCCTGCTTGTGTGATTGGCTCACCAATTTTCCCAGAAGTCTGCCTAAGATGCAAGTCAGATTTCAGGCATCCCTCTCAACAAAAATATAATTTTTTGAGAGATACTTTCTAAAGGGATGCAGGCCCAGCAGATTTCCTCATTAGTGCCCTGCAGCTCCACACCTGACAGTTAATTATAAAACCACTCCCATTAGACCCACTTAGTACAGAGGTACAGACAAACACACATGGATTTCTTCATTATAACAAAAGGTAGGAATCTGCATCAAAGTTTGTTATAATCCTTGCAATGTACACAGATCACCCAGAGGGGATTTTTTTTTCTCAACAAAAGTGGAGTTAAGCTTTAAAAAACAAACACAGTATAATTACCTGCTCTGTGCAATGGTTTTGCACAGAACAGCTCCAATCCTCCTCTTCTGGGATCCCCAGTAGTGGTCCAGGCTTCTCCTCTTCTTTGAGTGCCCCCATAGCAAGTGGCTTACGAGTAGTGTGGGCTCGATCCCAAGCTGCACTGTGTGAGTCTATTGACATACACAGTTTGGCTCGGCCCCATTCCCTCTCTCTGCTCACAGGATTTGATTGACAGCAGCAGGAGCCAATGTCACCCACTGCTGTCAAGCCTTCTGTGAGAAGAGAGGAGAGAAAAGCAGCCTTCCGCAGATGGGCACAGCACTGGATCGAGATGCAGAGAACGCATTAAGGTAAAAAAAACTTTTACCCAATACATCAGAACAAACCAAACTATAACTGGCATTGAAGTAGGAGGTATTACTCACAAATTATGTATATTTGCAGACGATATATTACTTTTTCTATCATCACCACAGGTCTCTGGTCCTAACTTAATACCAGCTCTTGATGGATTTGCAGCCCTATCCGGCCTTATGATTAATCCTAAGAAATGCCTAGTGCTTAATATTTCACTCACAAACATGCAATTGATCCCGGCTAGGGCTGCACTCCCATTCACATGGGCAGAAAAATCAATCCCATATCTTGGAATTCATTTAACAGCATCTCATTCTGACTTATTCTCAACCAATTATCCTCGTGTATTAAGACAGATCACAAATCTAATAAAACAATGGTCGCAACTTCCTTTATCCTGGATAGGGAAGATTAATGCAATCAAAATGACTATTCTACCCAAATTGCTTTATCTATTCAGAGTCCTCCCTATTCCAATTCCTTCCTATTTTTTGAGAATAGTACAAAAAAGAGCAACTTCGTTTATATGGGGCTCTTCTAAACCACGTATACCTATACACACACTACATCTTCCCAAAAATAAAGGAGGCCTGGGATACCCTAATTTTACTAACTACTACAGAGCAGCACATTTGGCCAGTCTGTCCAAATACCATGCAAAACAGGAAATCCCATTATGGGTATTTATAGAGGCTTCAGAAAATGACCCTCTATTAATATCAAATTTATTATGGCTTGATCCTAAAGACCGCTTTAAAATTCATAATCCCATAACTAAACACTTCTTATCTCTCTGGGATAAACTAAAAACCAAATATCAGTTACAATCTCCACACAATCCTCTCCTTTCTTTTATCAGAAATCCGGCCTTTTATCCGGCATGGATCTACCCAAATTCTTTTAAAGCTTGGACAACATCAGGCATTCAGACACTAAATGACTTCATAGCATCTAAATCATTCCTTTCATTCCCATCGCTTAGAGAAAAATATGATCTACCAAACTCTGAGATATTTAGATATCTCCAAATCAAAAATTTCTATACACCATTCCTAAAGGGGGATACACCATTATCCCAATTATCCATTTTTGAATCAATCTGTACAAAAGATCCATTTGCTAAAGGTACAATTTCATCACTTTATAATCAATTATATGGAGTAGCAAATCTTAATAGACCCTCTTACGTTCAGAGGTGGGAGGAGGACCTGGGACGAACTTTAGAAGACACGGACTGGTCTAACATATGGCTCACATCTAAGTCATCTTCACCCAACATCTTAGCACTGGAGACAAATTATAAAGTCCTAACTCGCTGGTACCTTGTACCCGCTAGAGTGGCAAAATATTCACCTAATACCTCAGCTCTTTGTTTTCGAGGATGCCCAGAAATAGGCACATATTTACACATATGGTGGACGTGCCCAGTAATCCAAACCTTCTGGAAGGAAGTCTTCGTGATTGCATCTAAAATATTTAAAAAAATAATACAACCAGATCCATATTTAACTTTACTTAATCTAAAACCGGAATGGTTAACACTCTCTCAATTCAAACTTATGATCCAACTAATAACGGCTGCAAAACAAACAGTGGCCAAGGCATGGAAATCTCCTACATTGGTACTAGCAGAAACAATTCACAGAATGAATAATACAATGTCCCATGCTAAGATGGTAGCCATCGATCAAAATCAAATTCCAAAATTTGAAAAACTTTGGCATCCTTGGATAAAACAACAGTTCCTGTCAAACTTCAATGACTCTGTCCTGTTGCCATGGTAACAGATTAAATGACTTAAAGAGACACCCATTCTAAGGCTTCAAAGAGAACTAAAAAGAATAATAAACTGACGAGCGGGACAACCTTGTGGACCATACCTCTACCTTTCAACCCTTTTTCTTCTTTCTCTTTCCTTTTCTCCACCTAACGATTAAAGCTCATTATCAGAATTTATTTGACCTATATACACTCTACTTGTAAACAATATGTATAGTAGGTATAAATCATTTAAATACCTACAAAAGTAACTAAGGAAATGATATATATCTTTAATTTAGGTTTACGTAAACCCAATGTTTAATATTTGAAATTTCATGATATTTACCTATATAAACCCTACTGTAAAACAATGAGCTTACTTTATAGATCCTTGTAAACTTACTTTATGTATCTTTATAACATTGTATACTCAATAAACTTCTTTTGACAAGGAAAAAAACTTTTACATTCACACATGTCATATTTGCACACGTGGTTTGGACTTTACAGCCCTCTGAGAAACAAAGGCAAGAACAGAGAGAAATTGGGCTGTACACAGTAATTTAAATACTATGAATCTCAATGTTTATAAAGAAAATACCTGTTCAAACATACATGTTTCTGAAAAGATTATATTAGCAAAGTTACTTTGTACAATAACTTTTTTTATGTACTTTGTTGCTTCATTTGGGTACAAGTATGAGAAAATGAAATCAAGTGGTAATAGAAACTTACATGTTTTGAATCCCAACTGTTTATTCTTTAAAGGTGTGCCTCAATTGCCACATAAACTGGTTTCAGAGTAAACTTTAATGCTTGGGCTCCTATCTGGAGCTTTATCCATCTGTGTTCTCAAAAAGTTAAAGAAAGCTTGTATGTTTGCGATTGTTCAAATCAGTCCTGGTATATATTTATATGGCATTCTCATACAAACATACGGCCAGTAAAGTATCTATATTATCAGACTTTTAGACTGGGTTCACACTTCTGCATGGAGCGGCTCACAGCAGGGGTCTGGTGCATCCCTGTTCACTGTTTCAGGTCTGATTTCAGTCCAAATTTTTGGCTGATTTTGGACCTGAAATGGACCAGAAGACTCACAGGACTCCTGTGCAATTCACTCTGGAGCCGCTACAGAGATGTGAGAGCCGGTCACAATCTCCTGACATGCGAATTGGATGCGGAGAAAACCGAATCCAATTCGCAATAGTGTGAACCCAACCTGACTCCCATTTTGTCCTTACCAAAGGGATTCCTTGTTGGTAAGCACATTACCCTATTTTACATTTTGAAACTTTTAATCAATTCAAAGTTTGTTGTAAACGTAAGTGTGTGAAGCAGGGTGGATAAAAATCAATAATTTAAAAAAATCTGATTTTTTGGATTTTTTTTTAATTTATTTTAATAAAATGCTTTTGGAGTAAAATACTATCTAAAGATAGGTTTCTATTTAAGATACATTAATAATTTAGTTTATTCAGCATTAAATAGAGCTTAGTTATGTAGCATGAGACTGTATATTCTGCAATATTAAAATTTTTGGTAAACTCATTCAATGAATCTAAGCTCTGCAAGCTGAGATAACATGCACTACATTGATGCATTCATACAATTTCGCAGTAACTATGAGATAAAACAAAGTTCAGGAATATTCTTTTATCCCATTTTTTTGGAAATCTTTGTACACTACAAACTGTATGATTGAATCGGTTCTGATATCACTGTTTTACTAACCTGACAGCTTATTTTTCTAAATAGGAAACCTTTATTTGGTTTGCAAATATTAAAGATTCTAACTACCAGCAAGAATAAGTCCTTACATTTAAAGAGCACCTATCATTTCAGATCCATCATGGTAGCGCTTGTTAGCGTGCATCCACTCACCTGCTGCCGTCACATCTCTCACCTTGTTGTGTCACTGCCGCATCACCAGCCATCCTATTAAAGTGAATGGGACTGTTGGTGAGTCAACAGCAGGGCAGAGGAGGAGCCGCTGCGGGACAGAGATGACAGTTGCTCTTTAAAAATTATGATTTAAATCGAGTCTTTTTACTAGTGATTCAAATCAAATCCACCATGGTGTGAAGACTTGTGTAATATTACAGAGGACTGGCCTGCTGCCAGTGATGTAAAGGTGTATTTGTCCTCCAGTAGAGTTTGCTCCATGCCCTTGGAGAATGTCATGGTACACTACAAAGTATGTAATACCCTAACTTAACCACTTCAGCCCTGGAAGGATTTACCCACTTCCTGACCAGGCCATTTTTTGCGATATGGCACTGAGTTGCTTTAACTGACAATTGTGAGGTGGTGCTACACTGTACCCAAACAAAATGTAGGTCTTTTTTTCCCCCATAAATATAGTTTTCTTTAGGTGGTATTTGATCACCTCTGAGGTTTTTCTTTTTTGCGCTATAAACAAAAAAAGAGCGACAATTTTGAAAGAAGTTTTTTTTTTATACTTTCTGCTATAAAACATTTCCAAAAAAAAAATAATGTAAAAAAAACCTGAATTTATTCATCAGTTTAGGCCGATATTTATTCTGTTACATAGTTTTTGTAAAAACAATCACAATAAGCATATGTTGATTGGTTTGCGCAAAAGTTATTGCGTCTACAAAATAGGGAATAGATTTATGGCATTTTTATTATTTATTTATTTTTTTACTAGTAATGACGGCGATCAGTAAATTTTAGCGGGACTGCGACATTGCGGCGGACATATTGGACACCCAACTGAAATTTTTTACCCTTTTTTGGGAACCAGTGACATTATTACAGTAATCAGTGCTAAAACTATGCACTGTTATTGTACTAATGACACTGGCAGGGAAGGGGTTAACATCAGGGCGATCAAGGGGTTAAATATGTTCCCTCACTGTGTGTTCTAACTGCATGGGGGACTGTGTGACTGGGGAATCACACAGATCCATCTTTCTGCATAGTGGAAAGACAGGCTCTGTGTGATCTCCCCTGTCAGAACAGAAATTTGCCTTGTTTACACAGGCAGATCCCCGTTCTGTCACTGCGGGGAACAATCGCGGGTGACCGGTGTACATCAAGTCTGCCTGACCTGCTGATTGGCTCCCCCGCTGGCCAATGGGAGCATGCGCCCACAAAAGTGAGTTCCCGAGCCGACGTATAGCTACGGCCATTCACGGGATTGTGCCACCTTGCCGCAATATAATGACGGCGGCTGGTCAGCAAGTGGTTAAAGAGATTTAGTTTGCAAAAACACTGTGTCATTAATAATTGCATTTTTTCCTTGCAATTTTTTTTAACAATAAAATACTTGTTTTTACCATTTTTAACATCCTTTGTTGCATCTAATCTCCAGCAAATATATTTCAGCCTCCTTCTGTCTACATGCAAATACTCCAGCAATGCCTAAATTACATGAATGACATTTCCCAGAGTGGGTTCCTGATGGAGCAATAGACCATGCCTGTGGATCACTGGGTACTGTTTAAATGAAAGGTGCAGATTTAAAGTGGTTGTAAACCCTTACATATACCCGCATATCTGCAGTATTCTCTTCTCTATATCCGTTCAAAGTCCAGTATTTATACAGCTTGTCTGCACTTTCAGAAAGCAAGGGGCAGGGAGCTGAACTTACACTCAGTGAAGAGAGCTGATTGGAGGGAAGGTACACACCCTCTCCACACAGCACACAGGAACAGAGCTGAAGCTGTCAATCACAGACTGTGTGCTGGAGCCCCCTCCTCGTCACCTTTTGTTTCTTAGCATTGGGAAAACTTGTCAGAAATTACAAAGAAATGGGGTAGCAGACAGAAATGATACTTAGTACTCTGGATTGAGACAAGTACACACTGTAGAGGGATATGTGTTGTTCATATTTCATGTCAGAGGGTTACAACCACTTTAAAAAAAAAAAAATACATTTTAAATTACACTAACATGTTAAATAATATGTATGAATTTACACTATAAAAAGATTCTGTCCTAGTCAAAGTAGGAATGTAAATATTTGGTTTTTATCAATAATAAATGTTCAGGCAAAAGATCCAATTTTCCCTTATTTAGCCTTGCCTCGCCTCAGCCTGACACATTAGCTGAGGTTTCCTATGATCTGAGATTAACTAGTTGCTGCATGTCAACTTCCTGACCTCACACTATGCACACTAAGACGATGGAAGCCATTGGGACATTTCCTTCAACAAATCTTTCTTGGACACCTACAAGGTCATTCATATGGTATTGGGTTCCTGCCGGAATCGCCCATGCTAATCCTAATTAATAATTATAGCGATATGTGCTTCAGAGGTTGTAGTCAACTTGGGGATATGGTTCACATACTGTATGGTGCTCCTGCCCTAAGTTACTCAGGTTCTGGTCCAGTGTTTTTGGCCTATTCCAATCCCTATTCCACCTGGTGATTCCTAGAGATGTCCATACAGCTCTCCTGGATCAGCAGATACCCGGTCTTTGCAAATACCAGCAGATACTGGCCACATATCGACTTGGCAGCTAAACATTAGATTGCCAGAGCCTAGAGAAAAAACCTTGAGTTCCCATGCAGGCAGTAAGAGACTACATGAATGTTATGCTGAACAATGATAAATTGGCCAGTCTCCTCAATGACATCCAATCCAAGCTTTATAAAATTTGAGACCCTTGAATAAACTATGCAATGCCAACTTTACAACCCTCTAGTTTGGGACTGTTGTGACTCTTACTCCTCTTCTTTTTTGGCTGTCTCTTGAACCAAGTCTGTGGGAGACATACCCACAGTCTCTCCCTCCACTCCCTCTCTCTTTCCCCCTCCATTTACCCTCCCCCCGTTGATTGCTTTAGTTGTCAGCTTCTGTCAGCACATGCACCCAGTGAAACTCAAAATGGTTGACTGTGTAGTCAAGTCTTTATTTACTAAAGTAATCCTTGGCATATAGGTGGTGAACAAGAGCATGTCTTCTATGATGTACAAATCTGTCCTACCTCACATATATTGTGAATTGTGTACATTCATATATTCATACAATAGCCCCTGCTTGGGCGTTGTATGTGTTTTTTTGTTTCTTCTTACTCAACAGAAAAATACATTATTCTGAGTGCCCTGACATAACAGTTGAGCCCCAACTAGCTGGTCAGCAGAAATGAGTATAATACAGATTCCCGAACTCTTATGCCGCGTACAGACGATCGGAATTTCTGACAACCAAACCGTGGATTTATTTCCGACGGTTGTTGGCTCAAACTTGTTTTGCATACACACGGTCGCACAAATGTTGTCAGAAATACCAAGAACGCGGTGACATACAACACGTACGACGGCACTATAAAAAGGAAGTTCAATACCAAGTGCGCCACCCTTTGGGTTCCTTCTGCTAATCTCGTGTTTATCTTGTGTTAGTAGAAGTTTGGTGAGAGACGATTTGTGCTTTTCAGCCTTGTGCTTTTCAGTTCGTTACTGCTCTTCAGTTTGTGCTTGGGGTTTTGTATCTGTTTTTCAGTGCATGCTGTCAGTTCATGTCTGTTTTTCAGTGCGTTCTTGTCCGCTCATTTCTGATTTTCAGCTCGCTCTTCTCAGGCCTTTCTGATTTTCAGTGCGTTCTGTTAGTTCGTTCTGACCAGCCGACCGTTTTGAAGCCATGTTGTGGGTACGTACTCATCGTAGAGTTCGTGCTGTGCAGGGGCTTGGTGTTGGGGTTCTTACTTTGACCCAAGTCCAGTCCATGAACAGGGCGAGGAGGAGTTCATGGATGAAGAATTGGTTGCTCCAGCGTGACCAATTCTCTCACATGCCTTTGTTGCGGGAGATCCAGGATATGATCCTGATGATTTCAGGAATTATCTCAGGATGACGGACCCCGTTTTGTACCGTCTGTTGGCTTTACTGACCCCTTATATTCTGAAACAGGACACCTACATGCGGCAAGCTATCACTCCCGAGCAGAGGCTCATCGCCACATTGCGGTACTTGGCGACGGGGAGGAGTCTGCAGGACATCACGTTCTCGACAGGCATCTCCCTCCAGGCTCTGAGGATCATTATTCCAGAGACCTGTTCTGCCATCATTCAGGTGCTGCAGAAGGACTATATTAAGGTAAGTTTTCTCCTTTAACATCAAATTCTATGTATTTAATGTTTGCTAATGTATTGTATTTATTTCATCATTCCCTAATTACCATGATTGTAATATGCTGTGAATGTCCTCTTTGTCCTCATGCATGCTTGAATTTTTTTAAGTTCCATTTTTGTCCTTCATACATATTTGCCTTCAATAACTTCCCCAGCATGCTATCCTGGGCCCATACACACCTAGCCTAGTCACTTAACAATGTATTTTGTCTGCTCCCTTTTGTAGTGCTTACCCCAAACACCCCCTAAAATGTGTATAAATGTTATTTTTGTCCTTAAATTCAGGCAGAGTGCAAGAGTTTTTTTTTTTGGGGGGGGGGCCCAAACTAATTTGGAACCGTCCCCACCAACTGCTAAGTCAGCTGATACCAATCCTCTATCTGCTGACTTTGCCAAACCCATACACACTATACCTACCTCTTTTGTGTTCATGTTTATGGATGAATTCACTAAAGCATGTAGTGCAAGTGCCTGCCTGAATACTTTCAAATTGTACTGTTTAAAGTTTTGTTCTCCTATTATCTTGATAGATACTGGTAATTTCAGAATGTAAAAATGTGCTTCAATTTGGACAGTGTGTATTCATATTTTTGTATTATGACACTTCTTACCTGTCCAGTGAGCTGCCAATAGTGTAAGTAAGGAGGGGCTGGCCAAAGTAACACACATTATTTATGCATTCAGCTGTCAATGAAGTTTGTCCTTAACTACATGCCGACCGGGCCATAGCAGATAGACAGCTACAGTGCGGTCGGCTTATTCTGGGTGGGCGTCCATGGATGTCCTCACAGAATCATGCTCCCGCACGCTCCCTGGGGTGTGCACCCGGGAACATCTGTGACCGTGGGGTCCGGGGGACCCGGTGCATCACGGATCACGGTAAATGGCAAGTGTTAGCGGCCGTTTATCACGTGATCGCTCCGTTAAATCACTCCCCTCTCTGTATGGATCGGTACAGTGTGAGAGGAGAGAGAGAGAGATCGTTTGCAGTGCTGTGGGCACTACAGATCCTGCCCACAGAGCTGCTCAGTGCCCATACTCTGCCATACTATGCAATACTCTGCAATACTATGCAATACTCTGCAATACTCTGCAATACTATGTAATACTATGCAATAGTCTGCCAATACTCACCAATACTCGCCAATATTCTGCAATAAATTTTAACAGAAACAAAGAATTTTTTATTTTTTACCGAATTTTCAGTCTTTTTTTATTTATAGAGCAAAAAATAAAAAAACCCAGCGGTGATTAAATACCACCAAAAGAAAGCTCTATTTGTGTGAAAAAAAGGACAAACATTTCAAATGGGTACAGTGTTGCATGACTGAGTAATTGTCATTCAAAGTGTGAGTGCACCGAAAGCTGAAAATTGGTCTGGTTAGGAAGGGGGTTTAAGTGCCCAGTGGTCAAGTGGTTAAATACTTCCTAAAATAAATGTTATACTGATGTTGGCCAAGAATGTTTGTGTCTAATCTGCTTGCAATGTTATGTGCAAAAGTACTAATTTTTTTTAGTATTGTGTTGTTGGCGGTGGTGTCGGCGACATATGAGTTTTTGTATGTGGACGTGGGGAAGAATGGCCGGATGTTGGATGGTGGAGTCATTGTCCAGACGGAGTTTTACAGATGGCTCCACAATAGTGGCTTGGGCTTGCCACCTGCAGAAGACAACGTGGCTGGTCTTCTGTTTGTGTTCGTCGCTGATGAAGCATTTGGACTAGGTGAACATCTGATGAGGCCATTTCCCATGAGGACTCTCACCCCGGACCAGAGGGTTTTTAACTACCAGCTGGCCAGAGCCAGAAGAGTGGTGGAGAATCCTTTCGGCATATTGGCCAGCCGGTTCCGCCTATTTCTAACACCAATCCACATGGTGGAATATAAACTTAAGCATATTGTGCTTGCCTGCTGCATTATGCATAATTTTCTACATAAAAATGCTACGAACTATTTAGCCTCAGTTAGGACTGAGGCTGGCTTTCCTGATCATTCAACCCTGACAGCACTTGAAGCTGGCTGTCCTGGCTTGCCTTCCCAAAGCGCCCGCGAAGTGAGCCAAAAATATCTGGAGTACTTTGCATGTAGGGGGGCCATTGATGTGCCAGCAAATGTGTGAAACACTTTTAAAATACATTTTTATTTTAAACTGAACTAATATTTCATTTGATTTACTGCTTGTGTTTTTTTTTTTTTTTTTTAGCTGTCTCCTAGGTTCTTCCAATGGGCTTTTGGCCATTTTCTTCAATAGTGCAAACGTTATTTATTTGATACATGAGGTGACAATCTCTTCTTCAGCTAACTATTATGTTGTGGGTCTGCTACACACATATTGTTTTTGTTATTAATGTACAGTGGGGACGGAAAGTATTCAGACCCCCTTAAATTTTTCACTCTTTGTAATATTGCAGCCATTTGCTAAAATCATTTAAGGTCATTTTTTTCCTCATTAATGTATACACAGCACCCCATATTGACAGAAAAACACAGAATTGTTGACATTTTTGCAGATTTATTAAAAAAGAAAAACTGAAATAACACATAGTCCTAAGTATTCAGACCCTTTGCTGTGACACTCATATATTTAACTCAGGTGCTGTCCATTTCTTCTGATCATCCTTGAGATGGTTCTACACCTTCATTTGAGTCCAGCTGTGTTTGATTATACTGATTGGACTTGATTAGGAAAGCCACACACCTGTCTATATAAGACCTTACAGCTCACAGCACATGTCAGAGCAAATGAGAATCATGAGGTCAAAGGAACTGCCTGAAGAGCTCAAAGACAGAATTGTGGCAAGGCACAGATCTGGCCAAGGTTACAAAAAAATTCTGCTGCTCTTAAGGTTCGTAAGAGCACAGTGGCCTCCATAATTCTTAAATAGAAGACGTTTGAGATGACCAGAACCCTTCCTAGAGCTGGCCATCCGGCCAAACTGAGCTATCGGGGGAGAAGAGCCTTGGTGAGAGAGGTAAAGAAGAACCCAAAGATCACTGTGGCTGAGCTCCAGAGATGCAGTCGGGAGATGGGAGAAAGTTGTAGAAAGTCAACCGTCATTGCAGCCCTCCACCAGTCGGGGCTTAATGGCAGAGTGGCCCGACGGAAGCCTCTCCTCAGTGCAAGACACATGAAAGAAGGCATGGAGTTTGCTAAAAAAACACCTGAAGGACTCCAAGATGGTGAGAAATCCGATTCTTTGGTCTGTTGAGACCAAGATAGAACTTTTTGGCCTTAATTCTAAGCGGTATGTGTGGAGAAAACCAGGCACTGCTCATCACCTGTCCAATACAGTCACAACAGTGAAGCATGGTAGTGGCAGCATCATGCTGTGGGGGTGTTTTTCAGCTGCAGGGACAGGATGACTGGTTGAAATCAAAGAAAAAAAGAATGCGGCCAAGAACAGGGATATCCTGGACGAAAATCTTCTCCAGAGTGCTCAGGACCTCAGACTGGGCTGAAGGTTTACCTTCCAACAAGACAATGACCCTAAGTACACAGCTAAAATAACAAAGGAGTGGCTTCACAACAACTCAGTGACTGTTTTTGAATGGCCCAGCCAGAGCCCTGACTTAAACCCAATTGAGCATCTCTGGAGAGATCTAAAAATGGCTTTCCACCAACGTTTACCATCCAACCTGACAGAACTGGAGAGGATCTGCAAGGAGGAATGGCCGAGGATCCCCAAATCAAAACTTGTTGCATCTTTCCCAAAAAGACTCATGGCTGTATTAGATCAAAAGGGTGATTCTACTAAATACTGAGCAAAGGGTCTGAATACTTAGGACCATGTGACATTTCAGTTTTTCTTTTTTAATAAATCTGCAAAAATGTCAACAATTCTGTGTTTTTCTGTCAGTATGGGGTGCTGTGTGTACATTAATGAGGAAAAAAAATGTACTTAAATCATTTTAGCAAATGGCTGCAATATAACAAAGAGTGAAAAATTTAAGGGGGTCTGAATACTTTCCGTCCCCACTGTATGTAATGCGTTAATGATAAAAATAATCATCCTTTTCAGCACCATGAATTCATTTTTTTGAGTCCCTAAAATGGCCTGATTGGGGCCAATTTTAGAGCACTGTGGGGGTTATTTACTAAAGGAGAATCCACTTTGCACTACAAGTGCACTGCAAGTGCACTTGAAAGTGCACTGAAACTACACAGAAAGTGCACTTGTAGTGCAAAGTGGATTTGCCTTTAGTAAATACCCCCATTGTCACTGTAAACACGAACTTACTCCCAAAACTGGTATTGAGCATTGAAAGAAGAAGCCACACATTGTGAGTAGAAACATTTTACTCCGTGCATATTCACATGTGCATTTGAAAAGGGTTTTTGACCAAACCAACATCTTTGGTGTATAACATTTTTATGTTTGACATTAGAAATATAATTTTTAGTGTTAAACAGGCATGTTTAAAACCATAACATACACAACTCAGGAACTTAGAAAGTTTAACTTTGAAAAAGTGAAGGCAATATCAGACATTAGTATGTCAAAACTGTGTTGATCTTGCCTTCATCAGATGGGGTGATGTCACCCCTGTAAAAGCCAAATTTTGATGATGCACACAAATTGGGGGTGAAAATGTGGATTTACCTCCTGATCCCATGCCTAATGTCAACATGTGCTAGCTCCCATCATGGGGGATCAATGGACATGTTTCGGGTGTGCAACCCCTTCCTCTCACCTACTTGAGTTGCGAGGAAGGGGTTGCACCCACAAAACGCATACATTGATAATCCATGATGGCAGATAGCACATGTTGACACACTTTGTGTATCTTCAAAATTTGGCTTTCAAATTACTTCAAAAAATTTAAAAATTCTAAAATATCACGACAAACTGTAAAATTAAATTTTTTGGGGTGTTTTAGATTCTGCCTAAAACATCAGTGATGTTGTTGAGTCTTTTTTCAACATCATTGATGTTTTCAATTATCTTCTCTAATTCCCAATTGCACACCATTATCTCCCCGATGAGTACTTGTGCACTTGCACTGGTGAAATTAGTATCTTCTGCCACAATATCCACATCACCTAAAAATAAAAAAACACACCATTATAAATATGCAGGCATACATCTATTACCTGAAGCTGTGGTCTCAGACACTGACCTGTTGTGGTCCCTATTTCAACCACTTCATGAACCTCGGAATCTACATCATCAGGTTGTGGTGTGGGGATTTCCCCTTCTTTAGGAGGTGTGGGGTTCCTGGTGTCCTCAGATGTCCTGAGTCTTTTCTCCCCTATGTGAATAAAAAAAAAAGGTATGCTTAGCACACAGATATTTGAGGCAAGAAATAGAAATATGAAACATTGCTTGGAAGTGTCGTACAAATTGTCTGTTTTGGCAGAGTTCCAAGCTGAAGACATGATATTTTCCCTTTATTCAAGCTGGAATACTTACCTTTTTTGTTAAAGTTTCCCACATGGAGACACCCCTAGTATCCACTGGAGCACCTGCGTGGGACACCCTAAAAAGGTTGTTCTGGTGTCCCACACTAGTGCTCCTGCATCCAGATGTGAGTGCCCTCTCCTTACAATGAATCTAGTTTGCATTTCATTCTAGTTACAAACACATCTAGACAACAATGCAATAAACTTCTTTTAATACAAATAGGCATGAACAAATGTAGATAACCTGCATCTGCCAGAAACATTGTATTAGTGGACGAATGACCGATGTTTACTACAAACAATTACTGTGCCCAAAAACTTGCAAGCCCTTTTAAACTGTACAACAGTAAAGAAAAGCACATGGAGCAGCACTAAAGTAATAATAATAATAATAGGAACACAGGACAAACACTTTTTTTTCAGCACTTTCCTGATCCTTCTGTACTGATCGCGCTCCCTCAATTTCAGGTCTGACCAACGTTTCCTCAATTGATCGTAGTACACCAAAATTCCTGTGAAGACTTCTCACAACTTTAGTCATGATCTTGGCCTTTCTCACGTTTGGGTTTGAGTACGGTCCATACCTCCCATCATAGGCGGCCCTCTTCAAGATCTCCACCATCTCTACAAAGGCCATATTTGAGGCCTTAAATCTCCTCCTGGATCGGGACGTTTCTGGCTCTGGGCTTTCGTCAACCCCCTCGTTGCTGAAATTATCATGCACCTGCTCTGTCTCTGCCATGTGCTCTCCCACTGCACCGAAAGAGAAGGGGTGGGGAACATACTAGAAAGAAGGTCAGGGGCAGAGTTTCACACATTCGCAGTGTGTATAAAGCATAACACGTGTGCGTCATACGTACGATCTGTGAGCCGAGAACGGAGTAGCGTAAGCACTGATCGTGCTAATGAAGGTATAATTTTAACTTGGGGCATCAGTGGCCTATACTGCTTATAACCTGAGGCCTATATTGGAACAAGATTATGAGTGTTTAGCCTGACATTAGGGTTTGTCTTGTGTTGTGTCATGCAAAGAATATGGATAAATTCAATAACCATGACTTCCTCCCCAACTTCATTGATAAATACAGGGAGCTGCCCTGTCTGTGGCAGGTGAAACACCCTTTTTATAATAACAAAATAAAGAGGAAGGCAGCACTGAATCAACTGTTGGAATTGGCGAAGCTGGTGATTCCCACGGCAGACATCACCTATTTGAAGTGCAAAATTGGTGGCCTGAGGAGCACATATAATAGGGAGCGCAAGAAGGTCCAGGATTCCATGAGATCAGGAGCAGCAGCAGATGACATTTATGTCCCCAGACTGTGGTACTATGACAGACTGCGGTTTTTGTCAGACCAGATTGAAATCAGGCCATCACTCTCAACCCTTCCTTCCACTCTTCCTTCCACTCTTCCTTCCACCTCAGCTGAGGCTTCCGAAGTCCAATCTGGGACTTCCCCCCAGGAAGAAGTGGAGGAGCCCAGCCAGGTATAGCATTGTTCAACATATTTCTTGACCAAAAAGTAATGATGTTAACTAGATGTTATTATTGATCACTAATTTCAGATTTAACAAAGTGGTTTACATATCAATAGACAGTAGTAGCCAAAAATGATTGGGACAAGAATGAAAAATGCTGGGGTCAGAATGATAGTCTTTTCTATTTGTTAACATTCAATTTTCAACAGTATGAGCTCAAAATTGTGTGTGATTGATGACCAAAAAACTAAAACTATGTCCCATTTTCATACACAGGAAAGTCTCAGCCAGGAGGAGGCAGTGGAAAGTGGCAGCCAGGAGGTGGCGGGGAAAGTGGCAGCCAGAAGATGGCCATGCCCAGTAGCCTGACCAAATCGCAGGTTCCTCCCCTCCGCCTTCCAACAAAAAGGCCCAGGAAGAGGAGGAATGTGGAGGAGTCTGCACTTGGTTTGATTTGGCAGACTACTGCAGTCCTCACAACAACCCCCAGTGTTCAAGAGGCCTTTGCCTGTATGACGGCCAGTAAGATGCAGGAAATGGAGGTGGGCCAATACCTCATCAGTAAGGAGCTCATATTTCAGGTCCTAAATAAGGGGGTGATGGACAAACTCACAAAAAAAAGGCACGTATGTGAGTTGGACCATACTCCTCCTCCACCTCTTGCCACAACTCCAACACCACAGCCACAGCCTGGAAGGAAGCGTGGAAGGAAGACAAGAGTGTGATGGCCTGGGTTCGGTCTGCTCTGGCAAAAGAAACAGGCTGTTGTAAGATCACAGCCCCGGAACATATATGTCATCAGCTGCTGCTCCCGATCTCTCGGAGTACTGGACAGGATTGTGCTTAATAAATGGACTCCTCAGGCTACCAATTTTGCCTGTCAAATAATTGATGTCTGCCCTGGGGTACAAAGGCTTCACCAATTTCAACAGTTTCTCCAGCGTTGCCTTCATCTTTATTTTGTTATGACCTCTAATAAATTTCAAAATGTTTTTTTCTAAATCCTTGGCTATATGTTTTACTTCAAAAAGGACAATTTGTTTGTGAGTAGGCAGGTACATTTCAAAAATACAATGTCAAATTAACAAGGGACACCAACACCAACCAACCTCTTTGAGGTTAAAAAATAAAAGATAATAATGGTGTTGTGGTAACTTGACACACAAAACGACAAAAAATATTATGGAGATCACTAAAAAAAAAATCAGAAGATCTTGAAAAAAAAGTAGATCATTATAAAAAAAATAATAAACATTATTCTGGAGATCTGGCGAAAAATAAAATAAAAGATTATTCAGAAGATCACGAGAAATAATAAAGAAATCAGTTTGTGAGAACTCTGTGTGAATATCAGCAGCAAAACTACTTCATTATTCTAGCATTATAAAGAAGAAGAGAATGCGCTGCATTGAAAGATTTAAAAATTTGCAGCGTGACAAATGTGCTATCTCCATTACGAGTGCTAGTTTTACCAGACCGAGCGCTTCCATCTCGTACTTGATTCAGAGCATGCGTGGAATTTTGTGCTTTGGAATTGTGTACACACGCTCGGAATTTCCGACAACAAGTTTTTTTGTCGGAAAATTTGAGAACCAGCTCTCAAACATTTGTTGTCGGAAATTCCGACAGCAAATGTCCGATGGAGCATACACATGGTCGGAATTTCTGACAACAAGCTCACATCAAACATTTGTTGTCGGAAATTCCGATCATGTGTACGCGGCATTGGAGTGGCGTGTAGGCAGGTTGAAATATGTTGGTTTTAGTAAGTTAGCAGCTGGTTCAGGTCGAGGAAAGGGTTAACTGTTGCAAGCTAATTTCCTGGGATATTTGGTCTTAGCCAACCCACTCGTGCTATAAAAAGCGGGAAGGCTGAGGTCCAGCCCCAGGTTTTGTTGGTTCTGTTCTCACTCTCACAGCTATAGGTACTGGGACTGCAGCATCTTTCAGGAATCTGAAGGCACCAGGGTTTTCTGAGACATCCAAGCCATTGAGAATGGCAAGATGGACTCTCACCTCATGAAGTTCAGCTTGGGCAGCCACAATACAGTAGGTAATTTAGGGAGAAGCACATTGTTCATATTGAATTGTTATGCTGCAACTTGTTCAGTAAAAAAACATTAATCGTTATTCAAAGGTGTGTATGTTGGTTCTGGTGTATCTAAACAACCAGGGTCTGTAAAGCACTAGAGGGTTTAAAGTAACACCACTACAAAGGGTTAACTCTGCAAGACAAGAAGAGGAGTGTAGTTGCTAAGAGAAACCAATGACAAGTTCAAGACACCAAGCAACTAGGCATGGTACTTGGTAAGGTCACAGGCCCTCAGGTAGCAAGGGGGTCTATACTCTGGTTCCCTCCCTAGCGATCGGCATCCAATTGCAACCGGATCCATACCCACATTACAGAGATCTATGGCCTGATCATGAGGAAAGAAGGAGTTAAATGCACGCATGAGGTCCGCAATATGTGCATGATGGAGTGGTCGCAGGCTCAGCATGTCCCTCCAAATGCAATATTACCACGTTACAGTGTGTAGTGATATGGGACAGCACTTTGCCAGAGAGATTCTGCTCTTTTACGACACACAGTGAAGGCTCATCTCTAAGTCAGGGAATTGCCTTAATGTTAGATTCTACACAAGACCGCAGTCTCCTTATGGTCCCAGCATTGATGAACACGCTCCACGTGAATGGTACTCCCCCCCCCCACAGGGCGAGTAGACCCCACCCACTGGCATAATACTCCTTAGTTAGGTAGGATTGCCCCAGTATATGGTTTAAAAGAAGTTGCTCTTAACACCCATTGCTTTTATTAACTGCTTCTTGTCTGGCCTAGTAATAATAATATGACAGCTGAGTGGGAGCACTGCCATCCCAGGTGGATGTCATATGACTTTCCCCCAGGATTTGGAAGGATTGAGCCACGAAGCAGCGCGACCTGTCATCTGCTGTGTCTGGCGGGTGACAAATCAGTGTACTGGGCCTCTGCCGGTACTTTTTTTTTTTTTGCTGTGATCAATCACAGCAGATCACATGAAAATTGCACACAATGGCTTGCATGCATAGCCATTCGTTGTGTATTATTGTGTTGATCTCTGTAATTTTTTCACAGTGATCACATGGTACAAACTGGTACAAACTGGACCAATCAGAGTGCATCTGTACTACGTGATAGCTGTAGCCTGAATGTCAGCCTGCTGCCTGTACTGACTCTAGCATGTTTATGGACTATATTGCTGAATGGACAATTCTTTTGGTTGTTGCTAACCACAGCTCTGCCTGCTTCCTGGACCCATTCTCTCTTCAAACTACAGGTAATCTTTTGTTTAACATTTGTTCAGCCTCCTATACTTCCTGGCCAGTGAACATAGCATTGTGCTATTGGAGCAGCCACATACTGTACTAGTAGGTTAGGCTTACTTGACTTTTAGTAACAGGAACTGCTGTAGGTGAAGCTACACAATGTTATATTCACTGACCACTCTTACAGGGGCAACCATTACAGGACATTGTTTTCTATACAGTGTTGGTTAATTTTTGTGTTGCAAAGGTTGAAATGATAGGGACAAAATATGTTTAGACATTGAAAAGATCTCATACATGTGGTATCCCCATAATTGGGAGGAGTAGCAGAATGTATTTTGGGGTGTAATTCTAAGTATGTATATGCTGTTTGTTAGAAATATCTTATATCTTATAGATATATAAATATCTTATAGATTGACAACTTTGTGTCAATACGTTTTAATCTCCTTTCCACATTTTCCAAAAACTTGTGGAAAAAGAATGACATTTTCAAAAGACTCATTATGCCTCACAGAAAATATGTTTGGGTGTTTGCTTTCCAAAATTGGGTCATTTTGTGGGTGTTTCTCTTGTCCTGGTACTCCAGTGCCTTCAAAAATATGGTAGGTTGTCAGGAAATGCAACTGATTTAATTTATCCCCTTAGAACCCCAGAAGGTGCTACTTTGATGTTGGGCCTCTCTTATGTGGCCAGGCTGTGGAAATGTCTCACACATGTGGTATCACCATGCTCAGGAGGAAAAGCAGAATGTATTTTGGGGTGTAATTCTTGGTATGTACGTGTTGTGTTTTAAAAATATCTTATTAGTTGGTAACTTTGTGTAAAAAAAAAAAAAAAAAATCATTTTATTTCCACATTTTCCAAAAACTTGTGGGAAAAAATGACATGTTCAAAAGACTTATTATGCCTCATATAAAATACATTGGGGTGCCTGCTTTCCAAAATGGGGTCTGTCATGGGTATGCAGTAATCTTTGTCTGTCAGCTTACCTCTCCTCCATGTATTCACCTTTAGAGGCCAGCCACCCTCACCTGACTGCTTATATAATCTTCCCTCAGCATAGCTCCACCTCAGCCTCTAATTAGGAACACTATATTAACCTGTACATTGCAAGCCAACCTTGCTGATCAACCATTGTGTGTTTAGCTTTCGTGTGCAACTTGCTGTGTCTTCTACGTCTGATTCCAGTTACCGATCTTGGCCTGACCTTTGGCATGTTCTATGTTTATCCTTGTCTGCTAGTCGCCCCAACCTTTGGCTTATCCCTCTACTTTCCTTGTTTTTCCAGCCTGCTGCTTCCTTCCTCTTTCTCCTGTAGTCTACTGTGAGCGTGAGCTGTGAGACCCTGGGGGCCGCGACCTGGAGCCAGACTGCAGCACAGTCCATCCTCACCACTAGAGGCTCTGGTGAACACCTGCTGGCTCTTAGACTCAGCACCCTGGGGAATCTATGCTCTAGCTCCCAGTGGGATCTGTGTTGGTGCTCCAGTAGACCTGTTTCTTAAACCTCCCAGAGTTCAATCGGTCAGTCCTAGGGTTCACTACCTTAGCGGTGCACTCCTGACTCCTACGGAGTCCATCTGTCACCTGGACTCAGGTTCGCAGACTTGAGACCCAGGAATCTGACCCAGGTGATGCGATTCCTTCAGGATTTGGCCTCCCGTTTTGAACAGGTTCAGGCCTCCTTAGGACCCCCGCTTCAACAACCTCAACCGCTATCTGCTGCCGCACCTATTTGGGTCACAGCCACATCCACAAATTCTTTGCATTTACCTGGTCCGTCCCATTACTCTGGGGACCCCAAGGCCTGCAGGGGGTTCCTTAGCTAGTGTACAATTCATTTTGAGCTTCAACCCCAAAACTTCCTGTCCGATCAGGCAAAGGTAGCCTATATTATATCCCTCCTGTCCAGCGAGGCCTTAGCCTGGGCTGCCCCTCGGTGGGAACTGAATGATCCCGTGGTATCTAGCCTGTCTGATTTCCTGAAACTTTTTTGGAATATCAAAGGTCATTTTCATGACATTTTTTCATGACATTTTTAAGCCAAATCAGTGTGTATTGATTAGTCTGTGTGAAAGTTAGAGAGTCTACAAGCTATGGTACGCATCATAGAAAGTTGATCAATCCAGATATATTGACTGCCTCTTCATTTCTTGAGGTCCCAACATGCCAGGAAAGTACAAATACCTCCCAAATGACCCCTTTCTGGAATTTAGACAGCCCAAGGTTTAAGACATGGTGAGTTTTGTGAAGTTGTAATCTTTCCTACAATTCTTTGGAAAATGAAGACCAAACCCTTTCCATTGTATGAGGTACTGAAGAATGCCTCTATGGTGCCAGGAATCTAGAACTTGACTACCCTCGTACTTTAGATTATCCTCAGAGACCGAAACCGAGGTAGGGAGAGGAGGAGAGGACTTATTGAGGAGTAAAGGCTTCTTAGGAATGGGTAAAGCCATGAGAAGACCATCAGGAGTCTGAGCAAGGTTCCCAGATCCTTAAAGATGAGCTGGACATCCAGCACAGGACCACTGGGCAGAGGTCAGTGGATCCCTGAGACCAGGTTGGTTAGAAGGTGACGTGTCACAAGAGTCAAGCTGGATAGCTGAAACACAAGCAGGATGCAGAGAGTCCAGAAAGAAAGGTTGAAAACCCTACCTGGCCGAATGAGGCAGTCTATCCAAAGGATGGATTGAGCCTCTTATGCCCTGTACACACGATCTCACATTCCAAACAAAACCCATCTGATTTTTTCTGACGAATGTTGGCTCAAACTTGTCTTGCATACACACGGTCGCACAAAGTTGTTGGAATTTCCAAATGTCAAGAACGCAGTGAGGAACAACTCTGGTGCACTTGTCTCCAAAAAGGCCCACACCCAAGAACTTTTGGAATAACACGCAGAGACAGCAGCACCCTGCACATGCGGAGCTCTGAGGTGTGATACAATCGGTGTGCTGCCCTTCAGCTGGCCCCTGGAGGGCATCCTGCCTCATTGATGATGTGCCTCCTCCTCCTCCTCCTCCTCTCTCCTATCAGGCACCCACGTGGAGTCAGTGACCTTATCATCCCCTCCCTCCTCATCACTGGAGAAAAGCTGGCAGTATGCTGCAGCTGGGGGAACATGACTGCCATATTGCTGTCCTTCTTGGGCACCCCCTCTCTCTGGGCTCATGTTACTGCCTTCCTCTAGCTGGGTACCATCATCGGAGCCTTCAAAACGCTGGGCATCCTCCTGGAACATGTACCCAACACTGTGGTCAAACAGTTCGGGGGACTCCTCTGGAGGACATGGTGGGGCTAGGGAAGGAGTGACTGATGCCATTGAGCCGAGGGAAGAGGCCGCATTGGCAGCTGCTTTGCCAGACAAAGTACCCTGAGCCTGGGTGAGAGAGGATGAGGACGGCTTGGTCATCCACTCTACCAAGTCTTCCGTATGTTGCGGCTCAACACGGCCAGCTGCCGAAAAAAAGGACAAGCTTGTCCCACAGCCACGTGCTGATGAGGATGCACCGTCTCCACGACCAGCACTGTTGCCTCTAGACACAGAGCCTGCTTGCCCTCTTTTATTGGCTTGTGACTGTCTGCCTTTCCTTTTTGGCCTTCCAGATGTACTAATGGCCTGCAGTGAGATGTAGCTGCACAAAGCTGGGATGTATATATATACTGATACTGCAGCTAGCAGAATCAACTGTAGTATTATTAGTATAAGAACACCAGCAATTGTCTTCAGGTAGCTTTAGGTGCACACTGTGCAGAGGATGCAGTACACTAACTGTAAATACTGTAACTGCCTGCCTGTGGTATTAATATAGGATCAGAAGAACAGCACCAATTTAATTCAGGTAGCTTTAGGTGCACACTGTGCATAGGACACAGTACACTAACTGTAAATACTGTAGCTGCCTGCCTGTGGTATTAATAGGATCAGAAGAACACCACCAATTTTATTCAGGTAGCTTTAGGTACACACTGTGCAGAGGAAGCACTACACTAATTTGTAAATACTGCAGCTGCCTGCTGTACTGTACTAATAGGATCAGAAGAACACCACCAATTTAATTCAGGTAGCTTTAGGTGCACACTGTGCAGACGACACAGTACACTAACTGTAAATACTGTAGCTGCCTGCCTGTGGTATTAATAGGAGCAGAACAACAGCAATTGTCTCCAGGTAGCTTTAGGTGTACGCTGTGCAGAGGACGCACTACACTAACTGTAAATACTGTAGCTGCCTGCCTGTGGTATTAATAAGATCAGAAGAACACCACTAATTTTCTTCAGGTAGCTTTAGGTTCACGCTGTGCAGAGGACACAGTACACGAACTGTAAATACTGTAGCTGCCTGCCTGTGGTATTAATATAGGATCAGAAGGACACCACTAATTTTATTCAGGTAGCTTTAGGTGCACACTGTGCAGAGGACACAGTACACTAACTATAAATACTGTAGCTGCCTGCCTGTGGTATTAATATGAGCAGAACAACAGCAATTTTCTTCAGGTAGCTTTAGGTGCACACTGTGCAGAGGACGCAGTACACTAACTGTAAATACTGTAGCTGCCTGCCTGTGGTCTTAATATAGGATCAGAAGAACACCACCAATTTAATTCAGGTAGCTTTAGGTGCACACTGTGCAGAGAACGCACTACACTAACTGTAAATACTGTAGCTGCCTGCCTGTGGTATTAATAGGATCAGAAGAACACCAGTAATTTTCTTCAGGTAGCTTTAGGTGCACACTGTGCAGAGGAAGCACTACACTAATTTGTAAATACTGCAGCTGCCTGCGGTACTGTACTAATAGGATCAGAAGAACACAACCAATTTTCTTCAGGTAGCTTTAGGTGCACACTGAGCAGAGGACGCACTACACTAACTTGTAAATACTGCAGTTGCCTGCGATACTAAAAGAGTTTAGAAGAACACCACCAATTTTCTTCAGGTAGCTTTAGGTGCACACTGTGCAGAGGACGCACTACACTAACTTGTAAATACTGCAGCTGCCTGCGGTACTGTACTAATAGGATCAGAAGAACACCACCAATTTTCTTCAGGTAGCTTTAGGTGCACACTGTGCAGAGGACGCACTACACTAACTGTAAATACTGTAGCTAATAGGACTAATAGGATCAGAAGCAATTTTCTTCAGGGCTGTAAATACTGTAAAAACACCTGCCTGCCTGTCAGTAGGAAGAGAATAACAGGAACAGATCTAGCTAAACTGAATACAGTGTATACACCTAGGATGTATATATATATATATATATATATATATATATATATATATACACAATACACTGTAAGTGCATCTAACTTAAATCAAATGACACTGTCTCTCTGTATATCTATCTCTCTCTCTCCGCTGGAACATACTACACAGTGCCACCATGCAGGCAGCCTTATATAGTGTGGGGCGTGTACTAAACCCCCTGAGCCAATTACGGCTCTCTGTACAGACGTGGGTCAGCATGCGGGTCATAGTGTATGCTTGGCCAATCATCAGCCAGCAATGCACTGCGATGCCGCAGTGAATTATGGGCCGTGCCGCGCCACTCAAATTTGGCACGAATGGCCCATATCGTTTGTAATTCGGCGAATGACCGAACACATGATGTTCGAGTCGAACATAGGTTCAACTTGAACACGAAGCTCATCCCTAATGAGCACTGATGTGGCACAGATGATCACCGATGTGGCATGGATGTGGCATTGCTTTTCACTGATGTGGCATGGATGAACACTGATGTGGCATGGATGTGGCATTGCTTTTCACTGATGTGGCATGGATGAACATTGATGTGGCATGGATGTGGCTCTGATGATCACTGATGTGACATGGATGTGGCACAGATGAGCACTGATGTGGCACGGATGAGCACTGATGTAGCATGAATGTGGCACAGATGAGCACTTATGTGGCATGGATGTGGCATGGATGAGCACTGACGTGGCATGGATGTGGCATGGATGACCACTGATGTGGCACAGATGAGCACTAATGTGGCATGGATGTGGCACAGATGATCACTGATGTGGCATGGATTATCACTGATGTGGCATGGATGTGGCACAGATGATCACTGATGTGGCATGGATGAACGCTGATGTGACATGGATGTGGCACTGATGATCATGGATGTGGCACAGATGAGCACTGATGATGCATGGATGAGCACTGATGTAGCATGGATGTGGCACAGATGAGCACTTATGTGTCATGGATGTGGCACAGATGAGCACTGACGTGGCATGGATGTGGCATGGATGACCACTGATGTGGCACAGATGAGCACTGATGTGGCATGGATTATCACTGATGTGGCATGGATGTGGCACGGATGATCACTGATGTGGCATGGATTATCACTGATGTGGCATGGATGTGGCACGGATGATCACTGATGTGGCATGGATTATCACTGATGTGGCACGGATGATCACTGATGTGGCATGGATGTGGAACAGATGAGCACTGATGAGGCATGGATGAGCACTGATGTAGCAGGGATGTGGCATGGATGAACACTGACATGGCATGGATGTGGCACGGATGAGCACTGATGTGGCACAGATGAGCACTGATGTGGCATGGATGTGGCACGGATGATCACTGATGTGGCATGGATGATCACTGATGTGGCATGGATGTGGCACGGATGATCACTGATGTGGCATGGATGTGGCATGGATGATCACTGATGTGGCACAGATGATCATTGATGTGGCACAGATGAGCATGAATGAGCCATGGATGGGTGAGCATGAATGAGCCATTAGGGATGGGCTTTATGTTCGGGTCAAAGATGAGTTCGACTCGAACACTGGCTGTTCACCCGTTCGCCGAACAGCAAACAATTTGGGGTGTTCGCGGCAAATTCGAAAGCCGCGGAACACCCTTTAAAAGTCTATGGGAGAAATCAAAAGTGCTAATTTTATAGGCTTATATGCATGGTATTGTCATAAAAAGTGTTTGGGGACCTGGGTCCTGCCCCAGGGGACATGTATCAATGCAAAAAAAAAGTTTTAAAAACGGATGTTTTTTTTCGGGAGCAGTGATTTTAATAATGCTTAAAGTGAAACAATAAAAGTGTAAATTTCGTACCTGGGGGGTGTCTATAGTATGCCTGTAAAGGGGGGCATGTTTGCGGTGTTTAGAACCGTCTGACAGCAAAATTACATTTCTAAAGGAAATGTCCCCAAAGCACCCTCCCAATGTTGAGGGCATGTGGCCTAGTACGGTTCAGGAGGGGGGTTGCCAGGTTGCATGCTCGGATAAGAGTCTGGTATGGATTTTTGGGGGGACCCCACGCCATTTTTAAAAAAATTTTGGCACAGGGTTCCCCTTAAAATCCATACCAGACCTGAAGGGCCTGGTATGGAATTTAGGGGGACCCCCACACATTTTTAAAAAAAATTTTGTTTCGGGGTTCCCCTGTGGGGAAATTGCATGACGTTTTTATCAATGTGTATTGCCAGACCAACAATTCATTATAGCCGGCGCTAGCGATAGTAGTTTTACATGACTTTTTTAACTTTAGAAATTTATTTTGCTGTCAGACTGTTCTAAACACGGGAAACATGCACCCCTTTAAAGGCATACTATAGACACCCCCAGGTACGAAATTTAAAGGAATATTACACTTTTATTGTTTCACTTTAAGCATTATTAAAATCACTGCTCCCGAAAAATGGCCCTTTTTAAAACTTCTATTTGCATTGATACATGTCCCCTGGGGCAGGACCCAGGTCCCCAAACACTTTTTATGACAAAAACTTCCATATAAGCCTTTAAAATTAGCACTTTTGATTATTTATGTTCGTGTACCATAGACTTTAACGGTGTTCGCGTGTTAGAACAAATTTTTTGCCTGTTCGCATGTTCTGGATGCGAACCGAACCGGGGGGTGTTCAGGTCATAACTAGTGAGCATGAATGAGCCATGGATGGAGCATGCATGGAGCATGGATGGACCATGGATGAGCCATGGATGGAGCCCAGATGGAGCATGAATGGAGCATGGTTGAGCCATAGATGGAGCATGCATGGAGCATGGATGAATGGATGAGCCATGGATGGAGCATGGATTGAGCATGGATGGATGGATGAGCCATGGATGGAGCAGGGATGGAGCATGGATGGATGAGCCATGGATGGAGCATGGATGGATGAGCCATGGATGGAGCATGGACGGATGGATAAGCCATGGCTGGGCACAGATCAGTGCTGTGGGAACTTCAGATCCAGCCCACAGTGCTGCTGCACCCGGCTCTCCTCCTCTCCTCATATGCTGTACTGATCGGTGTGTGGAGAGGGGAGGAGCCAAACTGGACATGCTACAGTTTGTTTACAAGTGATCATGCCAGCATTGGCTGGCATGATCATGTGGTGAAGGGCCGCTGTCATTGGCCCTTTACCCTGATCCATGACAAGCCGGGTCTGGGAGAACCGACTGTCACGGAGATTCCCAGGTGCGCACGGTTCTGGGAGGCCGTCATATGACGGCCTCTCAGAGTTGTCCGACTACGCTGTAGCCGTCATTCGGCTATGGCCCAGTCGGCAACTGGTTAAAGTACTACCATTTGAAGCTGGTTCCCACAGTATTTACAGACTGCAATAAAGGCTTATCTGTGGGTCTATCCCACAGATATTTATATGCTATAAATAGAAACTTGGCTTTACAAACACTTTAGCAAACATATCTTTAATATACTTAAGAAAAAGTGTGTAGCGCCAAAAGTAAATGAACAACGATGAGATGAGTGTGTTAAAGTGAAAAAATACTAAAGTGGGAAAAAAATATATATATTTTTTTTTTTTCCACTTTAGCATTTTTTTTCACTTTAACACACTAATCTCATCGCTGTTCATTTACCTTTGGCGCTACACACTTTTTCTTATGTATATTAAAGATATGTTTGCTAAAGTGTTTGTAAAGCCAAGTTTCTATTTTTAGCATATAAATATCTGTGGGATAGACCCACAGATAAGCTTGCAGTCTGATAAGATTGCAGTCTGTAAATACTGTGGGAACCAGGTTCAAATGGTAGTATTTTAACCAGTTGCCGACCGGGCCATAGCCGAATAATGGCTACAGCGCAGTCGGACAACTCTGGGAGGCCGTCACATGACAGCCTCCCAGAACTGTGCGCACCTGGGAATCTCCGTGACCGTCGGTTCTCCCAGTCCCGGTGTGTCATGGATCAGGGTAAAGGGCCAATGACAGCGGCCCTTCACCACATGATCACGCCAGCCAATGCTGACGTGATCACTTGTAAACAAACTGTAGCATGTCCAGTTTGGCTCCTCCCCTCTCCTCACGCCGATCGGTACAGCATATGAGGAGAGGGGGAGAGCTGGGTGCAGCAGCTCTGTGGGCTGGATCTGAAGTTCCCACAGCACTGAACTGTGCACAGCCATGGCTCATCCATCCATCCATGCTCCATCCATGGCTCATCCATCCATCCATGCTCCATCTGTGCTCCATCCATGCTTCATGTGTTCTCCATCCATGCATGCTCAATTCGTGCTCCATCCATGGCTCATCCATCCATCCATCCTCCATGCGTGCTCCATTCATGGCTCATCCATGTCCAATCTTGTGGATGGAAATCAACAATAAAAAAACAATGTAGTGAAAAACTAAAAACTTATTGGTGAAAACACAATAATTCAGTGCAAAGATGTGCACAAAAATTTGGTGGTGACTTGAAAAGTGAAGAGGTGATCCAGTTCAATGCTCCAGAATCATCCACCACCCCCCTGTGAAATGGACACTCACTGGAAAAGCTGGCTGCCATTAAAGCAGCAGCAAACACGCACTCAGTGTAGATCTGCCATCCGTTGTGGGGAAGGCTGTTCAGCAACTCACGCCATCCAGATGTAGCTGTAGTAAGTAAAGATCATCGGAAGCCAGATGAAGTCTCCATAGTGCACTATTTATTGGAATTGTATGTTAAAAGCCAAAATAAAATGAATCATAAAAAAAATGACGGAGGGGGGCGTGGCTACCGCACTGCTGAATGGAAGCCTGATCGAGCAGTTCCTCCATCGCGCTGGGGATTTCACCTCCTAGTGGGGATCTACAGTGCCATCAATGCTGCAGCTTGTCACACAGACACCCCTCAGTTCATGCTGCAAATGAGAAAATCACTTTTAACAATTACAAAGGCATTGCACAATCACAATATCACTTACCTCTGGGGCTACCCTGTGAAAATCACCATTACCTACAATGATGCTACTTTAGTAATTACAACACTCAATGAGGGCCTTGCACCGTTCATGGGACATTCTCCCGGATCAGGATAACTCACGTAGCTCACCTCCCATAAGGGTGAACATCCAAAATGAATGGCATGTTGTATCCCACAAACACAAGCCAAAGCCTCATACACCATGATTGCTTCTAATCCTTAGATTCACAACAACCATTCTAATTGACCTCCCCGGTCAGATGGACCCTATTTCCATGCCATGATACTCCCTCCACGTAATGCGCAGCATTGCTGAAATCGGATTCCAGCTGGAATTGCTCATGTTTTTTATTAACTGTTCTATGTTTTCCTTTTATTTTTTTCTGATTTCTACCCCTTCTCCCCACATTCTGTCAGTCCAAGGTCTAACAGTAACCACTACTCCTCTCCAAGACCCAACCTGAGGCTTCACCAGCTATCTACTACGAAGCCATGCATCTGGGCCTGCTGCACCTTCAATTCTTCATCAATCTTTCACCAACCAAAGGTAACAAATGCTTACAACTGACATACTCCAATAGTTCTTAAAAAATAACTTCCCTCAATGCATGGGGCCTTAATCACCCTGCTAAATGAGCATCCTTATGGAATGAGTCTCTTAGGTTGGGATGTGACCTTACATGTGTGCAAGAAACACATTTCCAAACCTCAACACCATCTTCCTTTCATCACAAACAATTCCCCCGTATCTTCACTGCCTCTGCACCACAAAAAAGAGGGAGTTCTAATTGCAGTTAAAAATACAGTGGGCTTCTCACTGCATGAATCCATCTGTGACCCAGAAGGCAAATATCTGATTCTTACATGTGATATCAACAACAGACCATTCACTGTAGTGAACGCCTCTACAGCCAACTCGCACCAAATCCGATTTGCTCATAAACTCTCTTGTAAAATCTCAAAAGTAAAACGCGGTTCTCTGGTAATATGCAGAGACATTAATCTCACTGCAAACCCTCACCTGGATCTGTCTTCTAAACCTTAGAGACTTCCTCTAGCCCTCCAACCGATATTTCATAGAGAAAATATATACGACACTTGGAGATGCCAGCATGCCGAAGAGCGGGATTACACTTTCCACTCTTTACCCCACAACTCATACTCTAGAATTTATATGATACTAGTTGATAAGGTGTTGTTACAGGCTGTGTCCTCCTCCACTATACATGATATCTCATGGTCAGACCATGCTCCCGTATCTACGTCCCCTCCCGCCGCCTATAAGAACAATCAAGTGTCTGAACAGCCGCTATGATTGCTCTTACTGTGCAGGCAGTCGCTGAAAAAAATATCTAACTGATGCCTGCAGCTGCAGGCATCATTCAGATAGCCTCACTCAAAGCCCAGGACGTCATATGAGGTACTGTGGGCGGGAAGTGGTTAATAAAAGACAATTTTTCCTTTCCCAAGAAATGGAGGGGTTTCTTTCCACCCCTGGGCATTTTTGGTAAATATTACTTAAAGCGGGGGTCCACCTATCTATCCTTTTTTTTTTTTTGAGTTCATTCACAAACTTTTCTTCTCAACATTACATACTCACATATTGTGTGTAATATGTCCGCCTGTGTCAGATTTCGTCGGAAAGAATAACTTATATTATTCACTGCAGGTGGTTTCCATCTTCATTGTGGGCATTTGAAGCCCACAAGCATTTATATCCTGGATGTGGTGAATGCTGTGCTCCCAGCATTCACTGCTCGTTCCCGCACATGCTCAGTGGCATCCTGGGAAGCCTGAGACTAGCTCCCAGGAGTCTGGGAGAGGTTAGAAACACGCCTACTCCCACGGGAGGAGAACCAGGAAGTGCAAAGAAGAATAGAAAAATAAAAGGTAATTATGGCGATTTAAATTTTTTTAAACGGCATGTCAGCATCTAGGCAAGGAAGAGAATACATACAGATATTGTTCAAAATTTGGGTGGAACTCCGCTTTAATATTTTGAAAGGTTTTTTTTAAATGATATGTCTCTTTGGAGAAGGCCAGTACTTTATTATTAAAACTTTCTTCTTCCCAGTTTTATTAAACAAGCCCCACAGTTCATATATTTCTATTGTTTATTTTTATTCTCATGTTTCTATAAATTACTATAGACTTCCTTAAAGTGAATCTGTGTTCAAAATCTAAAATTATATATTAATTTCTACATTGAGTTTCAATTATTTGTAGCCTACTTCTATGGATCTGAAAAATCACACATATTTACTTCTTTGAGTTCTGTGACAAATGTTGGCAATGCCCTGTGAGTAGGAACTGCTGTGTCTCACATTTTACAGAGCCTGTGTTCTGCCGAGAAAGTTCCGCTCGGCGGCTAAGTTCCTGCGCAGTAGAGGGGAGAACTTAGCCGCCGAGCGGAACCGGCGGAAATAGCCGAAGCGGAATAGCTGAAAATCAGCTGTACACGGCGCCTGTAAGAGGGCCCCTCGCGGGCTCGCTTCGCTCGCTACGCTTCGGGCACGGTCTCACTTCGCTCTGCTCTTTTAGATTCCCCCTCTAGGTCCACTTGGATGGTAGGGAAGGAACCTGGACCCAGAGCGCAGGTGCCGTGTACAGCTGATTGAAGCGTTTGAGCTGACAGTAGTCCGTACTGCGCAGGCGCTGCGCCTGCGCAGTACAGGGGGGAACTTATCCGCCGAGGGAACATTCTCGGCAAGACACCTGCTTTCTGAACTACAGATGTGCTGAGAGTGAGAGTTTTAGGTGGTGGAGTTAGTACAGGAAGCACTGCTTTCAAGCAGCAAGGTACCATGGAATATGTAGTCCTTATAAATTGAAAGTAAACTGCTGAGAAAGCTGTAAAGCCTGCAAGGAATTCAAGAATTTGTACAAAGAGATGGCTAGCAAACAGACAGAACTCACAATATGAAGGGATGTTTTTCAAATAAGCTTTTATTGGATTGACAATTATAACTGTTGTTTGTATTTCTATTATTGCAATGCTAATGTTATACAATGAAAGTTTATGCTGTGATCATAGATTATACTTAATAATATATAAGCTCTGTTACAGTTTTGGTTTCTCAAGACACTTTTGTTTTCTCTCTGGAGATCATGCCTTATTTCAAGTTTAATTTTGCCAGTGTTAGATTTCCCCTCTAGAAGTGAATGTGCACAGCTAACACGCATGAACAGACCTTAAAAAATATGCTTTTTCCTCTCTCACTTCTCACACTCAACAATGACTTCCACTTCATCAAGCCTTCCTCTGCGCTGTTCTGACACTTCCACAAACTCCTGGAACACTCATGTTTTCTCGCACTGGTCATTTCCCACCCTCTGTCCCCCAACAGTGTAAACACTCCCCTCCAATGACCTGTGTTCCCCAGCTTCTATCCCTGGGTCCTAACACACAGCCTGGTACAACAGAACCCCTAGCCACATGCTTCTGCCTGCCCCTGGCTCACTGCTACTTCCACTCACCTACGATATCAGCATACCATGAAGCCATTCTGTCTTCTAATCACTGCTACCAGAATGGGTTACATATTGCTGCAGCCCCTTCCCCCCTCACTGTGAGCCCTGGTTGTACTGTGCAAACTGTCAGGGTTTGGAGTGCAGTCTGAGGAGGAGTGGCAGAGAAGGCAGTCTGTCAGCCGCTTTAGAAAAGATTGGCACTCTTCAGGCATTTTAGCTGCTTCTTAGGACACCCTCCCCCTGCATTAACACATCCCCCACTGCAAGGTAAGCCAACCCTTCCCTACAACTAATAATTACCCACCCTTCATCCTGCAATCTCAGCCAGCCCGCTTACACAATATTACCCACCTTCTTCGGCAATTTCAGCCAGCCCCCCCTGTGTACTATAACTCAACCCACTCTCCTGCAATCTCAGCCAACCCCCCCCCCCCATCCACCTATCCTGCAATGTCAGCAATGTAGGCCCCCCTTTTCTCAACACCAACTGCACCTGTATCCCCACCTCTCAGAACCCACTGTTACTGTGTACTGCAACCACTCTCAACCCCCCCCCCCCCCCTTCACCACCATCTCTTCCCCTTTTCTTACTTTGGTCCAAGCTGGAGTAATGTAACTACAGTGGGGACGGAAAGTATTCAGACCCCCTTAAATTTTTCACTCTTTGTTATATTGTAGCCATTTGCTAAAATCATTTCATTTCATTTTTTTCCTCATGAATGTACACACAGCACCCCATACTGACAGAAAAACACAGAATTTTTGACATTTTTGCAGATTTATTAAAAAAGAAAAACTGAAATATCACATTGTCCTAAGTATTCAGACCCTTTGCTCAGTATTTAATAGAAGCACCCTCTTGATCTAATACAGCCATGAGTCTTTTGGGGAAAGATGCAACAAGTTTTTCACATCTGGATTTGGGGATCCTCTGCTATTCCTCGTTGCAGATCCTCTCCAGTTCTGTCAGGTTGGATGGTAAACGTTGGTGGACAGCCATTTTTAGGTCTCTTCAGAGATGCTCAATTGGGTTTAAGTCAGGGCTCTGGCTGGGCCATTCATGAACAGTCACAGAGTTGTTGTGAAGCCACTCCTTCATTATTTTAGCTGTGTGCTTAGGGTCATTGTCTTGTTGGAAGGTAAACCTTCGGCCCAGTCTGAGGTCCTGAGCACTCTGGAGAAGGTTTTCATCCAGGATATCCCTGTACTTGGCCACATTCATCTTTCCCTCAATTGCAACCAGTCGTCCTGTCCCTGCAGCTAAAAAACACAGCATAATGCTGCCACCACCATGCTTCACTGTTGGGACTGTATTGGACAGGTGATGAGCAGTGCCTGGTTTTCTCCACACATACCGCTTAGAATTAAGGCCAAAAAGTTCTATCTCGGTCTCAACAGACCAGAGAATCTTATTTCTCACCATCTTGGAATCCTTCAGGTGTTTTTTTGGCAAACTCCATGCCTTCTTTCATGTGTCTTGCACTGAGGAGAGGCTTCCGTTGGGCCACTCTGCCATAAAGCCTTGGTGGAGGGCTGCAGTGATGGTTGACTTTCTACAACTTTCTCCCATCTCCCAACAGCATCTCTGGAGCTCAGCCACAGTGATCTTTGGGTTCTTTTTTACCTCTCTCACCGAGGCTCTTCTCCTCGATAGCTCAGTTTGGCCGGACAGCCAGCTCTAGGAAGGGTTCTGATCATCCCAAACGTCTTCCATTTAAGGATTATGGAGGCCACTTAGGAACCTTAAGTGCAGCAGAAATGTTTTTGTAACCTTGGCCAGATCTGTGCCTTGCCACAATTCTGTCTCTGAGCTCTTCAGGCAGTTCCTTTGACCTCATGATTCTCATTTGCTCTGACATGCACTGTGAGCTGTAAGGCCTTATATTTGTTGGTGACACATGCTGCTGCAATTTGGTGGTGACACATGCTGCTGCAATTGGTAGTGACACATGTTGCTGCAATTTGGTGACACATGCTGCTGCAATTTGGTGGTGACTAGGGATGAGCTTCGCGTTCGAGTCCAACCCATGTTTGACTCGAACATCGGCTGTTCGATCGTTCGCCAAATTGCGAACGTTATGGGCTGTTCGCGCCAAATTTGTGTGGCGCGTCACGGCCCATAATTCACTGTAGCATCGCAGTGCATTGCTGGCTGATGATTGGCCAAGCATGCACTATGACCCGCATGCTTGGCCATTCACAGCGCTGTCAGTAGAGAGAGCTGTAATTGGCCAAAGCCAGGGTGGCTTTGGCCACTTATGGCTCAGGGGGTTTAGAACACGCCCCACACTATATAAGGCCCCCTGCACGGCGGCCCTGTGTAGTGTGTTCCAGCTTGCTTAGATAGACAGAGAGACAGTGTCATTTAATTTGAGTTAGCTAGATTAGGCAGGACAGTCAGTGAGTTAGCTGCACTTACAGTGTATTGTGTATATATATGCATCCCAGGTGTTGTATATATATATATATATATATATATATATATATACACACTGTATTCAGTTTAGCTAGATCCGTTTCTGTTATCTTCCTACTGACAGGTAGGCTTGTCTTGTTACAATATTTACAGCTACCTGAAGAAAATTGCTGGTGTTCTTTTGATCCTATTAGTACCACAAATTCGTGTGGCGCGTCACGGCCCATAATTCACTGTAGCATCGCAGTGCATTGCTGGCTGATGATTGGCCAAGCATGCACTATGACCCGCATGCTTGGCCATTCACAGCGCTGTCAGTAGAGAGAGCTGTAATTGGCCAAAGCCAGGGTGGCTTTGGCCACTTATGGCTCAGGGGGTTTAGAACACGCCCCACACTATATAAGGCCCCCTGCACGGCGGCCCTGTGTAGTGTGTTCCAGCGTGCTTAGATAGACAGAGAGACAGTGTCATTTAATTTGAGTTAGCTAGATTAGGCAGGACAGTCAGTGAGTTAGCTGCACTTACAGTGTATTGTGTATATATATGCATCCCAGGTGTTGTATATATATATATATATATATATATATATATATATATATATATATATATATATATACACACTGTATTCAGTTTAGCTAGATCCGTTTCTGTTATCTTCCTACTGACAGGTAGGCTTGTCTTGTTACAATATTTACAGCTACCTGAAGAAAATTGCTGGTGTTCTTTTGATCCTATTAGTACCACAGTCAGGCAGCTAGACTATTTAGAGTTAGTGTAGTGCGTCCTCCTCACAGTGTTCAGTTAAAGCTACAAGTTAGTTTAGTGTCACAGAGAAGGGTCCCACCGCTCAGGTAGACACAAGCCAATGGAGATAAGAGCCAGTGTGGTTATTATCCTTCAAGGGGGAAGAGTCCCAGGTGCTGGCTGATGCAAGATGAAGTAGGACAATCAAGAAAAGCTGGAAGCTGCACACCGGTGTAATGATGAATGCTTTTATTGATGAAAAGCTAAATCATAGCGGAACACAAAAACACTACAGCAGAGGCGTACAGACACACTGACGCGTTTCACACTCACGATGAGTGCTTACATGAGTAAGCACTCATCGTGAGTGTGAAATGCATCAGCTGTGTCTGTACGCCTCTGCTGTAATGTTTTTGTGTTCCGCTATGATTTAGCTTTTCATCAATAAAAGCATTCATCATTACACCGGTGTGCGGCTTCCAGCTTTTCTTGATTGTCCTAGTTTAGTGTGACCTCTGCACAGTGTTAAGCTAAAGCTACAAGTTAGGGTAGTGCGTCCTCCTCACAGTGTTCAGCTAAAGCTACAAGTTGGTGTAGTGCGTCCTGCTCACAGTGTTCAGCTAAAACTACAAGTTAGTGTAGTGCGACTTCTGCACAGTGTTCAGCTAAAGCTACAAGTTAGTGTAGTGCGTCCTCCTCACAGTGTTCAGCTAAAACTACAAGTTAGTGTAGTGCGACCTCTGCACAGTGTTCAGCTAAAGCTACAAGTTAATGTAGTGCGTCCTCCTCACAGTGTTCAGCTAAAACTACAAGTTAGTGTAGTGCGACCTCTGCACAGTGTTCAGCTAAAGCTACAAGTTAGTGTAGTGCGTCCTCCTCACAGTGTTCAGCTAAAACTACAAGTTAGTGTAGTGCATCCTCCTCACAGTGTTCAGCTAAAACTACAAGTTAGTGTAGTGCGTCCTCCTCACAGTGTTCAGCTAAAGCTACAAGTTAGTTTAGTGTGACCTCTGCACAGTGTTTAGCTAAAGCTACAAGTTAGGGTAGTGCATCCTCCTCACAGTGTTCAGCTAAAGCTACAAGTTAGTTTAGTGTGACCTCTGCACAGTGTTCAGCTAAAGCTACAAGTTAGTGTAGTGCGACCTCTGCACAGTGTTCAGCTAAAGCTACAAGTTAGTGTAGTGCGTCCTCCTCACAGTGTTCAGCTAAAACTACAAGTTAGTGTAGTGCGACTTCTGCACAGTGTTCAGCTAAAGCTACAAGTTAGTGTAGTGCATCCTCCTCACAGTGTTCAGCTAAAACTACAAGTTAGTGTAGTGCATCCTCCTCACAGTGTTCAGCTAAAACTAGAAGTTAGTGTAGTGCATCCTCCTCACAGTGTTCAGCTAAAGCTACAAGTTAGTTTAGTGCGACTTCTGCACAGTGTTCAGCTAAAGCTACAAGTTAGTGTAGTGCGTCCTCCTCACAGTGTTCAGCTAAAACTACAAGTTAGTGTAGTGCGACCTCTGCACAGTGTTCAGCTAAAGCTACAAGTTAGTGTAGTGCGTCCTCTGAACAGTGTTCAGCTAAAACTACATGTTAGTGTAGTGCGACCTCTGCACAGTGTTCAGCTAAAGCTACAAGTTAGTGTAGTGCGTCCTCCTCACAGTGTTCAGCTAAAGCTACAAGTTAGTGTAGTGCGTCCTCCTCACAGTGTTCAGCTAAAACTACAAGTTAGTGTAGTGCGAGCTCTGCACAGTGTTCAGCTAAAGCTACCTGTAGAAGGTTGGTGGTGTTTTCCTGATCCTATCACTACCGCAGGCAGCTAAATAAGCTACAAGTTAGTTTTTTGCGAGTTCTGCACAGTGTTCACCTAAAGCTACCTGTCGAAGGTTGGTGGTGTTTTCCTGATCCTATCACTACCGCAGGCAGCTAAATAAGCTACAAGTTAGTGTAATGCAAGCTCTGCACAGTGTTCACCTAAAGCTACCTGTCGAAGGTTGGTGGTGTTTTCCTGATCCTATCACTACTGCAGGAAGCTAAATAAGCTAGAAGTTAGTTTTTTGCGAGCTCTGCACAGTGTTCAGCTAAAGCTACCTGTAGAAGGTTGGTAGTGTTCTCATACTACAGACAGGCAGTTGATTTTGCTAGCTGCAGTATCATATATATATATATATATATATATATATATATATATATATATATATATATATATATATCCCAACTTAGTGCAGCTACAGGCCATTAGTATGTCTGGAAGGCCAACAAGGAGAGGCAGACAGTCACAAGCCAATAAAAGAGGGCAAGCAGGCTCTGTGTCTAGAGGCAACAGTGCTGGTCGTGGAGACGGTACATCCTCATCAGCACGTGGCCGTGGGACACGCTTGGCCTTTTTTTCGGCAGCTGGCCGTGTTGAGCCGCAACATGCGGAAGACTTGGTCGAGTGGATGACCAAGCTGTCCTCATCCTCCTCATCCTCTCTCACCCATGCTCAGGGTACTTTGTCTGCCAAAAGCAGCTGCCAACGCGGCCTCTTTCCTCGGCTCAATGGCATCAGTGACTCCTTCCCTAGCCCCACCATGTTCTCCTGAGGAGTTCCTCGAACTGTTTGACCACAGTGTTGGGTACATGCTCCAGGAGGATGTCCAGGATGATACTGAGCTAGATGAAGGCAGTAACGTGAGCACAGACAGAGGGGGTGCCCAAGAAGGACAGCAATCTGGCAGTCATGCTCCCCCTGCTGCAGCATATTCCCAGGTTTGCTCCAGTGATGAGGAGGGAGGGGATGATAAGGTCACTGACTCAATGTGGGTGCCTGATAGGAGAGAGGAGGAGGAGACACATCACCAATGAGGCAGGATGCCCTCCAGGGGCCAGCCTAAGGGCAGCACACTGACTGCATCACACCCCAAAGCTCCGCATGTGCAGGGCGCTGCTGTCTCTGTGTGTTATTCCAAAAGTTCTTTGGTGTGGGCCTTTTTTGAGACGAGTGCATCAGATCGCACCGCTGCTATTTGCAACATATGTCTCAAGCATCAAAACATCTCCCGCTTGGGCACCACATGCTTGACCAGACATATGTTGACCCGCCATGCAGTTAGTTGTCAAGCGTATCTAAAAGTCCCACACCAAAGAACAAAGAGGACCTCTCCTTACTCCTCATCAGCTGAGATCTCCAACCCCACTATACCTTCAGTCCTCTCTGAGACCTGCACTGAGAGGAATGAAGGTGTAGAATTAGGTGTGTCACAGCCAAGTACTTGTGGGCGATCTGCTTTCGGTACACTGACATCAGATTGTACCAGGCAAATTTCCCTGCCCCAGCTGCTGCACCGCCAAAAGAAGTTCGTTCCCAGCCATCCACATGCCCAGCGGTTGAATGCTAGCTTGGCAAAATTGCTAGCACTTCAACTGCTGCCTTTTCAGTTGGTAGACTCTGCCCCCTTCTGTGAGTTTGTGGAATGTGCGGTTCCTCAGTGGCAGGAACCCAAACGCCACTTTTTCTCACGGAAGGCGATTCTGGCTCTCTACCAGCATGTGGAAGGCAATGTCTTGGCCTCGCTGGACAGGGCGGTCAGCGGTAAGGTGCATATTACCGCTGACTCATGGTCCAGCAGGCATGGACAGGGATGTTACCTAAGTTTCACCGCACATTGGGTGACTCTGCTGGCAGCTGGGAAGGATGCAGGACAAGGTGCAGTAGTGTTGGAGGTTGTTCCGCCACCACGCCTCCAAAATGCCCCTACTAATGATTGTGACACACCTCTCTCCTCCACCCCCTCCTCTTTTTCTTCCTCCATGGCCTCTTCCTGTGATTTGTCCTCGGAACCAGCGGTGCTCCGTAGGCGTTCAAGGGGCTACGCAAGTACGCAGGCCAAAAGATGCCATGCGGTGCTTAAGCTGGTGTGCTTGGGGGACAGGAGCCACATTGGGGCAGAGGTTCTGTCAGCTCTGCAGGGGCAGGTTCAGAGGTGGTTGATGCCACGCCAACTTAAGGCAGGAATGGTGGTTTGCGACAATGGCACCAACCTCCTCTCTGCCCTCCGACAGGGACAAATGACCCATGTGCCCTGTTTGGCTCACGTCCTTAACTTGGTGGTGCAGCGGCTCTTGGGCAGGTACCCGGGCTTACAGGATGTCCTGAGGCAGGCTAGGAAAGTCAGTGTGCATTTCCGCCAGTCATATAATGCCAGTGCTCGGCTGGCAGACCTCCAAAAGGAGTTTAACCTGCCCAAGAACCGCCTAATCTGTGACATGCCCACCAGGTGGAACTCAACATTGGCCATGCTGCAGCTGCTGCACACTCAGCAGAGGGCCATCAAAGAGTACCTGTGCGACAATGGCACCAGGACAGGGTCAGGGGAGCTTTTTTTTTTTTTTCCCATGCTAGTGGCCCATGATCAGGGATGCATGCACTGTCCTGTCACCATTTGAGGAGGCCACGAGGATGGTGAGCAGTGACAGTGCATGCATCAGTGACACTGTCCCCCTTGTCCACCTGTTGGAGCACACGCTGCGTGGAATAATGGACAGGGCACTTGAGGCAGAACAGAGGCAGGAAGAGGAGGACTTCCTTAGCTCTCAAGGCCCCCTTTATCCAGACAGTGTTCCTGCGTGCCCGCCGATCACACAGGAAGAGGACGAGGAAGAGGAGGAGGAGGATTGTGTCAGTATGGAGGTGGAGCCTGGCACTCAGCATCAGCAGCAGTCTTTAAGTGATCAGTCCCAAGAAACACATGGACTTGTACGTGGCTGGGAGGAGGTGGCTGCGGACCATGTCGTCCTTAGTGACCCAGAGGACTCCGGACCGAATGCCTCAGCAAACCTACGCTGCATGGCCTCCCTGATCCTGCAAAGCCTGCGGAAGGATCCTTGTATTCGTGGTATCAAGGAGAAGGACCAATACTGGCTGGCAACCCTCCTTTATCCACGTTACAAGGGTAAAGTTGCGGACCTTATCTTGCCATCGCAGAGGGAGCAGAGGATGAAACATCTTCGGGAGGCCTTGCAGAAAGGTCTGTGCAACGCGTTCCCAGAGACTGGGAGGTTACAAACTTTCGGAACGCACATTCATTGCTGCTGGAGGCTTTGTAACCGATCACAGGGTGCGTCTGTCCACCGACTCGGTCGATCGACTGACCTTCATAAAAATGAATCAGTCTTGGATCACCACCAGCTACCAAGCACCTGATGCTCATGTAACCGAATATTTTTTTTTGAAATCTCAGATCCCTTCAAAGACTGCCTATGCTGATGCCCAGTGACTATCCTGAGTAATTATCCTCTTCCTCCTCAATGATCACGCTGATAGCTTGTAAGAACATTTTTGGTTCTGGGCACCACCACCAGTGCCTAAGGCCCAATTTTTCAGCCCCTGTTTAACATCTCAGACACTAACCACACCACCTTAGCCGCCACTGGGCTCGTGTGATATTTCAGTTTTTCTTTTTTAATAAATCTGCAAAAATGTCAACAATTCTGTGTTTTTCTGCCAATATGGAGTGCTGTGTGTACATTAATGAGGCAAAAAAAATGAACTTAAATGATTTTAGCAAATGGCTGCAATATAACAGAGTGAAAAATTTAAGGGGGTCTGAAAACTTTCCGTCCCCACTGTACGCAATAAAATTTATACCTGAAGTTCAACTTTGAGGCATCAATTTTAGGAATATAAAATAAATCGAGTTCTACTCTTGTGCAATGATAATAAAGGCTTTCAATCCAATTTCAATTAGTTCACAGTGACACTGATTGCTATTCATCACATGGGTTGTACTGGCCCTCTACCCCATGCATATTGTTCTTATTGTAAACTCTCAACATTTACATTTTTAACATAACTGGGACACGATGCTAGGGATAACCACTGAGGAAGTCCACACCCTGTGATGTAACATGTATGGGGGGCGGAGCTTGGAATGTGATGTCTCGTTAAGCGGTTGTGTTTACCAGCTAGCTCTGCTCAAGTGTCTTTTATGTAAGTGTAATACTCATAGCTTGTATATTAAATGTTTTAAACAGAGAACACTAGATGTTGTGTATTCTGTTCCCATCCTTTATGCTCATCTGAGATTTCGGGAGCTGATATGCTGGCATAGTGGACATGGAGGAGTTAGAACACCACACCAACATCCTTACATCCCCTATGGGGAATAGCTTGCTATGAATTACTGGTGATGCAGAGGTCATAACCGTGAGGTGAGCGGCTAGTGTGCACAGGTGGTGGACAGCATTGGCACTTTGTGATTATTTTCAACACGGTGGTGGAATCAATAACAGAGGATTTCAAGGAGACAAACAAAAAGTGTGTTATGATTTTCTAAACATGGACACTTATGCACTATGTTTTGGATTTATTTATACACTGATAGAGAATATGTTTTTGTACTGATCTTAGATTTTGTATGGTAGTACAATTGAGGTATTAATTATTTTATGTGAAGTTGCGTTACACTGTTTATTGTATTATATTTTTCTGTGCATCATGTTACTGGCCTGAAGACATCTGAAAATAACAAAAAATACTGATGAGGAGGGGTTAATCCTATGTGTGGGATGGGGGGGAGTCTAGAGTTTGCAGTTAAGTCTGTGAATGTTCCTTAGTGTGTGCTGCTGCCTCTGAAGCCCCTAATATATGTTCTCATCCTGGAAAGCATCACTGTAACACAAATTATACTAAGAAATACCATCAATATACGTGCTTGTACCCATTGAGCCATAAGTCCTGAAACCCTTTTGAGCCATTTTACATATAGGACTTAAAATGAATAACTTTCATACATAGATGGGAATCTGTTGAGTACTGTAGTATTCTGATGTAAAATGTCCACTGTGTAGCAACAATAGAAACTTTGTTTTAAAAATTAAACTGTTTATATAACTATAACTTACACATTGTAAGACAAGTGTGAGAGTAACTTTGAGAAATTGCGTGATTGTTCTGGTTTCTAAACTTTCCTGTTTAACTGACTTGGAGATAACAATCATGTTTCTTTATTTTACTTTTGGGTGTGAACATTTTAAGTCAACAACAAAACATCCATAGCGGTCATTTCTGACCTTAAAATTAAACACTTCCCGACAGTTGATCTCCACCATTCACAAAGGACATAGCTTTCAGGATTTAGCGATCTCATGATTAATCAGGAATCTGTTGTTTAATGTAATGCAGTGATAACCACCCAAGAGGCTACTTGAAATATACAGGCCTCTCTTACCTGTTCAGAGACTGCCAGCCCTGGCACCAGATCCAGAAGCACACCAACAAAATACAGGCTCAGTCCAAGGGAGTGTTTTGAAGTTTAATTACATATCATGAACATAGGCAGAAAGGAGGGTATGCTGGGGCAGGATACTCAAAACACACACAGCTCTTGGAGGGCAGATTCCTTGAAAAATCCTGTTTCAGCAGTATTTAACACTATAGTAGCAGCCTAAAAACTAAAGCTGGTAGTGGAGGGTCCAGCCAGCCCATCTAAGACCCTAAGCAAGCAGTCACAGTCTTCGTAGCAACCCAAACGCTTCCACATCTTTGTCTATAGGTAAAAGGTCCTAGTTACAATGTCCAGGGGCTGCTTCTGCCCAGTTCAGCTGCAATACTCTTCAGTAAAAGGTTTCCCTCTCGAGCCCAGTTTCTACAGGTAGTGTCCTCCCGCAAGTTTTCTTAAGTCCAGCTTCCTTCAGATCCTCCGCCATAGCACCTGCTGAGGCTTAACAGCAGTAGTTCTTCTGTATAACACAAATGCAGCCCCTCGGGGAGGTAGACCTCAGGAGAGAGCGCTCTGATCAGACCCTCCCAAACATCTATCTTCTCCCCAGCCACACCTTCTGGGTAAGGCCAGCAATACACGGTTCGAATCTCAGCTGGTTCAGCAGGAACTGGCTAAGATTCTAACTGTTAATGGGCAGACTGAATGTACCAAGTTTGATCGACTTGGGTACAACCAGCCTGCCGGATTCTCTTACGATTATCACTGTCTTCTCCCGGTGAGGGAGGCTTCAGCTCACCCACCCCTGCCCCCTCCACTGGTAGAAGACAGTTGCTTGGCAGGAGGGATTCCCCTGTCAGCACTGCCTGTGTTGATGGGGGAATCGTGCAAATTTTGTTTCTGCAATCCGTGGTTGCAGGAAAGAAATTTGCACCATGTATGGCCTGCCTAAGTCTCCCAGGGATTGGCTAGTGTCCAATAATTACAATAATCAAATGACTGATCCTCCTACACTATTTCTGGAACATTCTTCCAGTGGCAGGCAGAAGCAATCAGCCACCTGGTTTAGGGATAAACCTGATCAGACCTAAAAAATGATCTACAGCTCAACTAGTTACAGCAAATCCATACACTAAATGTAGCCAGCTCAGGGCAGGGGTATTGTAGCTATTTTTCTTTTTAAATCAGAACTTGCGGTTACTTTTTCAGGGCTTTGTGGAGGAATCTGAATAAGTGTACCATTAAAAAGACAAAAAACGTAAATTCTGAATCAAGTTTTATAAGCATTTATGGTCCAAGTGTGCAGGCGGAAAGAGGAATGAGCCATCCTTAGACCTTAATGGTGCCAGCTTGTGTCCTAGAAAGCAACAGTGATATCATGTTTAAGAATGTAATCTGCCCAACTTTTATTTCTACCAATAGCACTTAGCCAGAGATGTCCACAAGAATTGCATAACCAAAAACAATTCATGTTCTCCATCGTGTTCATGAATTTAGCTTATCTATACACATATATGTTTTAGACATACAGTATCTCACAAAAGTGCGTACACCCCTCACATTTTTGTAAATATTTTATTATATCTTTTCATGTGACAACACTGAAGAAATTATACTTTGCTACAATGTAAAGTAGTGAGTGTACAGCTTGTTTTAACAGTGTAAATTTGCTGTCCCCCCAAAATAACTCAAACACAGCCATTAATGTCTAAACCGCTGGCAACAAAAGTGAGTACACCCCTAAGTGAAAATGTCCAAATTGGGCCCAATTAGCCATTTTCCCTCCCTGGTGTCATGTGACTCATTAGTGTTACAATGTCTTGGGTATGAATAGGGAGCAGGTGTGTTCAATTTGTTGTTATCACTCTCACTCTCTCATACTGGTCACTGGAAGTTCAACATAGCACTTCATGGCAAAGAACTCTCTGAAGATCTGAAAAAAAGAATTGTTGCTCTACATAAAGAGGGCCTAGGCTATAAGAAGATTGCCAAGACCCTGAAACGGAGCTGCAGCACGGTGGCCAAGACCATACATTGTTTTAACAGGACAGGTTCTACTCAGAACAGGCCTTGCCATGGTTGACCAAAGAAGTTGAGTGCATGTGCTCAGCGTCATATTCAGAGGTTGTCTTTGGTAAATAGACGTATGAGTGCTGCCAGCATTGCTGCAGAGGTTGAAGGGGTGGGGGGGTCAGCCTGTCAGTGCTCAGACCATACGCCACACACTGCATCAAATTGGTCTGAATGGCTGTCGTCCCAGAAGGAAGCCTCTTCCAAAGATGATGCACAAGAAAGCCCGCAAACAGTTTGCTGAAGACAAGCAGACTAAAGACATGGATTACTGGAACCATGTACAAAGACAAGTGTGTCTTGCCTACAGTCAAGCATGGAGGTGGGAGTGTCAAGGTCTGGGGCTGCATGAGTGCTGCCAGCACTGGGGAGCTACAGTTCATTGAGGGAACCATGAATGCCAACATGTACTGTGACATACTGAAGCAGAGCATGATCCCCTCCCTTCAGAGACTGGGCCGCAGGGCAGTATTCCAACAGGATAACAACCCCAAACACACCCCCAAGATGACCACTGCCTTGCTAAAGAAGCTGAGGGTAAAGGTGATGGACTGGCCAAGCATGTCTCCAGACCCAAACTCTATTGAGCATCAGTGGGGCATCCTCAAATGGAAAATGGAAGAGTGCAAGGTCTCCAACATCCACCATCTCTGTGATGTCATCATGAAGGAGTGGAAGAGGACTCCAGTGGCAACCTGTGAAGCTCTGGGGAACTCCAGGCCCAAGAGGGTTAGTGCTGGATAGAGATGAGCCCGATGTTCGAGTCGAACGTAAGTTCGACTCAAACATCGGGTGTTCGCCTGTTCGCCGAATAGCGAACAATTTGGGGTGTTTGTGACAAATTCGAAAGCCGCGGAATACCCTTTAAAAGTCTATGGGAGAAATCAAAAGTGCTAAGGCTTATATGCATGGTATTGTCATAAAAAGTGTTTGGAGACCTGGGTCCTGCCCCAGGGGGCATGCATCAATGCAAAAAAAAGTTTTAAAAAATGGCTGTTTTTTCGGGAGCAGTGATTTTAATAATGCTTAAAATGAAACAATAAAAGTGAAATATTCCCTTAAATGTCATACCTGGGGGTGCCTATAGTATGCCAGTAAAGTGGCGCATGTTTCCTGTGTTTAAAACAGTCCCTGCACAAAATTACATTTCTAAAGGAAAAAAAGTAATTTAAAAGTACTCGCGGCTATGATGAATTGTCGGTCCCGGCAATACACATAAAATTCATTGAAAAAAATGGCATGGGATTCCCCCACAATCTATTACCAAACCCTGTGGGTCTGGTATGAATATTAAGGGGAACCCCGAACCAAAAAAAAAAAAAAAATTGCGTGCGGGTCCCCCCCAAATTCCATACCAGGCCCTTCAGATCTGGTATAGATTTTAAGGGGAACCCCGCGCCAAAATTTTAAAAAAATTGGCGTGGGGGTCCCCCCAAAAATCCATACCAGACCCTTATCCGAGCACGCAACCTGGCAGGCTGCAGGAAAAGAGGGGGGGACGAGAGAGCACCCCCCCTCCTGAACCGTACCAAGCCACATGCCCTCAACATGGGGAAGGTGCTTTGGGGTAGCCCCTTGTCCCCATGTTGATGGGGACAGGGGCCTCGTTCCCACAACCCTTACCGGTGGTTATGGGGGTCTGCGGGCGAGGGGCTTATCGGAATCTGGAAGCCCCCTTTAACAAGGGGAACCCAGATCCCGGCCTCCCCCATGTGTGAAATGGTAACGGGGTACAAATGTACCCCTACCATTTCACAAAAAAGTGTCAAAATGGTATAAATGACATGACACGGCTTGGGACAAGTCCTTTATTAAAAAATTAAAAAATAAAAATGTCCCACGAAGTTGTCTTCTTCTTCTCTTGCTTCACCGACAGGCCGAAAAAGAAAAAAAAACAAAAACCTGCACGCCGCCACCGATCCACCTCCATGGGAGGCACCCACCATAATGACCGTCCTGTCAGGTGACAGTTCTTTTATAACTGAGGGAGGGGCCACATGGTGACATTGCCGGGTGACCCCGCCCCCCTCTGACGCACGGGGACATACCTATGGCTTCCCCGTAGTAATGGCTGTGTGTTGAGTTATTTTGAGGGAACAGTGTTACACTGTTATACAGGCTGTACACTCACTACTTTACATTGTAGCAAAGTGTAATTTCTTCAATGTTGTCACATGAAAAGATATAATAAAATATTTACAAAAATGCAAGGGGTGTACTCACTTTATGGTGGAATGCTGAGTATATGAAGAGTGGCCACGTAGAAGAATTTTCTACTGATATTTGGGAGTCTTAGGCCGGCCATACATGGTTTAAACCATTAATAGGCAGGCTGAATGTACCAAGTTGATCGATCAACTTGGGTACAAACAGTCTGCCGGATTGGCTTATGATTATCGCAAGCGGCTGCTTCTCCCGGTGGGGATGGCTTCCCCCGCCAGCCCTGACAATTGCTCGGCTGGAGGGATTCCCCTGTCAACACCTGTGGTTATAGGAAATACATTTTCACCATCTATGGGCTGCCTTAGTGTTCCCCAGGATCTCTCTGGAAGGATCATGCCCCATTTCCTCTTTGTCTATGCACTGAGGCGAAAGCCATATTTATTTTTGAATGCTGACATGCTATAAACCAATATATCATCTACAAATTATTGCCGTAATATAATTCTTTTAGAGATACTGTATTCACTGACTTTCTATCTGCATAACAAAGTGTTATCAAGGCAGGAAGTGAGAGACATAAAAAAAAAACCAAACCAAAAAAAACGGGTTCTTATCCATTCATACTCTAAAGAGATTACCCTTAAAAAGAGGTGAGTGAATTGGAATATGGCCAGGTTGTATAAATGCATAAATGGTCCATTTAGTAAACTTGGTGCAAGTTAAAAGGTAAATAAAAAGTAATAAAGTAATAAGGAGTCCTCTTTGCTCCTGGATGAAAAGAGGTTTAACCTCTGCTTAGGGAAAGGCTTGTTCGCAGTAAGCTATGAAAATGAGGAAAATACTTCCCCAGGAGAAAGTTCTAGCCATTTCTGCAAGGTGAATGTGTTTCCAAAACTGAGCTCCCTTCGTGCCCCCCTCTCCTAACTTTTCAATTGAGATCAATAGCACAACTATCCCTCACTTCTCTGTTATCAGGGTACTATATGTAATCATGGACTCCAACTTCTTATTTCAGCCCTACAGCCATACATCCAATTACTGTCAACATTGTGTTGCTTTCACCTCCATAACATTTCCAATATACTCCCCTTCTTAACCAATGACACAAGCTACTAATTTACTCCCTTGTTATCTCTGACCTCAACAATTGCAACACTTATGCCGCGTACACACGTCGGGTTTGGGCGTCGGAATAAACTCCGAAGGTTTCTCAGACGGAATTCCATTCAAGCGGTCTTGCCTACACGTGGTCAACCCAAAGTTTGACCGTCCAGAACGCGGTGATGTACAACGGGACTAGAAAAAGGAAGTGCAATAGCCACTGCGCCACCCTTTGGGCTCCTTCTGCTAATCTCGTGTTTACCTCGTGTTAGTAGAAGTTTGGTTAGAGACGATTCGCGCTTTTCAGACTCCAGCTTTTTCAGATCATTTTACTGCTGTTCAGTTTGTGCTTGTGGGTTTGTATCTGGTTTGTCAGTGCGTTCTTGTCCGCTCGTTGCTGATTTTTAGCTCGCTCTTCACAGGCCTTGCTGTTCTTCAGTGCGTTCTGTTAAAAGTATGTTCTGACCAGCCGACCGTTTTGAAGCCATGTTGCGTGTACGTACTCGTCGTAGAGTTCATGCTGTGTGGGGGCTTGGTGTTGGGGTTCATTCTTTGACCCAAGTCCAGTCCATGAACAGGATGGGGAGGAGCTCATGGACCAAGAATTGGTTACTCCAGCCTGACCAATTCCCGCACATGCCTTTGCTTTGTGAGATCCGTGAGAATAATCATGATGATTTCAGGAATTATCTCAGGATGACGGACCCCATTTTTCACCGCCTGTTGGCTTTGCTGACCCCTTATATCAGCAGGCAGGATACCTGCATGAGGCAAGGCATCACTCCGGAGCAGAGGCTAGTCACCACCCTGCGGTACTTCCCCGTAGTAATGGCTGTGTGTTGAGTTATTTTGAGGGAACAGTGTTACACTGTTATACAGGCTGTACACTCACTACTTTACATTGTAGCAAAGTGTAATTTCTTCAATGTTGTCACATGAAAAGATATAATAAAATATTTACAAAAATGCAAGGGGTGTACTCACTTTATGGTGGAATGCTGAGTATATGAAGAGTGGCCACGTAGAAGAATTTTCTACTGATATTTGGGAGTCTTAGGCCGGCCATACATGGTTTAAACCATTAATAGGCAGGCTGAATGTACCAAGTTGATCGATCAACTTGGGTACAAACAGTCTGCCGGATTGGCTTATGATTATCGCAAGCGGCTGCTTCTCCCGGTGGGGATGGCTTCCCCCGCCAGCCCTGACAATTGCTCGGCTGGAGGGATTCCCCTGTCAACACCTGTGGTTATAGGAAATACATTTTCACCATCTATGGGCTGCCTTAGTGTTCCCCAGGATCTCTCTGGAAGGATCATGCCCCATTTCCTCTTTGTCTATGCACTGAGGCGAAAGCCATATTTATTTTTGAATGCTGACATGCTATAAACCAATATATCATCTACAAATTATTGCCGTAATATAATTCTTTTAGAGATACTGTATTCACTGACTTTCTATCTGCATAACAAAGTGTTATCAAGGCAGGAAGTGAGAGACATAAAAAAAAACCAAACCAAAAAAAACGGGTTCTTATCCATTCATACTCTAAAGAGATTACCCTTAAAAAGAGGTGAGTGAATTGGAATATGGCCAGGTTGTATAAATGCATAAATGGTCCATTTAGTAAACTTGGTGCAAGTTAAAAGGTAAATAAAAAGTAATAAAGTAATAAGGAGTCCTCTTTGCTCCTGGATGAAAAGAGGTTTAACCTCTGCTTAGGGAAAGGCTTGTTCGCAGTAAGCTATGAAAATGAGGAAAATACTTCCCCAGGAGAAAGTTCTAGCCATTTCTGCAAGGTGAATGTGTTTCCAAAACTGAGCTCCCTTCGTGCCCCCCTCTCCTAACTTTTCAATTGAGATCAATAGCACAACTATCCCTCACTTCTCTGTTATCAGGGTACTATATGTAATCATGGACTCCAACTTCTTATTTCAGCCCTACAGCCATACATCCAATTACTGTCAACATTGTGTTGCTTTCACCTCCATAACATTTCCAATATACTCCCCTTCTTAACCAATGACACAAGCTACTAATTTACTCCCTTGTTATCTCTGGCCTCAACAATTGCAACACTTATGCCGCGTACACACGTCGGGTTTGGGCGTCGGAATAAACTCCGAAGGTTTCTCAGACGGAATTCCATTCAAGCGGTCTTGCCTACACGTGGTCAACCCAAAGTTTGACCGTCCAGAACGCGGTGATGTACAACGGGACTAGAAAAAGGAAGTGCAATAGCCACTGCGCCACCCTTTGGGCTCCTTCTGCTAATCTCGTGTTTACCTCGTGTTAGTAGAAGTTTGGTTAGAGACGATTCGCGCTTTTCAGACTCCAGCTTTTTCAGATCATTTTACTGCTGTTCAGTTTGTGCTTGTGGGTTTGTATCTGGTTTGTCAGTGCGTTCTTGTCCGCTCGTTGCTGATTTTTAGCTCGCTCTTCACAGGCCTTGCTGTTCTTCAGTGCGTTCTGTTAAAAGTATGTTCTGACCAGCCGACCGTTTTGAAGCCATGTTGCGTGTACGTACTCGTCGTAGAGTTCATGCTGTGTGGGGGCTTGGTGTTGGGGTTCATTCTTTGACCCAAGTCCAGTCCATGAACAGGATGGGGAGGAGCTCATGGACCAAGAATTGGTTACTCCAGCCTGACCAATTCTCGCACATGCCTTTGCTTTGTGAGATCCGTGAGAATAATCATGATGATTTCAGGAATTATCTCAGGATGACGGACCCCATTTTTCACCGCCTGTTGGCTTTGCTGACCCCTTATATCAGCAGGCAGGATACCTGCATGAGGCAAGGCATCACTCCGGAGCAGAGGCTAGTCACCACCCTGCGGTACTTGGCGACTGGGAGAAGCCTGCAGGACCTCAAGTTCTCAACAGGCATCTCCCCCCAGGCTCTGGGGATCATTATTCCAGAGACCTGTTCTGCCATCATTCAGATCCTGCAGAAGGACTATATTAAAGCGGAGGTTTGCTGAAAAAAAAATATTAAAAGCCAGCAGCTACAAATACTGCAGCTGCTGACTTTTAATATATAGACACTTACCTGTCCAGGGAGCCCGCGGTGTCAGCAGCTGAAGCCGATCCGTCCTTCAGCTCTCGGCTTCTGCCGCTGCCATCCTTGGTAAGGGTGTAAAGGAAGTGAAGCCGTGCGGCTTCACTTCCTGGTTCCCTACTGCGCATGAGCGAGTCGCGCTGCGTGTCCTCTCAGGTCCCTGCTGTATTCTCTGCCTCACAGAATACAACGGGGGAGGACGGGGTAGGCGGCGGAAGTGGCGTAGGTCACCGTAATCACCACGGTGAGCTATGCCAGGAAGTGGGAGCAAATACCTGTATTAGATAGGTATCTGCTCCCTCCTCCCCCCTGAAAGGTGCCAAACGTGACACCGGAGGGGGGGGAATCCAAAAAGTGGAAGTTCCATTTTTGGGTGGAACTCCACTTTAAGGTAAGTTTTCTCCTTTAACATCACATTATATGTATTTAATGTTTGCTAATGTATTGTATTTATTTCATCATTCCCTAATTACCATGATTGGAATATGCGGTGAATGTCCCCTTTATCCTCATGCATGCTGGAAGCTTTTAATGCTCCTTTTTTGGCCTACATGCATATTTGCCTTCACTAACCTCCCCAGCATGCTATCCTGGTCCCATATACGCCTATAGCCTAGTCCCTTAACAATGTATATTGTCAGCTCCAATGTACCACTTTCCCCCGAAACACCCCCTAAAATGTGTCCAAATGTTATGTGTGTCCTTAAATTCATTTATAACCCTCCCCCACCCCCCTAAAATGTGTCCAAATGTTATATGTGTCCTTAAATACATTTATAACCCTCCCCCACCCCCTAAAATGTGTCCAAATGTTATGTGTGTCCTTAAATTTAGACAGAGTGCTGGGGGCTTTTTTTTTGGCTCCCAAAGTCACCTCAAACCTTCCCCCCCATACAATTTTATCAATGGGCCATCAGAGGGGGTGAGGAATCTGATAAGTGGGTCTTATATTTTTGTCTTCAGCCAGTTGCCGACCACCGTATGCCGATGTTCATCGGCACAATGGCATGGGCAGGCATAAGGGCTTACCTGTATGTCCCTGTCTGCCCGCGGGCGGGGGGTCCAATCGGACCCCCCCGGTGCCTGCGGCGGTCGGATTCTTGTCAGGAGCGATCCGAGGTGAGGGGGAGGCCACTGATTCATGGCCACCCCCTCACGATCGCTCCTGGCGAATGAGGAGCTTCCTCGGCTTCTGAACTGTAAACAGAAGCGGAGGAAGTGATGTCATCTCTCCTCGTGTCGGTCTTTTCGTTCCAGCGCCGAGGAGAGAAGACATCAAGTAAGTCTGCACCAACACTACACGTACAGTAGAACACTCTAGGCACACTTTTCACCCCCATCACCCCCGATCACCCCCCTGTACCCCCGTCACAGTGACACCATTAGCAATTTTTTTTTTCTGATTATTGCAGTGGTGTCATTTTGTGACAGTTATAAGTGGTAGGGTAGTTAGTGTTAGGCCCCTTTAGGTCTAGGGTACCCCCCCTAACCCCCCTAATAAAGTTTTAACCCCGTGATCACCCCCCATTGCCAGTGTTACTAAATAATCGTTTCTCTGATCGCTGTATTAGTGTCACAGGTGGCGCTAGTTAGGGAGGTAAGTATTTAGGTTCGCTGTCAGCTTTTTATAGTGTCAGGGACCCCCATATACTACCTAGTAAAGGTTTTAACCCCCTGGTTGCCCCCTAATTAACCCTTTCACCAGTGATCACCGTATAGCTGTTACAGGTGACGCTGGTTAGTTAGTTTGTTTATTATAGTTTCAGGGCACCCGCTGTTTATTACCTAATAAAGGTTTAACCCCCTAATCGCCCGGCGGTGATATAAGTTAAGTTTTAGGGTCAGATAGGGACTGCGTCGCCCCAGGCAGCGTCAGGTTAGTGCCAGTACCGCTAACACCCACGCACGCACCATACACCTCCCATAGTGGTATAGTATTTGAACGGATCAATATCTGATCCGATCACATCTATACTAACGTCTCCAGCAGTTTAGGGTTCCCAAAAACGCAGTGTTAGCGGGATCAGCCCAGATACCTGCTAGCACCTGCGTTTTGCCCCTCCACCCAGCCCAGCCCACCCAAGTGCAGTATCGATCGATCACTGTCACTTACAAAACACTAAACACATAACTGCAGCGTTCGCAGAGTCAGGCCTGATCCCTGCGATCGCTAACAGTTTTTTGGTAGTGTTTTGATACAGTCGTTAACAGTCAGGAGCTTTTTTGCCTGTGAGTCTCACTAGTGTACCACTAAATTTAGAGCCCAAAATGGCAAATCGAAGGTACACTAGTGAAGAGGCCTACACGTTTCTGAGCATGACAGATAGTGAAGAGGAAGTCACTCATCTGTCAGATTCAGGCTCAGAATACGAACCTGTAGACAGCAGCGGCTCCATGACAGATAGCTCTGAGTTGTGGTCCCTGCCAAGGTCAGGCGTACCAGACCCCAATCTGGTACAATCTGGTGCAAGAACCGCAGGGCTCTCGTATGGAGCAGAGCAGTACTAGCGCCGCTATTCCTTCTGGTGAACTGGCAAGCACCAGCGGCCTAGTACACCCTGGTCGTACATCCAGCACTGCAGTAACACTTGGTGACGTGGCAAGTCCCATAAGTGCAGTTCAAGCTGGCGAGGTGGCAAGCACAAGTAGTGTCCCGCTGCCACCAAGAAGAGGAACACAGGCCCGTCATGCCCATAGTGCTCTTCCTGCTGCATTCGCCAATCCTAATTGGGAACCCACACTTCCCCCATTCACTCACCAACCCGGCATTCAGGTGGAAACAGTTGATTTTACGCCACTTGATTTTTATTCGCTGTTTTTCACCGAAGATCTCTATAGATCTATTGTGGACCAAAGCAATTTGTATGCTGGTCAACACATCGCCATTATTCCCCAGGCATCCCTTGGCAGAGGTTGGAGACCAATTACGGTTTCCGAATTTAAGCTCTTTCTGGGCCTTTCCCTCAACATGGGCATAACTAAAAAGAGTGAGTTGCGGTCATATTGGTCCACTGACCCAATTCACCATATGCCCTTGTTCTCTGTCTCCATGACCAGGGCACGATACGAGCAGATCTTGCGGTTCATGCACTTCAACAACAATGAACTCTGTCGTCCTCGTGGAGACCCTGAATACGGTCAGCTCTACAAAATTCGACACCTCGTAAACCACTTCAACCAACGTTTTGCAGACTTGTTTACTCCCCATCAAGTTGTCTGTGTTGATGAGTCCCTGATTAAGTTTTCTGGCCGCTTGTCATTCAAACAGTACCTTTCCAGCAAGCGTGCCAGATATGGGGTCAAGATGTATAAGCTCTGTGACAGGGCCACAGGCTATGCATGTAGTTTTATGGTTTATGAGGGAAAAAATAGCCACGCAGAGCCGACAAACTGCCCTGACTACATAGGAAGCGCTGGCAAGATTGTGTGAGACTTGGTGTCATCCTTATTCAGAAAGGGGTACCACTTATATGTGGACAATTATTACACAAGCGTGCCACTTTTAGTCACCTTTTTGATCATCAGATTGGAGCATGTGGCACGTGCGACCTAATCGATGGGGCTTTCCCCTGTAGCTTGTAGATTCCCGTCTTAGGCTGGGGGTGAGAGCCTGCTAGCAGTGTAATAATTTGCTCGCTATGAAGTGGAGGGATAATAAGAATGTTTTTGTTCTTACCTCCCTTCATGCAGACAAGATGGTCCAAATTACTATGGCGACTGGTGTTGTGGAGAAACCCCTCTGTGTCCACGAATCTAACATATAAAATATGGGAGGGGTGGACTTCAACGACCAGTTGTTGGCGCCGTACCTAGTTGCCCGTAAGGCCAGACGCTGGTATAAAAAAGTGTCTGTATACTTATTTCAATTGGCTTTGCTGAACGCTCATGTGCTATACAGAGCTTCAGGACGGACTGGATCCTTCCTTAATTTCCAGGAAGAGATCGTCAGAGCCCTTCTGTTTCCAGACGGTGCTCCACCTCACCTTCCCAATCCAAATGCAGTAAGCCGGCTGCATGAGAGGCATTTTCCTTATGTCCTCCCGAGTACCCCTACCCAACGAGCCCCCCAAAGAAAATATTGTGTCCCTCCTGTCCTGACAATCCTGGTCTTTGCATTGGTGAATGTTTTGGGCGCTACCATGCACTAGTTGAGTTTTAGCGTAGGGTACAGCATTGCACAGACTAGGCACACTTTCACAGGGTCCCCCAAGATGCCATCGCACTTTTAGAGACCCAAACCTGGAACTGGTTACAGTTACAAAAGTTACAGTTATAGAAAAAAGTGTAAAAAAAAAGTAAAAAAAAAAATACACAAAATAAAATAAAATAAAAAAAACAAAAATAGTTGTTGTTTTATTGTTCTCTCTCTCTCTATTCTCTCTCTGTTGTTCTGCTCTTTTTTACTGTATTCTATTCTGCAATGTTTTATTGTTGTTATGTTTTATCATGTTTGCTTTTCAGGTATGTCACTTTTTTATACTTTACTGTTTACTGTGTTTTATTGTTAACCATTTTTTTGTTTTCAGGTACGCCATTCAGCTGCAGCGCGGATTTATTTATCTTGACAGCAACAGCGTTTGCTCCCACGATACATAAAGCCATGACTCCAGCGCTGTCGGAGGTGATTTCACCACCACAGTTAACCACTTGCCGACCGCCTCACGCCGATGTACGTCGGCAGAATGGCATGGGCAGGCAGAATCACGTACCTGTACGTGATCTGCCTCCCGCGGGCGGGGGGTCCGATCGCCCCCCCGGTGCCCGGGAGTCTGGGAGCGATGAGAGGCGGGGGGAGACCATCCATTTGTGGCCCCCACCTCACGATCGCTCCCAGCCAATCACGTTCTTCCTCTGCTGCTGTATGCTAAACAGCAGCAAAGGAAATGATGTCATCTCTCCTCGGCTCGGTATTTTCCGTTCCGGCGCCGAGGAGAGAAGACTTCACTGTGAGTGCACAACACAACACACACTCAGTAGAACATGCCAGGCACACATTACACCCCCGATCCCCCCCGATCCCCCCCCGATCACCCCCCAATCACCCCCTGTCACACTGACACCAAGCAGTTTTTTTTTTTTCTGATTACTGCATGGTGTCAGTTTGTGACAGTTAGTGTGGTAGGGCAGTTAGTATTAGCCCCCTTTAGGTCTAGGGTACCCCCTAACCCCCCCTAATAAAGTTTTAACCCCTTGATCACCCCCCGTCGCCAGTGTTGCTAAGCGATAATTTTTCTGATCACTGTATTAGTGTCACTGGTGACGCTAGTTAGGGAGGTAAATATTTAGGTTCGCCGTCAGCGTTTTATAGCATCAGGGACCCCCATATACTACCTAATAAATGTTTTAACCCCTTGATTGCCCCCTAGTTAACCCTTTCACCACTGATCACCGTATAACCGTTACGGGTGACGCTGGTTAGTTAGTTTATTTTTTATAGTGTCAGGGCACCCGCCGTTTAATACCTAATAAAGGTTTAGCCCCCTGATCGCCTGGCGGTGATATGCGTTGCCCCAGGCAATGTCAGATTAGTGCCAGTACCGCTAACACCCACGCACGCAGCATACGCCTCCCTTAGTCGTATAGTATCTGAACAGATCGATATCTGATCCGATCAGATCTATACTAGCGTCCCCAGCAGTTTAGGGTTCCCAAAAATGCAGTGTGAGCGGGATCAGCCCAAATACCTGCTAGCACCTGCGTTTTGCCCCTCCGCCCAGCCCAGCCCACCCAAGTGCAGTATCGATCGATCACTGTCACTTACAAAACACTAAACGCATAACTGCAGTGTTCGCAGAGTCAGGCCTGATCCCTGCGATCACTAACAGTTTTTTTGGTAGTGTTTTGGTGAACTGGCAAGCACTAGCCCCAAGCAGCGTCAGGTTAGCGCCAGTACCGCTAACACCCACGCACGCACCGTACACCTCCCTTAGTTGTATAGTATCTGAAAGTGAGGTCGGCAAAATACTCACTATACCTCTCAGCAAATAGCTTGGGGTGTCTACTTTCCAAAATAGGGTCATTTGGGGGGATTTTTTGCCACCTGGGTATTCCATGGCCTCCGAAACTGTGATAGGCAGTGAGGAGTGAAATAAAAAATTTACGCCCTTAGAAATCCTGAAGGCGGTGATTGGTTTTCGGGACCCCGTACGTGGCTAGGCTCCCAAAAAGTCCCACACATGTGGTATCCCCGTACTCAGGAGAAGTAGCTGAATGTATTTTGGGGTGCAATTCCACATGGCCTGTGTGAGCAATATATCATTTAGTGACAACTTTTTGTAATTTTTTTTGTTGTTGTCATTATTCAATCACTTGGGACAAAAAAAAATGAATATTCAATGGGCTCAACATGCCTTTTTAGCAATTTCCTTGGGGTGTCTACTTTCCAAAATGGGGTCATTTGGGGGGGGGGTTGTACTGCCCTGCCATTTTAGCACCTTAAGAAATGACATAGGCAGTCATAAACTAAAAGCTGTGTAAATTCCAGAAAATGTACCCTAGTTTGTAGACGCTATAACTTTTGCGCAAACCAATAAATATACGCTTATTGACATTTTTTTTACCAAAGACATGTGGCCGAATACATTTTGGCCTAAATGTATGACTAAAATTGAGTGTATTGGATTTTTTTTATAACAAAAAGTAGAAAATGTCATTTTTTTTCAAAATTTTCGGTCTTTTTCTGTTTATAGCGCAAAAAATAAAAACCGCAGAGGTGATCAAACAACATCAAAAGAAAGCTCTATTTGTGGGAAGAAAAGGACGCAAATTTCGTTTGGGTACAGCATTGCATGACCGCACAATTAGCAGTTAAAGCGACGCAGTGCCAAATTGTAAAAAGTGCTCTGGTCAGGAAGGGGGTAAATCCTTCCGGGGCTGAAGTGGTTAAAAAAAAGAGCATATATGCCGAAGCATGGGGACAGCAGGGGCGGAGGAGCGATTTGCTCCTAACTTTTGGGGCGGATGCCCCCATGCTTCGGCATATATAAATGGTGCATGTATGCCCATCATTAGAAGTGTATGGATGAAGGGAGGTATTCTAATGGCGGGCATACCCACCAATCAATCTCTTTTTTTGTTCAGCCCACAGGCTGCATGAAAAAAAGATTACAATATATGCCCAACAAAGACCAGCAACGTACTGGTATGTTGCTGAACTTTGAGTGGTTATACCAGAATGATGCCTGCCGGTTTAGGTATCATCTTAGTGTCATTCTTTTCAGCCAGCGGTCGGCTTTCATGTAAAAGCAATCCTAGCGGCTAATTAGCCTCTAGACTGCTTTTACAAGCAGTGGGAGGGAATGTCCCCCCCCCCCACTGTCTTCCATGGTTTTCTCTGGCTCTCCTGTCCCAACAGGGAACCCGAGAATGCAGCTAGTGATTCGGCCAGCTGACCATAGAGCTGATCAGAGACCAGAATGGCTCCAATCATCTCTATGGCCTAAGAAACCGGAAGCTACGAGCATTTCATGACTTAGATTTCACTGGATGTAAACAGCGCCATTGGGAGATTGGGAAAGCATTTTATCACACCGATCTTGGTGTGGTTAGATGCTTTGAGGGCAGAGGAGAGATCTAGGGTCTAAAAAGAGTACCTGTCACTACCTATTGCTGTCATAGGGGATATTTACATTCCCTGAGATAACAATATAAAAAAAATAAAAGGAACAGTTTAAAAATAAGATAAAAAAGCAAAAAAAAAATAAAGAAAAAAAAAGCGCACCCCTGTTCCCCCCTGCTCTCGCGCAAAAGCGAACACAAGCATCGGTCTGGCGTCAAATGTAAACAGCAATTGCACCATGCATGTGAGGTATCACCGCGAAGGTCAGATCGAGGGAAGTAATTTTAGCAGTAGACCTCCTCTATACATCTAAAGTGGTAACCTGTAAAGGCTTTTAAAAATGTATTTTATTTCATTGAACATTTGGGCAATATAGTGTGTTTTAGTGCATTTAGTGCATTACAAATAAAAAAAGTGTGTTTTTTCCCCCCAAAAAATGTGCAAATACTGTGTGAAAAAAAATGAAACACCCACCATTTTAATCTGTAGGGCATTTGCTTTAAAAAAATATATAATGTTTGAGGGTTCAAAGTAATTTTCATGCAAAAAAAAATATTTTTTTCATGTAAACAAAAAGTGTCAGAAAGGGCTTTGTCTTCAAGTGGTTAGAAGAGTGGGTGATGTGTGACATAAGCTTCTAAATGTTGTTTATAAAATGCCAGGACAGTTCAAACCCCCCCCCCAATGACCCCATTTTGGAAAGTAGACACCCCAAGCTATTTGCTTGGGGTGTCACCCCGAAAACCAAGCACCACCTTCAGGGTTTCTAAGGGTGTAAATTTTTGATTTCACTCCTCACTGCCTATCACAGTTTCGGAGGCCATGGAATGCCTAGATGGCACAACCCCCCCCCCCCCAAATGACCCCATTTTGAAAAGTAGACACCCCAAGCTATTTGCTGAGAGGTATGGTGAGTATTTTGCAGACCTCGCTTTTTGTCACAAAGTTTTGAAAATTGAAAAAAGAAACAAAAATACATTTTCTTTTCTTTCTTCATTTTCAAAAACAAATGAGAGCTGCAAAATACTCACAATGCCTCTCAGCAAATGGCTTGGGGTGTCTACTTTCCAAAATTGGGTCATTTGGGGGGGGGGGGGGGGTTGTGCCATCTTAGCATTTTATGGCCTTCAAAACTGTGATAGGTAGTGAGGAGTGTGATGGAAATTTGTACGTTCTGTATATAATTGTATTGTATTTTGTATGTATTGCATACTGCCCTCACTGTGCACACAGCACTAATAATGTTTTCAGTAAATGTTTACATTCTTTCAAGTCCTGATTAGAATTAGCCTGCCTATGTAACGCCCCTTGTTACCATAAATGTACAATTGTAATATTAATGTGATACCTACGTAATCATGTGCATAAAAACCTTCAATTGCGTCATAATAAAGCAGAACAGTTATTTGGAAAGATGCCGAGCATATCTTTTGTGTCTGTTCCCTACTGCAGTAGTTATTATTAATTTGGAACCACTAATCAGTATGAGGATAGGAGTTGCCTGTCATCAATTTAACCAAGTCAGGAGTGAAATAAAAAATTTACGCCCTTAGAAATCCTGAATGCGGTGCTTGGTTTTCGGGGCCCCGTACGCGGCTAGGCTCCCAAGAAGTCCCACACATGTGGTATCCCCGTACTCAGGGGAAGCAGCAGAATGTATTTTGGGGTGCAATTCCACATATGCCAATGGCATGTTTGAGCAATATATCGTTTAGTGACAACTTTGTGCAAAAAAAAAAATAAAAGTTTGTCATTTTCCCGCAACTTGTGGCAAAATATAAAATATTCCATGGACTCAAATTTACACCCTTAGAAACCCTGAAGGTGGTGCTTGGTTTTTGGGGTGACACCCCAAGCAAATAGCTTGGGGTGTCTACTTTCCAAAATGGGGTCATTTGGGGGGGGTTTGTGCCATCTTAGCATTTTATGTATTTTATTTTATGTATTGCACCCCAAAATGTATTTTGGGGTGCAATTCCGCATATAACCATGGCATGTGTGAGCAATATATCATTTAGTGACAACTTTTTGTAATTTTTTTTTTTCATTATTCAATCACTTGGGAGAAAAAAATAAAATATTCAATGGGCTCAACATGCCTCTCAGCAATTTCCTTGGGGTGTCTACTTTCCAAAATGGGGTCATTGAGGGGGGGTGTACTGCCCTGCCATTTTAGCACCTCAAGAAATGAGATGAGGCAGTCATAAACTAAAAGCTGTGTAAATTCCAGAAAATGTAACTTTTGCGCAAACCAATAAATATAGGCTTGACTTTTTTTTACCAAAGACATGTGGCTGAATACATTTTGGCCTAAATGTATGACTAAAATTGAGTTTATTGGATTTTTTTTACAACAAAAATTTGAAAATATCATTTTTTTTCAAAATTTTCGGTCTTTTTGCGTTTATAGCGCAAAAAATAAAAACCGCAGAGGTGATAAAATACCATCAAAAGAAAGCTCTATTTGTGAGAAGAAAAGGACGCAAATTTCGTTTGGGTACAACATTGCATGGCTGCGCAATTAGCAGTTAAAGCGACGCAGTGCCAAATTGTAAAAAGTGCTTTGGTCAGGAAGGGGGTAAAACCTTCCGGGGCTGAAGTGGTTAAATACTCCTTAAAATAAATGTTATACTGATATTGTGCAAGAATGTTTTTTGTGTAATCTGCTTGCAATGTTATGTGCAAAAGTACTTATATTTTTTTTCTTGTTTAATTCCACAGTTTCCTTCAACGCCTCAGGAATGGAAGACTCTGGCCTCCCACTTTGCTCACCATTGGGACTTTCCCAACCGTGGAGGGGCTATAGATGGGAAGCATGTCCACATTGTGCCACCACCCCATTCGGGGTCTGACTATTATAATTATAAGGGGTTTAATAGTGTGGTGTTAATGGCGGTGGTGTCGGCACAATATGAATTCCTGTATGTGGACGTGGGGAAGAATGGCCGGATGTCGGATGGAGGAGTCTTCGCCCAGACAGAGTTTTACCAGCATCTCCAGAGTGGTGGCCTGGCATTGCCACCTGATGCAGATAACGTGGAAGGACTCCCCTTCGTCTTTATTGCAGATGAAGCCTTCGGTTTGGGCAAGCACCCGATTAGGCCATTCCCCCAAAGGACCCTTACCCCGGAGAGGAGGGTTTTTAACTACCGACTGGCCAGAGCGAGAAGCATTGTTAAGAATGCCTTCGGGATAATGGCCAGCCGGTTCCGCCTATTTCTGACAGCAATCCATATGGCAGACTACAAACTCAATCATATCATCCTATCATGCTGCATCCTGCACAATTATTTAAGAAAAAATACACTAATTATCTAGCATCAGTTGGGCCTGAGGCTGGACTTATTCCTCTGACGGGCCTGGATACTGGCCGTACTGGCTTGGCCCCCAAAGCAACCGTGAAGTTCGGGAGAAATCTGTAAATTATTTTATGGGTAGGGGCCATTGCAATGCCAGACAATGTCTAATTTTTATAATTAAAAAAAAATGATCAGATAAAATCTTGAAATGTCTTTATTGCTTGCTTTTCTTTTTGGCTCTCTCTTAGGTTCTCCTATTGCACTTGTAGTTCCAAGTGGATTTTCCTTTAGTAAATAAGCCCCATTGTCATTGTAAACACAAAATTAATTACAAAACTGGTATTGAGCATTGAAAGAAGAAGGCACACATTGCTGTTTTTCAAAATTTTTACTCTTTGCACATTCACATGTGCGTTTATAAAATATTTACAATTTTTTTTCTCAATATTTCTTTTTTTTTACAAACAGGCATGTTTTAAAACATAACATACACAACTCTGGAACCTACAAAGTTCAACGTATAAAAATTGAAGGCAATATCAGACATTATAGTGTCAAAAATGTCTTGATATTGCCTTTATCAGATGGGGTGATGTCACCCCTGTAAAAGCCAAATTTTGAAGATGCACACAACTTGAGAGTCCAAATGGGTAGTGTCAACATGTGCTATCCCCCATCATGGGGGATCAATGGATGTGTTTTGGGGGTGCAACCCCTTCCTCTCACCTACTAGAGTTACGAGGAAGGGGTTGCACCCACAAAACGCACATATTGAGATCCCCTGATGGCAGATAGCACATGTTGACACACCGTGTGCATCTTCAAAATTTGGCTTTTAAAATGTACAATAACAAACTTTTTTGGGGAATCTAAAAAAATAAAAAAACAGGATGTGATTAGGGAAAACGTTAGATTCTCCCCAACACATATATCATGTTCTTCATTTGCTGTTCCATAATGTTAAGTCTATTTCTAATATAGTCGATTTCCCCATTCCATTTAATTATTTCCTGGATGAGGCTTTGGGCGCTGGCCCTAGTGAAAGGTTCTGCCACTTCCTCTTCCACAACCAGCACATCACCTAAAAATTGGTTAAAAAACATGTATTTAGAAATATGCAGGCATGCATAGATTACCTGAAGCTGGGGTGTCAGACACTCACTTGTTGGGGTGCCCATCTCGCCCACTTCCTCCAGATCCTCGGGGGGCTTGGGCTAATTTGCCAATCTGGTTGGCGATGTTGAGGGTCCCTGGTGTCTTCTGAGTGCGGTATGAGTCTTTTCTCCCCTATGAGAATGAAACAAAAGGTATACTTAGCACACAGATATTTGAGTCCAGAAATAGGAATATGAAACATTGCTTTGAAGTGGTGTACAATTGTCTGTTTGGGCAGAGATCCATGAAGACATGATTAATTCCATTTTAACCAAGCTGGAATACTTACCTTTTTTGGCCAAGTTTCACAGATGGAGACACCCCAAGTATCCACTGGAGCTCTTGTGTGGGTTACCCTAAAAAATGTGCTCAGGTGTCCCACACTAGTGTTCCTGAGTCCAGATGTGTAAACAGCTGCTGAGTGTCCTCTCCTTACATTCCTCTGAATCAAGTTTGCAATTCATTCAAGTTTCAAAGACATCTAGACAACAATGTCCTAAACGTCTTTTAATAAGACAAATTAGCATGACCAAAATGTAGTTAAAACCCTGTATTAGCTAAATACATGGTATTTATTTGCAAACGAACTATGTTTCCTACGAACGATTACTGTGCCCACAAACATGAAAGTAGCCATTTAAAACTGTACAACAGTAAAGAAAAGCACATGGAGCAGCATGCAAGTTAATAATCATAATAGGAACACACGACAAGTACTTACTTTTTTGAAGCACCTTCTTTATTCTTCGATACTGATCTGGCTCCCTCAGTTTAAGGTCGGACCAGCGTTTCCATAATTGGTCTTTGGAGCGACGTTCCCCAAAATTCTGCTCCAGAGTGTTCACAACTGTTTTCATGATTTGGTCCTTGCGCAAATTGAAATGGGTGTACGGCCCATGTTTCCCATCATAATCCTCCCTCCGCAAGATGTCCACCATCTCCACCATTTCTTCAAAGGCCATGTTAGTCACCTTAAATCTCCTTCTCCTGGATCCAGACGTTTGGGGCTCTGGGCTCTTCCTCGCTAGTTGAAAAATTAGCAACCACCTGTGTCTCCGCCATGTTGCTCCTACTGCGCACCGAAGAGGTGCGCATATTCTTAAAAAAAGAACGTCAGGGGCGGGCGACGTGGGCAGAGTTTCACGCATTCACAGTGTATATAAAGCTAACACATATGTGTCGTACGTACGATGTGTGTGTTTGTCTTGTGTATTATCTTACAGCAAAGATGAATTCCTTTAAGTAGCCAGAATTCATGGGCAGTTTCATAGACAGATACAGGAAGATGAGGAATTTGTGGGAGGTGAAACACATTATATTATATATTATATATATTATAATAAACCAGCTAGGAGTTCATCACTGGAGCAACTTCTGGAATTTGTGAAGACTCGGTCCCCAATGCAAACATCAAGTTTGTGGAAACTAAAATTGGGATCTTGAGGAACATGTATAGGAAGGAGCATATTAAAAATCAAGAAAGCCCTCAGATCAGGGGCATCAGCAGCGCAAGTGTATGTACCCAAACTATGGTACTTCAACAAACTGCGGTTTCTGGATGAACAGACTGAAGACAGGGAATCACTTTCTACCCTTCCCTGCAGCCTTCCCTCCACCATTCCCTCAACCCCAGCAGAGGCTGATGAGGAACAACCTGGGCTTTCCATCCTGGAAGAAGTGGATGCCCCCAGCTGGAGTCAGGTATATTATTTGTAGACATATTTATTGTCCTAATATTAATGATGTTAACTAGATGTTACAATTGCTTACAAATCAATGATTTTATACAAAAACTGGTGTATACATATCACTAGACAGTAGTGGCCAAAAATGTTGGTGACCAGCTTGAAAAATGCTGGGGTCAGAATGATAGCCTTTTCTATTTATTAACATTCAATTTGCAAGTAGGGATGAGCCGAACACCCCCCTGTTCGGTTCGCACCAGAACATGCAAACAGGAAAAAAGTTCGTTCGAACATGCGAACACCGTTAAAGTCTATGGGACACGAACATGAATAATCAAAAGTGCTAATTTTAAAGGCTTATATGCAAGTTATTGTCATAAAAAGTGTTTGGGGACCTGGGTCCTGCCCCAGGGGACATGGATCAATGCAAAAAAAAGTTTTAAAAACGGCCGTTTTTTCAGGAGCAGTGATTTTAATAATGCTTAAAGTCAAACAATAAAAGTGTAATATCCCTTTAAATTTCGTAGCTGGGGGGTGTCTATAGTATGTCTGTAAAGGGGCGCATGTTTCCCGTGTTTAGAACAGTCTGACAGCAAAATGACATTTCAAAGGAAAAAAGCCATTTAAAACTACTCGCGGCTATTGCATTGCCGGTCCGACAAAACACATAGAAGTTCATTGATAAAAACGGCGTAGGAATTCCCCACAGGGGAACCCGGAACCAAAATTAAAAAAAAAATGACGTGGGGGTCCCCCCAAAAATCCATACCAGACCCTTATCCGAGCAGGCAACCTGGCAGGCCGCAGGAAAACAGGGGGGGGATGAGAGAGTGCCCCCCCCTCCTGAAACATACCAGGCCACATGCCCTCAACATTGGGAGGGTGCTTTGGGGTAGCCCCCCAAAACACCTTGTCCCCATGTTGATGAGGACAAGGGCCTCATCCCCACAACCCTGGCCGGTGGTTGTGGGGGTCTGCGGGCGGGGGGCTCATCGGAATCTGGAAGCCCCCTTTAACAAGGGGACCCCTAGATCCCGCCCCCCCGTGTGAAATGGTAAGGGGTACCCCTACCATTTCACTAAAAAACTGTCAAAGATGTTAAAAATGACAAGAGACAGTTTTTGACAATTCCTTTATTTAAATGCTTCTTCTTTCTTCTTTCTTCTATCTTCCTTCATCTTCTTCTTCTTCTTCTTTTTCTTCTGGCTCTTCTGGTTCTTCCTCCGGCGTTCTCCTCCAGCATCTCCTCCGCAGAATCTTCTATCTTCTTCTCCTCGGGCCGCTCTGCACCCATGACATGGGGGGAGGCTCCCGCTCTTCTCTTCATCTTCTTCTCTTCTTCATCTTCTTCATCTTCTTCTCTGCTTCATCTTCTTCTCTTCTTCTCTTCTTCATTTTCTTCTCCGGGCCACTCCGCATCCATGCTGGCATGGAGGGAGGCTCCCGCTGTGTGACGGCGTCTCCTCGTCTGACGGTTCTTAAATAACGGGGGGCGGGGCCACCCGGTGACCCCGCCCCCCTCTGACGCACGGTGACTTGACGGGACTTCCCTGTGACGTCACGGGGAATGCCACAGGGAAGTCCCGTCATGTCCCGTGTGTCAGAGGGGGGCGGGGTCACCAGGTGGCCCCACCCCCCGTTATTTAAGAACCGTCAGAAGAGGAGACGCCGTCACACAGCGGGAGCCTCCCTCCATGCCAGCATGGATGTGGAGCAGCCCGGAGAAGAAGATGAAGAAGGGAAGAAGAGAAGAAAAGAAGAAGATGAAGAAGAAGATGAAGAGAAGAGCGGGAGCCTCCCCCCATGCCATGGGTGCGGAGCGGCCCGAGGAGAAGAAGGTAGAAGACGCCGCGGAGGAGATGCTGGACGAGAAAGCTGGAGGAAGAACCAGAAGAACCAGAAGAAGAAGAAGAAGAAGATGAAGAAAGATAGAAGAAAGAAGAAGCAATTAAATAAAGGAATTGTCAAAAACTGTCTCTTGTCATTTTTAACATTTTTGACAGTTTTTTAGTGAAATGGTAGGGGTACCCCTTTCCATTTCACACGGGGGGGGGTGGGATCTGGGGGTCCCCTTGTTAAAGGGGGCTTCCAGATTCTGATAAGCCCCCTGCCCGCAGACCCCCACAACCACTGGCCAGGGTTGTGGGGATACAAGTACATATTTGGGGGGCACACCATACAATGCATTTAAATTCAAGATGGTGCTGCTGTAAGACCTATAAACAGTACAAAATATTTTACAGCAGACACATACAAGAATGACATTTCCTGCAGGGCTAGTTAAAAACACCTGAACACCTGAACATATTCAAAAAATACGGGGGTTTGGTCACACTATATGGTCATATAGTGCTAAGCCCACTTACTGCGACAAAGTACCCCGAATTAGTGGGTCCTACACTAGTAATAGAATGGAAGATCCTCTGTCTCAACCATGGGAGCTGAACTCCTCTATGTGGGAGAACTGAAAGGGATACATCCTAATCACTGGTGGCCACTAAATAGGAGGTAATGAGGAGGGGGAGGGGTGCTCCAGCCCAAAAACCTGGTCAGGGCCTATTACAACATACAAGTACATATTTGGGGAGCACACCATACAATGCATTTAAATTCAAGATGGTGCTGCTGTAAGACCTATAAACAGTACAAAATATTTTACAGCGCACACATACAAGAATGACATTTCCTGCAGGGCTAGTTAAAAACACCTGAACACCTGAACATATTCAAAAAATACGGGGGTTTGGTCACACTATATGGTCATATAGTGCTAAGCCCACTTACTGCGACAAAGTACCACGAATTAGTGGTTCCTACACTAGTAATAGAATGGAAGATCCTCTGTCTCAACCATGGGAGCTGAACTCCTCTATATGGGAGAACTGAAAGGGATACATCCTAATCACTGGTGGCCACTAAATAGGAGGTAATGAGGAGGGGGAGGGGTGCTCCAGCCCAAAAACCTGGTCAGGGCCTATTACAACATACAAGTACATATTTGGGGGGCACACCATACAATGCATTTAAATTCAAGATGGTGCTGCTGTAAGACCTATAAACAGTACAAAATATTTTACAGCGCACACATACAAGAATGACATTTCCTGCAGGGCTAGTTAAAAACACCTGAACACCTGAACATATTCAAAAAATACGGGGGTTTGGTCACACTATATGGTCATATAGTGCTAAGCCCACTTACTGCGACAAAGTACCCCGAATTAGTGGGACTAATAAAAATTTTGTAGGGTTGTGGGGATGACGCCCTTGTCCTCATCAACATGGGGACAAGGTGTTTTGGGGGGCTACCCCAAAGCACCCTCCCAATGTTGAGGGCATGTGGCCTGGTACGGTTCAGGAGGGGGGGGCGCTCTCTCGTCCCCCCCTCTTTTCCTGCGGCCTGCCAGGTTGCGTGCTCGGATAAGGGTCTGGTATGGATTTTTGGGGGTCCCCACGCCGTTTTTTTTTTTTTTGGTGCGGGGTTCCCTTTAAAATCCATACTAGACCTGAAGGGTCTGGTATGGAATTTAGGGGGACCCCCACGTCATTTTTTTTTTAAATTTTGGCCGGGGTTCCCCTTAATATCCATACCAGACCTGAAGGGCCTGGTATGGAATTTAGGGGGACCCCCACGTCATTTTTTTAAAAAATTTTGGTTCGGGGTTCCCCTGTGGGGAATTCCCATGCCGTTTTTATCAATGAACTTCTATGTGTATTGTTGGACCGGCAATGCAATAGCCGCGAGTAGTTTTAAATGGCTTTTTTCCTTTGAAATGTCATTTTGCTGTCAGACTGTTCTAAACACGGGAAACATGCGCCCCTTTACAGGCATACTATAGACACCCCCCAGCTACGAAATTTAAAGGGATATTACACGTTTATTGTTTGACTTTAAGCGTTATTAAAATTACTGCTCCTGAAAAAACGTCCGTTTTTAAAACTTTTTTTTGCATTGATCCATGTCCCCTGGGGCAGGACCCAGGTCCCCAAACACTTATGACAATAACTTGCATATAAGCCTTTAAAATTAGCACTTTTGATTTCTCCCATAGACTTTTAAAGGGTGTTCCGCGGCATTCGGATTTGCCGCAAACACCCCAAATTGTTCACTGTTCGGCGAACTTGCGAACAGCCAATGTTCCAGTCGAACATGTGTTCGATTCGAACTCGAAGCTCATCCATATTTGCAAGTCATGAGCTGAAAATTGTGTGTGATTGATGAAGCATAAACTACAACTATGTCCCTTTTTTATACACAGGATGAGCTCAGCCAGGAGGAGGGTCTGCAAAGCGTCAGATAGGAGGAGGCCGTGCCCAGTGGCAGCCAGGAGGTGGCTGGGCCCAGTAGGAGCCTCACCCAATCCCAGGTGCCTCCCCTCTGCCTTACCACCAAAAGGACCAGGAAGGGGACAATGGTGAAGGAGGCAGCACTGGGCCTCATTAGGGAAGCCAGCGATTTCCTCAGGAGCCCCCCAACGCTGAAGAGGCCTATGGCTGCTATCTAGCCACCAGGTTGCTGGAATTGGAGAAGAGCCAATGCCTCCTCTGTGAGAGAATTATTTTTGATGCCCTTCAGAAGGGGTTGAGGGGCCAGCTGACTGAGAACAGCAACATATATGAGCAACACCTATCCTAATCCTCCTCCTCCTGCCATAAGTCCACCACCAGAGCCACAGCCTCCAAGGAAGGCTGCAGGGAAAGGTGCAGGGCAGCGTGGAGGGAAGGTTGCAGCAAAGAGAAAAAAGTGATGGCCTGGGTTCAGTTTGGTCTGACAGAAGACGCAGGCTGGTGTAGTACCACAGCCTGGGGACAGATATGTCATCTGCTGCTGGTCCTGATCTCTGGGATTCCAGGACCAGATTGTGCTCCCTATTTTTATGGACTCCTCAAGCTTCAATTTTTCTTTTCCACAGACTTGATGTGTGCCCTGGGGGCCAAAAGGCTTCGCATATTCCAAAAGTTTCTCCAGCGTTGACTTCCTCTTTATTTTTTTACCCAGAATAAATAGATATTTTTTTTTCAAAAAATACTTTCCTGTGTGTTTTTCTTCAAAAAGAACAGTTTGTTTGTGAGTAGGCAGGTACATTTCTAAAAGACAATGTCAAATTAACAAGGGACACCAACCTCCTTGAGGTTACTAAAAAAATACAAGATAATAATGTTATTGTGGTAACTTGACACACACAAAAAACAAATTATATGGAGATCACTAGAAAATAACTTTTAACTAATCGTAAACTAAATATTGATGAAAAAAAATTATAAAAGATGAGTATAAAAAATAATTGTAAACATTATTATGGAGATCGGGCTTTTAAAAAATAAAATATTATTCATGAGATGAAGATAAATAATGAAGAAATATGTATGTGAGAATATGAGCAGCAAAACAACTTCATTCTTCTAGCATTATAAAGAAGAAAAGAATACACTGCATTAAAAGATCACAGAATTAGCAGCGTCAGTAATGTGCTAGCTCCAATACGAACGCTAGTTTTACCACATCGAGCGCTTCCGTCTCATATTTAGGACATGTTTTTTTTAGGTTTGTCATGACCGTCTAGGTCCGTCAGAATTTAAAAAAAAAAAAGTCTGATGCATACACACGATCGGAATAGATGATGAAAAGCTTCCATCTGACTTTTTCTGTCAGACATTCCGCTCGTGTGTACAGGGCATTAGTTCTTTGGCAGACCTCTACTCAAATTACCTCCCCCCTTCTCCCTCAGTCTATCGTAAATGCTGCTACCAGACTCCCTCCACCTTAACAGCCTCTCAGTGACTGCCACCCCTCTCTGCCAGTCCCTGACTAACAACAACATGCAAAGACACCCACAACTCTGCACCCAGCTACATCAGCAAACCTCATCTGAAAATAAAGCACCCAAACAGTCCTCTTTGCTCCTCCCAAGACCTCCTGCTCTCTAGCTCCCTCATCGTCTCCTCCCGTGTTCGCATCCAGGACTTCTCCAGAGCTTCCTCCTGAACTTCCTACCCCAATCCATACTGCCTACTCCACATGCTTTTAGGCAATCACTGAAAATATATGTTTTTAGGGAGGCCTATCCCTCCCTCTATCCAACAACTGAAATGTTACCTTCTCTAAAAATTCATCCACACAGAGTTACTACCTTTTGTATCACTTGCACTTCCTATTTAGCATGTAAGCTCTCATAAGCAGGGTCCTCCCAAACCTCTTGTCTTAAAATTGTATTGTTACTGTACTGTCTCCCTATTTTGCAAGGTACTGCACAGAATCCTATCCCATCTTATATGTAAAAAAAATATGGAAACTAAAATGGTGTTTTAGTTTCCCTGTTAGTTTCAGCCTGATATAGAGATAGCACCACCTAGCAACAGGCATTTAGAGGAGGAGTCTCTTGTCACTGGACTGAACCTTCACTTTGTTGATCCCTATGGGAATGCTTGCTTGACTCTTTATTCAAGGGTCCTGGTCATCAGAGTATGTGCAGATATGAGCTTTTAACAATCTGACTGGGTTCCGTTTACTCCGAATGATATGTGAGGAGACACTTCCGGAATCGGCTCCCATCAGATATACGTCATCCCCTGTTGTTTGGTGTTGCCATAACAACTCACCTCTATATAGCGCGGGTGCCCACGTAGTCACGACATCTGCTGAGGAAGTCCCCGCCCACTGGGACGCAACGCGTCCAGAACGTGACGTCGTGACGTCATCCGCGGCTACCGCGCATGCTCCACCGCTTGCACACACTCTGCTGTTTGTATTCACTGCTACCGTCCTGGCACTTGTGAAGTGCCTGTTATGTAAGTGTATTTTTTTAATCCTTTAATAAAGTATGGCATACGGAGAGCACTATGTTTGTCCCTTTCTACTTATATGAATTACGCTGCCCCCCTGCTACGTGGTTATCTGGAGGAGTCTCTTGTCACTGGACTCAACCTTCACTTTGTTGATCCCTATGGGAATGCTTGCTTGACTCTTTATTCAAGGGTCCTGGTCATCAGGTGAGAGGCCACTCGGTACATGGTGAAGGGTACTTCTATCAGTCACACATCATTGCTGTGAAAATCACGTTTGCTTGGTGGATTCATATATGATATTTGGACGTTATTTGTGCTCTATATATTTTGAAGGACTTTACCCTACTGTTATCTTCTTCATCCCTGGATGTTCCTTTTATTTTTTATTTTTTGTTTAGCGCTGCACCCATTTTACTTATCTGCCTAGAGGGATTTGATCCTGGTGTTCAGCTGCTTTCTGGCTTTTGCATACATGCGCTGATACAAATTTTTTTATATACATTTAAAATATTAATAAAGAGGGTTCAATAATTTGGGTGGGAGGAATCATAAATGGTGGTGTTGGCTGTACTTCTCCTTTAATTCGTTAGATGCTTTTATTAATAAAAGAATCATGATGCAGTATATTTTGAAAACTACATATATACAGTAATTACCTAATTGATTTTAACATGAGGGATAAACTAACTTTCAAACAGCATTCAAACAGTTGATCTTATGCCGTGTACACACGGGTGGACTTTTCGACCAGATAATCCGTCCATGTGTGGGCTCCATCGGACCTGCAGCAGACTTTTTCGGTCAAAAATCTGATGGACTTTAGATTTGGAACATATTTCAAATTTGTCCTACGGACTCGAGTCCGGTCGAAAAATCCGCTCATCTGCATGCTAGTCCGAAGAACGAAAGCCCACACTAGGGCAGCAATTGGCTACCGGCTATCAACTTCCTTATTTTAGTTCGGTCGTACGTCATCACATACGAATCCGTCGGACTTTGGTGTGATCGTGTGTAGAAAGTCCGTTCTTTCAAAAGTCCATTGGAAGTCCATCAGAAGTCCGTCAAAAGTCCGTCGGAAAGTCCATCGGACCAGTCCGGTCGAAAAGTCCGCCCGTGTGTACGCGGCCTAACCCACCCCTTTCTCTTCTGTATACTCACACAGTGCTGACACTGAGTTCACCAGCATTCTGCTACAAAGTGTACCTATGGCCAGTGCAGCTTGCCTGTGTGGCCAGTGCTACACTACATTACCAAAAGTATTGGGATGTCTGCCTTTACACACACATGAATGGCATCCCGGTCTTAGTCTGTAGGGTTCAATATTGAGTTGGCCCACCCTTTGCAGCTAACAAATTTAACTCTTCTGGGAAGGCTGTCCACAAGGTTTAGGAGTATGTCTATGGGAATGTTTGACCATTCTTCCAGAAGTGCATTTGTGAGGTCAGGCACTGATGTGGACGGGAAGGCCTGGCTTGCAGTCTCTGCTCTAATTCACCCCAAAGGTGTTCTATCGGGTTGGGGGCAGGACCTTGCTTTTGCATCGATCCAAATCATTTGGTGGAGGGGGGGTTATGATGTGGGGTTGTTTTTCAGGGGTTGGGCTTGGCCTCTTAGTTCTAGTGAAGGGAACCATTAAGGCGTCAGCATACCAAGACATTTTGGACAATATCCTGCTCCCAACTTTGTGGGAACAGTTTGGGGATGGCCCCTTCCTGTTCAAACATGACTGCGCGCCAGTGCACAAACAAGGTCCATAAAGATACGGATGAGCGAGTTTGGGGTAGAGGAACTTGACTGGAACTTGAGTCATGACCTCAACCTGATAGAACACCTTTGGGATCAATTAGAGCAGAGACTGCGGGCCAGGCCTTCTCGTCCAACATCAGTGCCTAACCTCACAAATGCGCTTCTGGAAGAATAGTCAAACATTCCCATAGGCACACTCTCAAACCTTGTGGGCAGCTTTCCCAGAAGAGTTGGAACTGATATTGCTGCAAAGGGGGGCCATCTCAATATTGAACCCTATAGATTAAGACTGGGATGCCATTAAAATTAATGTGTGTAAAGGCAGGCATCTCAATACTTTTGGCAATATAGAGTACCCGTTTGTGGGCGGGGCTTAACAAGCCCGATTGGGGGCTCACTCATAGTGCTCGCTAATGCCTGTACTCACAGGCTGAGGCTGCCGACACGTGAAATCAGTGTTAAAGCGGTTGTATACCCATTCCGATTACTTTTCTTTAAATGGACAATTGCAGGTTTTAAAATTAGTTGCGCTATATAAATTTCTCCTTACCTGCTTGCCTTGTGTGTAATCTGTATGTTTCTGGCTAATGACATCACCCACGCATGCTCCGTATGTCCTATTTTTCCAGCAAGCAGAGACCCTGCTGGAAAAATGCAGGGTCTATGCCGGGGCTGCGTCATTTTTTAGTGTCGACGTCAGCCCCCACAGCATAAATACTTCCTTATACTTCCTCTGCATTGAGAAGAGGATTCACTAGACTTTGTTTCCGTAGTAACTGGAATCCAAGAAGAGGCTTGGATATCGCTATTACTGGGCGTGCGCAGGATTAGGGAGAAGAATAGCAGAAGTAAATTAGGAGACAGACACGGAAGACCACAGTTACTATGGCGCCGGCTAATATCGAGGATGAGCGATTGGAATATAAAGAAAAAATTACAGTAAGAATGATTTTTGGGCATACCCTTAGTGCCCATTTTATTGAAAATTGATATTTACATTCTAACATTGTTTAAATAGTGTATCTTTTTAGAGAGTTTACTACCGCTTTAAGGTGGCACTTCAACTTAGAAGCGAGCATATGTAAATTGCACAGTTAAACCTTTGTATATATTATGCTTCTCAGTGAGTCACGCTTCACCTTAATTGTACTCTGACTTTTCCCAATAGATGCAGCAATTCCAAGTAGGTGCTATGAAGCCTGTACCCTTCTCACCAGCACAACTTGATGTGTCACCTCCTTCCCACTGCCCAGTAACACTATGGGGGGGGGGACTAAAGCTGGTACACTCAGAATCTGGTGCAACTTTGCATGGTAGCCAATCAGCTTCTAACTTAAGCTTTGACACACACAGAAATCATCTCTTCACATGTTCGAGCTTCTCCACTCTCCAGGGCCCTCACTCTCTCCTCTATTCTTTCATGACCTCCTAGTCTAGGTTCATAGCATACCCTGCATACCCTGCTGTGATATTGGTCCTTATATGTAGGGAACCAGTCACTAGGTTAAGCTCACAAACTCTCTCACTACCAGGGCATTCTGTCACCTGTGCTAAGTGACCACTGGTTCCCACTGGCTGGCTGATTTAGAACCCGACATCACTCTGGTTACCCTTAGCAAGGGCATTAGAGACTTTTCTCCTGCAACTCCACCACATTGTAAACCATTGCAATGCCTCTTCACTAACTTCACTAACTTCTCTTCATCCCGATCAGAAACCTTATTCTTTGATACACTATGCATGCACCCCTTTCCATGGAGCTTCAGAACAGGGGTTTTCTCTGAACTTTACAACTTTTACTCAAAACTTGTGAAGATACAAAGCAACATAAAACATTCTCTGTTTCCTTCTGTACATGTCTCTAGTTCATCCAAACACCAGGCTGCCTCAGGTCATACCTTTAAAAAGAGAAAAGTCCTTTAAGTAGAGTCCATGAATCCATCTTTGGTACCCCAACTGGGTACCCACCAAGGGGGAGCCCTCCAAAAGTTAAAGCAGAGTTACATGTGACTGCAGTCCTCCTTGCATTTCTCCATCCAAGGACCAAGCTAGGTTGCCTCCCCTTGTATTTATAGCCTGCCACAAGGGGGCAGAGGATTGAACACCTGGGAGCCGGTGTCCTGCCAAAAAAGGTCCCCCGGCAGGTAATGCCCCCCCCCCTGTATGGCGCAGCGCTTGCACAGTACGAACCACAATTGAGCCGCCGAAAATAGCCGAAGACGAACAGCTCTGAATCAGCTGTATACGGCACCTGTGCAATGATATGGCTCCTGATGCTCATGCAACTCTGCAAGGGGCGGGTGTATTACTGTTATATTGTGTAAGGGGTGGATGGCTACAGAGGAGGCTGAATTTTAAATTGATGGGCAGAGCTGATAACTTAGGGGTGGTTCAAAATCCGCACTGATACTGTGATAAATTCATTGTGTTAGTTACTTAAATAGGTCGCCCATCAATTTAAAATTTGCCCTCTTCTGTAGCCATCCATCCCTTACACTAGATAACAGTAAGACACCCGCCCCTTGCAGAGTTGCACGAGCATCAGGAGCGTGCGGCAGCCTCTGGCACAATGTCGTTGTCTTTGCGCAGGCGCCGTGTACAGCTGACTCATAGCTGTTCATCTTCGGCTATTTTCGGTGGCTCCGTTGTGGTTCGTACTGAGCAAGCGCTGCGCCTGCGCAGTACAGGGGGGTCATTATACGCTGGAGGGACCTTTCTCGGCAGAACACGGCACCTTAACCCTTGTGCATACAACACACAGGCACATGCTACCTATCCTTTCCTAGCAAACAAACATGTAGCAAACAGGACTCTAGGCATTTTAAGCTATTGCAGGAAAACTAGTTCTTGGTCTTGGCAGTATTGTTTCTGTCCTGTAGCTTCTAGTTTTGTCCCTTGGCGGGTCAGCTTGAGCTGCTGGCCTTTTCTTTAGAAATTTTGGTAGCCATTCCTACATGGGTGTAACCCTTTCTACTTGCTTCCTACATCAATTTCTATAAGGGAGCATTATTAATACCTGTAGCGCTGACAACTGTTGTTTCTAGCTTTATGTGTATTATTCAGTACAATAGTTGTGTTAGTGCCATCTTGTGGACAATTGATAAAGTACAATAAGTTTATGTCTCAGGATTTAGTGACACGGAAGTGATTCATTGTTTACTTTGGAACTGTAGCTCTGACCCACCCACAATGCTCCTGGACAAAGTCAGAACTGAACTGCATTGTGGGGGAATATAAAAGGGTAAGCAGCGGCCATTTTAGGTCTCTTGTTCCTGGGACGGGTGGCCTGTCAACAGAACTCTGTGGGTGTGTGTGTCCCACAGGGTTGCGGCCTACCTGGCGAAGGAACAGAGCAGCTGTAGTATCCTGCCATCGCATCGCAGTGAGTTGGACAAGAGACGTGATTGTTCCGGAAGACCCGTGGGGAGATAATCGAGGACTCCTGGTCGTTTGTGAATGGAACAGTGTGACGGCGTGGTGGTGCCTCCAAACGGAACTGAGAACTGCTGAGCCGGAGACATCCACCTGCTTGGATTCTGTGTGGTGAGAGGGTTGACACCCAGAAGTTTATTTGAGTATTACACACACATCTTTAGAACTGTACAGAGTGTTGCTGGGACCGATAGTCCCACGGAACAAGTTAAGTCGGAGAGCATTACATCCGAATAGACTTCAGTGTTCAAGAGCGGATGTTAGATGTTTGTTTCTTCATATAAAGACACCTAGTCACTCTGTTGGATTACAATTGTTTTATTGTGTTATACCACACTGCGCAACACCCAGGAGGAACTCTTTGCAGATTATAGTTATAAAAGCTAACGAAGACTGAAGACGTCTGGACTACCTTTTCTTTTTCATTTGCAGGGCCCTGCATTTTAGTATAGTGACTTTAGGGTCTAGAGCAGCAATCTATATACATATACATTTCTGTGATTGTTATTGATTGTCATAATCATTTCTTATACTATCACACTACGTTGGTGTGATAGTATATTCATTGAAATAACTCTTTATATAAATATATTACTTACTCAAAGAAAGAAGTTATTTCTGGTCATTATTGAAGTTTGTGTGCAGTGTTGTCATTTCTCCTACAGGTGGAGCTACCAGCACCCAGGTAGAGTTAATCCTAATTGTAAGTGTATATTGTGGGTTAAAGTTAATGCTCATATTGTTTCAACACTGCACTACAGTTGGGTCAAGAAGGGTGTAGAGCAAAGAGGACAGGCCCGCTTAAACCAGCAGCTTCACCGAGAGTTATTGCTACATACCTATTGACATAGCTTGGGTCCAGTGTTTGACAAGAGCTCCCCTAAAACAATGGGAATGGTTAAACATTTTATACTTTATGGGCTAATAGTTTGCATTGCCCAAATATACCACAATGGTATTTATTTCCCCATTGTATTACATGACAGAATAATTATTATCTAGTAAGCACTTTCCTTGTTATAACAATATATTGTATGTGTTTAATAACACAGCTATCAAACTACAAAAGCCATACCAAGGGGAAAGCACATCCTGAGTGGTTCTTGCAACAGGCGAGTCTGTGTTGCAATGATACATGACCTTCTAATTTCTAGTCCTGCTAGCTTACACTACCTTCCTACCCCTGGCTTCTGCTCAGACTTCTACTCTGCAGCTGCAGCCACCAGGAGTGTGTGTAAAACCCCCTTCTGTTAGGTCCGTATGATGCACAGACCTGGCAGTAAAAGGGTTAAGCTGTGTGTGGTGTCATATTTGAATGTATAATTGATTTCTCAACTTTTACACTTAGATTTACTCCCCTTCATGACCAGGCTTAATGGTACGTGTTACTTTAACTGACAATTGTGCAGTCATGCAACACTACCCAATCAACTTTTTTTTCTGCACTATTAACAATAAAAGGCTGAAAATTGTAAAAAAAAAAAAAACTTTTTTTACTTTCATGAAACATATCCAATAGAAAAAAAAATGTCTTCATAAATTTAGGCCGATATGTATTCTGCTACATATTTTTGGTTAAAAAAATCCCAATAAGCGTATATTGATTGGTTTGCACTATAGCTTCTACAAGCTATGGTATATATACTGGAATTTTTATTTATTTAGTTATTTTTATACTAGTAATGGCGGTGATCAGCAACTTAAAGCGGGACTGTGATAGTATGGCAGGCAATCTGACACTAACTGACACTGTCACTAAACTAATGACAGTGGCAAGGAAGGGGTTAACATCTAGGATGATCAAGGGGTTAAATATGTGCCTAACAGTGCTTGGTGCATTCACTGTGTGTTGTTTTTACTAAGGGATGCGCTGGTTTTTATTCCCTGCTTTGCATTCACAGAGCTCTGTCCTGTTATCCTCTTAGCCGATCAGCTGGTGCCAGTGGTCAATCTTACGTGATCCAGCGAAGGAGAGCTGCTCTGCTGCCATACTCCTATATGAGGCGGTTGGCAAGCGGTTAAATACAGCAGCAGCACCTCAATCTGGTTCATTTCAACTGGAAAAAATATTTCCTATTTCTCGTATTCCTCCTCTGCTTCCTGATGCCTTTTCCTCACAGGGATGGAGGCAGTAGGAAATGAATCCTGCTGGCTGCAATTTCTGTGCTTCTGCCTGCTGCAGTGCCTCCCCTGCCTGGTATGTGCTCCATACCCGAAAGGAATTATATTACTAAAACCTGCCTTGTAGTGGCTTACAGTTTTGTTCACCCCAACTCCCCAGAGTCTATCTTTGTCCCATAATTGCACAGGTACTTATTGATGGCATGCTACTGGTGCAGCCTTTGTAGCATAACCGTTGTTAAGTTCCTTCATGATTTACCATTGCGACACCCAATTGAGTACATTTGCCAGGCATAGTACATGTGTGATTTCTCCCAAACAAAGGGTGGCCAGTGAGATAGTGCCATTGAGGCATGACCTTGCCTGGCTGAAGAAGGTAAGGGGTCAGCCACCTCTCTGTCTGGGCTTAAACAGCTGCCATATTTTACCATGGCTGATATACACTACAGGCAGAGGCTGCAGACCACAGCAGTGCTGTCAGCAGCAGATACGTTTAAAAGGCCCACACTACAGAGGTCTGTGCACTGGTTCTGGGGATAGCAGTGGTCTTGCGGATAGGCAGTGCTGCCAGATGGATTAGGATGGTTTATCCTTCCAGTCCTCTACAGGCTGCCCTGGCCCCTGATCAAAATTCTCCCTCACTATTGCCCTGTCACTGCCTCTGAACTTTCTTTTTCTTCAATCGGTGGCATGCACAAATGATCTGTCACCAAATTATTCACCCCCTTCTCATTGCTGGAATCCACTTAGCAGTAAGCTGGAACATTTCTGGCTGTTGCTGCTTCCTAACTGATGTCGCCTGAAGTAATGGCGCTATCTTCCTTATCCCAGGGGTGGATCCAGGGGGGGCAACGGGGCAATAGTGAGTGGATGGGCGGATGGGCTGCTCAGCAGGTGAAAGAGCAGGTGGCTCTGCGGATGAGAGAGTGGGTGGCTCTGCGGGTGAGAGTGGGCTGTCGGTCGGCTCGGTTGGGGGAATGCGGGTGAGTGAGTGGGTGGGCAGACGGGCTGCTCTGCGGGTGAAAGAGTGGGTGGCTCCGCAGGTGAGAGAGCGGGCGGCTCCACTGGCGGCCGTGCTGCCGGCCGGCCCGCTTGGTGAGCGAGTGGGAGGCTTGGCGGGAGAGGGAGAGAGAGAGAGCAGGCGAGCAGCTGGGCGGCTCGGTGGGTGAGCGGACGGCTGGCCAATCAGGGAGCCAGCGGGTGGGGGAGCAGAGGTATGACATAATTTCTCACTACCCGGCGCCCGCCCTGCATCCTTGCAGTGCAGTTCCGCCCTCACTGTGCAGGCAGCCGCAGGAAGCAGAGAGAGGACCTCATCTTTCTGCTGCCTGACTGGTAATCTGCTACCTGACTCTGTGACACAGCAAGAGACAATCCGCAACGTGTGGTAGGTGACATGGCAAGTGACACTCCCCAATGTGCGGCAGGTGACGTGGCAAGTGACAATCCGCAACATGTGGCAGGTGACGTGGCAAGTGAGAATCCACAACGTGTGGCATGTGACGTGGCAAGCATGGGCGTCCACAGAACTTTTTTCGGGGGGGGGGCATAATTTTAGGGTCACTCATGCACCGCCCCTTTTCGACAATGTCATTATCACATTATCATGGTCAGAGACTGCAGACGTAGTACAGTCCCTAGGGTAAGTAATGGATAATGGCCAACAGGCCCTTTTACCAGACCCAGCGAAATGACAGCAGCGATTCCTCCGGTTGGACGATCGCTCACTCACTCTGGGTTCCCCAGGGGCGACTCTGGTCAGTAGTGTAGCATGTCTATACCCTGGTAGTGGCTCAGTCTTTCTCTCTCTGGTGGTGCTGGGCAGCGTGGCTCTCTCTCTGGTGGTACTGGGCAGCGTGGCTCTCTCTCTGGCTTCCGCCCAGCACACTCCTCGTTCTTTGTCCTGTAACACTCTCTCCTGCTTTTTTCAGCTTTTTTCCAGGCTGCAGTCTCTCAATCTCTCTATTAATCGAGCTGTAGCCTCCTCCCTCTGGAAAAATCGGCTGCCAATCTTTGGGACTACATGTCCCATGATGCTCTCCTAGTATCCTTTGATTGGCCCTCAGTTATGGCCAATAGGGAAGGAATGGAGCGGGCAGGAAGCTGGGCGGGGAACCTGGTCTCTTCTCCCTCACAGGAGAAAGGGGGGGGGCAAGTGGGGCAAACCTCTGATAGCCCGCAGCTCGCCTTTCTCCTGTCACAGCGCCACCAAGTTCTCTGCTGGACTGAGCTGGGAAAAGAGCCCAAAGTCAGATTACACTGATGGGTGGGCTTGACAGCAACTTGATGGTGTCACCCCACTGGCAGGTGGCACCCGGGTGCGGGCTGGCCGCACCCCGATAGCGACACAACTGTACTGAATTTGAGATCCGATCCCCGATTCCAGGGGGGGTACTTGACCCCCCTTGCCCCTACCTGCGGATGCCCATGGTGGCAAGTGACAATCCGCAACATGTGGCAGGTGATGTGGCAAGTGACAATCTGCAACATGTGGCAGGTGACATGGCAATTGACACTCCGCAACGTGTGGCAGGCAATGTGGTGGGTGACAGTCTGCATCTGGTGACAGGTGACATGGCAAGTGATAATCCGCATCTGGTGACAGGCCCCAATTCACATCTGGTGGCAGGTGACGTTGCAAGTGACACACTCAGGGCTCCCACTGATTCTGCATTATGGTGAGTTGAACTATTTCATTTGATATAACAATGTAATAATAGAAAAAATGCCCTTCAATCATCCTGACACCATATCAACCATGGTGCCATGATGATTGAAGCGCCAACACCAGCCATTTCCCCGATAAATTGCCCCCCAAAAAACGTATTTTCTGGCAGTGCCCCTCCCAAGACTAGACTCTGGATCCGCCCCTGTCTTATCCCCAATATCTAAAAGGAGGAATGCTTACACATGACCAAGATCATTTGCCTGCAGCAATTCAGTGATCGTATGATCAAATAATTCTGCCGATTTCTTATTGCATATTTGCGGGGCTATGGTGACCTTTTGGAAAAAGAGGACATGGAAGATGACAGCACATTAGCAGCTGTTGCAGACAAATGCTATTTAAGAAAACTTTGGCTAAGAGAAATTTAGAAATTGTTTTTGCTGACCCTTTTCTCAGATTTTAACTCCCCTCCCTTCACACCTAAGCATTTGTGGGATGCATTTGTGATGCCATTATTTCATAATGACACCCTAAACGCGATGCGATTTTGCCGTTATTGTCGTGTGACAAAATGCACAAAAATCACGGCAAAATACTCAACAACAAATGCACCTGGATCTGTACCAAAATTTGGTACATTAGCTTTTTGGCACATTTTTGAAGTGGAGGGAGGCCCATTCAAATAAATGGTGCCACTCCAAAAACGCGCCACAAAAAACCCTAAGAAACAGCAGGTGTCGCTGCAGTGTGTTTAGATTTGAACAGAGCCTAAAATGCCAGGACAGTACAAATGCCCCCCAAATGATTCATTTTTGAAAAGTAGACAGTTGAAAGTATATAGTAAGAGGCATAGAAAGTTTTTTGAAGTTGTATTTTTTGTCCCAATTTTTTGGAAAATTAAGAAAATTAAGAAATTAAATAAAATTTGTTATTTTTTTTCACAATTCTATTTGCATACTGTTACCAGTGCAGTATAGCATCATCATATGACTGGTATGGAGGCGATCAGGGATGCTTACTGATGACAGTATGTAAAAAAATACATATATCATTTTTGTTCAATTTCTTAACATTTATTTTCATTCTTTAACATTTTTGTTATTTCTAATTTTTTTTACATTCTTTCATCACAGTAGTTCAGTGTAACCATGGTGAAACTGTACTACTCTGGGGAGGGGGGTAGGTGATCAGGGATTTTTTTTCTTTTCATTTCGCTGTGATTGCTTGTTACAGTGATGGTCAATGTAACTGCAATCGTTTGAACTGTCATGAATGGCTTTCATTCATGACTCATTGTTTACTATTGTGATGCTGTAATTGCCCACAGCTATCACATGGTACAGGGTGCTGTGATTGGCCCAGGTACCTTTTGATAATTAGAGACCAATAACAGATCATGCACAGTAATAAACAATGATAGGTTAACACAGTGGTTGGCACTTCTGCCTAGCTAGCACTAGGGTTGTCGGTTCAAATCCCAACCACAGCACTACCTTCCTGGAATTTGTATTCCGTGCATATTAGTACATCATGACATGAACTGCCTGTGACCCAATTTTATTTTTTGCCATGGTTTACTACCGCTTTAACTGGAAAAAGAAGAGCAGATAGTCTCACTCTGTCTGCTTCTGTTTTTGTCACAAAGGATTATTACACAGACAAGGTTATAGCAGAGACTCTTACTCTGGAATAATTACAGCAGATGTTAAATCCACCCTCCATCCACTAGAGGTTGCCTGCAAAACATGGATTGGAAAATACTATGAGGAGAAACATGGACGAATGGGGGGGGGGGAGTGTAGTTCACTGAAGAGGCTCAGCCTTTACAACAGGTTTGTTGGGAACTACAAATGGGGGGGGGGACATTAAAGAGGGGGAGCTGTAGTCATTTTCCCAGCCTGAGAGAGGAAGAAAGTTCTCTGTGGGGAGACCAGGACTTAGTCCAAAACTCACCTGAGAACACAGGAGGCAGAGAGTGGACAATTTCTATCTGCGAGAAATAACAAATGCAGGCGCCTCTGAGTTAGACTGCAAAATGTGTATTAATAAAATCAGATAGTAACTTACATCAAGGTAAACAAAGAAGGGTACATCTGTGGGTAAAGGCTCTGTGGGGCATCCATCCCACCGGTCAGTAGAAGGTATGCTGTTTCAGCCGCTCTTTTGGCTCTCCCGGCCAGCACGAAGATGGTATGATGGTGGAGAACTGGAGAGGAGGCTTGGAAAGCTCCCTGAACCGCAGCAGGCCACTGGCCATTTGGACTTTAGTACTATAGGATCTGTTTCAGTACCAGCGCCACATGTATATTTGTTTGTTCCTTTGTTATTGAAGCACGGCTTGGCTGCTAGTCTGTTTGTGATCCTTTACACTGTATTGTCATTGCTATTTTCAAGCATCTGATTTATTTGTATCATTCGTATATAGAATGTAAGTCACCAAGGTTACACGCATGCCCATTACAAATAACCTAATTTCTTGTGAACCAACCAAAACTCAACCTTGGTGCCTAAATACTTGTATCCTCATATATATATATATATATATATATATATATATATATATATATATATATATATATATATATATATATATATACAGGGGGTCCCCGGGTTACAAACAAGATAGGGACTTTAGGTTTGTTCTTAAGTTGAATCTGTTTGTAAGTCAGAACAGGTAAATTTTTTAAGTGTAGCTCCAGCCAAAAAATCTATTTTTAAGCTTTGTAGATAGCATAGGGAAGGGTTATCACCCCTGTAACATTTGTTTTGCTGTCTGTGCCCCTGTTCAGAAGATTTCACCTCACTTTCTGTCCCAATGACAATTGGATTTTGAAAATTTGGGGTTATTAGGGAAATAAGGATAGGTGATAAAGCATCAGTGGAGACACCTTTTTCCAATATTAACTCCTAGAGGAGTGAATTTCCCTTCCTAGGGGTAGATTTCCTCTCACTTCCTGTTGTCTCCTTCCGTTTGTAAGTAGGAGTTGTTTGTAAGTCGGATGTTTGTAAGTAGGGGACCCCCTGTATATATATATATAAATATACACACACACATATATATATATATATACACACACACACACACACACAAGGAGTGTATACATTTTTAATTAATTATTATTAAATTAATTATTTTTTAAATTATTATTGTACTTCAAGCGGCACACCGTCCGTGTTCCCTATTCACCCCACCCCTACACCACCCATTAATGATCCGATCCCCAACTCCAAGAAAACATGCTCCTTGTGCTATCCCATAGTTTTTGGGTCATCTTATGTCACCACAGCATCCATATTAGAATTTAATCCAGAACTCCTAGCCAGTGCCAGCCACGACACATCCAATATAGGAGACAATTTCACCATTCAGCATTTCCCCAGCTCTGCTGTGGAATTCAACCCATCCCAGAGTTCTTTCTTGTCCCTCAATCCTCTACTACCCGTCAATAGGTATGAACCAAACATCCCCCGGTTCGGTTCGCAGCAGAACATGCAAAAAAATTGTTTGAACACGCAAACACCGTTAACGTCTATGGGACACAAACGTGAAAAAATAAAAGTGCTAATTTTAAAGGCTTATATGTAAGTTATTGCCATAAAAAGTGTTTGGGGACCCAGGTCCTGCCCCAGGGGTCATGTATCAATGCAAATTTTTTTAAAAAAATGAACGTTTTTTTTCAGGAGCAATGATTTTAATAATGCTTAACTGCTTCAGCCCCGGAAGATGTTACCTCCTTCCTGGCCAGAGCACTTTTTGCGATACGGTACTGTATCGCTTTAACTGACAATTGTACGGTAGTGCGACATTGCACCCAAACAAAATTGACGTTCTTTTTTTCTCCCACAAATAGAGCTTTCTTTTAGTGGTATTTGATCACCTCTGCGGTTTTTATTTTTTGCGCTATAAACAAAAAAAGTGTGACAATTCTGAAGAAAAAGCGATATTTTTTACTTTTTGCTATAATAATTTGCTATAATAAATATCCTCAGTTTAGGCTGATATGTATTCTTCTACATATTTTTGGTTAAAAAAAAAATAGCAATGAGCGTATATTGATTGGTTTGCACAAAAGTTATAGCGTCTACAAAACAGGGGATAGTTTTATGGCATTTTTATTATAAATTTTTTTATTAGTAATAGCGGAGATCTGCGATTTTTATCGTGACTGCGACATTATGGCGGAGATATCGGACACTTTTGACACTATTTTGAGACCATTGTCATTAATACAGCGATCGGTGCTATAAAAATGTACTGATTACTGTGTAAATGACACTGGCAGGGAAGAGGTTAAACACTAGGGGCAATCAAGGGGTTAAGTGTGTCCTAGGGAGTGATTCTAACTGTGGGGGTGGTGGGCTTCCATTCACATGACAGCGATCACTGCTCCCGATGACAGGGAGCAGTGATCTCTGTCATGTCACAAGGCAGAATGGGGAAATGCCTTGTTCTGCGGCTCTGTGACACGATCGCTGGGACACCCGTGGACATCGAGTCCGCGGGTCCCTTGGGCACGGTCACACTGCAAGTGGTTAAAATGAAACAATAAAAATTAAATATTCCTTTAAATATTGTGCCTGGGCAATATAGATAAATATTTATAAAATATTTATAAATAAATATAGATAAAAATATCAAAAATACCACAAAAAAAATAAATAAAAATGGCGCGGATGTCACCCCCAAAATCCATACCAGGCCCTTCAGGGCTGGTATGGATATTAAGGGGAACCCCGCACCAACTTAAAAAAAAAAATTTGGTGTGGGGGTCCCCCAGAGCCCCAGACACTATATACTCTGAACAGCAGTATATATACTATATGGCCTGCCCTATATACTCTGCAGAAAATTAGGCCTTAGGTGTTGGTGGTACCAGAACACTGTAAGCCCTCACAGTTACTCTTGATGGGCGCAGGAACAGGCCCTGCTGTGAAATATTATATCAAGAATTGTAATTACATACCCCTGTTGAACAGGGGCAGAAAAATTGGGCCGTGGGTGGTGGTGGGGGTACCAGAACACTGTAAGCCCTCACAGTTACTCTTGGTGGGTGCAGTAAAGGGCCCTACTGTGAAATATTATATCAAGAATTGTAATTGCATGCCCCTGTTAAACAGGGGCAGAAAAATTGGGCCTTGGGTGGTGGTGCCCTAAACCAAAAATATTGAGGAGGAATAGGATAGTCAGCATAGGCAGTCTTCAAGGGATCCCACCTCCATAGCAAATTCAATCAGTTACATCAGCATCAGGTGCTTGATAGCTGCTGATCCAAAACTGATTAATTTTATGAATGTAAGCATATCAATGGATTCTGTAGACAGAGGCACTCTTTGATCTGTTACAAACCCTCCAACAGCATTGAATGTGCATTCAGAAAGCATGCTGGATGCAGGACAGGCCAGTAGCTCAATTGCTATATTGAGCAAGTTCTGGCCAGTGGTCCATCCTCAAAACCCAGTAACACAGTGGATGCTCTATTGGAAAGGTCTCCAAGTCTGCTCTTTCCCCTAGATATTCCTGCACCATGTAATGCAGATGCTGGTTGCTTGAACCTATCAGACCTTGCCGTTGAGGATTGAAAAATTGTTTAAAGGCATCGGTCAGCCAGCCACCTTCTCCATCACTCTTCCTCCAACTGAACAAAGCCTCAGCAACACGTTGTCCAGCACCAGGAAATTGTAACCTCCCAGGGTCTGGAAATGCGCTGCACAAACCTTTCTTCAAGGCCTCCTGAAGATGTTTCATCCTCTGCTCCCTCTGCAAAGGCAGGATGAGTTTGGCAACCTTACCCTTGTAACATGGATTAAGAAGGGTTGCCAGCCAGTAATGATCCCTCTCCTTGATACCACAAATCCTAGGGTCCTTTCACAGGCTTTGCAGAATCAGGGAGGCCATGCAGTGTAAGTTTGCAGAGGCATTCAAGTCCTCTGGGTCACTAAGGATCACATGATCCATAACTATATCCTCCCAGCCATGTACAACTCCTTGGGTTTCTGGGGACTGAAAACCATCCCTTGAAGACTGCTACATCCATGCTGACACAATCCTCCTCCTCTTCTTCCTGTGTGTTTGGTGGGCTCTCAGGAATGCTATCTGGATAAAGGGGGCCTTAAGAGGTAAGGAAGTCCTCCTCTTCCTCCCGCTGTTCTGCCTCAAGTGCCCAGTCTATGATTCCACAAAGCATGTGCTCCAACAGAAAGACTAGAGGGACAGTGTCACTGATGCATGCATTGTCGCTGCTCACCATCCTTGTGGCCTTCTCAAATGGGAACAGGACAGTGCATGCATCCTTGATCAGTGGCCACTGGCGTGGCGAAACGAAGGCAAGTTCCCCTGACCCTGTCCTGGTGCCATACTCGCAAAGGTACTCATTGATGGCCCTCTGCAGTGTGTGCAGCCGCTGCAGCATTGCCAACATTGAGTTACACCTGGTGGACATGTCACAAATGAGGCGGTTGGTGGGCAGGTTGCATTCCCTTTGAATGTCAGTCAGCCGAGCACTGGCATTGTATGACCAGCGGAAATGACCACAGACTTTTTTGGCCTGCCTCAGGAGATCCTGTAAGCCTGGGTACCTGCTCAAGAACCACTGCACCACCAAATTCAGGATGTGTGCCAAACATGGAACATGGGTCAAGTGTCCCTGTCAGAGGGCAGAGAGAAGGTTCATGCCATTGTCGCATGCAACCATTCCTGGCTGAAGCTGGCGTGGCGTCAACCACCTCTGAGCCTGCCCCTGCAGAGCTGACAGAATCTCTGCCCCAGTGTGGCTCCTGGCTCCCCTAGGCAGACCAACTCAAGCACCGCATGTATCTTTTAGCCTGACTGCTTGCGTAGGCCCTTGAACGCTTACAGAGCACCGCTGGTTCAGAGGACAAATCTGCAGAAGAGGCCATAGAGGAAGAAGAAGAGGAGGGGGTGGAGGAGAGAGCTGTGGCAGAATTACCACTAGCATTTTGGAGGCATGGTGGCAGAACAAGCTCCAACAACACTGAACCCTGTCCTGCATCCTTCCCAGCTGCCAGCAGAGTTACCCAGTGTGCTATGAAGGAAAAGCAATGTCCCTGCCCATGCCTGCTGGACCATGAGTCAGCGGTAATATGAACCTTACTGCTTACCGCCCTGTCCAACAAGTCCAAAAAATTGCCTTCCACGTGCCGGTAGAGAGCCGGAATGGCTTTCCATGAAGATAAATGGCGTTTTGGAACCTGCCACTGAGGTACAGCACATTCCACAAATTCACGAAAGGGGGCAGAGTCTACCAGCTGAAAAGACAGCAGTTGCAATGCTAGCAATTTGGCCTAGCTAGCATTTAGACGCTGAGCATGTGGATGGCTAGGACCAAATTTCTTTTTACGGCTCAGCATTTGGGCTAGGGAAATTTGCCTGCTAAAATCAGATGGTGGTGTACTGCTAGCAGATTGGCTGCAAGTACTTGGGACACCTATTGCTATACCTTCATTCCTCTCAGTGCAGGTTTTTGAGAGGACTGAAGGTATAGTAGGGTTGGAGATCCCAGATGAGGAACAAGGAGAAGTCCGCCTTTTTCTTTGATGTGGGTCTTTCAAGTGCTGTTGCCAACGGACTGCATGGCAGGTCATCATATGTCTGGTCAAGCATGTGGTGCCCAAGCGGCTGCTGTTCTGGCCACGCTTGATCCACTTCAGACATAGGTTGCAAACAGCAACGGTGCGATCTCCTGCACACGGGAAAAAAGGCCCACACCAAGGAGCATTTAAAAGTCAGTGGGGAGTCAGCAACGCCCAGCACCTGCGGAGCTCTGCGGTGTGATGCAATAGGGTGGCTGCCCTTAAGCTGACCCCTAGAGGACATCCTGCCTCATAGGAGTTGTGCCTCCTCCTCTCTTCTATCAGGCACCCAAGTACAGTCAGTGACCTCATCATCCCCTCCCTCCTCGTCATTGGAGCAAACTTGGCAGTATGCTGCAGCTGGGGGAACATGACTGCCAGTTTGTCCTTGTTGGGCACCCCCTCTCTCTAGGCTCACATTACTCCCTTCCTTGCAAAAAAGAGGGGGAGTGTATCACCACACGGAGTGGCACCGTGGATACACACAGCAGATAAAAATGTGCCACGTCCTATCAAATATATGAGAAACAGACAAGAGGGACTTTTGGACTTTTTAGGCACAACTACAACAAATTAATTATATAAAAAAATACCATTTTATTTACTTGGAAAATTACATAGCAAAGAAAAAGACATTGCTAAAAAACCACAACATATATATATATACTAAAGTACTCGCTATACAACACCATCTATCGTATCTAGTTATTCGGACGTCTGGATATACATCCCACATAGAAATCAATCCGAAATGATGGCTCGATAGCAAGTCTGTAGTCAATTCATGTCCCTTACTCTTTAATGCTCGACATGTTTCGCGTATCGTTACGCTTCTTCAAGAGCGATGCAGGATATGTTGTAGCTATCAGAATATATGACATAACAAAACATAATAATTAATATAAACATTCATCAAAAACAGGCATCTATAGTGACGCCACATACATTTGTATTTAAAGAATGTATATACTGGCTCAAGCTGGGCAATGGTGGATGCGCAAACCATAGGGGTGCTATAAGGCTACCATGGGGGCGTACACAACATAATCTAATGTAATATTTCAAAGGTATGTCGCAGTGATAAGGGAGTGGGAGGGGGTATTGAGGGGGGGAAAAAAGGAAACAAAGGGGGAAGAACAAGGGAGGGATAATAAGGGGAAGGGGAGGGGGGGGGGGAGAGGAGGGAAAGGGGGGGGGGAAGGGGGAGAGGGGGAGGGGGGGGGGAAGGAAAGGGGAAAAGGGGGGGAGGGAAGGGGGGGAAAGGGGGGGGGAAGGAGAAGGGAAAGGGGGGAGAAAAAGGAGGGAATGTTTTGGGGGGGGGGGGTTTGAGTCACAAGGATACTTACATTGTAACATATATATAAAATCATAAAAGAGATAATACTCCGCAAACCCGCTACGGTCAGAAAAAACGGGCCCGTTGGTGTATCTATGCACGTCAGAATAAATGTAGGCTAATATTAGCTTATTACATAAGCCTATTCCTAAAAGAGAAACAATGATTTTAGAGTATGAATGTATATATATAAAAAGGTGTCTGATGACATAGACCATGCCATACTATATGACACTCACCAGTGTTATTTAATATAGGTATTCATCCATATTATTTCTCGTTTATATGCTCCTAGGTTCCGCAAAGGGGCTCAGGTAATCCAAGATAGGGGGTGCCAGTGGCCCAATGTCATCAAAGGTAATATGCCAGTAGTATGTCCTAAGGTATACACAGGCAAGCATAAAAAGAGGAGAAAGGAGGAAGGGGAGGGCCGGGGAAAAAAATAGGTAACTGACTTATAATATAAGTATCCATCAATAGTAGATGCCTAGTAAATAATACTGCAACGTAAGAAAGGGGTACCTGAATGTAATAGAAAAAGACCTGCGACGTGCGGTATCCTCCTGTGGCTGGAGCGGAGTGCACACAGTGATAGGACGCCGTCCTATTTGTGTGTACGTCCCGTCCGTCGTCAACCAATCGGCAACGCCGACGTGACGTCATACGGACCGGCCGAATGCTCCCAGTGCGCATGCGCGCCGTCCGGCCAGAAGCGCCGTACATAGCGGCGGCGCTTCCAGTGAGGAAAGCAACGCCCGCCCACTACAAGCTACACCAGCCGGCATCCAATAGTGTACCAGCCGGTGTGAGCGCCACATCAGGAAAACGTGATGTGACGCTGGGCGGCCGCATAGCAGCCACACACCCCCCACCAGGTGGCGCCAACACACCAATGACCAGCACAAACTCAGCAACACATAATATATGACCTGTACAGTGGATAAAACTTTTAAATTTTTAAAGAAAAAGAAAAAACCTTAAACTCACCTGGGAACATCCTATTTCCCAGATGTGTATATACCTCAGAATCCATAGTGTTCATATGAAAAATATTTGCTTTAAAACTCAGATAGAGCCTTCATTTTATTAATATATACATCCATATACAGATCTTCTGTACAAGCATAAGCATAGAATTGAAAAAATTTTTTTTGAAAAAGATGTGTATATATATATATGGACTTCAAAAACAGCAGCATATTAAAGATCATGTATAAGAAAATGTGCAAAAGGAATAAATACCATAGCAAAAAAAAAAAAAAAAAAAAAGAAAGAAAATGAAAATAAGAAGAGATTGGTAATGAAAAACCAAATATCCAAATAGTTACTAAAACTCGTTTAGCATGTTAGTCTGAACTGGCTATCACGCTAGCCTAAATATCAGAGGATATTATCAAAGGAAGGGTTTGTAGGACTGTGATTCATTTATGCCAGGGGCTCGAGTCGCATTCAAACGTTCTATCCAGAATGTTTCTTGTTTTAAAATCTGTTTGTCCCAGTCGCCACCTCTGGGGCTCCTCGGAATCACCGCAAGGGCGATAAAGGAGACCACCGAGGTGTCGAATCTGTGATAAAGGTCCAGGTGCCTGCTAACTGATGTAATCATTTTCCCCCCTCCAGAGTAGTATATGTGGTCCTTGATGCGTGAGCGAAATTGTCTAATAGTCTTTCCAACATAGAAGGCTTGACAGTCGCATGTCATTAGGTAAACTATGCCCTGGGTTTCACAATTGGCGTGGAAGTGAGGGGTGAATGTCTCCCCATTGGGGAGTTTAAAGCAGGTACCTACACGGATCCAGGGACAAAATGAACATCTCCCGCATCTGGTGATCCCCTTGGGACAGAGTAGTGATGGAGGATCATTGCAAAAATGACTAGATGTAAGTTTATCCCTAAGGGATCTACATCTCCGAAATGTGATAGCTGGAGTAGGAGTTACATATTTGGCCAGGATTGGATCCTCACGTAAAAGAGACCAATGTGAAGTTAGAATGTTACGTAATTCTGAATGGTGTTGGGAGTATCTGGTCATTTACCTTACCATCGAATTGGATTTGGGAATTTTATTCTGATATAGAAGGGAGTTCCGTGGTTGACGCAGTGCTTTGTTATAGGCACGGCGAAGAAGCGATTTGCTATAACCCCTTGCCCTCATTCGGTCACGGAGTATGTTAGCTTGTAGCTTAAAATCTTCTGTGAACGTGCAATTTCTGCGGAGTCTCAGGTACTGCGCATAAGGTATGCTGTGTATGAGGGCGTCTGGGTGAGCACTTTCTGCATGCAGCAGGGTATTGTCTGCTGTAGCTTTGCGGAACAAGGAAGTGGTCAGCCGGCCTTCATTGTCCTTGCGAATTGTAAGGTCAAGGAATGTGATAGTAGAGTAGTCACTACATACTGTAAATCTCAAGTTAAACATATTGCAGTTCAGTCTGTCCACGAAGGTATTTAAACTCTCCATGGACCCCGACCATACAATAAAAATGTCATCGATGAAACGCCACCAACACATCACCTGACTTGTAAAGTTTGATAAACTGTCATCCGAAAACACTGTGCGTTCCCACCCCCCCAGGTACAGATTGGCATAGGTGGGCGCACAACAGGTGCCCATGGCCACGCCCTGCACCTGGAGGAAGTGGGACTCGTCGAATGTAAAACAGTTGTGCGTGAGGATAAAACGTAGCAGTTCCAGAATAAATTCACAGTAATCCCAGCGATGGTGCGTTTGTTCACGAAGGAAGGTGCGTGCTATCCTGATACCCTGCTCGTGAGGGATGCTCGAGTATAGAGCTTCGACATCCAAGGTCACGAGCAGGGCATCAGGAGGCACGACCATCCCTTTGATTTGCTTCAAAAGATCCAATGTGTCTCTTATATATGAGGGTAGAGACAATACATGTGGTAAAAGTATTGAGTCGACCAATCGACTTGCATTCTCAGTTAGAGATCCAATACCTGACACTATGGGTCTTCCCGGGGGTCTAGTCTGGTCTTTGTGCACTTTAGGAAGTGCATAGAATGTAGCCATCCTAGGATGGCGTACATTCAAAAAATTGTAGAGATCCTGATCAATGAGGCCTTCCTGATGGGCAAAACCAACGATAGTCAAGAATTCTGTTTTATACTGATCAATTTCTGTAGAATCAATGCATCTATACCATGATTTGTTACATAAAATGTTCATGACCATCTGTTTATAGTCCGCTTTGGTCATGAGAACAATGTTACCGCCTTTGTCGGCGGGTTTTATCACCAGATCAGGATGGTTTTGTAATTGTGTGATAGCCTGTGCTTGAGCATGAGTCAGATTCCTATGTTTTTGTGTCACATTCATATTCTTGACATCGTTGATCGTGCCCATCAGGAAGGCCCAAATATTGGGATTGGTCATCAGATCGGGAAAACGTTGAGATTTAGCTCTAAATGGGTTATTAGATGTAGCGACTCCAAGATTGGAGTTAGAGATCGTGGGAGTCTCCTCCTGGCTGGATTGCTCATTTTCATCAAGTAATAATATTAAATCTCGGAGGGCTCTAAAGTCCTCCATAGTAAAGTTTTTTACTTGTTCGGAAATCTGCTTGTCCTGTATGGACCGAGCCCGATCCTTATCAAACAAAAATTTGTACGTGAGATTCCGGGAGAATAAATATAGATCTTTAATGGTTTCATATTTATCAATCGTAGTGGATGGACAGAAACTCAGACCAAGTTGAAAGACTTCCACTTGGTGAGCATTGAGAGAATAAGGGGTTAGATTGAGGATATCTAAATTGGTGTTCACGTGAGCGGTAGTTTGTACTCTGGTGCTTGAAAATTTAGTGACGAATTTCTTATTTGAGAGACATGTGGGTCTAGTGTACTCTGTCGAAGATGTGTACCAGGTGTAATGTTACCAGAAATATTTGAAGGTGTTGATTGTGTGATTTCAACGGCCATGGCTCCCTGTGATGGGGGTCTGCCTATATCACTGGCTGTGGAAAATGAGGTTGTATTCATTGACAAAGTATGTGCCTGTGGTTGTGAATTGAGAAGCTGAATCGCTTGTAGGGCCGTAGCTCCCAAGTATTTACCAGGTGGGTGTCCATTTGTGTCAGCATTAAGAGAGGTGTCAAGTGAAGATTTAGTGTGAAAGGAAGTGTTTTCAGAAAGAGGACGTTTTTTGAAGTATGGAGTGTAAGACCCCCCACCAAGATCCCGCTTACGTGCTCCTAGTTGAGAATGGTGAGTAGTGGAGTTACTTTTTCTGGAAGAAGGCTGTGAAGAAAAAAGAGAAGAGTCAGATTCTGTATCATCATCTGTAGTATGTGGTACATTCATTTGATTTTTCAAGGCACGATGTCTCATTCTAGACCCCTTATTTTGGGAAGGCAGTTGCCAGTGATACGCAAAACCATCCATAAAGGCCAAACGGTCTTTCGATAGTTTATTTTGTTTCTTGTAAATGATATCTTTAGTGATTTTGGTGACAAAATCTCTGATATCTTGCCATCGTTTGGTATATAGAGCATGGGTTTTAATGCTCTCATTGGAAGATTGTAACGTTACGATCTCTTGATCGAGCGTGATCAGTTCTGATTGATATTGAGAGATGAGAAGTTTCATCAAATTAATACTGCAAGTCGTGAGGGCGTTTTCCCATGCTGCCTTAAATTCAGGGGTTGTAGTCTGAAATGAAGGATATACTTGTACCCTAAGTCCCAAAGGACTAATGTTCTCCCGGACATACTTATTTAAGAATTCTATATGCCAGTAAAGATTGGCCTTCTTTTTCAAGAGGCGTTTCATTTTCGCCATATATTGATTGATTCCAATTTCCTGTTCTGTATCAACATTGCAATTGGTCTGAATTTCTGACATATATCCTGTCCATGCTGTACCTACAAAGTCCATAAGTATTCTCGTTTCAGTAAAAAACTAGGAATAGAAAAATTATAGGGGGACAGAAGACCATAGATTCTGAGAAAGGAATATAAACTGTATGTTAGTAGGAATAATAGAAATCTATTTTATCAGCCACAAAATGGTTCCCATAAACTAATGGTCACCAGGGGCCCGGGTGCTTCCACCCATATCAATCAATGCAAAAAAGAGGGGGAGTGTATCACCACACGGAGTGGCACCGTGGATACACACAGCAGATAAAAATGTGCCACGTCCTATCAAATATATGAGAAACAGACAAGAGGGACTTTTGGACTTTTTAGGCACAACTACAACAAATTAATTATATAAAAAAATACCATTTTATTTACTTGGAAAATTACATAGCAAAGAAAAAGACATTGCTAAAAAACCACAACATATATATATACTAAAGTACTCGCTATACAACACCATCTATCGTATCTAGTTATTCGGACGTCTGGATATACATCCCACATAGAAATCAATCCGAAATGATGGCTCGATAGCAAGTCTGTAGTCAATTCATGTCACATAACTCTTTAATGCTCGACATGTTTCGCGTATCGTTACGCTTCTTCAAGAGCGATGCAGGATATGTTGTAGCTATCAGAACTCCCTTCCTCAACCTGGAAACCAACATCGGAGCCTTCAAATCCCTGCTCATCCGCCAGCAGCATTTACCCAACACTGTGGTTAAATAATTCTGGGGACTCCTCTGTGCATGATGGTGGGGCTACGGAAGCTGCTTTGGCAGCTGCGTTGGAAGGCAAACTACTGTGAGCCTGGGTGACAGAGGATGAGTAGGATGTGGATGGCTTTGTTATCCACTCCACCAACCCTTCTGCATGTTCTGACTTAATAACACGGCCAGCAGCAGAAAAGGACAAGCGTGCCCCTCGGCCACCTGCAGAGAATGCACCATGTCCACGACCAGCACTGTTGACTGTAGACACGGAGGCTGCTTGCCCTCTTTTAGTGGCCTGTGAGTGTCTGCCTTTCCTTGGTGGCCTTCTGGACATGATGTATTTTTTGTTTTGCAGCACCACACTACACTGTATTAGATACTGTGTACACTGCCTGAAGTGTATTAGAAACTGTACACACTGTATTAGATACTGTGTACAGCGCCTGCACTGTATTGTGTACACCACCAGAAGTGTAGTAGAAACTGTACACACTGTAGTAGATACTGTGTACACCGCCTGCACTGTATTAGCAACTGTACTATGGCTAAACTGTATTGTATACCTGCAAAGTAGTAGAAACTGTACACCACCGAATGCACTGAAGATATAGGCTACACTGGATACAGAGTATATATATATATATATATATATATATATATATATATATATATATATATATATAACAAATACACTGCCACCAACTGAATAACCTACCTGCTTTATCTAAATCAAGCTCTCTGTCCACGCTAACAACACTACACAGGGCCACCGTGTAAGCAGCCTTATATAGTGTGGGGCGTGGACTTAGTCCCCCTGAGCCATGATTGACCAAAGGCACCCTGCCTTTTGCCAATTATGGCTCTCTTAGCAGAGCGTGCTGTGATTGGCCAAATCATGCAGGTCAGTTGCATGCTTTGGTCAATCATCATACAGCAATGCACTGCAATCCCGAAGTGTATTATGGGGTGTTCAGCGGTGCTTGAACGCCTTATAATGTTCACTCTTTGGTGAACGGGCGAACTCCCAATGTTCGAGTCGAATTTATGTTTGACCCCAACATCAAGCTCATCCCTACCCATCAAACTAAAAAGAAAATACATCGCAGAGGGTGTAGTGGAGGACGAAATAGAACAAAATCCACAAAAACTCAAAACAGAAAAACTGTAAAAATATTTAAGTTATCTCACCACATTTTAATCCCTGCTGAAACACTGCTAAGCTGGGGTTTAAATTTTGCTCCGCCTAACAAACCTCACCCTTATCTGCTGTTTAAAGATCTAAACAGATATATAAGAAGTCTTACACTTAAAAGATTTTTTCACATGCAAGCCAAATAAAAATACAGACATCTCCAACGTGATAGAGGAACCTTCAGCCAGTATGTTATGCCGTGTACACATGGGCGGACTTTTCAACCGGACTGGTCCGACGGGATTAATCCGTCGGACAATCCGACCGTGTGTGGGCTTCATCGGACCTGCAGCGGACTTTTTTGGCTGAAAATCAGGCGGACTTTAGATTAGGAACATGTTTCAAATCTTTCTGCCTGAACTCTGCTGGACCCAGTTCCTATCGAGAAATCTGCTCGTCTGTATGCCGGCCTGACGGACAAAAAATGACGCATGCTCTGAAGCAAATACGAGATGGAAGCGCTCGGTCTGGTAAAACTGGTGTTCGTATTGGAGCTAGCACATTCCTCATGCTGCAAATTCTGTGATCGTTTAATGCAGCGCATTATTGTCTTCTTTATAATTCTACAAAGTTGTTTTGCTGCTCATATTCACACAGAGTTCTCACAAACAGATTTCTGGATTATTTCTCATGATCTCATGAATGATATTGTATTTTTTAAAAGCCCGATCTCCATAATAATGTTTACAAATTTATTTTTTAAGTCATCTTTAATTATTTTTGATTTCATCAAGATCTTTTTTATGATTATTTATAACTTATTTTCTAGTGATCTCCATATTTATTTATTTATTTGTGTCAAGTTACCACAATAACATTAATTATGTTTTATTTTTTGTGTGTCAAGTTAACACAATAATATTATATTTTTAACAAGGGACATTATATAAATTAACAAGGGACAACAAGGAGGTTGTTGTCCCTTGTTAATTTGACATTGTCTTTTAGAAATATATTTGAATAAAAACACAGGCAAGTATTTTCAGAAAATAAAATATCCATTTATTCTGGTTAACAAAATAAAGATGAAGGCAACGCTGGAGAAACTTTTGAAATCTGTGAAGCCTTTTGGCCCCAGGGCACACATCAAGTCTTTGGAAAAGAAAATTGGGATCTTGAGGAGTCCATATAATAGGGAGCACAATGTGGTCCAGGAATCCCAGAGATCAAGACCAGCAGCAGATGACATATATGTCCCCAGGCTGTGGTAATGCACCAGCCTGCGTCTTCTGTCAGACCAGACTGAACCCAGGTCATCACATTCTTATCTTCGCTGCAGCCTTCCCTCCACGCTGCCCTGCAGCCTTCCATGCACCCTTCCCTGCACCCTTCCCTGCAGCCTTCCTTGGAGGCTGTGGCTCTGGTGGTGGACTTGTGGCAGGAGGAGGAGGATGGGTAAGATCATATATTTTAAATCGCCCGTCAGCGCCTTGTGAAGGGCATCACTAATAATTTGTTCACAGAGGAGGCATTGGCCCCTCTCACATTCAAACAACCTGCTCGCTATATAGCATCCATAGGCCTCTTCAGCGTCGAGTGGGCTCCTCAGGACCTCTATAGCTTCTCTAATGAGGCGCAGTGATGCCTCCTGTGTCACCGTCCCCTTCCTGGTCCTTTTTGTTTGCATCTGGAGAGGAGGCACCTGCGATTGGATGAGGCTCCTATTGGGCCCGGCCACCTCCTGGCTGACACTGGGCCCGCTCACCTCCTCGCTGTCACTGGGCAAGGCCTCCTCCTGCCTGCCACTTTCCAGAACTTCCTCCTGGCTGAGCTCATCCTGTGTATAGGCAAGGGACATAGTTTTAGTTTTTGGTTCATCAATCACACACAATTTTCAGCTCATGACTTGCAAATTCAATGTTAATACATATAAAAGAGTATCATTCTGACCCCAGCATTTTTTCAAGCTGGTGACTAGGGATGAGCCGAACACCCCCCGGTTCGATTTGCACCAGAACCTGCGAACGGACCGAAAATTTGCGCAAACTTTAGAACCCCATTGAAGTCTATGGGACTCGAACGTTCAAAATCAAAAGTGCTAATTTTAAAGGCTAATTTGCATGGTATTGTCCTAAAAAGGGTTTGGGGACCCGGGTCCTGCCCCAGGGGACATGTCTCAATGCAAAAAAAAAGTTTTAAAAACTGACGTTTTTTCAGGAGCAGTGATTTTAATGATGCTTAAAGTGAAAAAAAAAGTGAAATATTCCTTTAAATATCGTACCTGGGGGGGTGTCTATAGTATGCCTGTAAAGTGGCGCATGTCTCCCATGCTTAGAACAGTCCCTGCACAAAATGACATTTTTAAAGGAATAAAAGTCATTTAAAACTGCTTACGGTTTTAATGTAATGTCCGGTCCCGGTAATATGGATGAAAATCAGTGAGACAAATGGCATGGGTACCCCCCCCCCCAGTCCATTACCAGGCTCTTTGGGTCTTGTATGGATATTAAGGGGAACCCCGCACCCAAATTAAAAATAGGAAAGGCGTGGGGCCCCAGGCCCTCTGAACAGCAGTATACAGGCGGTGCAAACAAGACAGGGACTGTAGGTTTGTTGTTAAGTAGAATCTGTTTGTAATTTTGAACTGGTACATTTTTAAAGTGTAGCTCCAGCCAAAAAATCTATTTTTAAGCTTTTTGGAAAACATAGGGAAGGGTTATCACCCCTGTGACATTTGTTTTACTGTCTGTGCACCTCTGCAGAAGATTTTACCTCACTTTCTGTCCCAATGACAAATGTTTTTTGACAATTTGGGGTTTTTAGTGAAACAAGGATTGGTGATAAAGCATCAGTGGAAAGGAGACACATTTTTCCCATATTAACTCTTACAGGAGAGAATTTCCCTTCCTAGGGGTAGATTTCATCTCACTTCCTGTTGTCTCCTTCCGTTTGCAAGTAGGAGTTGTTTGCAAGTTGGATGTTTGAAAGTAGGGGCCTGCCCTATATACTCTGCAGAAATTGGGGCCTTAGGTGTTGGTGTTGCCACAACACTGTAAGCCCTCACAGTTACTCTTGGTGGGCGCAGGAACGGGTTTGGCTGTGAAATATTAGATCAAGAATTGTAATTACATGCCCCTGTTGAACAGGGTCAGAAAAATTGGGCCTTTCGTGGTGGTGGTGCTGGAGCCACAATACTGTAAGCCCTCACAGTTACTCTTGGTGGGAGCAGAAACGGGCCCTGCTGTGAAATATTAGATCAAGAATTGTAATTACATGTCCCTGTTGAACAGGGGCAGAAAAATTGGGCCTTAGGCACTGGTGCCACAACACTGCAACCCCTCACAGATACTCTAGTTGGAGTGCAGGAACGAGCCCTGCTGCAAAGTATTGCATCAAAAATTGTAATTACACGCCCCTGTTAAATGGGCTGAAAAATTGGGCCTTAGGTACTGGTGCTGGTGCCACAACACTGCAACCCCTCACAGATACTCTAGTTGGAGTGCAGGAACAAGCCCTGCTGCAAAGTATTGCATCAAAAATTGTAATTACACGCCCCTGTTAAACAGGGGCTGAAAAATTGGGCCTTAGCCACTGGTGGAGGCGCCCAGAACCAAAAATATTTTTATAAGCTATCAGCATGATTATTGAGGAGGAAGAGGATAGTCACTCAGCATAACAGGATAGTCACTCAGCATCAGCATAGGCAGTCTTGAAGGGATCTGACATTTCAAAAAAAAATATTCGGTTACATGAGCATCAGGTGCTTGGTAGCTGGTGGTGATCCAAGACTGATTCATTTTTATGAAGGTCAGTCGATCGACCGAGTCGGTGGACAGGTGCACCTGTGATTGGTTAAAAACCTCCAGCAGCACTGAATGTGCGTTCCGAAAGAACGCTGGATGCAGGACAGGCCAGTAGCTCAATTGCATACTGTGCAAGCTCTGGTCAGTGATCCATCCTCAAGACCCAGTAACCCAGAGGATTTTTGGTGGGAAAGGTGTCCAAGTCAGATCTTGCCCCTAGGTATTCCTGCACCATGTAAAACAGACGCTGGTGATGGTTGCTGGAACCGATCATACCTTGGGGCTGTGGACTAAAAAATTGTATGAACGCATCGGTCAGACGGCCACCTTCTCCACCGCTCCTTCTTTGACTGACCAAAGCCTCAGCAACACGTTGTCCAGGAACAGGAGTTTGTAACCTCCCAGTCTCTGGGAACGCGTTGCACAGACCTTTCTGCAAGGCCTCCTGAAGATGTTTCATCCTCTGCTCTCTCTGCGATGGCAAGATAAGGTCCGCAACCTTACCCTTGTAACGTGGATCAAGGAGGGTTGCCAGCCAGTATTGATCCCTCTCCTTGATACCACGAATACAAGGATCCTTCCGCAGGCTTTGCAGGATCAGGGAGGCCATGCAGCGTAGGTTTGCTGAGGCATTCGGTCCGGAGTCCTCTGGGTTACTAAGGACGACATGATCCACAGCCACCTCCTTCCAGCTACGTACAAGTCCATGGGTTTCTTGAAACTGTAAATGATCCCTTAAAGACTGCTGCTGATGCTGAGTGCCAGGCTCCACCTCCATGCTGACACAATCCTCCTCTTCCTCCTCCTCCTCGTCCTCTTCCTGTGTGATCGGCGGGCACGCAGGAACACTGTCTGGATAAAGGGGGTCTTGAGAGCTAAGGAAGTCCTCCTCTTCCTGCCTCTGTTCTGCCTCAAGTGCCCTGTCCATTATTCCACGCAGCGTGTGCTCCAACAGGTGGACAAGGGGGACAGTGTCACTGATGCATGCACTGTCACTGCTCACCATCCTCGTGGCCTCCTCAAATGGTGACAGGACAGTGCATGCATCCCTGATCATGGCCCACTGGAGTGGGGAAAAAAAACAAGCTCTCCTGGCCCTGTCCTGGTGCCATAGTCACACAGGTACTCATTGATTGCCCTCTGCTGCGTGTGTAGCCGCTGCAGCATGGCCAACGTTGAGTTCCACCTAGTGGGCATGTCACAGATTAGGCGGTTCTTGGGCAGGTTAAATTCCTTTTGGAGGTCAGCCAGCCGAGCACTGGCATTTTATGACCGGCGGAAATGCACACAGACTTTCCTGGCCTGCCTCAGGACATCCTCTAAACCCAAGTACCTGCCCAGGAACCGCTGCACCACCAAGTTAAGGACGTGAGCCAAACAGGGCACATGGCTCATTTGTCCCTGTTGGAGGGCAGAGAGAAGGTTGTTGCCATTTTTGCAAACCACCATTCCTGCCTTAAGTTGGCGTGGCATCAACCACCTCTGAACCTGCCCCTGCAGAGCTGACAGAACCTCTGCCCCAGTTTGGCTCCTGTCCCCCAAGCACACCAGCTCAAGCACCGCATGGCATCTTTTGGCCTGCGTAGTTACGTAGCCCCTTGAACTTATATGTATAAAACCAAGCGCTATAATGGACACACTAAAATGTGTGAAAAACTATATAAATAGATAAATGAATATACGTGACAATAAAAATTCCTAAATAAGTGAATAATCGTGAGGTATTAGATTGAACAATACTCAATAAAGCTGCTATCAATAAAGCAGTGATCAGAATCCTAAAATGAGAATGTATAGATATATAAATTGATGCGCTATATTAAACCATTCAATCAAATGTGAAAAATGTATCAAAAGATATCAAAATATGCTGAAATGTATGCAAAATCACTAAAATATATGTGCAAATGCACTGCAAAAAATGCACTAAAAGAATGTGCAAATATACTAAAAATGATGTGCTGAATAGTGACTAGATAAATATTAAAATATGTGCAAATACACTGGAATAATGCTGAAAAAAGCTGAAAAAATGTGCAGATATGCTGAAAAAGCGTGTATAAAAAATGTGTTCAAATGCCTAAATAATAAGTATTTTTAAATGCAGTTATTTCCTGCGATGAACACTATACAATTCATGACAATATCAAGCAGACTAAATAGATATATGAATAGATAACAATTAGTTAGATGCCAGTAATATAAATAAATATATATAATTAAATATAAATGCCAATTGGATGCGATAGTACATATAACATTTAGTATAGTTCATAGGATAAAGTTGATGGTCAAATTAGCAATTCATTCCGTAGTGTACTGAGGTAATTGAAATCCTGCAATACTTGTTTATTCACAGTAAAAGATGTTTCCACCACAGCTGCAATACTAGATTCTCAGTGCCAGGTAATTTATGGAAGAGAAACAAAGAAACAAGATCATTGCGCAATGTAGCAAAAAGAAAAAAATCCACAAGCAAACCAACAAAGTGATAAACTCACGTGCGCCCGATTGGATTAGGGCATGCAGATAGGCAGATCTCAGTTGGCCGCTACAAACGAGGCTTGTCAAACAAGCCACTGCTGTTCGTTACAATGTATTACAACACAGACCACGTCCTAGACTCCTCCCACGCGTTGCTTCACTGACACGTGACTTTCTCAAGGTACCTTGTACCTTGAGTACCTTGAGAAAGTCACGTGTCAGTGACGCAATGCGTGGGAGGAGCCTAGGACGTGGTCTGTGTTGCAATACATTGTAACGAACAGCAGCGGCTTGTTTGACAAGCCTTGTTCGTAGCGGCCAACTGAGATCTGCCTATCTGCATGCCCTAATCCAATCGGGCGCACGTGAGTTTATCACTGTGCTGGTTTGCTTGTGGATTTTTTTCTTTTTTTTCTTTTTGCTACATTGCACAATGATCTTGTTTCTTTGTTTCTCTTCCATAAATTACCTGGCACTGAGAATCTATTATTGCGGCTGTGGTGGAAACATCTTTTACTGTGAATAAACAAGCATTGCAGGATTTCAATTACCTCAGTACACTACGGAATGAATTGCTAATTTGACCATCAACTTTATCCTATGAACTATACTAAATTTTATATGTACTATCGCATCCAATTGGCATTTATATTTAATTATATATATTTATTTATATTACTGGCATCTAACTAATTGTTATCTATTCATATATCTATTTAGTCTGCTTGATATTGTCAGGAATTGTATAGTGTTCATCGCAGGTAATAACTACATTTAAAAATACTTATTATTTAGGCATTTGAACACATTTTTTATACACGCTTTTTCAGCATATCTGCACATTTTTTCAGCTTTTTTCAGCATTATTCCAGCGTATTTGCACATATTTTAATATTTATCTAGTCACTATTCAGCACATAATTTTTAGTATATTTGCACATTCTTTTAGTGCATTTTTTGCAGTGCATTTGCACATATATTTTAGTGATTTTGCATACATTTCAGCATATTTTGATATCTTTTGATACATTTTTCACATTTGATTGAATGGTTTAATATAGCGCATCAATTTATATATTTATACGTAGCCCCTTGAACACCTACGGAGCACCGCTGGTTCCAAGGACAAAGCACAGGAAAAGGCCATGGAGGAAGAAGAAGAGGAGGGGGTGGAGGAGAGAGGTGTGTCAGAATCACCAGTAGTAGCATTTTGGAGGCGTGGTTGCGGAACAACCTCCAACACTACTGCACCTTGTCCTGCATCCTTCCCAGCTGCCAGCAGAGTCACCCAATGTGCCGTGAAACTTAGGTAACGTCCCTGTCCATGCCTGCTGGACCATGAGTCAGCGGTAATATGCACCTTACCGCTGACCACCCTGTCCAGCGAGGCATGGACATGGCCTTCCACATGCCGGTCACATTTCGGTCGCTCACAACTTCCATTCCTATTTCCTCCGCACACATACGGCACTTGCGTGTCAGCTTTATATACAGTACGCATGTGTGAAACTCTGCCTGCGTTGCCCGCCCCTGACGTTCTTTTTCACAAATATTCCCCGCCCCTTCTCTCTACGGTGCGCAGTAGAAGCAACATGGCAGAGACACAGCAGGTGTGTGCTAATTCTTCAAGTAATGAGGAAAGCCCAGAGCCCGAAACGTCCCGATCCGGGAAGAGGAGTTTTAAGGCCTCCAATATGGCCTTTGAAGAGATGGTGGAGATGGTGTACATCTTGCGGAGGAACAACTATGATGGGAAGCATGGACAGTACACCCAGCCAAATTTGCGCAAGGCCAAAATCATGTCCAAAGTGGTGAAGACCCTGCATCAGAATTTTGTGGTACGACGCTCTAAAGACCAATTTAGGAAACGCTGGTCCGACCTTAAATTGAGGGAGCTGGGTCAGTACAGAAGAATAAAGAAAGTTCTTCAAAAAAGTAAGTACTTGTTGTGTGTTCCTATTCTGATAATTAACTTGCATGCTGCTCCATGTGCTTTTCTTTACTGTTGTACAGTTTTAAATGGCTACTTTCATGTTCGTGCACACACTAATCGTTCGTAGGAAACATCATTCGTAGGAAACATCGTTTGAAAATATATACGATGTATTTAGTTGATACAGGGTTTAAACAACATTTTGGTCTTGGTAATTTGTCTTATTAAAAGAAGTTTAGGACATTGTTGTCTAGATGTCTTTGAAACTATAATGAATAGCAAACTTCATTCAGTGGAATGTAAGGAGAGGACACTCAGCAGCTGTTTATACATCTGGACTCAGGAGCACTAGTGTGGGACACCAGAGAACATTTTTTAGGGTAACCCACACAGGGGCTCCTGGCGGATACTTGGGGTGTCTCCATCTGTGAAACTTGGCCAAAAAAGTTAAGTATTGCAGTTTGTTTAAAAGGGAATTTTAATCATGTCTTCAACTTGGATCTCTTCCCAAACAGACAATTGTACACCACTTTTAAGCAATGTTTCATATTCCTATTTCTGGACTCAAATATCTGTGTGCTAAGTATACCTTTTGTTTAATTCTCATAGGGGAGAAAAGACTCAGACAGCAGGATCCCAGGGACCCCCGATCTTGACAGCCTGAATGGCAACTAAGTCCCAGCCCCACGAGAATGTGGGTGAGATGTGCACTCCACCAGATGAGTGTCTGACACCCCAGCTTCAGGTAATCTATGTATGCCTGCATATTTCTAAATACATGTTTTTTCATAAATTTTAGGTGATGTGCTGGTTGTGGAAGGGGAAGCAGTGGAAACATTTCCTTGCACCAGCGCCCCCCGAGGATGTGCAGGAAGGAGAGGAGGAGGAAGTGGGCGAGATGTGCACCCCACCAGGTGAGTGTCTGACACCCCAGCTTCAGGTAATCTATGTATGCCTGCATATTTATAAATACATGTTTTTTTCATCAATTTTAGGTGATGTGCTGGTTGTGGAAGGGGAGGCATTTACTACGGACAGCTCCCAAAGATTGATTGGCCAGATCATGGCCTGGAATGGGGATATTGATGCCATGCGCAATACCATTGACATCATGCGTAATCGGCTGGACAATATGCAGCAGGAAATGAAGAACATGATCGATGTTTTTTTGAGTTTTAACAAATTTTGAAACACAAATTTTGTAATAAAGTCTGTTTGTAAAAAAAAAAAAAATTATGCCTGTTTGTAAAAAATAAATAAATAAATGAAAAATAAAATATTATGCCTGTTTGTAAAAAAAAAAAAAAAAAGTTTTTTAAAACCCCCACAAAAAATAAATAAATATATATATATATCTTCTAAAAAAAATATTTTATAAATGCACATGTGAATGTGCACAGATTAAAAAGTTTGCAAATCAACAATATGTGGCTTCTTCTTTCAATGCTCAATACCAGTTTTGTAAGTTATTTAGTGTTTTAGTGTTTACAGTGACAATGGGGCCTAAATACACTTGGCACTACAAGTGCACTAGGAGAACCTAGGAGACAGCCAAAAAGAATGTCAAGCAATAAATACATTTCTAGATTTTATCTGCTCATTATTTTTTATTCTTAAAAATTAGACATTGTCTGGCATTGCAATGGCCCCCCACCCGTAAAATAAGTAACATATTTCTCCAGAATTTCACGGGCGCTTATGGGGGCCAAGCCAGTACGGCCAGTATCCAGGCCCTTCAGAGGATTCTCTGTAAGTCCAGCCTCAGGCCCAAGTGATGCAAGATAATTTCTTGAATTTTTATGTAAAAAATTGTGCAGGATGCAGCATGCTAGGACAATGTGATTAAGTTTGTAGTCCGCCATGTGGATTGCTGTCTGAAACAGGCAGAACCGGCTGGCCATTATCCTGAAGGCATTCTCCACAACTCTTCTCGCTCTGGCCAGCCGGTAGTTAAAAACCCTCCTCTCCGGGGTGAGGGTCCTTTTGGGGAATGGCCTCATCAGGTGCTCATCCAGACTGAAGGCTTCCTTTGCAATGAAGTCAAAGGGGAGTCCTTACACGTTATCTGCATCAGGTGGCAATCCCAGGCCACCACTCTGGAGACGCTGGTAGAACTCCATCTGGGCGAAGACTCCTCCATCCGGCCATTCTTCCCCACGTCATTAACACAATGCTATGAAACGCCTTATAGCTAAAATAGTATGACCCTGAATGGAGTGATGGCACGATGAGGACATGCTTCCCATCTATAGCCCCTCCACAGTTGGGAAAGTCCCAACGGGTGGCATAATGGGATGCCACAGTCTGCAATTCCTGTAGCATTGAAGGAAACTGGGGAGTCAAACAAGAAAAAAAAAAAAACTTTTGCACATAACATTGCAAGCACATTACACAAAAAACATTCTTGCCCAACATCAGTATAACATTTATTTTAAGTATTATTTAAAGACTAAAATATAAGGCCCACTTATCAGATTCCTCACCCCCTCTGATGGCCCATTGATAAAATTTAAGGGGGGGGCTTATAAATTAATTTAATGACACACAGACCATTTGGACACATTTTAGGGGGGGGTTTATAAATTAATTTAACGACACACAGACCATTTGGACACATTTTAAGGGGAGGGGGGCTTATAAATTAATTTAACGACACACAGACCATTTGGACACATTTTAAGGGGGTTTTTAGGCTAAAGCACTACAATGGAGCTGACAAAATACATTGTTAAGTGACTAGACTAGGTGGATATGGGCCCAGCATAGCATGCTGGGGAGGTTAGTGAAGGCAAATATGCATGAATGACAAAACGGAGCATTAAAAGCTTCCAGCATGCATGAGGACAAAGGGGACATTTGCAGCATATTGCAGTCATGGTAATTAGGGATTGAGGAAAGAAATACAATACATTACCAAACATTAAATATAATATAATGTGATGTTAAAGGATAAATCTTACCTTAACATAGTCTTTCTGCAGGACCTGAATTATAGCCGGACAGGTCTCTGGAATAATGATCCCCAGAGCCTGGGGGGAGATGCCTGTCGAGAACTTGAGGTCCTGCAGGCTTCTCCCAGTCGCCAAGTACTGCAACGTGGCGACTAGCCTCTGCTCCGGAGTGATGGCTTGCCTCATGCAGATATCCTGCCTGCTGATATAAGGGGTCAGCAAAGCCAACAGACAGTGAAAAACGGGGTCCGTCATCCTGAGATAATTCCTGAAATCATCATGATTATTCTCACGGATCTCACAAAGCAAAGGCATGTGCGAGAATTGGTCATGCTGTAGTAACCAATTCTTGGTCCATGAACTCCTCCCCACCCTGTTCATGGACTGGACTTGGGTCAAAGAATGAACCCCAACACCAAGCCCCTACACAGCACGAACTCTACAACGAGTACGTACACGCAACATGGCTTCAAAACGGTCGGCTGGTCAGAACGAACTTAACAGAACGCACTGAAAAACAGAAGGCCTGTGAAGAGCGAGGTGAAAATCAGCAACGAGCGGACAAGAACGCAATGAATAAACCAATGCGAACTCACTACTCGCACTGAAAAGCAGATACAAACCTCACAAGCACAAACTGAGCAACAGTTAAACGATCTGAAAAACACGAGTCTGAAAAGCGCGAATCATCTCTCACCAAACTTCTACTAACACGAGGTAAACACAAAATTACCAGAAGGGGCCCAAAGGGTGGCGCACAAGCTATTACACTTCCTTTTTATAGTCTTGTCGGACCTGGTGTATGTCAACGAGTACTAGACGGTCGGACCTTGGTGTGATCGTGTGTAGGCAAGTCTGTTTTGGAGAAACTCCGTTGGAAGTCCGTCAAAGTCCGACGTGATTCAGTCCGTTGAAAGTCCGCTCGTGTGTACACGGCATTAGACATGTCAGAATCCAACTCTGATAATGATTTAATAGACACCTTAGAACAACTACATCACCACCATTTCAGATCTTACACTCTTTACTCAACACCTCCACACCTCCCCACCTGTCATACACTCCTCTCTGAAGACTAAATCCATATTCTATCTATATCGGGCAAAAGGTCCATACCTGGAGACCTTTTACAAAATAGTTTACTCCGATCTACTCAAATTTTGCCAGCATACATCTTCCCATTAAACACAATCAGTTCACCTTCCCCTGTTGGAACATAAACCATTATTGTCCCTTACCAATAATGATACCATCATCATCAAAAATGCAGACAAAGGGGGCGGCATAGTCATCCAGAATCGCACTGATTACATTAATGAAGCCAACAAACTACTTTGAGATTCCATTGCATACCAAAAACTTTGCAAAGATCCTCTGCCTGAGTTCAAGGTAGAAGCACATTATTTAATTGATCAGGCCGTTCACTCTAACATCATTGACAAGGCGGAGGCATCCTTTCTCAAAAAGGATTTTTTAAAATACCCCTTATTCCTATCACATTCCAAAAATACACAAAAATCCCCTCTGTTCCCCAGGCCATCCCATTATCGCATCCATGGACAGCATCACATCAGGTTTCTCCGTGAACATTCACATATATTTACAACCTTTAGCACAGAGTTTACAGTCTTACATCAGGGACGGCACACATGTTTTAGAACAGCTACAAGCCTACAAATGGGAAGAAAATTACGTCTGGATGTCTCTAGACATTAATTCTTTATACACATCCATTCCCCACCAGTTTGTCCTCACAGCCTTAGAACACTCCTTATCACAGAACCCTTACATGAGCCAATGCCAAACCCAATTCATTATGGAAGCAACTAAATTTTGTTTAACCCACAACTTTTAATTTCAACAACCAATTCTTCCTACAGACACAAGGCACCGCTATGGGTGCCAATTTTGCGTCATCATACGTCAACTTGGCCATGGGGCTGTGGGAGACCCAATACATATGGCGGTCAGAAACCATGAACCAGACCGAGACAGAAGTACAGTTAAATCACAGTTAAATCACACTTGTTTATTAATAATAAAAATAAAAAGGTAAATAGAGTAAGCATAGTCAAAGTCCAGTAACCGGATCGGGTAGTCAGCCAAGCCAGGGTTCAGTAACCAGATTGGGTCAGGGATTCAAGTGGAGGAACAGCAAGGAGGATAAGGAGCCAGAAGGGATGTCAGCAAGCCAGTCTTTAAACAGGAACACAGGAGATGGTTTCTTGTGATGTGACCAAGGCGAAGGCTGGAAAGAAGTGAGCTGGACATCTTTAAATAGGCGGGACTGATGAGCAGATCCACAACAGCTGGTTAACTGTGGAGAGAGAAGAGAGCTGGCAATTAGCCAACAGCTGAGCAGCCAGCTCAGAGAAGGAAGGGCTGAGCCAGCCCTGACTATGGCGCAATAATCCTTTTAGAAAAATGTAATCTTTTTCAGTCATTACATCAATTATATCCTAATCATCTGGGAGGGGCCGAATGAATCTTTTACATTACAAGAGCTGCCACTATCACAACTGGACCGACAATATACACAAATGCCAGTTTTGTTGACTCAGATGTAATTGTACTAGAATTGAAGACTTTATAGAACAGAGTGTCATCTTGAAAAATAAGCTACAAGCAAAAGGTTATCCCGACTCCTTGATTCAACAAGCATATTCACATTACCTAGTTGACCAACCATCTAAAAAAGACAAAGAGCATTTTGATCACACAATTCGTTTCACCATCCAATACCATACAGAACACAAAAAAAAATAACAAATTCTCAAAAAACATTGGCACATATTGCTGGAAGATCCTCATCTTCAACCCCTTCTCCCAGAACAGCCACGAGTAACGTACAGGAAAGCTCCAAATCTTAATAACAAAATAGTCCCAAGCAAACTCAAACACCAACATTGCACTCCCTCCACTGAACTTTGCCTCATTCCCATTGTTGACATGTATAGGTGCAACAAAGCCCTATGCAAAACTTGTGCATTCATCAAACATGGGAAAAAAGAGTTTGTTGCAAAAGGGAAAACTTCCAAGTTTGGTGAGTTTTACAACTGCTCTTCTGACCATGTATTATAAATTGTTTGAGTTGCCCCTGCAATTTATTATACATAGGATGTACTATTTGTCCACTCAGATTTGGAGAACATCATAGGTGGGTAGAGGGAGGCATTGACAAACACAGCGTTCCTCGCCACTTTGCCAAATACCATCAGGAATCATCTGGTGGTCTAGAGGTGTGGATAGTAGAACAGATTTCCAGAAACCTCTCAGAAGCTGAAAGATTCCACAAGCTTTGTGAATGTGAGACTTTTTGGATCTATTCTCTATATACCCTCTCACCTGGCGGCTTGAATGAAGGACTAGAGGTGTCCACTATTTTAGAAGATCATAATATTAACTTTTCTGGCCAGCAGAAAGTTTAGAGCATGTATATTACTGACTACTGACTGTTGCTGTGGTGATCATCTATAGGTAGGCCCGGGCTGGTCATATGGTATTTGCCCGGTGGGCCGGGGGCCTCTGGGCTGCATGTCCTAAGAAGAGCAGCCTGTTGATGACCAGGCTGCACATCTGGAGGTAAGCAGTGACCACGGTCCAGACACGGCTAACATAGACTGCGGATGCTGCTTACCTCCCACTATGCGGCCATGCCCAAATCAGGGCTGGCGCCAGCAAACTAGGATGGCTCCTGTGACACAGGAAGTGCCTGCAGGGGACAGATACCTCTCGGGCTGGCCACTGGAGATATAGCTGCACTCAAGGGACAACGGCAGCCTCTCTCCTAACATCAGCACACCGTGACAGCTGCACAGGGAGGAAGATGAGTGCACTGAACCCTAAACTGATCCAGTGTGTTTTACAGCCAAAGTCCCGCTCTGTATTGGCGGGGAACGGGGGTGGATTGGGGCTGTCTCTTTGCTGGACTGGGGCTGCCTCTTTGCTGGACTGGGGCTGCCTCTTTGCTGGACTGGGGCTGCCTCTTTGCTGGACTGGGGCTGCCTCTGTGCTGGACTGGGGCTGCCTCTGTGCTGGACTGGGGCTGCCTCTGTGCTGGACTGGGGCTGCCTCTTTGCTGGACTGGGGCTGCCTCTTTGCTGGACTGAGGCTGTCTCTTTGCTGCTCTGGGGATGTCTCTTTGCTGAGTGGAAATGAGGGGAAGGAAGGCACGTGATCTAATGCATGAATCAAAGTGATATTGTTTATTCATAAACAAAATAGATGAGTACAAAGAAATTACTACGAATTCATACAAACTAGGTTACAAGATATTCATTAAAAATTAGTTACGCCCATACAAGGGCAAATAATCAAGGTAGGCTAATGCATTTCGAGGTGTTCCCTCTTCATCAGAGCCTTGGAATGTAAAAGAAAGTCTGTAGGATATGGTAGATATACATGGAGAGGGGTGGCTGATTAGGAGATGTACCCCATAGTGGGTGATGTATTCTCCTTTACTCCAGAGGTATCGACATCACATCGTTCTAGATGAGATAAATACCAAATGTATGTGTGTATAAATAGGGTTCTAGTAGAAGGCACAAGTGTTGGGATTATACATTATACATTGTAATTACAGACAGGCGACGTATAAAACAAATGTTGAAACATTAGAACATTGTTTTTATTGAAGCATTGAAACATTAAAACCTTAAGGCATTAAAAACCATTAGAAGCTAAAAATGATTATTTTAGAAGTATTACTAAAAAATACTTGACAAGTATTAGAGCAGTGAACTATTAAAACCGTAAGCCATTAGCACTACCTGCTATAGTCGGTTCACTAAAATGCAGTTGTAGTTTAAAATTTAAAATTCAAAGTTTAAACACAAGTGCATATAAATACACAAATATATACACATACACATACATATACACATGCATATATAAACATATACACATACACTAAGAGAGTGCATATATTCCACATGATGGGAGTCACTAGTGTATATTCAGTGGTGACAAAATTGGAAAAACGCACCTGTGTGTATCAAAACGCATAGACGCATGCGTGCAAAAATGTGCATAGGGGTTTAAACCTGTGAGAGTGCCTACTGCAAAATGGAGTGCTATACCTGCGTTTGAACTTGTTGTAAGGCTGTAGCCCATACACATCAGTTGCAGGCTAAAGGCAGTCTTTCTGGGAATTCTGCAATCCTCCTAGCAGAGTGCTTTCCTGTGTTGAGAAGTGCTAGCAGACTTCAGCTGTGTGGGAACAGGCAGCATTTAAATCAGGATGCAGGTGTGTGTAGAACGGAGGTGGGCGGGTCCATGGAACGATGTTCTGACCCGTGATGCTGGACTGGAAAAATCTCTTTGCTGAACTGTCTGTCTATTTGGTAGACTGGAGATGTCTCTTTCCTGGTCTGGGGAAGTCTCTTTGCTTGTCTGGGGATACCTCTTAGCTGGATTGGGCTGTCTCTTTGCTATATGGGATGTATTTTTGCTATATGGAGCTGTCTCTTTGCTGGATGGGGTGTCTATTTGCTATATGGAGCTGTCTCTTTGCTGGATGGGGATGTCTCTTTGCTTGATGGGGATGTTTCTTTGCTGGATTGGGATGTCTCTTTGCTGGTCTGGGGATGTCTTTGGCTGCTCTGGGGATGTCTTTGCTGGTCTGGAAATGTCTCTTTGCTGGACTGAGGCTGTCACTTTGCTGGTCTGGGGCTGTCTCTTTGCTGGACTGGGGATGTCTCTTTGCTGGACTGGGGATGTCTCTTTCCTGGTCTGGGGAAGTCTCTTTGCTTGTCTAGGGATACCTCTTTGCTGGATTGGGCTGTCTCTTTGCTATATGGGATGTATTTTTGCTATATGGAGCTGTCTCTTTGCTGGATGGGGTGTCTATTTGCTATATGGAGCTGTCTCTTTGCTGGATGGGGATGTCTCTTTGCTTGATGGGGATGTTTCTTTGCTGGATTGGGATGTCTCTTTGCTGGTCTGGGGATGTCTTTTGGCTGCTCTGGGGATGTCTTTGCTGGTCTGGAAATGTCTCTTTGCTGGCCTGGGGCTGTCACTTTGCTGGTCTGGGGCTGTCTCTTTACTGGTCTGGGGCTGTCCCTTTACTGGACTGAGGCTGTCACTTTGCTGGTCTGGGGCTGTCTCTTTACTGGACTGAGGCTGTCACTTTGCTGGTCTGGGGCTGTCACTTTGCTGGTCTGGGGCTGTCACTTTGCTGATCTGGGGCTGTCTTTTTGCTGGACTGGGGATGTCTCTTTGCTGGACTGGGGATGTCTCTTTGCTGGTCTGGGGAGTCTCTTTGATTGTCTGGGGATGCCGCTTTTCCGGATTGGGCTGTCTCTTTGCTATATGGGATGTCTTTTTGGTATATGGAGCTGTCTCTTTGCTGGATGGGGTGTCTCTTTGCTATATGGAGCTGTCTTTTTGCTGGATGGGGATGTCTCTTTGCTGGATTGGGCTGTCTCTTTGCTATATGGGATGTCTTTTTGCTATATGGAGCTGTCTCTTTGCTGGATGGGGTGTCTCTTTGCTGGATTGGGATGTCTCTTTGTTTGATGGGGATGTTTCTTTGCTGGATTGGGATGTCTCTTTGCTGGTCTGGGGATGTCTTTTGGCTGCTCTGGGGATGTCTTTGCTGGTCTGGAAATGTCTCTTTGCTGGCCTGGGGCTGTCTCTTTGCTGGACTGAGGCTGTCTCTTTGGTGGACTGGGGCTGTCACTTTGCTGGTATGGGGCTGTCTCTTTGCTGGTCTGAGGCTGTCACTTTGCTGGTCTGGGGCTGTCTCTTTGCTGGACTGAGGCTGTCACTTTGCTGGTCTGGGGATGTCTCTTTGCTGGTCTGGGCATGTCTCTTTGCTGGATGGGGTGTCTCTTTGTTATATGGAGCTGTCTCTTTGCTGGATGGGGATGTCTCTTTGCTTGATGGGGATGTTTCTTTGCTGAATTGGGATGTCTCTTTGCTGGTCTGGGAATGTCTTTTGGCTGCTCTGGGGATGTCTTTGCTGGTCTTGAAATGTCTCTTTGCTGGCCTGGGGCTGTCTCGTTGCTGGACTGAGGCTGTCACTTTGCTGGTCTGGGGCGGTCTCTTTGCTGGACTGAGGCTGTCTCTTTGCTGGACTGGGGCTGTCTCTTTGCTGGACTGGGGGGTGTCTCTTTGCTAGTCTAGGGCTGTCTCTTTGGTGGACTGGGGCTGTCTCTTTGCTGGCATGGGGCTGTCTCTTTGCTGGCATGGGGATGTCTCTTTGTTATATGGGGATGTCTCTTTGCTGGATTGGGATGTCTCTCAAGATGAACACCGGCCCCCCATCTCCGCCCTTACCCTCCCCCTTTGGACTGCCCAGTCTAAAATGCCCAGACTTATTTTTTGTCCAAGTCCGGGTCTGTCTATAGGTACTCCCCTGAGTTAAGCTAGCCTGTGTTGGTTAAAGAAAGAGGTGGGCTATTAAAGGGTACCTTCATATGATACACGTTCCACCTGTTTTAGTGTGGAACATGTAATATGTTCCCACTGAGGCAGTTGCCCCTCGCTGGTCTCTCTCCCTGTGACAGCATAACAGGGAAAAGTTCCCCGTACTAGCTGTCACTTTTTAAAAACAGCTCCACCCACACGGCCGTGTCATTCATTCACAGAGCTCTGTGTATGAAACACAAGTCCCGACATCCTTTACGGCTGTCGGCCTGTAGGTTTCAATGGATTACCACGGTGCTTTTGAGTGCTGTGGTAGTTCATTGAGTGTTCCTGTCAGTATGAAACTGCCTGGCCGTACGAGCAGACAGCTTACACTGACATTCTTCAGGAGACCTGCTGATCGCTGGTGCAATGCTTTCCAGGCTCCTAATAAAAAAATAGTAAAATAGTTTACCTGCAAAAAAATGTGCATTTATTTTTTGTTTAAAGTGAACTTATCTTTTAACCGCTTGCCGACCAGCCGGCGCTCGGCTTGGCTGCGCGAATCGGCTTCATGTTACGTCGGTATCATAGACGGCCACTGTGGGGTGCACGCGCCTCCTGCTCGCCCACGGAGCCGATGCGAGTGCCCGGCGGTCGCGATCACCGCCGGGCTCCCACGATCGGTTGGGGCACACCTAGAACCAG